>NC_142028.1:84016823-84673698 GCF_982192425.1 Myodes glareolus
CACACACACGTGTGCATGCACGTACTCACACACACACGTACACACAAATAAATTAGTATCTAAGTAAATGTTGGGAATATCTATGATGGTCTGTTGTGCAGTCATTTGGAAAACCACGCTCATTCCCTTCAGTATTCTGCACCTGCCACAGTCCACTAACCCCCCAAACAAAACTCGATGTCTCTATTACTAGATTCTATGATTCTTGGATAATTCAAACAAGTTCCCCCACACAGTACAGGTGGAAGAAAAGGGTGGCCATCTTTTCTATCTGATCAGCAATCTGGGCTTCATCACATGACTTTCTGTATCTTTGGGGGTGGTAGGGCAGGAACTCACAAGATGCCCGAGAGAATTTAGGAGTTGAAGCGGAAGCAAGCTGAAAACTATCGAAGTCATTACCCTGGCCATTTCTGCTCTGAGCAGGAGGCTGAACTCAATAAACTCTAAAGTGCCTTCAATTTCTCAGACCAAACTTTACGTCTGGCTTGGGAAGGTTGTTTGGTGTGTGAATAGCTGTTTAAATTGGTGTGTCTCTGGGGAGCCAATCCATCACCAGAGGATCTCAGGCGACAGCCATCTCTTTCATGGTTATTTCATGTGCAAAAGAGCCTTACCTCCAGGTCCCCAAAATGTTGTGTTGGACGTGACTATCCTAAGTCAAGCAGCCAGCATCTTGAGGGTTCAGCTGTACCCCTTGTGAAGATAATCCTGTCTGTTTACATCACCCCACAAAAGATTGGAATGGGTCACAAGGTCCTCACCTGAATTTTCAGACAGTCCCTAGCACTGTACAGCTCTGCCTTAATTGCACACAGTCTGCGGGAGGGAGCTAGAACATATAAGCCAAGGAAGACTAGAGGGAGATATGATCTGTGTATCCAAGCAGCATGGTACAGCTCTCACGACTGCTGTGAAGACTTCTGGTGTGGCCATTTTGGGGGGAGGAACACCCACAGTCCTGTGAGTAACCCTTTACCTGTGCTCTGGAAGTAAATCCAGTGGTCTCACTGGCTCCCCAGAGAGAACTCTGGTAGATTTGTGCCTCAGTTTGTCATTGGGACCTTAGATGGAGGGGTAGACATTTTTTATGCCCATCCCCAGGAAAAGAGTTGTTTGTTTGTTTGTTTGTTTTGTGTTGTTTTTTGAGACAGAGTTACTCTGTAACTTTAGAGCCTGTCCTGGAACTCACTCTCTAGACCAGGCTGGCCTCGAACTCACAGAGCTCCACCTGCCTCTGCCTCCTGAGTGCTAGGATTAAAGGCGTGTGCCACCACTGCCCAACTACATATGTGGTGGGTACATATTTTAACCACATATTATTTTATAAACACTTTATGATTATGGATTTTCATTTAGGTTCATGATCTCTACCAATTCAACATCTATGTTTGGAGTGCGGTAAGGGCTAGTTAGCTAAAAGTTTCAATGTGTATGTCTAAAATAATCACGCCCAATGAGAGGTCTTGGGAATTCATCTGACCATGTGTGGGTTTTCTGGTTAGAATCTGTTCTTTGCCTTTGTTTGTTACACTTTCCTAGATACCACCTTGTCTAGCCAGTCAGTGCCAGTTCCTCTTGCTCTTCAAGAAGATGGTTTTAGCTACCACACACTCTCAAGTTCCCATAAATTGTAGAGGTTTTTTATTTTTGTCTTTGAGACAGTCTCCTCATGTAGCCCAGGCTGGTCTTGAACTCAGTCCTCCTACCTCTTGTCTACATCTTCAGAAAAGGCTGCTGGGATTGATTTCTTGTTAATTTTACATTTATTTATTTAGTGTGTGTGTATGTAGGGACCCACACCAAGGCATGGATGCGGACATCAGAAGTCAACCTGGGGATATGAGTTCTTTCCTTCCACCATGGGGGGTTCCAGCGACCAAGTGCAGGTGCTCAGGCTTGCCTGGGGTTGTGCTGAAGCAGCTCTAGGCCATTTGAGAGGCAAAGAAGTCCCGACGGTACCATCTTTCAACACGCTGTGTATGGCTACATTGCATAGATCATTAACTTCCTGCTAGCCATATTTCGTAGTGTTTAGATACACACGGACCATCTTAGACGTATTTTAGGTGTTCTGTGTTTTCTGATAACTGTGTGATATTTTAAATTTTCATTTTCAAATTTGTTTTTCTAGCATAGCAAAGCACAATGGGCTTTTATGAACTCACCTCATATTGTGTAACTAAATTTACTCACTAATTCCAGTGAATACTTTGTAGATTCTGCAGAGCTCTCTACAGAAACAGAATATCATTGGTAAATTTCAGAATTTAAACTTATTTTTCCCCTATGTTTATATTATTTCTCTTGTCTTCTAATATTGCACTAGAACTTCCATTTCCGTATACAATAGAAATGGGGAGAGCAGGCATCCTCGCCTGGTTACTGAACTGTATAGAACAACGTCGGCTACAGGCCATTTGCAGATGTCCACTACTACACTGAGAAAGGCGCCATCGATGCCTAGCTTTCAGGACAGTTTTATCATGAATGTATTTTTAATTTTCTCAGATGATTTTTCTGCATCTATGAAAGCAATCGTTGGTTTTCTCCATGGTTTATAATAGGGAATTACATTAATTACTGAATGTGAAGCTAACCGTGTACTTCTGAAGCAATCTCAGTTGACTGTGATGTGCTGTGTTATTACAGATTGCCCCGAGGATCCCCAAGCACCGGGATGGCTGACAGGTCAGTGTGCCCACCAGGCATTTACATGGGTAGTAGAATCCGACCTTACATTCTTGCGTTACCCACTGAGGCATCTCCCCAGCCCTTCCCTGGATAGAGAATGTTTTCCATGAGAACGTTGGGCGCCAAGTGCTGTCGGTTTTCTCACGACAGAAAGAGTGCTTCAGCTCATTGCCTTTGACTCGCAGCATGCAGACTGGCCACACGTCCTAGGCTGGTTAGTCATATGAGAGGATTCTAGCCAAGGGAATGTGGGTGGAAGAGATGTGTTTTGCTTCTAGGTGCAAAGATGCTTAGACCTCAACTAACGGGAGAAACAACTTAGCCTCTAACGACTATGGCTCTGGTTTAAAACCTTTCGTGTTACATTTGCTTGTTTGTGTGAGGACATATGTGTGTGTAGAGGTCAGGGGCCATCTCTCAGGAGTCTCTTCTGTTCTTCTGCCATGTGAATGGCGGGGATCAAACGTAGGTTGTCAGGCTTGGCAGCATGTGCCCTTTAACTGATGAGTCATCTTACAAACCCGGGCTGTAGTTTAAAAAAGAAGCCTAACGTTGATAGCTGCTCCTCCTCCTCTTCTTGGCATGTGGTTTATTTGCTTGTGTGTGCCCATGCTGCAGATGTGGAGGCCAGAGGAAGTCATTTGATGTCTTCCTCCACAGTCTCGTGCCTTGGTCCCTTCACATAGCGGTTCTCACTGAACATTGAGGCTTTTTCAGCTAGGCTGGCTGGCCAGGGAGCCTCTCCTGTTTTTTTCTACCTTCTGCCCTCAGCAGAGTTGTGGTGACAGGCACATGAATGTGTGCATCCACGCATGTACAGCCGTGCCACACATTCACAGGCTTGCTGGGTGTTTCAGGTGAGTGTTGGGATCTGAACTCAAATCATCCAGCTTACACATTAATTGCTCTTTTTACTGGGTCAGTGCTCTCTGTTTCTCTCTCTCTCTATCTATCTCTCTTTCTCTCCCTTCCTCCCTCTGATTCTCCTGCCTCTACTTCCCGAGAGCTAGACCTGTAGACATGCACCATCACGCCAGCTCTAATTAGCTTATTGCATTGATTGTTTGTATGTGTGCATTTAGACACACACCATGGTGTGTATATGCAGGTTAGAAGATAACTTTTGGGAGTAGATTCTCTTCTTTCTATCATGTGACTCACAGGTATTGAACTCAGTGACCGGGCTCAGTGTGAGCACCTTTACTTTGGGAGGTATCCTACTACCAGCCTTCTAATCTGTTCTAAACAGGAATCCTGTGATTTTTGTTTTGCTATGAATCCTCCTGCAAATCATGCAGGACTTGTCCATGGTGAGGTGGGGTCCCACACAAGGGCTGGGGAGCCAGCATCCCACAGGGCAGGCTTAGGGAGCCAGGTTTATCTTGGCACAGTGTAGCCCTAGGTGGGTCCCTTCTCCCTCAAAGGGTGTGTTTTCGCTTGGATCAGTGAAGGGGGCAGTTAGATGGCATGGGGGGGGGGTTGATTCTTTGTTCCTCTTCCTCCCTCCTCAGATTTCTGAGCTTCCCTGGAGCTGAGCTTGTAGAATCCCATGATAAGTGTGGCTAGTACAGTCAGGCTGCCTCTCCACATGTCTGCCCATATTGTCCTGAGCCTGCATCTTGCCGAGGACCTGCTCAGTGCCTTACCCTGCACAGATTTCCCGCAGAAAGGAAGCTCTTCAAAGGCTCTAGGCCAGTGGTTCTCAACCTTCTTAATGCTGCGACCCCCGAACCATATCATTATTTCATTGCTCCTTCATAACTGTAATTTTGCCGCTGTTATGAATCACAATGTAAATATTGGATAGGCGCGACCCACAGGTTGAGAACTACTTCTCTAAGCTCTAGCTCAGTCCCGACACCACTCCCAGAGGACTTTAGGGCTGTTAAGCAAGTGACCCGCTTCCTTAAGGAGACCCTCAAGAATTCTTTGCTGTCATACAGACTCTCTCCTCCGCTTGGGATCGCCTCACCAAGGGAAACTCCACCCATCTGACCCTGGAGCCAGAAATCTGGACACTAACTACAGGCTCCTCTCTCTGCAGGTCTCTCTCCAAACCCCCAAACCTCAGACCCTATCACCCAGGAGGCTGCCCTGCATGAGCTGTCCTTTGGTTTCCAGCTAGGATTGACCTTTGGGAAGTGAAACACTGGGGGTGGGTATTGGCTGCCCAGGGCCTTCCCCACTGGGATGTGGGGTGATTGGTCCTTCTGAGTGGGTCCAGGAATTGACTTACCTCTGTCTCTAGGACTAGGACAGTGACAGTTATGACTAGCCTGAGAGCCTCACAGCCAGACTGTCTCTTTTTGGCTTCCCTCGGCCTGTCAGGTGTTTGTAAGCAGCTCCTTTGTCCTTCTCCTCGATGTCAACATTGGCCACGCCACGTGCTTCTTTCCGGCAAAAAGCCACCAGCCCTTTCAATGCAACCTCCAAAGTAGCTCCCTGCCCTGATTCCCTGTTTGTTACAGGACACTGACGTCTCACCTGGATTTCTGGTTTCCCAGCTCACACTTTTCCAGCAGCTACAGAGCTGCCTTTAAATGCAGATCTTCCGGGCATCATGAATATTTAAAACAGTTCAACACAAAAGCAATACTTGCTTATTGTGCAAAATGTCAAAAGCTGTAAAGGGAAAAGTGGAAATCACTGTCTTCCTCTGCTCCCATCTTAGAGCGTGGTGGGTGATGGCTACTGCGGGTCCTGGCACACGCCTTCTGTGCATGCATGTGGACTTGAGTGTATGTTCCAGCCATATCAAGAAGTCCATCAGCGCTTCGTACCCTACTTTTAGAAGCTCAGCTGTCCATGTATACATATTTTTACAGCCTTGTCGCTCATTCTGTTTGTATTTTCCAAGACAGGGTAACCCTGACTGTTCTGGAACTCACTAGGTAGACCACACTGACCTTGAACTCACCTGTTTCTGCCTCCCAAGTGCTAGGGTTAAAGGCGTGCACCACCACCGCCCAGCTTGTCTCCCATTCTAATTAGCATATATCATTGTTACAGAATAATGGAATCTGTGATGGCCTTTTCATATCCACACGCAATGTGTTCCAATCACATTTGTTCTTCCGTGTGCCTTTAGTCCCAGCACGTGGGAGACAGAGGCAGGCCTGGTCTACAGAGCAAGTTCCAGGAGAGCCAGAGATATATAGAGAAGCCCTGTCTTCACACACACACACACACACACACACACACACACACACACACACACTGGGGGCACGGGTGTGACACATTTCTTTATCTGCTCATCCACTGGTGGGCCCCTGAGCTGGTTCCATGGTTTTGACACCAGACAGTGTCGCGTTAAACACAGATGAGTAGGTTTCTCTGAGTTATGCCAAGCTGGTGTCCCTCAGATTTAGTCCCAGGAGTGGGATGGCTCCCTAGCTCTTTGTGATGTGAATCTGCTACTGTTTCTACCCTGCTGTCCTACCAACAGCAACGTTTGGTCAATTCACACTTCTGGAGACTTCTCACAGGGTCACCAAAGGCTTCCTTGCCGGGGTGTCCCTGAGGCTGTGAGTGGGCACTTCTACAGGAGTGCCTTGCTGGGTCAAAGGGCACGTGCATTAACATCTGACAGGTGTGTCAGATTGTTTCTCTCAATATGGTTCTGCATCTCCACCAGCGGAAACAAGGGTGTCTGCCTTGCTTATTAGCACTGGGTGAAAACAAGACCTGCCCTGCGTATTTCAGTTCAAAGAGTTGACCACATTGTGTCCTGTCCTCAAGTGCCCACCGCTTGATGGGTGAGATGGGAGAGAGCGTGACCCCAGAGAAGCTCAACACATGCCATCCCAACCACTGGATCAAGATCAGTGACAGGTCATAGTGACAGGACACCCTTGTCACAAAAGGGTGGCAACCACTGAAAACCTAAAGTGCTATCACAAGTGACTCTTGCCTGGTGTGGCAGTGCACACCTTTAATCCCAGCACTCGGGGGGCAGAGGCCAGAGGAACTCTGTGAGTTTGAGGCCAGCCTGGTCTAGATAATGAAATTTAGGTCAGCTAGGACTACACAGCTAGGCCCTGTCTAAAAATAAATAATAATAGTAAAAATAAATTTTTTAAAAATCTCTTTGCCTCTGGGGTTTCCTTCCTGACACTGCTCGTGAGACAGCAGGTGGCTTCCCAGTGAATGGACATTCAATAGACATGGGGGTGGGGGGAAGGTGACCCGGGATGATCCAGAGGTTGTCAAAACCAGAGAGGCTGTGGCTCCACAGAACATAGAGCATCCCTGACCGAATACCAGAGGAAGGGCGTTAGGCTACAAACTAACACAGTTTGGATAAAGCTTTGACTTCAGTCAATAATGTGTCAACACTGGTTCATTAGTTGTAGCAAATGTCCCCAAGCCAAGGTCAGATGGAGAAGGGAAGCCGGGAGGGTGAGGGCGGGACACAGACTTCCTGAGCTGTTCCATCAGTTTGTTCCACTTTACAGTGGGGTGACAGAAATACAGCTGATAGAAGTCCTGCATCGTGCAATGTTGCCTTTGGAGACAGGAGTGTAACCCCTGCTAATGCTGTGTCTCCAAAGAAAACCGTACCCCACAATCAGCCCAGAGACGATGAAGGGGAAACTCCTGGTGCCGTGTGGTAGGCAGTGGGGCCAGCCCTTTTTGGGTACTATGTTTTGGCATCTTCTCACATCCACAAACACCCACTTGGGTCCCCTGTGTCTGTACAGTATGGTATTCATCTGCAGCCTGGTATTTCCTAAGTTACAGGAGTCGCTCAGTGTCTACCATAACACAGGCCATGTGTTAGGAGATTTGGCCCACAAGCAGTTCTCCGTATATTGATGACTTTATCAAGGCATGGGCCTATTTGAAGTTGAAAACCATCTACACTACCTTCTTGAATTTTCTGGAAATTTAAAACAGCTTTGAGGTATAAGGCAAATAAGCAAACCAAACAACTACAAAAACAGCAGCAGCAGCAGTCAAATAAGCGAGAGACCAAGGAAGATAGCGTTTCTAGGTTCTGGAGACCTGGGTGTGGACGTGAGGTTTTGGTGATAGTGCTCAATTCACCTGGCTCTCAAGGTCCTCCATGCTTGCCTCCCAGGCTGCTGCTTTCCTGTGAGTTGAGCCTTGTCATCCTTGGGGTGGGTCCAGAGTATTAACGTCAGGGGGATCTGTTCATGTGGACCATCTTGGGAGGACTGTGTGGCTGGAATGTCAGTGGGCCTGCCCCAGGTGGGGTTGTCTGGAGCAGACTTTGGATGGAGAGTCTGTATGAGAGATCCTGCCTGGGGGAAGATGGAAGGTGGGGAGGAAGCAGAAGGAGCAGAGGGAGGCTGGGAAACAGCAGGTCTGGCAGCTTGCCTGTGTGTGTCTGTTCTCCCATGTTGGATCGAGCTGCTTGGACCTTTACTCCAGGCTGTGATCAGCCTCTTGGGAGCTAGGATAAGAATACTTCTACTCCTAGGTCAGTGGGTTACACGCAAAGCTTTGGGCCATCCACACAGCCCCGTTAGCCAGCATGGGTTAGCTTCACTTCACGGGACAGGTGGGGAGGCTGGCGTTTAGATCAGCACACAGCCTTCCAAGTCCACCTGCTACAGATGGCGGAGACAGGCCTTAAACTCAGGTGTGCTAAATGCCAGTGTGAGTCCTTGATAAGCTGGTCTTGACTCACACCCAGCTCCAATCATTGCCCTAGGCCCTCCCTGTTCACCTGCCTCCCAGCCCCTCCCCTTATCAGTTCCCTTAGGACCCCAACAGGGCCCCCTGGCCTCCCTTCTTCCCTACCATGCTCCAGGCTCTGGGAACCACTCCTAATTCCCCAAGCACTGTCTTAACCATCCCTGCCCCATGTCCAGGTGTTCCCAAGCCTGGAATGCCTTGCCTTGTTATTTATTAATAACAAGATTAGACATGTGTCTAAAATTGTTGTGATGGCTAGTTCTATGTCAGCTTGACACAAGTCCAAATCATTTGGGAAGAAGTATCCACTGTGGAGAAAATGTTGCCACCAACTGTCCTGTGGGCAAGCCTGTGGTACATTTTCTTGACTGATAATTGATGGAAGAGGGTCCAGCTCACTGTAGGTAGTACTGCCCCTGGGCTGGTGAACCTGAGGTGCATAAGAAAACAGTCTGGCCAGTGGATGGTGGCACATGTCCTTAATTCCAACACTGAGGAGGCAGAGGCAGATGACTCTCTGTGAATTAGAGGCCAGCCTGGTCTACAGAGCAAGTTACAGGATAGCCAGAGAAATTATGTCTCAAAAAAAAAAAAAAAGAAAGAAAGAAAGAAAGAAAAGAAAAGAAAATATTCTGAGCAAATCAGCAGGAGCAAGCCAGTAAGCAGCACTCCTCCATGGCCTCTGCATCAGCTCCTGCCTCCAGGTTCCTGCCCTGACTTCCCTCAGCAATAGACTGCTCTATGGAACTGTAAGCAAAAGCAAACCCTTTCCTCCCCAAGATGCTTTTGGTCAGTGTTTATCACAGCACTAGAAACCCTGACTCAGACAATGGTATAGCGTTTCATTTCCCCTATACACAGTCACCTGCACACTTTACACTTCTAGGTTATCACTCAGCCAGCATAATGCAATGTAAATAGTTGTTATATGGAGTAATGACAACGGGAAAATATATATATGTTCAGTAGATGTATTTTTTTCTCTTTTTCTGAATGTTTTGGAGTCACAGACTGCGGGCTAACACTGTTTTCTTCCCAGGCACTTTTTGTTCTCAGTTTCTCTTCTATAAATGAACTATCACAGCCATTCCACAAAGCAGATGGCATGAGAATTAAATGAGGCTGACGTCTCTGGGGCCCCCGCTCAGCACAGGTTTTGTGGGCTCATTGCTCCCTTCTTTTGGTCTTTCAGTGGGAAGCCAGGAGGTTCCCACCAAGGGCTCCCATGCAGCTGCAGGCACCACATTTCCCCCTCCTGGTGCTCACAGGCTTCTGGGGAAATGGAGGGCAGGTCGGTGATGCAGACCTGCCTTGCCTGGGAACAGAGGCTGCCACCACCACTCAGTCAGTCAGACTCCCAACCTGCGCCCAGTGGCCTCTCCTCCGCCTTCCAACGTCCGTCACACAGCCTTGTCCTGGAGTTCAGCTTCTCCTAGCCTGCTTTGTGATATAGAACAAAGCTCCCCCGTCCAGGAAGCCTAGGTATCTTCAGTCTGCAATCTTGGCTAGAACTCCCAGCAATGGATCTAAAAGGTGACCAGCTCTGGTCTCCTGAAGCCCTGGAAACCAACCCCTACTCTGATACAAGAGATGCTGCAGAGTTCTGAATGCAAAAAAAGCCTTATCCCAGTCAGTCACTGTGGGCTGAGCCTACGTTCTCATCTCTTTACTGGGACAATACCTGCCCCCCACAGGCTGGCACATGGACTAAATGAGACCCTGGCACTCCATAAGTGTTAGCTATGTCCCATGGGGTGGGGAGGGGCAGAGCAGGGCCTCTGATCATCACTGGCAGTGGAACAACTAAGGAGTAGGGAAAAGAGTTTCCAAAGACAGAATGTGCCTCAGCGTCATGCCTGGCTCCTTCATGTCCTCAGCTTACTTGACACCCAATACTAGGGCTCTCTCCCTTAAGGACCTGTGGGTCCCATGCTCATTTCCTATCTAGCCCAGGTGACAGCTCCCAGGCTGTGGTGAGGTGGACACAGCCTCACTGTTGGCAGATGTTTTATGTTAGACCTCCATATTAGGAGGTGGCAGCCCCGATAGGGCCGGCGCCCGTCTCGGGCATGTGACTGTTACACAGAAACCAGACCTTTCCCTGTTTGGCTTATGCCATTTGCTCTGTATCATCTCCCAAATAGCCACATTTGAAGGATGCATAGAGCCCACCAAATTAGGTACCCACTTGCCTTGGGCACTTGTAGAAAGAAATATAAGGTTCAGGTGCCCATTCCTGGGCTAACAATCCTTCCTCCCACTATCATTCCCATCCAAGGTCGCTGGGCCCAGCCGACGACTGTTCTGTTACTTAACGTGGGGACACAAAAGGAGCCTTGGTGGTGGAGAATGTTGCAGCTGCTGGTGATTGCGGAGGCAGGAACACAATCTTGCAAACAGGGCCGTGTTCTCCTGTGAGGAGCTGTGTAGTGTGGACCAAGCACACACTGTCCCTAGACTCTTCCCACCTGCTTAGATTTCCGACACTTCTTAGGAAATCCTGCTTGTGAGGAGAGTTGAAGAGAAAGGTGGAAAGAATGGCCCTCAGCACTTACTAGGTGGGGACTGAGGTTATTGAACCTCAGATGGGCGTGCCAAGGTTCCTGCCTTCCCAGGGACCTGAGGACCCACGTGGCCTCAGAGCCCTGGGTCATGCTGTGGCCAGGGTTTGTTGAAAGCAGGGCTGGCAGGAGCTGGTGTGAACTCAGTGGCCCTTAGAGACACCTCACCTCCACCTCCGCTGCCACACAGAAGTCCCCTGGCACCCAGAATACCCAGCTTTTCCCTTCCTCTGCCCTTAAGTGTTTCTTCAGGAAGCAGTTACACCCTTCCCAGGGTGCTTCGTTTTGTACAGGGGTGCCCCAACCCTCCTCCAGCCCACCCCCGTAGGGGCCCCTGCCCTGATGTTTAGGAAAGTGATTGTTGCCTAATCTTAGCAGGTTCCTAGAGTGGGGTCCCCGCTGTTCACTATGGCCTGGCTTGGCCTCCCTCAGTGCGATCTTCAAGCCCTGGCAGTGGACACAGGCCATGTCACCTGGTGTAATTCATACAGATCTGCCTCCACATCCTGCTGAGGCCTGTGGGGAGGAGATTGGGAGGGAACACCTCTCTGCAGGTGCAGAATCCCCAGCTCCCCCTCCCCCCACCGTGGCTATTAGCCTGGGGTTTCATCTTGGCCTCCCAGAAAGCCACTTCAATAATTTATATGGATGTTATCACAAACCCACTTCTGGTGTGATGGGAAGTGTGAGGGAGAAGGAGCCACGACCAGAATGCCAAGTAGGGTGGGCAGCCTCACCTGACTGGGGAGGGGGTGGGCTGGGTCTCCAGGCCCTTGCCTGTCAGTCTCTTGTGCTGTGGCTCACCTATAAAACTGGCGAAGGATTCCTGCCCTGGCATCCAGGCCCAGGCACTGTAGCAGCAGGGTTCTGTACTCTTAGATGCAGTCCAAGTTCTGCTCAGGGCTGGCATAGAGAGCCTACCAGGCCTCTTCCTCCCGCCCTCCCTTCTTATCTTCCTCCCTTCCTTCCTCCCTTTCTCCTTCTTCCTTCTGTTCTTTATTCTCTCCTTCCTCCCTCCCTTCCTCCCTTTCTTCTATCCTCCCTTCCCTTCACAATTCGGGGCATGTGTGCCACATTCCAGGTCTAACAGGGAAGCAAATGGGCCCTGTCCCCACAAGGTTTGAAGTTTTGAATGGATCATCAATAATAACTTACGAAGTAATAGGATTTATTGAGAAACTCAAAGAGGGGAGTTGATATAGGATGAGCTGAGATGGAGCAGCCACCTCAGCTGAAGACCAGGAAAGAAGGGATATTTCGGGATGGAAGGGGGTGGGGTCAAAGGGGACAGAGGCGGGCGGTGGAAGAATACTTCCTATGATTCCTATGTCCTGTGGTGTCAGGCCATTTGGATGGTCTAGGTGGAGGAGAGGTGCCTGCCATCTTCAGGTGTTGAGGGGCGGATGGCTGATGGGGTGATTAGTGGACTGGAGAGGAAGGGAATCAGGGACAGTGTGCATGAACGGCCCCCCCGTCATGAGGATAGAGAGCTGCCGTTGTCACGCTGTGATGAGCGCCATTGGGCTAAATCTTTTCGTAGCCTCCTCCACTATTTTCACAGCGTATGCTTCCCCGGAAGCGGAGATGATTAAGAGTCTTAGGATTTGCTGCAGCTCACAGTGTCGCAGAGACAGCGGGAGTGGGCGGGGGCAGCACGTTCTTCAGTCAGAAAGCCCTGGTGCCCAGGGTGAGGGGAGGTGCCCCTCAGGCAGACAGGTGAGTCTGCATCCCTGCTCCGGGCAGAACTTTTTTTTTCAAAAGTCTTAGCGTGTGTTTGTGCATATATTACGTGCCCGTGGACATAATCACAGTGCACACGCAGAGGTCAGAAGACCGCTTTCGAGAGCTGTTGTTTTACTAGCACTGTGGGGTTTAGGGGCTGAACTGAGGCCATGGATGTTGTGCCCCAAACGTGCTTACCTGCAGAGTCACCTTGATAGCACAGGGGTCTTCGTTCTTCCCTGGGCCTGGGAACGGGCTGCTCTAGAGGGTCTCATTTTGGGATGGCAGCCCAGTATTGATGTCCCTGAGGGACAGCTCCGTCACTGGGCTCCTTCTTCATCATCCTTAGCCCCATACCATCCCTCAGTCATCTCCACTCTTCATTCCCATTTTTCCTCCAGACTCTTATCAGTCAGGACCTGGAACCCTAGACAGGGGAGGGACTAGATACCAGCTTGGGGTGGGGAGGTCCTCTTCCACTAGAAACAGGATCTTTACCCTTCAGGCGAAGGGCAAGGCAGATACACTCGCCCCAGGAGGCTTTTCTTCCTCCTCCCTTCCCTGTGGCTGAAGCCAGGCAGGGAGCAGGTTCTGAGACTTGGGACGAGAGGAGGCTGCTTGGGTACATAGAGTCCCAGCAGCCTCAGAACTGGGCCAGGGCACGTTATCCACATCCAGACCCAGGTCCAGAATGAATGGGCAAGGACTGCAGTCGGGTTCTTGGCTTCTTAGCTAAGTCTGCGAGTCTATTTTCTTAGCTCTCAAATGGGAATAATGGTCAGGCCTCCCTCAGAGAACTGAGATAAGAATAGTGAACTAATAACAGCATGCAGTTATTACAAACAGCTAACAGTTTAAATCACATGTCCTAGGCACTAGGAGTAATCTCTACAAAATGCACAGCATAGCGCTGGTATTCAGAAGGGGCTTAATAAAGGCAGGTGTATGAATGAACACAAATGAGGACAAGTGGCCCAGGCCTTGGGCTCCCATGGCAGGATGTGCCGAGCCCTGTTGGATGCGGAATATCAAGGGTACAGCCTGGGGCTGCTGTAATATGTATCATTACTGTTTTAACCTGTTCCCCATAGTGATTTGCTTTCCACAGACAACTGACCACAACTTCTGATGATAGTTGGGCCTCAAGCTTGCTGCCCGGGTGCAGCCAAGAGGGAAGGCAGCTCACTGACAGCCCTGCACACACTCTGATCAAATATTTAGGTCCTCAGGGTCGGCCTGCAATATTAATGAAGTGGTCCGGGTTGCAGTCAGTTGAGCGCTAGGGCCTCAATAATGAACAAGAACCTCACCTACCGGAGAAACACGGGTTATTCTAGCCATGAGCAGGACAAAGACACCACAGGGGGAAAAAAAAACAGAGAAGTCCCCAGCAGCCCCTCTCCTTTAATTCAACATATGGTCACCCGGAGTCACAGTATGGAGTTGGCGACAGGCATCGTGAGAGTTTACTTTTTCTTGATTAGTTTATTTTGACACAGGGACCGTGTAACCCAGGCTAACCTGGAACTCACTACCTAGCCATGAATGGCCTTGAACTCCTGATCCTTTGGGTTTCTATTTCCTGAGTGCTTAAATTACAGGCTTTGCAAGTGTGTGATGCTCTACTCAGCTGTATTATCAGATAAATCTTTTATTTATTTATTTATTTATTTTGTGGTACTGGGCAGTGATCCCTGGGCCTGAGTATGTTGGGCAAGTTCCCTATCAATGAGCTACATTCCAAGCCCTTACGAGACATTTTTTTTTTAAATCCACATAACTGTATCCCTGGGACATTCCTTTCTAGAAATGTGGATGAGGGAAATAACCAGAACAGGGGGGAAATCTTGTATTTAAGAGTATTAATTATTCATAGTAATATGCTGGAAATATCCCAAGTTCTAAACAGCAAGGGATTGGTTAGGGAAATAATAGCATATCATCTTGGCAAATGTTACACAGTCATTAAAAATGCTGTTTACAGATGGGTATATGGTATTAGAACATGAGCAAATGAAAAGAACCCAACAAAAGGTCATGTCCAGTACCAGCCCATTATTAAAATCATTGTTTATATTTCATTTCTCAGGCTTTGGTCTTCTTGTCTAAAAAATAACCACCTTTTGTCAGTTATGAAAAGGAGAGGGGAGCGGGAGAGCTGTCTCAGATGCTGAGACCCCTTGCTGCTCCTGCAGAGGACCTGAGGGGTGTGCCACACCTGCCTGCAACCCCAGTTCCAGGTCGTCTGGCGCTTGGGCACCTGCATGCTTATAGATATGCACGCACGCGTGAGCACACACACACACACACACACACACACACATAAATAAAAAAAAAATCTTAAAAGAAAATGATGATATTTGGAGGTGACCTGGAATAATGGAACAAATAAATATATTCATATATAAATTTTGACAAAATACTGGAAGCCGCCACTCCAAACTGTTCTTGGTAGACTAAGGGTTATGACGAGTTTTCTTCCTCTTTTGCCGTCTCCCTACTTTTTACAACATGATAGATCATGTCTGCCACATAGACGTTTCTATGCCCAGCTTTATTTATCCGATAAAGCGTCCTGAGTGGCTACAACATGCCCAGCAGTGAAGGGCACACTAACAGAAGGCATGGTAGGCCACACACCGTGTCACGGGGGCAGGGAGCAGGGTTAAAGCTGGGGGGCACAGAGTAGGTACCTAGGTGGGATTTCTAGGAAAAGCCTGAGGTGAGAACATGTTCCAGGCACATTCAGGAGGCAGAGTTAGTAAATGGGTGTTGGTCTCAGAGAGGACACAGCTACGAGGGTCAGGGCAGAAGGGGCCCAGGGTTTAGGTTTTACCCCAGTGAGCTGACAGCCATGCAGAGTCCTGAGCCTAAATGTTTTTTGTTTTTATTTTTGCTTGATTTTAGAAACAGGGTCATTTGTAGCTCTGGTTGCCTTGGAACTTAATATGTAGACCAGGCTGGCCTTGAACTTGTGGCCATCTCCCGCCTCTGCTTCTGGAGTGCTGGGATTACAGGTGCTGCCACCGGGCCCACTTTGGGGTTTTTAATTTTGTTTTGTACATATCCAAGGTTTGGACAGGTTCATTGCAGCTGCTCAGCTGAGAAGAAGCAGGTTGGGCATGGGGAACAAGGAGGAGGAAGAGAGGCTCAGGCCTGGCTGGGAGATGGGTAAGATACTGAAGACATGATGGACGGATGTGATGGGAGAGAAAGATCCAAGGCTTCAGGTCTCAGCAACTGAAAAAAAAAAAACCCATCCCTGCTGATGGACTAGGAGATGAGGAAGGAAATGAGTCTATTTAAAAATAAAACAGGCTTGGTGAGAGAGACTCGTTTGATCTTCAAGGCTCCAGAGGCAACAGGAGCCTATAGAGGAGTGGTCCAGTGAGAGACGGGGAGTCGGGAGGGGGAAGGTAGCTGGTCTGGTGAATAATGGAGGAGACTGAGCTTTGATGATGAGCAAATGGCGCTGGGCTGGGCCACCCAGGAGCCCCCAGGGATGCCCACTCCTTACTCCAAAGCCCTTTACCCGGCTACTTCTCTCAGCAGGAACGGTGACAGTGGAGACCCAGGGCCTCTCCTACAGGGATCCAGCCAGGCAAGACTCCTCACCCGGCTTTCCTCCCAGGTGGCCCTGGGTTTCCGCCCGCACACCTTTGGAGACAGAAAGAACACACTAGACAGGAAGAAGGGAGCCCTACCGTGGTGGATTAGCCTCACTCACTGTCCATGTTGCCACTCTCCACTGTTGCTTGGGACCAGAATTCCCAAGGCTTCAGGGAGATTTCAGAAGGTCTCCTTCACCTTACACGGAGGTCCAGGGACGCCAGGCCAGGGAACATTTGAGCGAAGCCACGGGGCTTCTGTCTTTTCTTTTCGATGCTAACTCTCCATCGCCCTCCCACCCGTCCACCTGTCTGTGGAAGACCCATGTCACTCTTTGCCTGCTCACCCGTATTCTACCCCTACCTCAGCCAGAACAACCTGGGCACTGGCTTTGCTACCTCTTAGCCTTGGGTCTGGGATGTACTTCTTGCCTGCTGCACACCTCAGCTCCTTCTTCTGCAAAACAGAGGTGTGTGAGCACACCTACCTCACAGTGGGTGTCATGAGCCCTGAAGGCCTTCTCTGAAGCGTGCAGCCCATACCCGACTGGGGCATTTTCCTGACTTCCTCTAGGCCAAGAGAGTCTGCATTCTCTGCAGCATCCTGTACCCCTCCCTGCCTGCCACTAAACTTGCCCTCCAGCTGTGCTGGCTCTGGAGCCCACACTTCACTGCCCTTCCGGAAGGGCGGGGAGTTGTCCCCGTGAGGAGAAAGGAGCAATGATCACCGGCTCACGGTGGACACTGAGGTGCAGTTCCCAGACCAGGGAGGTGGTGGGAATCTCTATTAAGGCCTATTCTTGGGAGGGGAAAGGCTTTGTTAGCTGTAGAGCTCCCTGTAGGTGCAAGCTTTGCTTCCATTGTTAAGGATTGTTTGTTTAATCCTGGGGTCGGCACCACTAGGTGGGAGATGCCACTTTGGCTCCTTTTAGAGAGCAGGAAAGCAATGTTACAACTAGCAATGGGTGACTGGCACCCGGCTCCTTTGAGGCCCCTTCCCAGCCTCCTTCTGTGACTCTGATGTCATCTCTCCCCTCCGAGGCTTGGACTCTGGAGTTCCATGCTGCTGTGGTACCTCAGAACCTCTACCACCATTACCATTGGGCCTCTCAGATACCGGACTCCACCAATCTAAAGGCCATGACTCCCTGTGAACTGCCTCGACTCATAAAAAGCAATTCAGCGTGTGCCAAATGGCTGCAGGAGAAGGAGGAAAGCTGCCCCCTATGCTGCTGTGGGAAGCTGACTGAGATGCCCCATGGCAAACACAGTCACTGGCAACCGTAGACAAAAGCTTTCCTTTGCCAAGTGCCCATGTGCCCAGTGCCCACAGCTCAGCTGAGCTAAGGGTTCACAGCCCTGAACACTCTGCCTGTGTGAATGGACCCAGAAGCTTCTCGTCACTGGTGCAGACCAAGTATCCTTCTCCCATGTGCCTTTGCTGTCACAGCCCAGCCCGGTAGGGCTTCTGACTTTGACCCCAGTGCCACACCTTGCTTTACCCAACTGAAAGCAAGAGTGGATAGGCCTAGCATGGTAACCTTGAGCTCCAAAGTAAAGGCTTCAGCCCAGACACGGGAGAAGGAAAGCAGGGAGCAGAGCTAGGTACAAGCCAACGGGGAAATTTAACTCGTTTAGGGAAGGACTTTACAGAAGCTTTCTAATGCGTTTGAGTAGTGGGTTACATAAGAAAGCAGGATTGCTACTTTTCAGGTTGGTATTAGGGAGGTCAAATTTGACCTGGTCTGAGTCCATGCTGTGATATTCCTGGTTCCAGAAACAGAACCCAATCAAACATCTCTGTGCCTCTCTGAATATCCACTGCCTGCCCTCTTCCATGCCTACCCTCCATCATCCATTAAAACAATCTACTGTCTGCCTCAGGTGGGTTTCTGTTGCTGTGATTAGACACCATGACTGCTGCAACTTGGGGACAAAAGGGTTTGTCTCGTCTTCTCATGACTCTCACATCACACTCTGTCACTGAGGGAAGTCAAAGCAGGACCTGGAGGTAGGAACTGGAGCCCGAGTCCTGGAGGAACACTGTTTTCTGGCTTGCTCCCCGTGGCTTGCTTTGCTTGTTTTCTTATGTAGCTCAGGACCACCTGCCAGGGGACTGGGCCCTCCCACATCACTCATTAATCAAGAAGATGACCTGCAGACTTGCCTACAGGCCGTCGGGTAGAAACATTTTCTCAACTGAGGTTCCTCTTCCCTGATAACTATCTGTGTCAAGTTGACCAAAAAAAAAAAAAAAAACCTCAACCAGTTCACCATCTATCCATCTGCTCACTCATCCATCCATCTGTCTGTTCATCTGTCCGTCCATCTGTCCATCCATCTGTCCATCTATCTGTCCGTCTAGCTGTCCATCCATCTGTTCATCCATCCATCCATCTGTTTGTCCATCCACCTGTCCATCCATCCATTCATCCATTCGTCTGTCCATCCATCCGTCCATCCGTCTGTCCATCCATCCGTCCATCCGTCCGTCCGTCTGTCCATTCATCCATCCGTCCATCCATTCGTCCATCCATTTGCCCATCTGTTCATTCGTCTGTCCGTCCGTCTGTCCATCCGTCCATCCATCCATCCATCCATTCACGTATCCATCACCTACTCATTCAGAACCCTTCCATTCAATACATTGATTTTATACTTTGTCCATTGTCCATCTGGGAACTGTGTGAACTTGGCTTAACAGTAAGTTAAAACCCCAGGTAACTTAAACAGGCCTCAGGAGACAAGCTCGTTATCCTAGTTCCAGATACCAACCTTGTCAATGCCATCCATAGTGAAAACATCATCTGGGTACCATGAGCTATGCACATCCCATAAGAGCCCCATGAAGTGGGTTTCATAAGCACATGAGGGTGCCAAGGGTGAGAGCAGTTAAATTTCTCATCCGGATTCCCAACCACACTCATAAGTGTGGGGTTAGGCTTCAAATCCAAACCCACATGACTCCAAAGCCTCTGTCCAATTCCTAAGGGCTCACATGTGATGGGCTTATAAGAGACAGCGTGGGTATGGATATGGGTGTTTGTGCTTCATATATAAGCCACAAGAGTGCCCTCATGCCTTACTGGGGTCCACACAGTAAAGTCATAGGGTGGGGCCCTGGGCTATCCTTGTCTGCAAGCATCCTTGGCAACAAGGCATGCTTTTGGAAAGGTTCTTGGCATGTCGCAGTGTGAAGTAGTTCCTTAGGCAGCTGAATTTAGTGGGGTTGGAGCAAGGCAGGCACAGGATACTGGGGACAGCGGTAGTAGTGGGGTTGGAGCGAGGCGGGCACAGGGTACTGGAGACAGCGGTGAACAGAGTAAATCACCAGGCACAAATGCGTAGGTTTATCCACTACACCCATAATTCTTGCTCTGCTCTGGTATGATCAGAAATGAAATACATCCAAGCTGGACCTGTTCCCACGTGTGGGCCTGGCATCTTCCGGCTTATTTATCCTTCCTAATCCTCTGGGCAATTTATGAAGCCTGCCAAAAAGCCACATGCCACAAGCCTTATGGATCTCTCCAGCAGAGGGCTGTCTCTCCTCCCCTGCCATCAGCAAGAGTTGATTTGTTGGTGGTGCCCAGAGACAGGCTGGAGCTGCACGCGATCATCTCGGAATTGACTCCGCTGAGCCCAACAGCAACGAATAGGGAGATAAAGTCACCAGATGATCTGCAGCACCCCTGCGCTCCCCAGCCAGGTTAGGACTGGCACACACCCAAGCTGCAACACCCCTGCGCTCCCCAGCCAGGTTAGGACTGGCACCCACCCCAGCTGCAGCACCTCTGCGCTCCCCAGCCAGGTTAGGACTGGCACACGCCCCAGCTGCAACACCCCTGCGCTCCCCAGCCAGGTTTGGACTGGCACACGCCCCAGCTGCAGCTGCATCTCTTGTCCATGTTTCCTAAACTGCGGATTCAATCAACCGGTGATGGGGAGAAAATTGCATTTGTTTTAAACATATACAATTTTTTCTTGATTACCTAAACAATACATTGTGACAGTCATTTACATAGTATTTATATCACATTAAGTACTGTAAGTTACCTAGAGATGATTTAAAGCATGCAGGAGGTTGTGTGTAGGTTATATGCAAATACTGCGTCATTCCGCATAGGGGACTCAAGCATCTGCAGATTTTGGCATCTGAAAACCAAGAAGCGGACATACTGACATCGATTCAAAGGTTCGCAGGGAAAGATAAGACACTTATGTGATTCTTAATGTCTGCCATGGTCATGACAAGCAGCATGTATTTGTCACCTGTGACAGATGCCTCTGAGGTCCCCCCACTCTGACACTGTGGCCTTTGTGTGCCCCGTCTGTGTAATAAGGTGATGCTGTTTCACTGTTTCTGGACTTGGGGGTTAGATGAGGACAGAGACTTCCTCTGTGCTTCGGGAACAGCTTGTGCCACTGTTTAGACTGGGGGTATTTTAAGGACTGACACCTGACTTATCTCTGGGTTCCTGGCAGCCCCCACAGGCCTTGGTACAGAGTGAATATTTGTGAATGAATGGTAACGATGTGGCAAATGAATGAATGAAAATTTTCAACCCCATGAAGTGTCAGAGAAAATCAACTCACCGTTTTCAGAGGTCTTGGGAATGGGAACGGGAGTGTTCGGGGCGCTGGGCAGAGGGGTGAGGACGCAACTGGGGTGCGGAGGGAGTGTTTACCTTATCTGGGAGATAAAGCAGGCCAGGCCTCCAGAGAAGGCCACTAGCCAGCAAGTAGAGACGGCCTCCTGGTCTGCCTCTCAGGGCATTGGGAGCAGGACTTAGGCCTGGCAGTTTGGGTTTTGTTTGACAAAACATGACTGCCCTGTTTCTTCCTCTGAGAGTGGGTGTCACATGTCCTCCTGCCACAAGCTCGCATTTGGGACCGCGGTGCAGAGAGAGGGAAATGCTAGGGAGAGCCAAACAAACAATTCTCCAATGGCTCCCGTGCTCAGTACATGAGCACATGCACCTACATTAATACATGCGACGTTGCAAAGATGAGACTCTGCACGGCATGCTGTGCCCCGAGTTTGTCACTCAGCGGTGTGTTGAAATGTATTCGTCCGTGTCATCGTTTTAAAGGTGACGAAACTTCAGCTCAGACATGTTGGGTCATTTGCCCACCCATCCACACCCCTGGACTCTCCCTCCCTCCCCTACTTTTTCCTTCTCAGAGGACAGGACTCACTGGAAACACAGGAACAAAGAACTGAGAACCTTGCCATAGGGCAATGCATATGGATGACTTTCAGTGTGGTTTTTGCTTGACTCTGCACTGAAAGAACTGTCTGCGTGAACCAGGTAGTGCTGTGTGCTGATACGCACAGGTCTGCGGCCGTTTCTTCTGACAAGCCGAAGCCTTAATTGAAAGGGCAGCAGTGCATTCCCGTGAGCTGGAAGATGGCAGGTGTGAAGAAGAGGGGCCGTTGACGGAGAAAGGCTATGTCCCAGCTGGCCATCCCAGCACACCCACAGACTTTGAGAAACAGGGGTCTACTGTTTGCACCCCAAGGTGCCTAGTTCTGTGCCAGTGACTGGCTGATATACCAGCGTGCATTGCTAAGCCACTCAGCCTCCCCGGGCCTCACTTTTCTCATCTGAAAAGTAGAAACAGTAACAACTTGCCTTTACTGGACGGTGGTGGCGCACGCCTTTAATCCCAGCACTCCGGAGGCAGAGACAGGTGGATCTCTGTGAGTTCAAGGTCAGCCTGGTCTACAGAGAGCTCCAGGACAGTCCGGGCTACCCAGAGGAATCCTGTCTTGGGGGAAAAGGGAGAAAACAAAACAAGCAAAAACCCTGCTGATGGGGCTCTTGCACGTATCCAGAGGGAGTGAGAGCCAAGAGCAGGATTCAGATTAGCTTCCTAATGCACAGCCTTCAATGAAGTGACATCTTCCACACTGCATGACCCACCAACGGGCCTTGAAATTGGCTTCGTATGTCACCATTAGCATTTCATTTTGATAGACTAGGCTAAGGGAGAAACGTATTGTCATACGTCACAACTGGGAAGGGTAAATATTACTTTATAGCACTGTTCTCTCAGTGTGTGTGTGTGTGTGTGTGTGTGTGTGTGTGTGTGTGTGTGTAAAACATATTTTCTAGTGTCACAGACAAAAAAATATGTGAAGGGGTCTGACCCAAGTGTAGCAGCTGCCGAAGTCTTACCGAGTGGGTGGATGTGCATAGCATACAGTAAGCATCCAGGAAGTAGAGTCATCGTTAATACCATTGTGTTGTGATGTCTCTAGCAGTTTCTAGTTTTCACTTCATTTATGTAGTAGGGAGAGGGCGCTTGTTTGTTTCCTGGCTGCCCAGACCCTGGAAATAATCACACAGAAACTATTAATTAAATCACTGCTTGGCGCATTAGCTCTAGCTTCTTATTGGCTAACTCTTACATATTAAATTAACCCATTTCTATTAATCTGTGTATCACCGTGTGGCTGTGGCTTACCAGCTAAAGTTCCAATGTCTGTCTCCAGCAGGGCTACATGGCTTCTCTCTGACTCCGCCTTTCTTTCTCCCAGCACTCAGTTTAGTTTTCCCCACCTACCTAAGTTCTTCCCTGCTATAGGTCCAAAGCACTTTATTTATTCATTAGTGGTGATCACAGCATACAGAGAGAAATCCCACATCACATTTACTTATTCATTTCCTTATTCAACTACTCAGTAGACATTTGTTGACTATGGAAGGAGGGGAACATAAAGGCCACCAGAGTGTAGGCCATCTCTTTGCAGAGTTGTTAGTTTTATAGTACTGGAGACTGAGCCCAAGGCCTTCTGTATGCAAGGCTATTTTCTCAGCCCTCTAAAAAGTTTTCATTTTGACACAGGATCCCCCTAAGTAACCCAGACTGGCTGTGACCTCACTGTGTATCCTAGCCTGACCTAAACTTGCCATGCAGGTCAGGTAGGCCTTGAACCTGTGATCCTCCTGCCCCAGCTACTGTAACTGGATTTACAGGTCGGCACCACCCTACTCTGCTTTGAGGATAGTTACTGACTCCTTAAGACCATTCTAGTGAAGAGTTAAGAGTTCAACATCTGGGCCTGGTAGCCTGAGTCTGAATCTCCTGCTTGCCAGCTGTGTGACTTTGGACCAGTTACTTCCCAGTGCATGCTTCCTCCATAAAGCATGGGTAGGGGGCACACAGGGTATCCAGGAGGCAGAATATTACAACAGGGAGATGTATGAACTCTTACCACTGTTCTCAAAATTCAAATGTGTGACCTGAAGGGAACCTGGGAGACTTGTAGATGGCAGGGGACACTTTGTGCTGAGTTTGTTGAATAGACCGACTCTTGGCCAGTAAATAAAGCCTTGACTACTTAGGAATGGTCGCCAAGACAGAAGGAGCAGTTTCTCTCTGTCCCCGGTCCTGTGGTTTCACAGAGAGGGAGCCAGGCTCCAGGATGACAAGGGACTTGGACTTCTGACTTCCCTACTGCCCTGGGGAGACATGAGGAACCAGGCAGCATTTTGGGGGGAGATGGGGGTGCCTCTCCCCTCAGTGCTTGCTCTATGGGGGTCAGTAGCCTAATTGGGCTTGGGAACACTTGAGGCAAGGCAGTCACTTGAGTGGCACTTTTTGGAATGATGAATGTGCTTGTTTAGATCTGAATGAGACCGAATCAGCAGATACAGCGTCTCGCTGGAAACTGAAGGGATGGAAAACTCGCCTTTTCTTCCTTGGAAAAAAAAGCATGATTTTTTTCCAATTGCAATTAAATAGCCCTTTGGGCTGATTTTGCTTCTCTCCTGCTGACATTGAACAATGCCAGACGAAGACAGCAGCTCTGTCTGCTCTCCTTGAGATGTGCCTGCAGGGCTGGGGAAGCCACCACCACCACCACAGTCTCTCAGGAAGACAGCTGACCAATGCCACAGCTCAGGCCGTGAGGGCTGCTGATACCAGCTTGGGCTGTGGCTTCCTAGACTCTGCGGACAAGGCTCTCAGGCAATTGAGAACTCCCACTTAAAGTCCCCATGAACCATCCCTACCCATGGAACCTCGGAATAGACCTACCCTCTTAGATCCTCACTGAGGGCCTTAAGGTTTTGAGAACAGATTGTGGCAAACAGCCTTTATGGGGTCCTTCAAGCCTAGTGTGGGTTAAATGGCATGAGAGCTTGCTTTGCACCTGAATCCTCGCCCATCAGTTCCAGAGTGAGACACGAGGCCATGCCTCCCACTTTGGAAACAGAATAGATGATCATCTCTTCTCCTCCTCCTCATCTTCCTCCTCCTCCTCTTCCTCCTCCTCCTCCTCCTCCTTCTCCTCCTCCTTCTTCTTCTTCCTCTCTCTCTCTCTCTCTCTCTCTCTCTCTCTCTCTCTCTCTCTCTTCCCCTCCCTCTCTCTTCTTCTTTCATTTTTGAAGCAGGGTTTCTCTGTGTAACCCTGGCTGACCTGGAACTTACTGTGCAGAGCAGGCTGGCCTTCAACTCATTGATCCACCTCTATCTGCCTCCCAAGTGCCAGAATTAAAGGTGTGTGCCACCACACTGGACTCTCTCTGCTTGATATCAGGAACATGGGTTCAGCCCAGAACAACACTGGTTAGAATGCAGGCTCGGAATGCTCCAGTCAGGGGTGGTGGGTGGGGTTCCTGGATCTTCTGACTACTGGCTGTTAGTCTTGCCTTTCCCAGCCTCAGTTTCTTCGTCTAGAAAGAGAGTTAATTTAAGAAAGTATTTAGCACATGCCTGGATGAGGCAAGGCTCAATGAGGCTGAACCATTATTAATATTTTCGATGGAGATGACTCCGGGGTCCTGCAGGTGGAGGAGGACAGGGGAGGTGGGGTGTTGAGTGCCAGGCAGGGGACTCATATGCAGACTAACGATCAGTGTGGCTGATCCTCACTGGCCTGGCCAGCCTTGGCTCAAACTGCTGTCCTTACCGCAAGCCTTCTTCAGCTTCAGTTCATTAAATCTGTTTTTGTTACTGCTCACCAAGGCGCTGACCCATACAAGCTGGAATCAATCCTCAGAATGGCTTAGAGGAAGCTTGAGAATTGAGCTGTGTCGTCAGGGCTGCCGTGGATTAAGACTACAATATCTGCTATCTGCCTGATCCTCCCTGTCCCGCCCCCAGAAGGAACAGAGCACCCTCTGTCTCCTACTTGCCCAGTGAGTACTGGTGAGTCGCAGGTCAGCACAGTAGAATGGTACAAACCCTGACTCCATCGCTTTCTTTGCACAAAGCATCTCCTACGCGCTCGTCTCCGGATCATCACTGGGAGAGTTGGAAGACTAACACCCAGAGAATTCCCTAAGGGAATTCTGCACACACCACACTGGTGGTGTTGGTTGGTAGTATAATGGCAGAGCTCACTGAAGAATTGTCTGGGTCTTTTGGGATAGAAAAAGGGCTCTGGGTTTAGGGGGTTGGTGTGGGTGTGGAAGCAGCAGATACCTGTGATGGGGAGGGGGCTCACTCGACACCCTTCAGAATAGAAAGGTGACCGACCCCTGGATGGCTCTTGGCTTGACTCTGGGAGACTCAGGGGTCAGTCATGTCCAGGACTGGCATTGTCCTTGGTGCTCAGCAATTCTTGGGCTGTCCCAGCCCCCTTGCTCCCTTGTTTTTCTTGTACACAGAAGGGTAGAAAGGCATTTATTAGTCAACAAATCAAAGAAGCGTTGCCATCTACAAGAAGCGGGCAGTTGGAACCCCAGCAATGACACTAACCTGCTGTGTGGCCTTGGCCATAACAACTCTCCGTCTGTTCCTCATGGGGCTTCTGTGAGGAGTAAGCATTTAGCACCGAGTTTTAATAAACAATAGCAACTAGCATTATGCCATGGCTCACTTTGCCTAGCTCCTCTCCTAGCTCCTCTCCTAGCTGGCATCCTTCACCTCCTCCCGCAACTGCCACAGCACCAGTGGGAAGTAAGTCCTGCTAGAGCAGGGGTCAAGTAACAATAGCCTTGTCCTGGGCTCAGTGAGAGGCTTCAGCATTCACAGCAAGCCACAACCTAAGGTCCAAGGACGTCCTGGTGCTCAGACCACGGGCTCCTAAAGTGGGAAGACGGTTAATAGTTTGGCATAGGGCCTCATTCAGAAAGTGGATGAGTTTAATTATAGGAAAATGTAGAATAATGTGATCCTTTCATCCCTAAGACTGTGGCTTCCAGACACCTGCTCCATTCAGGAAAAAAAAAAAAAGATTTAAATTGAAAAACGCTTTTTCTACAGTCCTTAATCACGGCCTCATTGAAGCTTACAGTACAGAATGTGAGGAAATGCGTCGGGGCGGCAGGCATGGTCTGAGGCGGGAGGTGGAACTCCTGGGGTGGCAAGGACCCCTCTCTGACTGGGTTGGACTGTGGATTGTCCAGACACAAGAATAGGTCAATGAAACTTAGGTCACGATCTTGAAAATAGCCACATCCCTTACAGCGGCATGAGAAATGCTTGTGTTAAAATGCTGAGTGAGGGCTGGTGAGATGCCTCAGAGGGGAAAAGCGCTTGCCTCCAAGCCTAGAGACCTGAGTTCAGCCCCAGAATCCACGTAAGGTGCAGGGAGACAGCCGCCTCCACATGTGGGCCGTGGTACTCACGTGCATACACACGTGCACACAGTAATGATATCTTTAAAGTCAAAAGAAGAAAAACTATGTTCACCTGTTTGAATGATCCATACGCAGACATAGCGGGTAACTGATAACAGCTTCCCGACTGCTCTAAAGGGTGGTAGAAGGGGGAAATTTGAGCTCTGTGAATTGTCCATCTCAACAGAGATTTAGGTAAATATAAGAGACCTTTAAAAAGGAGTAGCTTCTACAAAGAACCTCTTGTAGTTCCGTAGACGATAAATTCCGTATTTAAAACTGAGCAAAAGATCTGAACTGGTCCCTTACACAAGCAGGTATGTGAGTGAAAAATGGGCTCCTGGCTTGCTCAGCATCATGGCTCTTTTGGGATATGCAAATTAAGAACACAAGGTGATATTGCCACCCACTTACAGAGATGGCTGACGTTCAAGTTCCACTAAGTCAACCTCCAGGAGTGCAACCAACTCTGTGCTTGAAGGTAGCCACCTGCCTCTCCTGGCCTCTGGTGTCCATCCTATCACCCCAGAAATCCACCTGCCAGGATCAAGAGCCCACTCAATCCTTTTAGCCAAGGTAGTGTATGATGCCCAGGCAGGGCTTGGGAAGGAAGGGGGAGTAACTGAGGCCACTTTGGGGAAGGGCAGCTGCAGGCTCTTTGATTCTGTCCAGGGAGCGGCTGCAGGGAAGATGTTTCCCCCTTGCTCTGTTACAGTGTGATTGCGGGAGCGTGGTGAGTTGTCGGAATCTATCCAAGCAGCTACAAAGACACACTGGAGACTAATTGAGAAACAAAACACATTTATTGCCTATAGCTCTGAACGCTGGGATGTCCAGGATCGAGGCACCTGCAGAATTTGAAGGGCCTTCTCGAGGTTTGCTCTTGTTTCGTCCTCCCTGGAAGAAGGGGTCAAAGGGCACTAACCCCATGCATGAGGGTGGCACTCTCATGCCTTCACATACCTTTTCCATGTTACCACCTTGAGAATTGGTTCTGAGCTATGACTGAGGGAGATGCCAGTATCAGACATGGCAGGAGACAAAGAAGGACAATGAGGAACGAACAGGAAGCAGTTACTGAAAGTCCTGAATGCAAAGACTGAAGGAGAAGGAAGCAGGCCAGCTGAGAAGAGTGTGGAAGCCTGGGCTTGGGGACAAAGCGTAAGAACCACCAGGAGGTCAGAGCACAGTGCTCCCCCTCCCCCAAGGCGGAGGGCACAAAGAGCGGATCCGTGCTAAGACACCTGCTTCCACTTTGCAAATGTGTGTTTTCACGCCTGACGTCCTGGCTTCTGTCCAGTGGCCACTGGCTGTGTGTCTGAAGGTCGGAGAGACCCAGACTGGAGCAGACAGTGTGGAGGTTAGCAGAGGGGGTGTCAGGGAAGCCCCAGGAGCAGAGACACCGCTGAAGAGATGGAGAGAGAGCAGACAGAGGGCTCAGGCTGGGGCCTGGTGCTGAGCGGGCACCTATACCAAAGGCTTTAAAAGGAAAGGGAAGTAGAGCCACCTGTTTCCCTGCCAGCTCCTTGCTGGCTGTGACTTGAGACAGCATAAGGCAGAGAAAGGAGTGGGGGGGGGGATGCTAGCCCCCAAACTGGAGAAGATAGGCCTCACAGAGGTGCCAGACAAAGGGAGCCGGTTCTGAGTGCCCAGCAGCCTGGTCTCCTAATGGCCCAATCTGTTTTTTTGTTTTTGTTTTTTTATTTTTGAGACTTGGATCAAGCTCCTGTCTAAGTCCGCCAGCCTTCCTGTATTCCCCTTTCTCCTTCACTCACACCTGCAGCTCGGGGAGGGGGTGTCTGAGGATGTCCTAGAGCTGAGAGAGCGGAGGTCCTTGCCCTTACAGTGTCTGCAGGCTGCTGGCCACTGTGCTCATAAGTGACTACCAGTGACTGTGGTGGGATTCTCTGGAACAGCCAAAACCCCTTGTTTTTCAGTCCTCAGGCTTTCTTCCTACCTCCACATGACTGGACCCGGGCTCTGGATTCTCCCCTCCTGTGTCCAGCCGTGTCTCCATCTGTAAGGCTGCTGGATCCGCCTTCCTCTGACCACCTGCCACCTCCTCAGGCCAAGGGCTTTGGGCCCCGTGCACACAGCGGCTCACCAGAGCAGCTGCATCGGCGAAGGACAGACTGGTCTTTCCACACCTGGGCACCTTCTTGGCCTCGGCCTCTGAGAACAGTGTCCTGGTGCCTTGGTGCTGTACTCCGCACCCTTCTGTCTTCCTCTCTCCGCAGATCCAGTCCGCCAGGGACCCCACTGAGGGCGTGTGCTAACCTCTTCTCAGAGCTGCCTGATTCTTGTCCAACCTCAGGTCCTCTGAAAGGTTTCGTTAGAGGCAAGAGATTTTTAGCTGTAGGCAGCAAGCTCAATGCAAATTAGGTCAGTGGTACTCAACCTTCCTAGTACTGTTCCTCATGTCGTGGTGACCCCAATATAAAATTACTTTCATTCTTGTTTCATAACTGTAATTTTGTTACTGTTATGAATCGTAATGTAAATATCTGTGTTTTCTGATGGTCTTAGGTGACCCCTGTAAAAGGGTCATTTGACTCCCTCCAAGGGGCCGTGACCCACAGGTTGAGAACAGCTGAAACAGGCTGAAGCAAAAGACTGAGTGTATTGGCTCATGTGACTAAAGGGTTCGGGGTTCAACTGTCATGGCTGGACCCAGGAGATGGAAGCCCGACGAGAGGGCCCAGGCCCCTGCTTTTCTGGCTGTTGGCAGTCAGTATAGTGGACTTCAGGTTTTTCACATCAAGGCCAGCAGGAAGCTCAGTCTGTCTCCCCATCAGTGCAGCCAGCGTTATAGACTGTAACTGGCATGCGTGGCTGTCCCTAGTCACCAAGGCACAGATGTGTGTGTGGTTCCAGCTGGAGATCCGAATGAAGAAAGCGTGTGCCCCATTGCTTAGCATTACCTTGACCACGTGCCCTGTGGGCAGGGACAGAGGTTCCCTCCAGGACGTCTATGCCTCTTTCCAAGTGGGCAGGCTGTGCCAGAAGAAATGGTCAAACTTGCCTGGGACAAGAAAGAACTAGTAATGGGCCGGAGGCTCTTGTGGAATATTATTTACTTACGTACAAATGCATTGCATTTGTTTAACTATGTAAAGTTTAACTATGGAAAGATGCTGTGTTATGTGGTCTGCCTAAGGCACCTGACTGGTCTACTAAAAAAGTGAATGGCCAATAGTGAGGGAGGAGAGTAAGGAGGAGGAGGAATTTAGGCTCGAGGAGAAAGAAAAGTACAGGACAGAAAGATGCTAGAGGCCAGGCAGCCAGACACGGGGGAAGGAGGAAAGTAGAACGTACAGAATGAAAGAAAGGTAAAAAGCCCCAATGTGAAACGTAGACGAATACAAACAGGTCTAATTAAGTTACAAGAGCCAGTGGGACAAGCCGAAGCTGAGGCCGAGCATTCATAATTAATAATCGGTCTCCATGTCTTTATTTGGGAGCTGGTTGGCAGCCCAAAGAAAATGCCAACTATAGGGAACTGCAAAGGTCTGCTGAGCGAAAACACCATTAATGACAGTTGTTTACAGCATGTGCTTCCCGTAAATCATCCCAGGTACCTTCCCTGTCCCTAGGCGGGTGTGGGAGTCACTGTGTTGTGTGCGGTACCTAATCATAGCGCTAAAGCCTGCTACTGTGCCGTGCGTCTGCACAGTGGGCTCTCCTGCTCAATGCCAAAAATAACCAGAGCAGACCTGGCGCCCCAGGCCCCCGGGGAGGGAAGTTCTGAGTCACCTCAGGCCTGACTTTAGGACAAACACAACCCGCATCCTTGGCCTTGGATCCAGACTTCCCCTGGGTCTCGGAAGCCAAGGTCCCACTGTGAATGTTAAAGGTTCTGATATTTCACATCCACTCCCATGCAGACCCCTGAGAGTGAGGGCTCTCATAAGAGAATGGATTGGACAAAATCTACCCTGGTGAATGATTAAAAGGGTTCCCTGGAAAGCCCTTTGAATCAACATCCCCCTCACCTCAACCCCAAGAGTCTCTGATAGATTCTTTGATAAGTGGATTGACTACCTGTATATCTTGTCAAAATTCTATTCTACCAGGGACTTTCAGTGCTGTTTCCGAAGGGTCAGGCCTGCTCAGGGGTATCAGGTGGAGAAACACTTGTCCAAACGCGATGTGTGGAAAACATTTGACCATCTAGTCTTTAAGGAGAAAAGGAAGATCAGGATGTGGGATTGAAGGTATGTATGGAGGACTCAATTCCTGGGTGATACCCGTGGCGGAGGCCTGAGAAGTTACTGTCCTGGAGTGCCCCCTGCTGGCCACAGTGACAAAAGGCGTCTCCGGGGCCCAGGCCTCTGCTGGGTGGACAGCGCCTGAGGGGACTTTGCTCGGCAGACCTTTGGTCTTCCAGATCTGTCAAGCTATCATCCTGGGCCTAGGCAGGCGGCAGCCCCGAAGAGAGACCAGGCTCTACAGCCTCTGCTCACAGAAGTTTGTAAATGATGTTTCTCTTTCCTTTGTCAGCAGGGCAGTGTGGAGAGGATGTGCCAAGCCTTGGCCCACTGGGAAATGCCTGGACTTCTCTGGACATATCCTTGCCTTTTTCCCAGATTTTGTTTGCCTGAACCTGCCAACATCACGGCAGCACCTAGCGTGCTCCTCCACTTAAATGTCGGTGACAGCACACGTGATTGCGTTCCTCGAGAGCTCACAAGGGCCTTGCCTCAGCTATACACAGACTGACCAGGAGTGTGGCTCGGTGACAGACGACATGCCTAGCGTTCACCAAGCCCCAAGTTCCTGTGGGCACTCTGTCCGGTGGCTCAGACAGAAAGGTTACTTGAACACTGGGGAGGAAGGGGAAGGGTCAGGCATGGCATGGCATGCTCTCCTAGCTGAGCCCTGGCTGTGGCGATGGGGGATTCAATGCTGGTGGTTGTGTGGCCAGTGGCAGCAAGCCCTGAGGTGCTCCAGACTTTTCTCTCTGACACACTCTGGGCTTTTGAAGTAGACTTCTGGAGGGGTTTTCCTGTCCCCAAATCCTGAGAACCACTACAAGCCAGGGGCCCTCCTCAACTACTTCTCTGCCCCCGACTTCCCATGAGCACAGCCCTCGACCTCTAATTTTGCAGAAGCTGGCTGCAGAGAAGGCCAGTCCTGATCATTGCTGGGGCAGAGAAACCCGGACCAGATCATTGCTGCTGCAGAGAAGCCCACTCCTGATCACAGCTGGCTGCAAAGAAACCCACTCCTGGTCACAGCTGACTCTGCCTTGCCCCTCTGTGGAGACCTTCAGCCCTCCCTTGTCATGACCTGAGTTGGGCGCAGGACCCCCACACATACCGTGTCCCCTACTGCTCCTCTGGTTGCCACGGCTCACACTCCATCTTGTGGAGTAGCAAAAAATAATGAGACATAAATGTGAGGCGACGTATGTGCCTCACACGTCTATTAATAGTAGCCTTGTTTTTATTTTATATTCTGAGACAGTCTCGAACTCCTAGGCTGAAATTATCCTCTCAACTCCACTAGCGGAATAGCTGGGACCACGGGCACACGCCACGGTGTCTGTCTTTATTTTTTAAATAGCAAAAGGAGTCCAGTGAAATTAATTCGATAACATTTTTTATTTTGCCCGGCATTTTCAAATGTTCCCAGCTCAGCATGCACACCGTCAGTACCAGAATTATCAAGCTACCCTGACAACCTAACATCCTTTTGATACAGCAAGGCTGTGGAATCTCCCGACATGTACAGCACATCTCCTTCAGACTGGCCACCTTCTGCGTGATCACAGCACACGTTAGTAGCCATCCTGTCAGGCAGCAGAGCTCTAGAACCTTCTTCAGCCGCTTCAGCTACTGCTAGCTCCCCTCCCACTGAGAGGCTTAGGTGTGAGCTGCTCACTGTGTGTGATTCTGAGAAATCCATGAAGGCAGAGGCAGTCCCCTGCCCGTCTGAGGACCTGGGCCTGGCCTAGGAAAGTCTTCTCGAGTGGTGAGTTTTATAAAGCTGCATTGATTTGGTTTGTTTGTTTTGCTTTTGTTTTTCAACAGGCTCTCATAATGTGTCCCTGGCTGGCCTAGAACTCGCTATGTAGACCAGGCTAGCCCTGAACTCAGAGAATCTCCTGCCTCTGCCTCTGCCTCCCCAGTGCTAGGCACATGGGTTTGATTTTAAAGTATGCTCTGAGGTTATTTCCTTCCCAACACTGGGCATTAGCACCCATCAGCAGCCCCACCCCCTTCTCTTGCTTTTGACATGGTGGTGACAGAAAAGAGTGGTTGCTTTTTAAGGCAAAATTGGAAGGTGGCAGCCCTATGCGCTCGAGATGCCAAAATACAAGCCAACCTTGTACATGAAACTCCAGGGCCCTAGTGCCCACCATCAAGGTTCTTCTTGAATGAAAATATGATGGCCTTGCTTCTTTGGGATGCTCTCTGCCTTGGGAGAGTCCAAAACCCACATCTCGTGAGCTGTCAAGACCCAAGGGGACCCTTACTTAGCCGCTGTCACATATATTTCTCTCTAAGAAGAGCAAACTACATGTCCTTCCTTCTGCCCTTAAATCTTTCCCTAATGCCAAGCTGTCTTCTGCCTCTTGCTTCCAGCATTCCCCTGGCCTGTCACTGGCAGATGCCTCACCCTTCTCAACTCAGCAGGAAGGTCACCTCTGGCAGGAAGCCTCTCTGACTTCTGTCAGGGGTCGGGCACTCCCCAGGGCTCTGTAGTCTTTGATTCCATCCTGTCCTGTTTGAGGTGTGTGCAGTTGGCTCTGCCCGTCCCACCTACACATGAACCCCTCCAGTGAAAGGTTCTGTCCTCACTGTCACTCCAGGGCTTGGCACCAGAAGGGGATCATGGGAGCTGGGGTAGAGGAAGCCAGTAGGCCTCAGGAACCCTGTCAGGAGGGTGTCTGCAGGGCAGCCTGACCCTCGTGTCCTCTGTGGGGGCAGCACCAGGCAGAGGAGTGCCAAGTTCTGAGCCTCCCCACGGACTCTACAGGGACCCTGACAATATAACCATTAAGTCAGGGAGTGCGATTCAGCCACGCAGAGCCTGTGACTATCACTTCTCTTTCCCCACAGTGGTTTCTAAGCAGCTCTACTGAGGTATAGCTCACACACAAGAAAACTGATCTCTTCGGTGTGGTTTGGGAAGCCCGACAGGGTCACCCCACCCCACAAAACGTATAGCATTTCCACCCCCCCCATTCCCTCCCCGGGGCCTTCTATACTCAGTCCTGTTCCCACTCTGGCTCTGACCATGTTGGTCTTTCTGCCCTGCAGTTTCCCGCTTTCCACCATGGGGGTTGGTGGTTTCTTTACTGTGCCCTTACAGTTGGGATGGTCCTTCTCTGATCACACCACTGTCTCTGCATGTCAAAAGGGCTGTGGAGAAAATTTTTTCTGGCCAGATTCCCAGATCTGAGCAGGCACCTTTCCCACCCACAGTCTCCAGAATGGTACATTCATTGGCTGTCCCTCGTAGACCTGTCCCCTAGGGCAGGTGGTACCTACTTCTGGGCTAGGGATGACTCAGTGGGTCAGAGCTCGTGCTGTGTAACCATCAGGACCTGAGTGTGGATCTCCAGCGCCCACGTAAAATCAGCTGTGGCAACGTGTGCTGTAACCCTGGTGCTGTGGGGGCAGAGACAGGAAGGTTTCTGGAACTTTCTGGCCGTAGCCTCACTTAAAAACGTCAAGTTCCCGCCAGGGTCAGTGACTCCTGTCTCAAGGAAATGAGGTGAAGGGTGGCAGATACCCAGAGTCCTCCTCTGGCTCTGCATGTATGAGCACGAATTCATGAGCCTGCACGCACGTACAGAAAACACATGTGTGTGCATATGTACGCACTTCATGGGTTTCCTGAGCTAGGCCTGCTCATCTTGTGGGCGAGTGGACAAAGTAAGCAGGCTGTCAGCTGAGCCTGTGTGCCAGGGGCTCCTGCTCGCCCAGACGGGAGGGAGACAGCTGTGAGATGGACAGCAACAGGGACAAAGATGACGGTGATGAGAGCCTGTCTCCCCCGTTCACTGGGGCACTACAGAGTGAACTGGAGCTTTCTGCAAAACATTGCATGTCAGAAGTGCACTGTCTCTGGGGGCTCCTCGCCCTCTGTGTCTGCACCTCCTCTGGGGGCTCCTTGCCCCTCTATGCCTGCACCTCCTCTGGGGGCTCCTCACCCCTCTGTGCCTGCACCTCCTCTGGGGGCTCCTCACCCCTCTATGCCTGCACCTCCTCTGGGGGCTCCTCACCCCTCTGTGCCTGCACCTCCTCTGGGGGCTCCTTGCCCCTCTGTGCCTGCACCTCCTCTGGGGGCTCCTCACCCCTCTGTGCCTGCACCTCCTCTGGGGGCTCCTCACCCCTCTATGCCTGCACCTCCTCTGGGGGCTCCTCACCCCTCTGTGCCTGCACCTCCTCTGGGGGCTCCTCACCCCTCTGTGCCTGCACCTCCTCTGGGGGCTCCTCACCCCTCTATGCCTGCACCTCCTCTGGGGGCTCCTCACCCCTCTGTGCCTGCACCTCCTCCTGGGGTTCCTCGCCCTCTGTGCCTGCACCTCCTCTGGGGGCTCCTCACCCCTCTGTGCCTGCACCTCCTCTGGGGGCTCCTCACCCCTCTGTGCCTGCCTGTGGAATGGCTTGTCTTTAAGAAGGAAGTGAGGCCTCTGTGATCAAAGGAACTCTGTTCTGTGTTCTAAAAGTTAAACACTCAAGGGACAAAAGGCGGTCCTGAATGCTTTGCCCCCCTCAGAGGCTCTCTGCTTTTGTCCTGGGTCAACACTCAGGCTTCCTTCCTTCTAAGATGTATTTCTGAATTTCCTTTTAAATGCCCTTCAGGTAATAGTATGTTTATTTTCAAAATAGGAATTCAGTGTGTTTTTCTTTCTCTTTTGATTTAACTATGGAATGTTTCCCATGTCTGTCTGCTGTCCTCTGCCGAGGCCACGCTGATCTCTGTATTGTTCTGACTTGGTGTGTGTGCAGCCAAGGCTTCCAATACAGCTTTTCAAATGGGTAAAGCCCATTTGCTTGGAGTAAAAAATCTCCCTCCCTTGGGAATCCCAAAGCAATCTCTTCAAAGCTGGTGAAGGTGGGCTCCTGGGTGAGACCCTGTTAAATGCGTGTGCTGAAGAAGGGAGCAGAGAGCTCTCTGTGCCTGCGAATGTCACGGCTATGCCTGTGTGCAAGTCTTTCCTCTCAGGATCCCTGTGTCTGGGGGCTCTGGCAGGCCGAGGGCCAGCAGGTAGGAGACAGAATCTTTCTTCATTGGCACTATCTGGGAATGCCTCATAGGTGTTTATTTCCTCTCTCCCTACGTCACTTCACACAAGACAAGCCCAAAGCTGGAACACAAGCCACTCTGAGAAACAAAGATAAGACCGAGATGGAAGGGCTTGGGAGAACTTTGGACTCCAGAATCCTTGATCGCTGCGGGAACCTGTGTGGGAAAGAACGGTGGTATTGTAAGACCCAGTAACCTGTAAGTCCCGCCCAGGCGTCTTCCTGAACCACTGGGAGTTGCAGTTCTCGGAGAATAACAGCTAAGCCCCAACACTTGTCTGGGGCCATTCTGCTGGGAATTCCAGGAAGTGGACTTGGCCAGAGTCCATCTACCCGAACAGTATTTAATATTTGCTTCAACCAGGAATGGTGGCACATGCCTATAATCCCAGCCCTTGGGAGGCAGAGGCAGCCCAATCTCTGAGTTCGAGGCCAGCCTGGTCTACAGAGTGAGTTTCAGGACAGCCAGGGCTGTTGCATAGAGAAACCCTATCTCAAAAACAAAACAAAACAAAACAAAATGCAAACAAACAAAAAAAATTGCTTCAAATTTGGCTCATATGGTGGAACCAGTTTTTCTCCAGCAAACCTCAGGACTACCAGCATCTCACCATTTGGCCTTATAGTTTCCATTCGATGCCTTTACACCATGCTTAATTTTCTTAATCACTTTAGCGGGTTCTAATCCAGAAACGTTTCTGTATGGTGTGTGTACACACACACGCACACACACACACACACACACACACACACACACACACGCACGCACACAGGTGCTTTGATGGTAAGCATCATTTGAGAACCAACAGCTCCCATCAAGAGAGGAATTCCCAAAACTTCCTCCTACCCCTTGTTAATTGCTCTTGTGGCCTTGTGGCATTGCCTCCTCCAGGGCACCAGAGCTTTCTGTACTATAGACCAGCACTGTTGTTGCCAAAGTCCAGGGAGACTGGTTTCTTATAAGAGGGGCAGCTGGAACACCGAGGGAAGAGTGAAAACCAGGCAAGACAGCCATTCACAAGCCTAGAAGAGAGGCCTCTGGGGAAGCCACCCTGCCCTGAGGCTGTGAGGAAACACATCTTTGCTGCTCAAGAGGCCTCCTGGGACGTTGTATTTGCTATGGCCACCTGTGCCCCAGTGTCCCCAGACCTGCAGGGGAAGGTCGCCTCCAGCCTCTGGCCTTCCTCTTTGGACTGACCTCACACTGTCGTAGGCTGCCTCAGGACTGACAGCAGCAGGCACGTACATGCACACTGGGCTTAGGGTTTCTCCAGCACTGACAGGCCAGAGTTCTGAGCAGAACTCTTCATCCAAGAGACACTGTCTGAGGGACCCCTGAATGTGCCTCTTTGTCGGGCTACCTTTCTGCCCTCAGTCCCGGGTCCCTCCACCCAGGTCCCTCTGTGGCTCCCTAGGCTCAGTGTGGGACACGCCTGGGTGCCCACCTAAGGTGCAGCTAAGCTGGGGCTGCACCCACCGAGGCTGTAACATTGGGTGCTGATCTGCTGCTCCCATTCCTGGTCGATGGTTTCTGTGCTTCAACTCTGCCATGAGGAGAGCTCACCTTCCAGGGCTGCCTGCTGCTGCGGAACCACACTTTCAGGGGCCTGGTAGAGCAGAGACGGTCGGCTCTCTTCTCTTTCCTGTTTTACCAAAGTATTTTACTTTATTTTTAAAATGGGGAAACTAAACCTCAGAAACGGTGTGGGATCTGCCCTGGGTCACCCAGCTGTACAGAGGTCAGAGTGAGTCCAGAACATGAAGTTTCAGGAGCAGGCAAGTCCTGAGCTTGTCCCGGCAGACACTTTCTGAGTTCTACACCCAGTGAAGTCCCTGGCTTTTCTGCCTAAGAGTTGAATGAACATTTGGAGCAGGCTGTGGTTCTTTTTGTTTTCCCCAAAGTTACAAGTACTTCAGTAGTTTATTTATGAGAGCAAAATCTAGTTCACATCATTGTTATTAAAACTGTGATTTAACAAAGAGCTTTTATTACAAAAATAAATTTCACTAATAACCGCTCAGGCAGACGCTCACCAATTAAAAATAAAGCTGCGGAGTGAAGAGAACGCCACTTCACGCCACACTGTCGTTCTCGCTCTTCCTCCCGCCTGTGCTCAACAGCATTGTCACAGGATTTCATTGTCATTGGCAGTAGTCTCTTTAATCCTGATCTGGGTTTCAAATAATTGACCAGTTCCTTATTTTTAGCTCAGGATCAGTTCTGTCGGGTAGATGTGTGTCTTTCAGCCCTCAACAATCACCTCGGCCAGGATTGGCCACTTGGATGTGTCCGCTCAACGCAGTGGCCGTGTCTGATCTTGTCACTGTTTAAGATGAAAGCGCACAGTGAGAGAACCTCATCGATGGTACAAGCCATGGCAGGCCGCCATGACCAAACACCGCACAGACGGAGTCGCTGAACAATAGGCCTGTGTCTTCTCGCTGTTCTGAAGGCTGGACACCCAGGACCAGCATAGTTCTGCTCTGGAAAGGGACCTGGTGAGGGACCTCTCTTATGCTGTCAATGGCTGTCTCCTCAATATATCCTTACTGGCAGAGAGGGGGAGGAAAGGGGTGGAGAAAGAGAGAGAGACAGACAGACAGACAGACAGACAGACAGACAGACAGACACAGAGAAAGGAAACTGAGACTCTTTAGTCGGTTGCTTTGTTAGCCCAGATTAGAATTCCCAATCCTCCTGCCTCAGCCTCTGAAGCACCAGATAACAACTGTACACCATCACTTTCTTCTCAGAAGAGGGAACCTTGGCAGTTCCAGCCCTCACAGCTTCATCTAATTGCCCCCAGAGGTCCCATCTCCAAACACCTTCAGATTGGAGTTAGCGCTTCAGCAGTGGGATGGGAGACAAGCCCCTCAGTACCCACAGCCTAAACTTTCTGCCTGGCTATTCGCGTAGTGCTTGAGTATAAACTTGCAAGTGGGGCCATATTCATAGGGCCTGTTTATTCTTTTGGGTCTACTATGGAAAAGGAAGGAGTTGTTTTCAAGTCCCATTAGTGAACAATGCATGGAATAGCTGTTGTCAAAACTCTCTTTGTGGCTACAGAGGATCCAATAGTGGCAGTAGTAGCTCCCCGGGGCCTCTGAAATTGCCCCTCATTATCCCCGTATTAGTTCCTCCTTGCAGCTCCCAGGTGAAAGAGCTTTTTAAAAGTGAAGAAATTAGTCCGATGCCTTTGGTTGTAAGTGTGGATAATACACACCCCACAGAATCTTTGGTGGGATTTTTCTATACATATTGACACAGCTAATCTTTGCTTCTCTGGCACGCACATAAATATTATCCAAGATGACTGGCATATGGTACGGTTATGTGTCTTTTAAAAAAATACCCAGCCAAATCTAGTATTTCCCATGTGGTACCTGATACACTGTGGGCGTGAGGTATTCATAGAGCGATAATAATATTTGGAATCTGTAATGTCTAAGGCTCCGTCTTTCCTGCAGATTTCATGGAGAAGGCTGCATTTTGCAGATCCAAGCTCTTGCCAGCCGTGCTTGTAGTCTGGGTTTCTAAGTGCTATCAGCTTCCCAAAATGGCTATGCTAAGAATTACTGCCTCTGAGCCCTGTAGAGGAAAAGCCACCTTTTCTCAGTCAGTGGGCATCTCCCACCAGTGAGGACTCCTGCATCACCTGACTGTCTAACCTTGGTCTTTTAAATAGAATTAGAATTAGGATTTTGGTGAGTTTTTTTTCCTTAACAGTCTTGGGAGACCTGCAGGCTCTTTGGGGTAATTCAGTCCCACTGTTGAGCAACAGTCTTAGGGAGTTCCCTGAACCCGGAATGAACTTAGTTTCCATTTTGAACAAGCTATTCACCCTCCATGTGCTGGATAAGTTTTATGTCAGCTTGATAGAAGCTAGGGTTATCTGATAGGAGGAAACATCAATTGAGAAGATGTCTCCATAACATCTTAATTGGTGATTGATGTAGGAGGGTCCAGCCCATTGTGGGTGGGTCTACTCCTGGGCTGCTGGACTTGGGTTCCATAAGAAGACAGGCTGAGCAAGCCATGGTGAGTGAGCCAGTAAGCAGCCCCACTTCACGGCCTCTGCATCAGCTCCTGTCTCCCAGTTCCTGCCCTGTTTGAGATCCTGTCCTGACTTCCTTCAGTGATGTGGACTTGTAACCTGAATAAACCCTTTCCTCCCCAACCTGTTTTGGGTGTCATAGAGGCTTATCAAGCAATAGAAACCTTACCTAAGACACTCCACACACAATCTTTTTTTTTTTGTCTTTTTGTCTTTTTGCCAGTGAGGATAGAGGAGGAACTGGGCCCCTGGGGATTTTCTGTGTCTACCGCAATGCTTGGTCTGCTCTTGGTTTATTTCTGTAGCAAGTACAATAGCTGGTCTTCTTGGATTCAGTCCTATCCTGTTTAAATTAGTTCATGCTACCCAGAGGCCCGCTGTACACAGTTTTCACATTCAAAGATCTACTCTGCACAGTAGATCAGACTCTCAGAAGGTGGGCACAATCACTCCATTTTACACGCAGGGAACCAACGCCTAGCAAGGTCCACTGTTTTGTCCAAAGACCCATAACATCTAAGTGATCAAGTCAGCGTTAGAACCTGCAACCATCTGACCCTGTAGCCCAGGCTCCTGCCCTCAGTACTGGTGAGGAGAAGATGGAATTAGAGACTAGTTCTTCCGTACAAACAGAAAGTGCCCTTCTGAGGCTGGGCTGAAATATGGGCACCAGGTACACATTGCAGCCCACTTTGATCATGTGCCAAACCTACCTGGGACCAAAGGGTCTTGCGAGAACATTCTGGCTGTGCAGCAGATATGTGGGCAAACAGCAGCACCATGTGATGCCAACTGGGCACAAGGGCAATGAGAGGCTGTAATCTCAACTCCAGAGACGGAGTGTAGCTGCTCCCTGGGGAGGGGAGGAGGCACAGGAGCTGGTAGAGAAGATGGAGAAGCTTTGGGCAGCTGGGAGGCAGCCAGGTCTTCCAGGCTGAGAGACCCTCATGTTTAGGAGAGGGCTCAAGGAAGCCGGGTGGTCAGTGTAGGATGGGTCTTGGGTTGAGCCACACAGAGAGCAGATCTCAAAGCTCGTGGAGGTACAGCTAAAGTCTGGGTAGACCTGACCCAAGAGACTAGGGGAATCCTGAGCATCACAGGAGGGGAGGGGCGTCTGGTCCAAGATTGAGAACCAGTTCAAGGTAGAGGAAAGCCCTGGGGAGGAGGCACAGTAAGGCCACGTGTTTATAGGGGCTGGTACAGGAATCTTGTCTGCCGGTGCCTGTGGTCTGATCAAGGATGGTTCAACCATGGGGACAGAAGAGAACAGGAAGCCTTGGAGGGAGGGAGGGAGGGAGAGGAAGATGGCAAGCCAGGTCAGGAGGGTGGCAAGGCTGGAGTAGCTCAGCCAGGAGCAGCTGACCAGCGGTGGAGAACTCCTGGAGACAGCAGGTGCCAGGGGAAGAGAGGGTGGGGATGGAGATGTGAGGTACAGGGCCTGGACCCCGTGGTCCCATCTGCCTGGAAGGATGGATGATGAGGATGTGGCCGCAGCCGGTCTAAAAGACATGGGGCAGGTCAGTCTCATCAAATTGGGGTTAAAGTCCCATCGGGGAAGAACAACCAGGGCTTTGCAATGGAGGGTAAATGGAGGCCAGGGGAGCAGGGTGGGGGAATTTTAACAGTGGTGTGGACTCAATAGGGCTAAGAGGTGGGCAAAGGTTGTTGCCTGTCCTGCACTGAGCTTGCAGATATTTGGGGAGATGAGATGGGGGGACAGGTGTGCCCAGGAGCCTGGGCTGCGTGAGGAAAGTGGGTGGAACACGTTCGCAGGCAATGAACTCAGGCAGGACTTAAGAAGGCCACACACGCGGCTCGTGGTCTTCCAGTCCCCTAACAGTTACTCAGCAACTTATCCCCAAGCTTCCCGGCCTTCTCAGCTACCAGGCAGCCCCAAGTGACCTGCTTTTAAGGGATGAACCCCTGTGGGAGCCTGTTCTCTGTGTGTTTGCCAGGCGCAAGGCGGCTGTGCTGGTGGCATCAGGAGTCCTGGCACGACAGCGTTCCCAGACGCCCACACCAGCACTCAGGCAGGTTGGTGGCAGTGGGGAGGAAGGGGAAGAGCTCTGTCCCTGGAGTCTGGGGATGTCATCCACAGCTCTAGGCTTAGCTTTGCTTTGTCTTCAACTTGACAGAAGTTAGAGCTGTCTGGTAAGAGGGAGCATCAGTTGACTGCCTCTGTTAGACTGGCCTATGGGCAAGCTTGTGGGGCATTTTCTTGATTGTGTGTGGGGGGAACCCAAGCCATTGTGAGCAGTGCGAACCCCAGGCCGGTGGTCCTGAGTTGTATAAGGAAACAGGCTAAGCAAGCCATGGGGAGCCGCCAGTAAACAGCGTTCCTCCATGCTTTCTGTTTCAGTTCCTGCCTCCAGGGTCCTGCCTTGAGTTCCTGCCCTGGCTTCCCTCCATGGTGGACTAAGATAATGTAAGTCAAGCAAACCCTCTCCTCCTCCAAACTGCTTTTGGTCATGGTGTTTAGCACAGCAGCAGAGAGTAAGGCAGGACTCAGGGCCTCAGGTTCTCCATCTGTGGTCAAAGGCCACCTGTAGTCCCTTCTTTGACGTGACCAGAGTCACTCTGAAAGGGATATCACCAAGGGGTCCTAAGAGAAGGTCCCTCGAGGGTGGGTTCAGCGTCTCTCCAGTCAAGTAGAGTCCGTCCATAACTGTTAGGAGCCTGGAGTTCACAGAAGGAAGTGGGAAAGTCTCCCTCCTTGGTGGGTCTCTGAATCCGATCTTCTCTGGTCTCCCAAATGCCCCATGGTCTTTTAGACACAGTCATAAAGAGAACCCAGGAGCTGGTGTGAGCCACTCCTGCCTTTAAAGTAAGCACCGTGGGGCTGGCCAGACGGCTCCGTGAGTGAAGGCAGGAAACCTGATAATCTCCGGGAGCCACGCAGTGGAAGGAGAGAACTGACTCCCACAAGTTATCTGCTGACCTCCGCGTGTGTGCTGTGGCGTGCTCACACACACGTGATAAATAAGTAAAATGTAGCCAGGTGGTGGTGGCGCACACCTTTAATGCCAGCACTCAGGAGGCAGAGGCAGGTGGATCTCTGTGAGTTCAAGGCCAGCCTGGTCTACAAAAGTTAGTTTTAGGACAGGCACCAAAGCTGCACAGAGAAACCCTGTCTCAAAACAAAACAAAACAAAAATAAGTAAAATGTAATTTAAAAATATTTTAGGACTGGAGAGATGGCTCATTAGCATCTTGCAGAGGACCTGAGTTCAGTTCACAGTACCCAATGCTGGGTGGCACACCACCCTCTGTAACTCCAGCTCCAGGAGATCAATGCCTCTGGGTATTGAAGAACCAGCATGCCTCCATCTTAGGCTTAAAAGTCACCTTATAGTAAAGACAAACTAGGCTCATTCCTGCTTATGATTAAATCTCTGTTTCTCAAGGCCTGGGCTATGCCCCACCTGTAGCCTTAACCTACAAATGATGCTGTGCTGCCTGTTCCAGAAACGGCAATCGTGTCTTTGTTTCAAAGAGTTGTTTAGGAGGCTGGGGAGATGGTTCAGTGGTTAAGAGTACCGGCTGCTCTTCTAGGGGATCTGGGTCCAATTCTCAGCACCCAGTAGCAGCTCACAACTGTCTGTAACTCCAGTTCCAAAGGATCCAACACCCTCACAAGGCACACATGCCATATGTGCAGAAAAAACACCAAAGCAAGTGAAATAAAAATAGTGTTGGAAAATTTTGAAAAGCTGCTTATAAGCATCTTTCAACTCTTCCTTTGTTTCAAAGGTTGTTATGACGACATTATGATCACCTTGTAATCACGTCTCTACTTAAGGAGGTCATTAGGACCAACTTCTTATGCGTATGTTTTGTTCCTGTAACCCCATGTATTCCTCCCATTAGGAAATCCCCTGTTCCTGAGCTATAAAAATCCCATCTTTCTCAAGTCCAGTGCTGACCTCTTGAACCCCATCTTAGGGGGAGTCAGCCCATGTACACAAATACAAAAGCTTGCTTTCATTAATTTGGCCATGATGATTTGGGTGGATGGTCTTTTTCCTCAAATCTTTGGAATTAACATTACACGCACTCTTAGGCACATGTCCACACATGTATACTTAATCTTAAAATGAAGTAAATTTTAACCTTTGTGAAAAAGTGAATGCCGTCATCCTAGCCTATCAGGTGGACAAAAGCCTGGAGGAACGGGAAAGCGCTGGCCTGAAATCTGAATCTGAAACAGTCTGACCCTGGATCCATGGCGCCAAGCAGGGAGCCCTGGATCCTTCAAAAATCCCAGCCAGGCACAAAACTATCCCTGCTGCTACTATTGAGGGGCATGGAGGTTCAGATGCAGAATTAGCCCCTGCCATAATGCATGTTAGGAGTTCTTGTGACTGAACTTAGTAACCCTGAAAGGACTTGCTGTATGAGAAGCATCCCTGCTTCTCAGGCAGGAACTGAGAGGTTTTCAGAGAACTGCACTTACAGGGTGTAGACCCTAGAAAGGTGCGCCCCCAAACAGCACAGGTCCAGCCTTTTAGCTGCTGAGAGACTCTTCCTCCCATCCCCCAGTGAAGAAACAGTCCCGATAGGAGCCCAGCTTTGGGCAGCGTCTCTCTCCCGGGAGTCCTGGTGGAGGGAGCTCCCATGTCTGGGAAGAAAGGCAGACTTCACAGTGGGGTTGCTTCCCCTCTGCCTACCAGCCTGCGCAGTGGGCATTCATGGCCATCTGTGTCAGTGGTTTCGCCTCTCTCCTAATGCAGCCTGGCAGGTGCTTTGGCTGAGGGGCAGCAGGACACAGGTCGGGAGGAAATGCCAGTCGCTTTCTGTGGCGGGAGATGTTTGCATGTGATGGATGTGCCCTGGCAGGCAGGCTGCAGGAAAGGACCAAGCTGCTGGGGACGGATTCAGTCACTCTGACTTAGGGAAAGGTGTTTTGAGGTTTTCTGTTCCTTTTTACATCACTCCTGAAGTCTTAAAAATTCTCATTCCAAACAGGTTTATTTTCAAACATTGCCCATGGCTGTTGTGGTTTTCATTCAGAGTTGAGTTTTGAGGGTTTGCCAGGTACTGCCTGGGAGACTTTAGTCTGCTGGAGAGGTAGCACACCCCATACCAGGCATTGTGTCTTTAGAAGGATGAGTTCAATTCACAGCTATACCTACTGCAATTATGGATAATTATCATGGCATGCTGAGAAATTTCCATGGGGTCTGAGCTAAGCAGAAGACAGCTAACATACTTGGCTCCCTCCTGCTTCGGAGAGTCCCAGTTTAAATCGTCTTACTTAGATTTCAGAGGTGGGTGGGACAGGAAGAATTTGCTCATGCTGTGAGTGTGTGCGTGTGTGTGTGTGTGTGTGTGTGTGTGTGTGTGTGTGTGTGTGCTTGTATGCACATCACTAAAACTAATTCTAAATGAAAAAAGCACTTTGCAACAGGGTAAATAGAAACGTGTACTCAGGAATTTGGAAGGAGGTAAGGAGAAGAGCAAACGGTTTTTAAAGGGACCTCAATTTAGGTTTCCTTATACTTTGTTCACATAAACAATGCTGCCCTTGCTGTGGGCGGGGGGGAGGGAGGAGGGAGAAGGGCCCTTTCTGGATTCTATTCTTTAGTTTGGCAAATATTGATTATGTTCCCATGCATTAAGTTCCAGACATACCCCTCTTCATTTTAAAATTGTTAGTACCTTTATTTATTGTATGTGCCAGTCACAGAGAATCCTGGGAAGGCTGGGTTTTTTCTTCCACCATGTGGGTCCCGGGGATCTCAAGTCACCAGAGTGGAGGCACTTTTACCCCCTGAGCTAACTCCCCAGTGTCATAACCCCACATTTTTTTAACTTTTAAATATTTCTTTTATTATATGACTGTTCTTCCTGTATGTATATATGTCCACCATGTTCATACCTGCTGTTCACATAAGTCAGGAGAAGGCACTGGATTCACAGACGGTTGTGAGCTACCTTGTGGCTGATGTGGGAGGGGTCAGCCCTCTGTGGGCAGTGTGACCCCTGGGCAGGTGGTCCAGGGCTATGTGAGAAGACCAGCTGAGCAAGCCAGTGAGCAGCGTTCCTCCACGGCCTCTGCATCTGTCCTTGCCTCTGGGTTTGCCCTAGTGTCCCTGGATGATGATGGACAGTCAGCTGTAAGATGAGACCAACCATTTTCCTCCCCAACCTGTGTTTTACCATGGCAACCAAAACCAAACTACTAGGACATCGTCTGTGTGTTTCCATGTGAGCCACCTACTTTGGAAGACACGATAAAATCAGGGAGGGCCTGCAGAAACAGAACGAGAGGACTTGACTGGGACAGGAGCAGGCAGGAACATGTTTGGGGCAAGGCCAATGGCTCCGGAATCAAACCCAAGTAGGCACATGACAAGGGAGGAGGTTGACTGACCCGTGGCTAGAGGTGAGAACTGTTGATGGTATGTGAGATCTCCATGCAGTGCCCAGTGCTCCGCAGGCACTGGCCTCGCCCCTGTGGGAGCCTCTCTAGTGAAGTTTGACTCTTCCTAGCTGTGTGACCTCAGCTTTGCTGCTCAGTTCCTTTATGGCTGGGTTTCTGGTGTATAGCTTTGCTGTGGTAAGTCAAGCCATGAGATGAGGAGCTTCCAGGCTTGTCGCAGGGACTCGAGTTGACTCACTGAAGCGCCTGGCACAGCACTCGGTGTTGAGGTCATGTCTTGCAGCACAGTGGGTACTTTCTAGCTTAAATCTCATCCACTTTTGTCGGTCCTCGTGGGAGACAAAGCAGAAAGGAGGCTTGTGATTTAAACCCCGGGGAATGAGACCTGGGCTGAGCTCACCTCTAGAGCGGACTCCAAAGCTGCCGGCCTACCTCACCAGGAAGGAGTGTCTGAGTCGAGCTCAGGCTTGGGGCCTCCAGACTGCCCCTGTGGTAACTTCCCATAACTCATTGCGTCTCCTCCTTGAATCCCACTCACCCTGTTAGTTCCTTTCCCTCTGCATTCACCAAAGCCTCACTGTTGGGTGAGACCTGGTCCACACAGAGCCAGGCTTTGATGCTCTTGTCAAACTCCATTGTCCCGACAGACCAAAGAGAGGAAACACTCAGGGCTACCATAAGACAGAGGAGAACCTCAGAGCTGCCCAGCAAGATTCCCTAAAAGGGGCCATGTCTTCCAGCCAGAAGCATGGGGCAGATTCCGGGAAGGTAAGACCTGAAGAAGTCATGTACAAGGTAGCTTTGAACATGGAGATGGCAGGGCAGGGAGGCTAGGGGCGGGGAGGGTGAACAAACATTTACCCAGAAACTTCAGTCTTAATCCGCTCCACCATTTTCTGCCAAGTTCTTGCCTTGTAGCGGGATGTGTTTATTAGCTTGTTGCAAATTACATGGTAAACACCGATTCCCCCCGGTTGAGAAGTTACCAAGTCCTTTTGTTAGATTAATAAGATTACAAAATCTGGGCAGACTTTCAAGTGTTTATCTCAGAGAGAGTGGGAGCAGCAAGAGACTCCACTGGATTCCTGATCTCTCTTCTCTTCAGGGTGCACAAGAAAGAAAAGGAATTCTGATCCCTGGCCTCAGACAGATTACAGTCGTGAGCCGTGTCCCTGGCTTCCTAATCGATCTGATGTTTTATGGTTGCACCCACGAGCCCTTTTCAACCTTGTGCCAGATTATAAATGACTCTGACAGCCACCTTCGCAATGATTGGCTTTCCTGCATGATTCCGCAGCCTGTGGCCGAATGTCTGTCCTTTGGCTTGGACCTGGAGCCACTTCATTCAGGCTTACTGAATGACATCCTGTAACACAAAGCACACCTTCTTGTTGGCTCAGTTATGTTATGTTTTGAACAGTGTAACTCCCTAGCGAATACAAGCCACTTCCACGTCGGCTTGGCAAGAGCGCGTGGCCCCACATGCCGCTGAACTGGCTCTACTCACGAACCTTTACAAGGCCCCACTCTTCTCTCTCACCTCTCTAGATTCTTGCCTGTGGCTATGTGTAGTGGGAATATGGGTGCAGACTGTGGGAAAACGAGATGGGGAGGCACTGCGTCTTGAAGATTTGCAGCCCACTGAGTGCATGGACTACTTGGTGTCCACAGACACAGTGTGAAGCGTCTTCCTTCTGCACCAGTGGGCTCTGATACCTTGGCCAGTTGCAGCCCCTCTAGGTCCGCATGCTACACTCTTGCACTGACCCATTGTCTTACAGCGTAAGCAGTCTCATCTCTGCTGGCCCTTATTGCCTGATCAAGTTCCCTCTCCCTAAATGCTCTTCTGCACCCCATCATAGCCTTCCAAGGGCAGGATAAGGCTGCCCTTCTGGGGCTCATCCCTAAGTCCCTGTCTTGCTCACATTCTGATCTCCTGACTGAGTGGTAAGGGTCTCACCTGGGTTTAGACTTGATGACCTTGTTTACTGACATCCCCTAAGAGGGTATGAAATTTTTTGCGGGGAGGGGGGGAGGCATCAAAGTTTTTTGCTTGTTTTGTTTTGCTTTTTTGAGACAAGGTTTCCTTGTTTAACACCTCTGACTGTCCTAGAAGTTGCTTTGTAAACCAGGCTGGCCTTGAACTCACAGAAATCTGCCTGCCTCTGTCTCCTGAGTGCTGGGATTAAAGGCGTGCACCACCACTGTCCAGTCCAAGTTCATTTTATAGCCCCTATGCTGAGCTTGCAAGGTACTTGCAGGGACTGGTCAGCTCTGGGGTGGCAGACATGGCACTGGCAGATCTTACCCTTCTCCATTCTCTCTGCCTTGCTGAAACCATTGGATTACATCCTTAAAGCTAGCCACCAAGGTCTATTGCCTGATTTGTCCACTTTCTCCTCCAGAGGCTGACTACTAAGGTCCAGCTATCAAAGTATTGAAGTCCAGCAATCAAAAGCCCCCTTTAGCTCACCTAGTTAACATGCTCAATTAAATTTGCACCTCATCCTGACATGGGATTTCCCCTTGTACCTTTATAAACTGCCATTTGTCTACATGCTGCATCTCTCTCCTCTCTGTCCTGAGGCAGTCCTTTGTCCTCTGGGACTCATACCCCTGCCCTCTTTCCCTTGTTCCCTTCACCTTCTCCCTCATCCTCTGTCTCCTGTCTCTGTTTCTTATTCCATGCCCTCTGTCCCTCTGGGGCAAATAAATCTCCTTTGGGGATCCTGAGTCAATACCTTTTCTCTCAGTACCAAGTACTGATAATTTAGTAAATGTTAAATGAGTGACCAGATAAATGAACATGTTAATAGTGAGAGGAGTTAACTTTCTCCAAAGGGCTTTTCAGTGTCATATTTTCTGACCCACTGGCTGACATGGGTAACTGCACTGCCTAAACTTCACAAAACAGTCAAATATAGCAAGACCGAGGGCTCCAGGGTCTAGAGCCGTGTGCCAGTCCCTCAATAAGCATGCCTTGCTAACTCAAGGTGCAAGGTGAGTACAGGTTACTCAGGTGGGAAATAGGCTCAGAAACATCTTTAATTTCTGAGCCAGAATCAGGACCCAACTCCTGGGATCCTAACCTTTTAGTCCCTGACACTGTGGACTCAGATAGGAAGACAAATCAAGATGGAGCAACCTGAGATGCTCCCGAAGAACATAAATGGAACCTCTCACTGCCGGTTCTCACCAGCCTGGTGCTGGGACCGGAGGAGAGGTGGGCCTAGCAGCAGGCTGGACTAGAGGGGACCTAAGGGACATTGTGAGGTGTGGGAAGGGATTGGGAAGTGACCAAAGCCAGTGGTCAGGAGGGCCCAGAGTGGGGTTCATGTTCTAGGGTTCTGTCTGAGTGGTTCCATGTGGCTGGGGGCGGACACTGTAGAGCCTTAAGGTACTCTGGATCAGTGGAGGAAGAAGCTGGAAGCAAGTTGACTGGTCACAGGTTACAATAGTTATCTGGTCAAGCCATAGGTGACTGAACATGAGTCATGTAGAATTTTTTTTGGGGGGGGGATACAGGGTTTCTCCTAGAACTTGCTTAGTAGGCCAGGCTGGCCTTGAACTCATGAGATTCTCTTGCCTCTGCCTCCTGAGTGCTGGGATTAAAGATCCCAGCAACACAACACCCTGCTTGGAAGAGAAATCTTAAAAGAATCTCCCTGCTCTCTATTTTTAGGCCAAAGAAATTTCTCAACTGAAAGAACTTCCCAGGCTTGGCTGCTCGGGCCCCCAGTCCTTACTATTACCCTGTCTGTCTCCAGGGCTCCTTTCCACGCACCTACCCACCTATCTGGATTACATCTGCTCAGTTTCTAAAGCTTTGCCAGCATCCAAGCATCTCTCCAGGGCTGCCAGTATGGTAGACTGCACTGCCACACCTGTGCGCGCCTTCCACCACAGCAGCAGCAGCGCCAGGCTGTGCATCTGCCTCTTCTGGTAGACACTGAACTCCTCGATATCTGAGAATATTTTCATCTTTGTGCTCCTGCGCCGAAGGCAGTACCCAACACACAGCAAGCTGGAAGTCATGTGAATGAATGCACGCATGAATAGATGCATTGATGAATGCATGCACAAACCAACAAAAGCATGCATGAATGAGTATGTGAAAAATGTCCTTGTGAAGATGCTCGTTCCCTCTCTTCCAGCCACTGAGGGCATGACAGCTTTATACTCGTTAACCTTGCTTTCAGATTGTGCGCACTGTCCTGAGAATGCTTTTAAAGGAAGCTTCGTTTTTGGAAAACTAATGAGCTTCTCATTTGGCAAGGTGGCAAGTTTGAAACACCCCAAATGAGCAAAAAATATTTGAGAGTAAGGGAAAGGAAAGAATAGGAAAAGGCATGTGGTCTGGGGCTTGCAGCGGCTGGTCTCTTGAGTATAATTGTGGACAAAAATATTTCCAAGCCTGGGAGACCAGGGGCCCTGTCACAAGTGACCTTGGAATACATTTTTATTTCACCTCCTCTCATGAGAGGAACCAATGGGGAAAGGCTTTGGAATTGGTAAGGAACAGCAGGAAAGAGACATACTATTATTCTGCCTGGATGATAAAATAATGCCTTGAGAATTCAGAGCTAGCTCCACCTGCGCTATTCTAATATGACGTGTGTTCCTTTCATGAAGTAAGGACTACATTAATTAGGAAACATTTTCCGAAATGCAAAATTAAGTCTCTGAGTAAGCACAATTCTTTGCAGGAAGTGGGAAGCACACGGAGTCAAGCAGCCCTACCCTCAGATGTGAAGCCATCTGTGATTTCAGAACAAGCGGTTTTGCTAGCTGGAGGTGGCACGCTGTTGTGAAATGCTAAATTAAATACCACGACGCATTATTATGGCTTCAAAAAGTAGTTACAGGCTTCAATAAGCACACTTTTATCACAAGAACACACAACCTAAAGCCAAAATAGTTCAGTTTCGCTTGCCAAAAACCTGCTCACCCCATACATTGTTAGAAAGAGCAGTAGGAAAAGGCATCCGGAATTTGCTACCATTTCGTTCGATGGTAGCCAACATCCCCTATCTTCTTTGGCAAGGAGGCCATTTTTCTGCGCTGTATTTTGCACACAGAAATCTGCATACAGCGATTTGCATACCAAAACCACATTTGTAAAAGAAACTGTTTGCAGGAAGCCGGAGGGAGATGGGGTTGCCACCACTGACTTCTGGGCCCAGAAACCCCGGGTTGCTTGCTCTTCATTCTCTTCGAGGGTGAATCCCCACAAAGGGTTATGTACTTTATGAGGCGTTAGAAATCAAGGCAAAAATATCCCGTGTATTTCCACAAACCTCCCTTACAGTAACAACGCAGGTGAATTGTCCCCGCCAACAGCCTGACCATTGCTTACTAAAAGGCTTCTAATGGTAACTCTAAGCACCACAATACATTGAGATTTTATTATATATTGTATTTTAAATAAAGTCTGTCTTCAGGACAGCTGCTGTGGTATCCTGTTTTACATAGGGGGAGACTGAGGCATTGTGAAATAGGGTACCTTGCCAAAGTCATACAAGTCAGGAGTAGTATATAGCCAGGGTTGGAGGTCTGGTCTGAGTGGTCAGACCCTTGTGGCCACACTTATCTCCGCTGTCAACCGTTGCTCCCCAGCTGCACTTTAGCTCATTCTGCCAGTCTGGCAGGGCTCCATGCTGGGAGAAGGATGCCATTTTGGTTTCTCAGCAGTTTTTTTTTCCTGACCAGAGCCTGAAATTCTAACTCCCAGACCCCAAGGTGGCTCATAAGTTAATGCAGGGACACACTGGGCTAAATGAACCAGTGACTTATGATGCTGATAACAGTGTCACGGGGCCGGGATTGGTGACTGCACAGAGGCCTCACTTGGCCATTGAGATGCGATGGAGGTCTTCTGCCCAGTGCGCATGTGCTCCGTGCCAGCCCAGCTGTGTTCTTGGAAACATAGCATCGTCTGTGTGTGCTTAATTATAATGCTGCTTACAGAGACCTTATCGGCAGCAAGTCAGATGCTCTGTGCTCTTCGTAAGGGACAATGTTAGTAGTGGCCCTTTAAACTGGCTTGTCTGATGAGTGCTTCGGATTTTTCCAGTATACAGCATTTGAAAGAAACTGGCCTTTTCTGGAGTGAAAAGGCCACGGATGCTGGGAAAAAACAGGATTATGAACTTTTGCTTTTTAAAAGATGTCCTTTTGCTTTTGTGTTTTTTCTTTCTCAGTCTCCATTTAATCAGGTCAGCACTGTCGGAGGGCTGCTGGGGCCGAGACCTTCCAACGAACTAGCTGTGGTTAGAGATCCGTCTTCCTGATGCCTTCAGTATTAAAGTTCCCTTCGCTGCACTCTGGAACGGCGCAGCCTGTTGGCAAGTTCCAGCCTGGACAGGTAGGGGACTGAAGGGCTTCCGAAGCTGTCCCACCAGGAGAAGCTTGGGCGTGACATTACAGCGTGACCTTGGCTAATCTCGTGACCTCAGTTCCCTCATCTGTCAAGTAAGGTACCGTCACAGCTGACTCCGGTTGCCTGCCCAGTGACCATTTCTCTCTCGCTCGTTGTTAAGAACGATGATAAACAGAATTGTAGTTTTGTTCAGGTTGGCAGATGGGTGTCACACTGAGCTAGCAACTGACTCCTACTGGTGGTGGTGACGCCACAGGAGGTCATGTGACAATGGGTTTCTTATTGTTCACAGTACAAAAAAAATCCAGTCCTAATTTAGATGGACACCAACCTCACGGGATGATGGTTAAACTACATTAAAGAACTGATCAGAACAATGTCCAGCATAGCAAGCGGCTGCGATAAATACCAGTAACGATGTTCATCAGACGTAGGCAGTGATTTAAAAGGAAATTTCAAAACACAACATGGGACCTAGTTTTAACTAGACCGATGGGAACTAGTTTTAATGACACGAAAGCTTTCTATTCTTAGTGGAGGGGGAAGACACTGTCGCGGAGATGTTACTGCAGAGGCGTGTCCTCCTTTGTGGGAAGACATGAAACAGCAGCCAGAACACAAGGTGCTGGAGACGAAAAGACCATAGTCCTCTGCCATGTTTACACCCACCCTCTCACCAATCACAGGACCACTACCAACAGCCTCCCCCCACCTCTCACCAATCACACGACCACCACCAACAGCCTCCCCCCACCTCTCACCAATCACACGACCACCACCAACAGCCTCCCCCCACCTCTCACCAATCACACGACCACCACCAACAGCCTCCCCCCACCTCTCACCAATCACACGACCATCCACCAACAGTTTCCACCCCTTCTCACCCTACACACGACCACCCAGATTTATAGCTTGCCAATCACATATGTATACTATCAGCCTGCTGAGGTGCAGAGTCTGCCACCCAGAAATTAAGACTAGGGGAACAGGGTTGTGCTTGGTAGCTTGTGTCAACAATCCCGGAACCCAGAAAACCGAGGCAGAAGGATTGCTGTGAGCTTGATGTCAACCTCGGCTACATAGTAAGTTTCAGACCATCCTGGGGTACAGAGTGAGAACTTGTCTCAAAACACTAAAGGAGGTGGGGAGATATCTCAGTGTGATTGCTGTGTAAGCATGAGGGCCTGGATTCTGTCTCCAGTACCACGTAAAGGGCAAGGTGTGGTGGTGGTATGTATGTGGAAACCTAGTGCGGGGCATCAGAGACAGGAGAATCTATGGGGCTAACTGGCCAGCCAGACTACAAGCCCCAGGTCCCAGCAAGAGATCCTATTTCAAAATCAAAGTACCTAAGGAATGGCACCCAAAGTTGACTTCTGTAATGTGTGTGTGCGCACACACACACACACTCACACACAGGTATACACACACATAAAGAAGGAAAAGTCTAAGATTGAGGGCATAGTTCAATGTTAAAACACATGCCTATCTTGTGAGAGGCTCTGAATTCAGTCCTCAGTAACCGACTGGGGTAAAGGGGAAAGGAAAGAAGAATGCAATTTACTTAGACATAGCCTACTGTTGTGGACTACACTGGTAATTCACAAGACTCTGGATACATATGAAACACTGATGTTTTCTTTCCAAGGCAGGGTTTCTCTGTGTAACTCTTTCTGTAAACCAGGTTGGCCTTGAACTCTCAGAGATTCACCTGCCTCTGCCTCCCGAGTGCTGGGATTAAAAGCGTGCACCACCACTGCCCATCAAAACTCTGATATTTGACTCAGCCCACTAGACACAAAGCAGAATGCTGTAAGGTGTCACGAGCTTTGCACAGCAGGGACAATGCCACTGAGTCAGTATATCAGCCACTCTCTGCAGCTCTGATGAAATCCCACGACCAACAGCAGCTCCTGGGGAAAGGGTTTCTGTTGCCCTTGGGTTGCAGAGGGAGAGTCCATAAAGGCAGAGGAGGCATGGCAGCTGGAAGCTGAGACCACCTCTTTAACTGCAAACATTGAACAGAAGGGGAATTAGAAGTGGGGCGAAGCTGTAACCCTCAACGCCCGCCCCCAGTGACATACTTCCTCCCACAAGACTGTGTCTCCTGAACTTTTGTAATCCCCACAAACATGCCACCAAATGGGGATTAGGTGTTCAAATGCTTGCATATATGGGAGACATTCCTTATTTACAGTTCCACAGCAGATTCTCAACACATCATCTTAATGTTAACCAGACTTTGTCTTCACTTCAGTGGTGAGGCCAGTGACGAACCACCCTGAGTGCCAAGCACACGAGCACACCCAATGTCTATGTCCACTCACGTAGCCGGGTTAGGGTTAGTACATCCCGCTGCAGGAAAGCCTTGCATCTCCATGGCTACAGGTCTATATGGTGAGCACCGGCTTTTGTGATAGCCTTGGGCCTTACCGATCTCTGAGTTAGGAGCCATAGTTAGCACATCTATTATTTAAAAAGTAGCAATACAAAAGAATCAAGCACTGTAATAACTAACAAGGAGAACTTCTGGCATTGGACACACCACCAGTTCTTAACACTTGGGTTAACTCGGGTTTTACTGTATTCTGTCGGCATCCCTGCTTTGTTTCAAATCCATCTGCTCCTCTTTCCTCTTTTACAGTAAAGGGAGAAATTAGTGGTAGCTTAAATTGCCACTGCGAAGTGATCCTCCAAAATTGATGACCTCTGCGTAGTAGAGAACATGACACCATTCCTTCCTGAGAGACAATTTCCACCCCTTACAGCATGTGCATTTTAAAACTGATTGTGTGGCATTTAATGCCACGCTGTCACAGTTAGCGGTTAGCTTTGTGCAGCTGTGGGCTTAACTCGATTGAGGAACAGAGGTAAGAGTTGCGGTGGATTTCGGTACACATACAACAGTTTGCATCATCAATTCCAGAACTCTCTCATCCTCCCACCCCAAGAAACTCTGTGCCTACTGGCTGTCACCCTCCCTCTCTCTTCCCTCCCTCCCTCCCTCCCTCCCTCTCTCCCTCCCTCCCACTCCTACCCCTCACGCCTGCTTCTCCAACCATGTATTTTCCATCTCCATGACTTTCCCTAGTCAGGACATTTGCCTTAAAAGGAATCAAACAACACTCACCGAGTCTAGCTTTCTTACTTGGCATAATGACTTCCAGGTCCACCCATGTGCTAGTAGGTGCTTTATTTCATTATATTTAAGAAGATAATGTTTTGTTTCTTCACACTCCACTGTTTATGCTTATGGGATTTTTAATGGATTAGTTGGTAGGTGTGTGGGTATTCTTTGGGGCTGCCGTGCTACTGTGAGCAGTGTCTTGTGGTATCGTAAGATGGTCATATTGAAGTGGACAAGTAAGGACGCTGTATTCACAATGTCCTTCAAGTACTGTCTTCTACGTTTGTCTCAGTCGCTGTTCTGTTGCTGCGAAGGGACACCATGACCATGGCAAATCTTATAAAGGAAAATATTTAATTGGGACTTCTTACAGTTCAGAGGCTTAGTCCATTGTCATCAGGCAGGAAGCATGGTGGCATGCAGGCAGACATGGTACTGGAGAGGTAGCTGAGAATTCTATATTCAGCTCAACTGGCAGCAGGAAGAGAGGGACACTGAGCCTGGCTTAAACTTTTGAAACCCCAGAGCCCAGATACAGCAACACACTTCCTCCAACAAGGCCACACCCACTCCATCAAGGCCACACCTTCCAATCCAGTCAAGTATCACCGCTGCCTAATGACCAAGTGTTCAAATAGATGAGCCTATGGGGTGGGCATTCCTATCCAAACCACCACAACTTTCAAAAGTTAAAAAAAAAATATCACCTTGGCTATGGTGGCATATTCCTTCAATCCAAGTGCTCAGGAGGCAGAGGCAGGCAGGTATGATTTCTTAGTCAATCTGGTCTATATAGTGAGCTCCAGGACAGCCAGAGCTACATAGAGAGATCCTGTCACATAAATAAATAATAACTTTGGAATAATATCCCATGTCCATTAAACAATCTATCTCGGTGCCCCCAGTCCCTGTTGCCATTAATCTGTTGTCTCTGTGGGTTTGCTGATTTATTTATTCATCTCATATAAATAGTTATACAATGTATAGTTGGGTCTGGTGGTGCAGACCTATAATCCAAGCTGTGTGGGAGGCTAGAGCAGGAAGGTCACAAGTTCAAGACCTTCCAGGACAACTAGGTACTGACTATCTCAAAATAGAAAGTAGACAGAGGGCTGGGGATGTGGCTCTATGTGTGATGGAACACCAATGCCTAGTTCGCAGATTGGGGGTGGGGGTGGGGAGTGACCTCTTTGACCGTTAGCATCTGGTTTCTCTTTTCTACAGGATGTTTCTTAGGGTCATCTGCGTCATAGTATCAGTACACGGTTCCCTTTTGTACCTGAACATCCTGCTGTGTGTCTACTTCATGCTTAGTTTGCATGCTGACGGACAGGCAGCTTGGTTCTGCGATTTGTTTCCGTGAAACATTTTAACATCCCTGTCACCATCTCCTCCAGTACAGCTGTCACCTGGACTGTAGTAACGGCAAACGACTTCTTTTAAACGGCATCTATTCCACCTTTGATTTCCTCGCTGCGACTTTGCCTTTTTTTTCCCTTTTTGGTTTTTCGAGACAGGGTTTCTCTGTGTAGCCCCAACTGTCCTGGAACTCTCTCTGAAGACCAGGCTGACCTCAAACTCACAGAGATCCGCCTGCCTCTGCCTCCTGAGTGCTGGGATGAAAGGTGTGGGTCACCACCGCCTGATTCACAGCCACTTTTTCATTTGTTTATTGTTTTGCTTTTGAACATGGTCTCACTCTGCAGCCCACCCTGGTCTGAAATGCACTATGTGCCCGGGGCCAGCCTTAATTTCACAGTCCTCCTTCCTCAGCCTCTTGAGTGCTGGACTGACAGGCATGTGCCGCCGTGCTTGACTGTCTTCTCACAGTAACCTGAATGTCTGTGAGCTTCTGTATTTATGACCTATGTTAGAGTCCAAGAGAAGCCCCCCAAAAAGACCATCAGCCACATATGCAATAACAAGAGCACTTTACTAATTCCAATGCTGGGGTGGCACTTGGCAACCCCCACAGAAGGTCACAAGCTCCTTTTAAGAGGAGTTACAGGAATTCCAGAGAAGAGGAATTAATCTGGGGTTGATTGGTGGAGGAAAGATTAGTCTGTGAGCTGATTGGTGAGAACTAACTGGTGGGTGGCCTAGTGGTTAGGTGCTTTCCTGTGGAAGGATAAGGGAAGCTATTTTTAGTTTGTGGAAGTCTGGAGGCATCTACTGAGCTAGCAGGAGAGTTTTGGGGGCCTGCTGAGCCAGCAAAAGGACTTGTGGGGGTGCTTGCTGATGGTCACCCGTACATAAGCTGTGGTTTTCTTGAGACTGCTTTCTCTGCTCTGTTCCATTCTAGTAAACTGAAACTGAGGCTTAGATTTTTGTCAGGCTACCAGGAGAGCTGGTCTGCTCCCCGCCCCCTCAGATCTCTCACCCTTTAGAGATTTTCTTTTAGTTCTAAGAGTATTCTGAGAAGTCTCAGTCATAAAAGAAACACCAAGCCTGGGGGACTCCTCCCGGGTACCTTTCCCGTCATCCTCTCTCCAGTGGAATGGCTCAGCCACAGTGAACCATCCTGGCTCCTTGGGATTCCTGGGTTATTTTCTCTCCCTTTAGGGCAGGTATACCAGCTGTGGCCACCGTCACATCATCCCTGACAGTGGCATGCTTGTTCTCCTCTGTCTCATTGTACAACACTTAATTTCTTTGCAGCACAGTGCACAGTGTACACATTGAAATGTTTTCCCAATATTCTATAAGAGCAAGGTCATGTACTATGTGCCTCACAAAAAGCCCTTTAACCTAGCCAATGCTTGGCGTATAGATATTGGTCAGTGGTGTTGTAGATAGGACATGGGCATAACTACCAAAATGGTCCTAAAAATTTAAGGCCGTAAAAGTTCCAAATGGTAACCAAAGCCGTCATAAACACACATGCACATGCACACGCACACACACACGCACACACAAACCTATACTCACATTGTTACCAACCTCCCTATGTACCCACCCACCACCCATATCACAGGAGTCAGGGAAAGTGAGTCTTCTAAATGCTATTACAGTTAGAATCTCCATTATATAGTTCTTTGCCTATAATGTAAAAAGGAACTGATCTTTAAGACCACAAAACCAAGCAAGCTGTAATCTAACGGTGGCGTGCAAAACATGATCTTGACTGTGGTGATTTTTCTTGACTTTGAAAAAACTCCAAAGAAATGCCTTCTGAAGAGCCTCTTGTGCAAAGGAAAGATCCCCACAACATGAACACTTTGATCCTTCCCAGTTTTTACCATGTGGTATTAGAATATAAATATGGCCTTTGTTTTTGAGATTTTGCCTCCTTCTTTTATGTACTTCTCAAAGGATAGATCAGGGGGTGAGATTACAGCTTTCTATCATAAAATTAATTTTATACACTTGAGAAAGAGACTTTAATCACCACCTGGGGGAAAGATAAAGAGCCGGAGTCAGCTTCCCTAGATGTAAGAACCAAAGCCTAGGAGAGAAAAAAAAAAGAATGTGACAGAATAAAGCCTCTTGTTGAAACTGCACGCACACACACACACACACACACACACACACACACACATGCATACACACATACACGCACATGCACACACACACAGGCACTAAAAGTACTGTGCTTATTATCAGTCCCTTCAAAGTTAGGATTCAGGTACCAAACAGGCATGAAAATAAATATTACATTAAGTAGCTTGCAGTTTGATTACTTTTGTGTGGGTGTGTGTGGTGTGTGTACGCATGCGCGCACGCACACACTTGAGTGTGCTAGGCAAACACTCTAGGCAAACACTCTACCCCTAAGCCTCCTCCCTCGCCCTCTTTCTGTTTTCTGGCAGGATTTCATTACATCTCCCAGGCTGGCTTGAAATTCACTCTGGAGCCCACGCAGCATTCACATCTGCAGTCTTCTTGCCTCTGCCTCCTAAGCAGCGCAGTCTGGTCTGTCAGTGTGACCACTTCCATGTCGTTTCTCCGTAGGCTTTCCAAACTTGGAGCATCTTTCAGTTGGTTCAAGATGAGGGAAATCCCACACTGTACACAAATAGAAATCATTTTGAGACTGGCATCTTATTTTCATTTCGTGTTGTGATAAATGTTCAGACGCAGGGAGAATGGGGTTATCTCTGTTCAGCCTGCTCTCTTCCTCTTCTGCAGTCCAGGACCCCAACCCAGGGGATGGTGCTGTTCGCTTGGAGGCTGGGTTCCCCACAGTGGCTGACATGATCGAGATGACCCCTATAGTCATTCTCAAGTTAGGCTGTGGGAGAAGGGCCGCTTGTTGGTTCCCTGCCGCCCGGCTAGCTAAACCCTGAAATAATCACACAGAAACTGGTTATTAATTAAATCACCACTTGGCCCATTAGTTTTAGCTTCTTATTGGCTAACTCTTATATTAATTTAAGCCATTTCTATTAATCTGTATATCACCATGTGGCTGCGGCTTACCAGGTAAAGTTCCCAGCATCTGTCTCCAGCGGCTCCATGGCTTCTCTCTGACTTCATCCTTCTTTCTCTCAGCATTCAGCTTAGTTTTCTCCGCCTAGCTAAGTTCTGCCCTGCTATAGGCTCAAAGCTGTTTCTTTATTTATTAATGACAATCACAACATACAGAGGGAAATCCCGCAACACTAGGCCATCCCTCACTGTGAATCTCTTCTCCAGGGATTCTCGACTGTGCCAAGTGGGCAGCTGAAACTGGCCATCACAGCTGGAAACTGAGGAGAGGGCTCAGTGTGCGAAGTGCTCACCATGTATGCATGAAGACCCAGGTTTAGATCCCATGCACCCGTGTAAAGCATCAGATGTGATGACGTGTGCTTAGAAACCCCATGTTGGGGAAGTGGAAACAGGAGGATTGCTGGGGTATGCTGGCCAGCCAGTCTAACCAAAATAGCAAGTCCAGGTTCATTGGCAGTCCTATCTCTAAAAAAAAAAAGGTTGAAAGCTGGGTGGTGGCATACACCTTTAATCCCAGCACTCGGGAGGCAGAGGCAGGTGCATCTGAATTCAAGGTCAGTCTGGTCTACACAGTGATTTTCAGATTAGCCAGGGCTACACAGTGAAACCCTGTCTCAAAAAACAAAACAAAACAAAACAGAGGTTGAAAGTAGCAGAGGAAGACACCCAACACACAAGCACTTGCACACACGTGTGTTTGCATAGGAACTTACACACATACGCAAGTAAGTAATTTTGGGGACGACAAAAATAAATTATGAAAGGTATGTCATTGGTTATAATAACGTGTTACACTAGATTACTGAAGGAAATGTGGACTTTCACTTAGACTGTGCCACCAAAAGCTACCTAACCTACTCACTGTGTGAGTGTGTGTGCAAGGACTACTATGAGAGTAGTTGTGTTTACAGAGGGAAAAATATCAACTGGTAGCAAGACCCGATGTATACTATGGCTGCTATAATTCAGTAACACACAGTTTCTCAGAAAGTGCAGTTAGCAGCATAGAAGAACAATCCCCTAGGTTTTTAGTTGTGATGGGTATCTATCACAGAAAAGGCAGATTAAAATAAGCCGGTTCTGGTAGCACAGCCCTGTAATCCCAGCTACACTGGAGGCTGAAGCAGAAAGCCTGCATACTCAAGGCCTTGCTGGCTACAGGGTGAGCACCAAGTCAGCCTGGGCACCTAAGAGAGATTAAAAGTATACAAAAAGCTGGAGACAGCTCGACGGTAGGATACTGAGTCTGTCCCCGGTGCTGGGGAAAGAGTCATTATTAGCACATATATTTCAGGAGCTGGAGAGATGGCACAGTGGCTAAGAGCCCTGGCTGCTCTTCCAGAGGACCCAGGTTCAATTCCCAGCACCCACATGGCAGCTCACAACTGTCTGTAACTCCAGTCCCAGGGGAGCTGATGCCCTCACACAGACATCCATGCAGGCAGAACACCAATGCATATAAAATAAAAATAAATAAAAATCATTTACAAAAGCAAACACGTATTTCACATATTCACCAGGGATGAGACAAGCCCAGACACCGAGGCTTCCCTTTACATCTTCAACAAAGAATTACTAACTTTTAGAGAACATTTAGGAATCTGAATCTTTTAGGAGAGGCAGCCAGTACAGAACGGCCACAGGTCCATCCGTCACCATCTCTAGGCCGGCAGGTGTAAACGCCTCTCTCGGTACTGCCTCCCTCCGGTGGAAGGAGAAGCAAGGTCTTTTGTCTTAGTTAATTCATACTTTGCCTTTCACAGACAGAGGAGGCGGAGACCATGCCTAGATTTTCTGCTCGGTTACATTTAGTGCAACAATCCTTCATATTTTGGGGATGTCATATTCTAATTTGCCACGCAGGTAAAACGTTGATGGGAAACTTAAATTGTTCCCAAGGAACACATCTTCATAATCTGAGTTCCTGTTGTCTTTAAACTCTGTTCTTCATTGCCAGCTGCCCAGGTCCTGTCTCAACAGACATCGCAAAGCACCAATTAAAACCGAGTAACTAGAACGTCATGAGCTCAATATGAAAACCCCGGACCCAAACCAGAAAGCCGTCCCGTTGGCCACCTTCACAACAGCTAGAACTACACCATACAGTTCTTCTTAAATGACAAGCCGGCAGACACACACCACACACATACACATAACAGCGATGAGCACCCCCCTCCACTACCTAAAGAACAATCACGGAACCCCACAACTCACAAGTGTTGCCCTAATGTCTTGCAAACCATAGATTTTAGAGCTACCTCTCAAATCATATTGCTGGTAGAGATGTCCTTTAGTAATAAATATTGACCAAATAAGCTTCATGCAAACACTTTCTTAGAGAACACCAGACACTGTGTACACTGTGTTCTTGCAAAGTTGAGTGTGTGTAATTAATCTTCACTAGGTGTATTGTTCGTTACCGAGAACTTGCACACAGACTTGCCCACTAGCCCCCTAGGAAACGCTACTGTGCCTTACCAACAGACTGGGAGCCTCCTTAGCATGTACAACAGAAGCACTAACTCGCAAAAAACATTCTGTGTTTCCCACTTTTCCTCCCAGGTTCTTTGCTGTCCAAACAGCACAGACAAATTGAGATGCCTTTTTGGGTGTGGATCTGGCATGGTGACCCTATGGATGCTGGCACATACTCTGTCCACCGAGCTGCAAACCCAGCCTACATGACTAACTTCTTTCAACCATGAGTTTACTATTGTAAAGTTAAAACATTAACATAAAGTCTGTATTCTAATGCAAACTCGTAACAACCATGTAACATTGTGGTAAGCAGAATAAAATATCAGGTTGGAGTTTATTCCTTATTCACATTTCCAAACATCTCTAATTCAAACACTTGTTGATTTTACAATTTTCTCTTCCAGAGCTGTGAAGATTACAAAGAACCAGAAGTGTCTGGTAACTTCAATACATCTAATAAATCTCGACCATGAGATCTCCAAGACCTCTATCAAATTAATAGTACTACATTAAAAATAAAGGCTTCCTTCCAAGTCACCCGAACCATTCTTTAATATTAAACAAAAAAAAATTGTTGACATTTTTATTTAAGATGTCGGTGGTATGCCCGCCGCCTTTGGACGTCCGACTGCTGAAAGCTGTGGCCCACAGAGGAGTCTCTGGAGAGCAGAGGCTTTGCTTTACATATTTATTCCCAGAGCTCGCCTCTCTTCTCCTTTGTGCTTTCCAGATTGATCCAATTTGGGAGCTTCCTGGAGGGTGCTGGGTTCTAATCAGCACCATCAGGAAGAGTCGGAACAAAGCGAGATGAGAAAATGCAGAGCCCCTGGTGCCCCTGGAGCAGCGAGTGCAACCTGCTAGCCTAGCGGACAAAGACACTCCAGCCATCCGCAATCTTTCCCTAGGCAGATGCGAACAAGAAACAGTGGGCGCGTCCTTCATCTACTCCACAGGTACAGCTTCTGAGAGGACGCGGTACCGGAACCGCACTTTGTTCCAGTCCCCGGCACTAGAGCTGACCTCCACACCTCGTTTGTGACTGACCCCTGGGTAAGCTACAGAAACGACGGCGGCAGCGGAGAGATGCATCCCAGACGCTAGGTTTCCTACCCTTGCTTTCCTCTTAAGGTTCCTCACCCCTCCCTTTTATGAGCAGGTTAAAGGTTTATTCCCTCCCTTTAAAGCTAGTGGGTCAAAGCTCCCAAAATACAACTCAGTGCCCAAAATGAAACACTTGTACCTCTTGGACAGCCAAAAAGAAGCCAATATTTATTTCTCTATCATTATTATTATTTTTTACATTTTTGGGAGAATTTCATACATGAATACTGTATGTATATCATTTCTACCCCCTCTCTCCCTGCTTTTTCTCCTCCTGCGTCCCCCATACTCTTTCCCAAGAGTACTGGCAACTGCCTACAAACACATTACTAGTGGAGGCGTGGGCAGACAGTCCCCCACTTAACGGAAATCCAGAATGGCGTGGCAGCAGGAGTCCACACATCCACCCCTACTTCCGCTTCTTCAGAAACCTGGGCACTTGAGCAACTGCAGAGCGAGGCAGCTTGAAATATATACACAATGACTGAGTAGATGGGTCACTGCAGGGCTCTTGGGGTGCCGTTCCAGAGGATGAAGGTCTTTCCACGGGCCCGCCAGCCAGAAGTGACCAGGTACAGGGCTCAGAGGCCAGGCACGGGTGGAGGCAGCCTGGCCTAGGCCAGTCCTGCCCTTGTCGATGCAAAGCACGTCGTGAAGACCCTGCAAAAGCCAAACTTGAAGTCTAGAGACATTGTCCACCTGTAGACAACCCACATCAACTGTCTGACCAGGCCTGTCCCTGCCCCTGGGCTTGGTCACTCTGTGAGGGTGCACAGTGCCTTCCCGAGGAAGCCCTGAACTACTAGCCCTCAGGAGCCTGCCGCAGCAGGGTGGGGTGGGGTTTTGCAGTGAGTGTATCAGGTTTACATTGGCCAGCCTCATCCTGCTCTTTCCCTCAGGACCGCCTCCTTCCTGTCAGGCCGGCCTCTGTCCCTTCACAAGCCCTCTTTGTCCTTCCTTGACCAGTATTAGCTGGGTCTTAGATCTCACCATGGGCAATCAGTAGGGCTGTCTGTACCCAAAGAGGATTTGGTCCAGCTGGCTGCCTAATCCTCTATGAAGACGGTAATAAAATAAACCAACAAATACAAACATGAGTAGACGCAGGAATAGGCGAGCAAATAGAGGAGGAAGTGAATGACTGGGTGAAGCGACTCCATCCACAGCCTTCCTGAGGGGTTGTTTCGGAAGCTTCAATCAACGCTGCCCCTTAGAGTAATGTCATCTCTATAGCAACAGTGTTCTATCAACAGAAGGGTCAGAGAGCTGGGAACGAGGCCTTGGCAGCCCAGGGCTGTGCTTCTAGGTCTCTTCCTATCTGTGGGGAGGGTGTAGGACACGCGGAAGGTGTACAGGAGGGTGTACCCCCTCTGTTGGGATGTGCGGGACTGCTAGCTGGTATCACCCACTGGATATGTTCACTGACTGGCGTCCCTGTCACATAGAAGTAGGAAAGCCGTCCTCTCTCGTGGGGCTTCCAATCTCACCGGCCTAGACCATTAAGAGCTCAGGAAGTCGGGAGAACATAGCATGGACCGTTCATTCCTTCATTCGCTGTGCCAGGCCCTGCGCAAAGAACCAGGCACATTCCTGCTTACATCCTAGCAAGAGTGACTGGCTATGATCCTGAGCATTGAACCCAGGGCCTTCCCAGTGTTAGGCAAGACGCTTCAGCTGAGCTGTATCCTCAGCCCTAAATAAGAATGGTCCCCCTGCAAATGTTAATATTATAGTGACATAGCAATCTGATTCATGTTCTAGATGAACAACGGGGGGTAACGAGCTCCGTCTGATGACGCCAGCACACTTCCAAAGAGGTGACAGTGTGGCTAGTGGCCCTGGAGTTTGAGGCGTCGGTCACATTAGGAAGAAGGAAAAGTAACTTTAGGTGAAGGGAAATGTATGTGCACCGCCTGCTGATTGCTGGCGAGTTGTTCCAGGAACTGCCAACAGGAAAGAATTGAGTCCGGAAAGATAAGAGGGGGTCGAATTCAGGAGGGACTTTAGTGCCTTCTTCAGGATTTGGACATTTTTCTCCTATTGGTGAACACAACCACCTACTTCAGAATCACCTGGAAAGTTTATTAAAAACCCCAGGTTACAGCCATGTTGGGTAGCGTACACCTTTAATCCCGGCACTCAGGAGGCAGAGGCAGGCAGATCTCTTGAGTTTGAGGCTAGCCTGGTCTACATCATGAGTTCCAGGCTAGCCAGGATTACACAGCGAGGCCCTGTCTCAAAAAGCTAAAAAAAAAAAAAAAGTTAAATAAAAAATATAAAACCTCAGAGCATACTACACACCTCTGACTGAGAATTTCTGGAGGGCAGATCTGAGATGTCAATGCCCTTTCCGGTGGATTCGTCATTAAACGTCAGAGTTTGGAAACTGGGGTCTATGTCGGAACGCCAAGGAGATGAGGGAGTCTCTGAAGGCTCTGGGAGGAGGAACTCACTGATCAGCTAAGGTTTTACTGAGAGGTGTAAAGATGGAAAGCAGAGTGGTTTGTGTGTGTGCTCGGCACCAGCGCTGACAAGTGACAAGCCTGTAGGCAGGGAGTGCTTTTGTTGTCTCGTCCACATGACATTCCCTCTGAACCATTCACACGCTGTGTTCCTGTCTGTTTCCGGCTGTTTCTGAGGTGGGGTAGTGTATAGCAAATGGAAGTTCATTTGACCAGGTTTCTGGAAGCCCACGAGCCTGATTCTGCCATCTGACAAGGTCCTGCTTCCCGTGTCCCCACAGCAGAAGACAGGGAACAAAGAACAGAAACAGCTTTAGGGGAGGGGGCGGATTTACTTGTGCAGCGTTTGCCACATAGCGTGACCCCACCTGCAGTCACAACCTTAACTCGCATGACCTGTCACACTCTGCTCTTACAGACACGAGAGACCAGTTAAGTAGGTCTCTCCTCCCAACAAAGCTAGACTGTCTTTCTTTTTTTCCCCCCTTGGGTTTTTCGAGACAGGGTTTTTCTGCGTAGCCTGGAGCTCACCCTATAGACCAGGCTGGCCTTGAACTGTGTAGATTTGCCTGCCTCTGTCTCCCACGTTGTGAGACTAAGGTGTGCACCATCATACCTGTACATTGGTACTGGGGTCTATTTTTACTTATTTTCCTTTTCATATGTGTTTTTGTTAAAAATTTCTTATTTTTATGCACATGTATGTACAGGCACACATGCATACATGAGAGGGGGAGAGAGGGAGAGGGAGAAGGAGAGAGAGGTGCCTGGGAGCATGGGCCATGATGCATAGGAGTAGTGTGTAGGTCTCAGAGATCAAATCAGGTCATCAGCTCTTGGCAGCAAACACATCTACTCGCTGAGCCATCTTTCTGGGAGCAAATGTGTACGGTTTAAGACTAAGAATTCTGCGGGCTTTGTTCCAACACCAATGTATTAGTTGCTTTTCTCATTTTCTGGACAAAAATATCTGACAGAAACAACTTAGGGGAAGAAGGATATTTTTGGACTCACGGTTTGAGAAGGATGCTGTCCGCCATGGCAGGGAGACAAGGCGGTAGGAGCGTGAGGTGACCGGTCACATTGCATCTATAGTCAGGAAGCAGAGAGAAATGAAGGCTGCTGGCTACAGTTATCTTAGATTTTTGCAGTATTTTATGTGTGCGGGTGTTTTTGCCTGAGTGTATGTCTGTGCACGGCATGCATGCAGTATCCTCTGTGGCCAGAAGAGGGCAGCAATCCTTCGGAACTGAAGCTATCAGGTCCTCCAGCAGAGCAGTCAGTGCTCTTGACCGCTGAACCAGCTCTCCAGTCACGTGATGTTTACTTCCGTCATCTTGACAGTCTAGATCAGGGTGGCCTCTGGGTATGTCTGGGGGTGTCTTGATCACATTAATTTGTGCGGGAAGACTCACCCACTGTGGGCGGCACTATTCCCTGCGTTTGAGTCCTGCACTGTACAAGAGTGGAGAAAGGGAGCGCAGCAAGCGCCCAAACTTTTGTTCTCCCTATTTCAAACTGGATTTAACCAGCCTGCTTCAGGTTCCTGCTATCTTGAGTTCCCTGCAACGATGCACTGCAACTTGGAGTTGTAAGCCAAATAAACCATTTTTCCCTTATAGTTACCTTTGTTGGAGTGTTTTTATCACTGTAACAGAAACTAAACTAACACAGCTGATTTCATTTTTTTTTTTCCAGACAGGGCTGCTCTGTGTGTACCTCTGACTGTCCTGGAACTCGCTCTGTAGACCAGGCTGTCCTTGAACTCAGAGATCTGCCTGCCTCTGGAGTGCTGGGAATAAAAACTTGGGCCACCACTGCCTAGCTGGGTTACTAGATTTTTAAAATGGAGATTGTGTGTGTGCGTGTGTGCATGCGTGTGTGTGTGTGTGTGTGTGTGTGTGTTGCTGTTTTTTCTTTTGGGTGGGATTATGCTGCAAAGTTTGGTGCTTCTCTTCTCTGAGAATGAATGAACTTCAATCCATTCTTGTCACAAGCCAAACAAACTGTCCACCTGTGGCTCCTCATATCTGTCGTTTCTGTGTGCAGATGCCATCTGGGAGGTGCCAGCCAACCCACGCTAGGCCTGCACACACTGCTGTGTGCCCCACCCTGGATCAGCAGACGTCTCAGGAGGTGAGAATCTTTTTTTTTTTCGGTTTTGGGTTTTTGGTTTTCAAAGACAGGGTTTCTCTGTGTAGCCATGACTGTGTTAGAACTCAGCTGGCCGCAAACTCACAGAGATCTGCCTCAGCCTTCCAAGCACTGCTGACTTTAGGAAGAATCTTGAAGATGTTTATTATTATTGCCTTCTTTTCTGAAAGAAGCATGCGTGCTCCATCAATGTTGTATTTGCAGTGGCTTCATTCTACCCCCACCCCTTTTTTATTCATCCTGAGACTACAGACCAAGGGATATGTCACCAACATTCAGGGGGTCCTCTGTCCATGAAACCTCAGTGGAAACTCAAAGTAACACCCAGAAATGTGTTTCCTGGTGATTTCAAGGCCAGTTTAGTGGGCAATGAAGATGCTAGGAACGGATCTAAAAACTCTGACCCCAGCCAGGCGGTGGTGGCACACACCTTTAATCCCAGCACTCAGGAGGCAGAGGCAGGTGGATCTCTGTGAGTTCGAGGCCAGCCTGGTCTACAAGAGCTAGTTCCAGGACAGGCTCCAAAGCTTCAGAGAAACCCTACCTCAACTCTCCCCGCAACAAAACAAAACAAAACAGAACAAAACAAAAACAAAAAAACCAAAAAAACCTCTTACCCTAACTTCACATCCAATGTTTTATTTTTTAATATTTATTTATTTATTTATTTATTATGTATACAATATTCTTTCTGCATGTACACCTGCAGGCCAGAAGAGGGCACCAGACCTCATTACAGATGGTCGTGAGCCACCACCATGTGGTTGCTGGGAATTGAACTCAGGACCTTTGTAAGAGCAGGCAGTGCTCTTAACTGCTGAGCCATCTCTCCAGCCCACATCCAATGTTTTAAAATACTGTTTAAGATTTATCTTTATGTATGAACGTGTTTTTCCTGCATGCATATATGTGTGCCACAGATATGGTTATGGATGCCCAAACGTGTGTCCTCTGACTAGTTCCCAACAGGTGAGCTGCCTCTCCAGCCTCGTGACACTCAGTGTGTTAATCCTATTTGACACTAATTACTTGGGGTTAGTATGGGCCCTCTAGGTTAAAGGCTTTTCCCTAAGTTTGCTAAGACTGTACCCATTTCAGCCACCAGTCACTAGGGCCAGGCCTCTTAATACTTCTGGCCTGCTGATTATGTCAGGGCTTTTCACGATCCCCTTCTCACTTGGGATTAAGGCCAGATATAATGACAGATGCTCCTGTCATCGTATCCCTCAAAACGCCAGCGTTCTGGGCTGGGGAGATGTCTCCATGGTCAAGAGTATATTCTGCTCTTGCAGAGAACCTGAGTTTGGTTTCTGGTACCCATGCCAGGTGGCTTAGAGCCATCTTATAGTTCCAGCTATAGAGAGAATCTGCTGCCTCCCCCGTGGGCATCTGCACTCACATGTGTGTAGCCACACGCGTGCATGCAATGAAAAATAAAGTAAATCTTTGAAAAACAGGGGGCTTTAGAGACCCTGTTCCAGGAGCCAGGAAGGTGGTCAGATATGTATCATCTCAGAATGCCACAGCCAGACACTATGATATAGTAGAAAAAGTCACACAGCTTTGGACAGAAATTGAGTCCCACATTTTTGTTTTTCTATCTGTGTGGCCGTAGACATGTTATTTAGCTTCTTTCTGGGTTTGTTTATCTTTTTCTTCTTTAGACCTGTAATTTGTGTTCACAACCGCTACCTTTTAGAGCTGTTACAAAGAGGGAGTGTGTGCAGACATGCAAGACAAGTCTCTTCAAGCATGGAGCTCAGCGCCCCGCGCGTTAGCAAGCACTCTGCGAGCTTTGGCTTGGCTGCCTCTGCTCAACCTTCCTCAACCTCCTTCCGGAGGAAGCCTGTGTTCCTGTGTTGCTCCAGGCTCAGCTCTTCCGCTAGAGTGGGTAGTCCAGTTAGCTAAATTCCTAGTGACTGACAGTTTGGGGCAGGAACTGAGGAATTCATACTGGTGGAGGTGTAAACTTCTTTGACAATGCCCCAGGATGTGTCAAGGCATAAGACAAGTGGGCCAGCGATGGCTTCCTCGTGACTGCTGCCTGGAAACAGAGGACAGGGCAGACAGCGGGGCATCCTCTTGTTCCTCAACAAGAACCTTCCACCCCGATGCTTTGTTCAGCTGGGGTCCAGCAACCGTTATCCACTCTCCAGTTTACTCCAAATGTGCCCAGGGTCCCCCAAACCCTCTTGGTCCAGGCAAATCGGGACAGTTGGACATCATATGTTTGGGGGTCTGTGCCCTGGGTTTCTGACTACGGGCAGCTTGCTTCTGTAAATGCCCCCCTCCCCCCACCCGGTCCCATTGCAGCAGCCAGGATAGCTCAGTTGGGAGAGCATGAGTCCGAAGAAGCCCATTTCTAGCTCAGCTGGGAGTGTGGGGCCGAAGAAATCCATTTCTAGGTCTGAACCCTGGGTGGTTTGCCTTCTAGCATCGGCAAAGATTATCTAACTGTCTTAAACCTGGTTTTCTTCATTTGTGAAAACACATCGTATTCCTCCCTGAATTTGTAACGAACTTTATTTTTATTAGATTAAAAATGTGCACACGATGCCAGCAGTGTTGCAGGATGTCAGTGAGCATCCGTTGTTTCTCCCAGACTTCCCTTGGGGTACTGTGTCTCTAAACACCCTGGAACTTCAGTTCGGTGAAGGAAGGCGGCTCTTGGGCAGTAGGGAGCGCTGTCGCCGTCGTTTTGGGGAAGGAAGGCGGCTCTTAGGCAGTAGGGGACGCTGTCGCCACCAGTCCGTTCCTCTTACCCACTTCCCTGCATCCCACACTGCTCTTCACACCAAAGCTATAAGCCAATAAGCGTTAGTCAGCCCTGATGAAAGACGGCAAACCCTAAGCCCGCATCTCTGGCTTATCTAATGTGTCCCATATACCCCCCAGGATGTTAACTGTATCTGGGCCATTCTCTGTCCTGGACACTTCATTTATAATCCTTCTCACTCTAGGGGGTTCCTAAGGTACTAGGGGTCCCAATGTTTATTCTTGGAATTATTCAGCCCCATTCAACTAATTACTCTGATGAACTGTATACATCTCTACCCCCATTTGCTTAACGAGGTTGGAAACAATGATAGGCATTCATCTTGGATTTATTTGTAACGGCTCAGACAGATTGAGAATTACAGAGTTTCTTAAACTGTGTCTTAGAATAAATATTTCTGATTTAACCAGTGAGTTAAAGAGGAAAAAGCAACAACCCCCTCCCCCACTGATCAACTAAGTTGGGGCATGTTTAGAGAAAAGGGTGAGGGAGGTCATAGCTGCTATGTGCTCTGAGGAAAACTGTTCCTAGCACATCTTCCCGCCCGTCTGTGGAAGGGATTGTGAAGAGAAACTTGAGTGTTCCTGGTGGGAGTCACTGTCTACCTGCAACAGGTTCAGGGGAAAAGAGCACATTAGTCAACTAATTTTGAAATTAAATTTCCAGAGTTCTTAAGGGTGTCAAATGTCCCAGAGACTCCATTTATCAAACAGCGTGGACAGAATGACCTCACGCCTCCCGGTGGGGCTCCTGAGCCAGTCCGATGGGTTGTGTGTCACAGGCACGCTAGAAGTCGGCATATAATGATAGCCTTATATCTTTTTTTGGTGTACATAGTTTTTACTGATCTTTTATACTTAATAAAATAAATATGAAAATACTCCAGTAAATAGCATCATTGTGGATGAGGTTTCAAAACGCAAATGAGTTTTATTAGACTCTCACAGTTGGCATATTCTAATAGGTAAATAGTTCTCGTTTGAGGGCATGAGACAGTGTATTGATCCCATTTAAAAGGCCTGGGGGCTGGGGAGGTGGCACAGCCAGGAAAGAGCCTGCCATGTAAGCATGAGGACCTGAGTTCAAATCCCAGAACCCATGTGCCAGCAGTCTCTGTAGGAAAGCAGACACAGGAGGATCCCTGGAGCTTTCTGTCCGGCCTCCAGCCGGTCTAGTGGATGCGTGGGCTCCCGGTTCAGTGAGACTGACTCTAAAATAATATGGAGACGGATAAAGATAGGCACCCAAGGTCAATCTCTACTCTCTATATGCATGTGCACACATACACATGTAGACAAAAAAAAATAAACCCTAAATAGCCAAGACAGAGGTCTGCACCAGGGTGACCCAGCCACGTGATGGAGGCATGTGTGACAGTGCTCTGTGCCATACCAAAGTGACCCAGTCACAGATCGGAGGGGTGTGTAGAAAAGACAGAAATCCGAACCGGGGTGACCCAGCCACGTGATGGAGGCGTGGGTGGCAGTGCTGTGCTCCACACCAGGTGACCCAGCCATGGGACAGAGGGGTGTGTGGCGGTGCTCTGTGCCATACCAAGGTGGCCCAGCCACGGGATGGAGGGGTGTGTGGCTATGCTGTGCTCCACACCAGGGTGACCCAGCCACGGGACGGAGGTGTGTGTGGCTATGCTGTGCTCCACACCAGGGTGGCCCAGCCACGTGATGGAGGCGTGGGTGGCAGTGCTGTGCTCCACACCAAGGTGACCCAGCCATGGGACGGAGGTGTGTGTGGCAGTGCTGTGCTTCACATAAAGGTTTTGGAACAATTTGGATCTGAATTGCTGTTGAAATCTGGTCCTTGGTGGGCAGAGGACTGAACAGACACACAGAAACAGCTCTGCTCAGTGGAAGAATGCAGGAGACACATGTAATTTCAGATTCTCTGGCAGCCACACTAAAACAGTGAAGAGCCACAATAAAAGGTGACTTAACGATTTCAATATGTATTCTATGCAAAATTTTGGAGCTATCTGCATTCTCTCTTTTCGTACAGTGTCTTTGAAATCTGGTATGTATTTTATACTTTCAGCACATCTCAATTTAAACTACGAGTCCATACAGGGCTCATCGGTCCCAAGGGGGGATAGGGACACAGAATGGCAACTTGGCAGAATCCTGATGGCCCCTGGAAAACCAGTGTGGCCTTTGCAGTCCTGGGACTGGAGGTGAGAGCAATGACTTCATCCTCACCTCCCTTCCCTCGCCCCCCTTCTATGATACCATGTAAGGGATGCTGACCCCACACCAGGTGCCAGATACCATGTGGGCATTCCAAAGGCATTATCTCTGCCGTGTAAGAACCACAGACCTCAGCTCATAGTTCAAGTCAATGAAATGAGTAAATGGGACGATATAGAACAGACTTGGAGGTGACTCACACCGCTCCTGTAAACCTTGGGGAGGATTGTCTTAGCGATTACTCCAGTACTCATTGTCAATGGACAAGACAGAGGAGGAGGAGCTTCCCATAAAGATATAGTATATGATGTACACGGAATCATCCATGCAAAGAGACAAGCATTCATTAACATTAATGTCACCGTGGAATAAATGTGGAGCAGTGTAGGATTTGTATACACTACGCAAGACTATGACTGCGGCTCAGAGAAGTTAAGTGACTTGGCCTAGGCAGCACAGCTCACGCCTACCGATGGGGTCTCGTCTCATGCCATTGTCTTTAACATTTCTCTGTTTGTTCTCTTTTACAACCTAGAGTTAACTCTGTGACATAAAAGGAAACGGACTCTTGAGAGGTAAATTCTTTTCAAAACTTTAAAAATTATATTGTTACTGTTTTTGTTTGTGTGTGTGCAAGCTTGGGTGAGTGTGTGAATATGCATGACAGCGAGGGGCTGTGCCACAGCTCACTGGTGGAGGCCAGATAACCCCGTGGAGCAATTTTCTCCTCCCACCTTTACATGGGTTCTGGGGACCAAAGGCAAGCTGTCTTGAGAGAAAAGTTCTTTTTTCCGAGATTTATCTTATTTATAAAATTATGGGTATGTGTGTATCTGTGTGTGGGTATATGATACGTAGGTGCAGGTGTTCACAGAGGCCAGAAGATGTTGCATGTCCCGCTGCTGGAGTTCCAGGCAGCTGGGAGTGAACTCAAGTGCTCTCCTACGAGAGCGGTGTGTGCTCTTAACTTCTGGGCCATCTCTTCAGACATGTGTGTGTTTGCAGGTGTGTGATATGTATGTGTTTACAGGCATGTGTACATTTATATGTGCATGCAGGTGTGTGATATATGTGTGTACACGTATGTTTTTGCAGGTGTATGTTCATATGTGTGTTTGCAGGTATGTACACATGTGTGTGTGCTGACAGGTGTGTGTACATGTGTGTGTGTGCATGCAGGTGTGTGATATGTGTGTGTGCATATGTGTGCTTGCAGGTGTGTGTACAGTGTGTGCCTGCAAGTGTGTGCACATGTGTGTGTCCTGACAGGTGTGTGTACATGTGTGTGTGATGACAGGTATACATGTGTGTACGTGTGTGTGTGTGTGCATATGCTTGCAGAAGCCAGAGGGTGTCCTTGGATGTGTTTCCTTGATCACTCTGAGCCTTTACTTTTTAAGACAATGTCTTTCAGTGAACTTGAAGATCATAGATTTGTCTAGAGTTGGCTGGCCACTGAGCTTCCGAGATCTATTTTCTCTGCCTCCTGAACCCTGGGGTTACAGGCATATGCTAGTTTGTCTGGTCTTTTACATAGGTTGTGGGGATCCAAACTCAGGTCCCTTGTGCTTGTGTGATCGGCATTTATGGACTGAGCCAGACCTCCAGCCCAGGAAGGTTGAATTTAATCGTTTTGGCTTTTTTACTCTTTGGATTCTGTTTTACTAGAGAACAGCCACCTGCATGTACTGGCTGTCGTGTTAAACCACTGTGACACTGTCACAGAGAACAGTGACATTAAGGATTATATTCTTTCCAATCAGCAATGCATGGGCAAGGGATTCATTTCTTTCAGAAAAAAAAAGTTCTTGAAGTTTATAGAAATTCAGTAGTAATGTCAAAAATGCTGGCTGATCTGGGCCTATGGCAAAGCCTGTAATTCTATCCACTCAGAAGCTAAAGCAGGAGGATTGCAAATTCCAGGCCAACTTAGTAAGACTGTTTGAGAATGAAAAGTAAAAGTGGAGACTTGGCTCAGCTGACAAAGTGCCCACAGCCCAAGCCGGAGCCCCTGGGTCTAGATCCCCAGCACCCATGTAACAAAGCTGGGTGTGATGCCTATAACCAGAGCGCTGAAAGGGTGACGCAGGATCCCGGGGCTGCCAGCCAGCCAATCTGCCAACTAGCGACTCCACGGTCAGTGAGAGACTCTGAGAAGTTATTGAGGAAGACACACACACACACACACACACACACACACACACACACACACACAGAGAGAGAGAGAGAGAGAGAGAGAGAGAAATATAATAAAAAGAAGTAGAATGTTTACTTATAAATATGAGGTACTTGGTTCTATCCCCCCAAAAGACAAAGTACTTGGTTCTATAACAATCATCTATAACTCCAGCTCTAGGGCATTCAACGCCCTCTTTGGCCTCTGCAGGCACCACACACACACACACACACACACACACACACACATACACACACACACACACACACACACGACATACACGTAGGAAAAACACTTAAATATGAGTTCACGCAATCAGCAATGCATGCTATGTGCATGTATACAAACATTTGTTTGTCAAATTAGCAAATGAAGGCCAAACAGAAATCAGTGCTGCTGGGCCTCACATAGCTGTCAATCATACCCTCTACTGCTAGGACAGGACACTGCTGACCGGCTCCACAGATGGCTCTGTTCTCACCTTGACGCACATGACCCCTGGCACGGCCTTCTGTGTGTCTGACTGCACATCGGGCTTCCTCTCCCCTTTGCCTTCTGTTACTGCTGCGTCAGGTGATTCAGACCTCAGGCAGTGTCAGCTGATTCATCTGTACCCTGTTTCCTGGTTCGCTGGGGAGGTTCTTTCCCGCATAGCGTTGGGTCAGGGCCACGGCTGGTCCCAGGTGTAACAATCACAATAAACCCCACCCTATCATTTTAGACCTGAAATACACATACAGGGTCTAATTGTGTGGTTTGCTGGAAGAATAGCCAGGTTATAAGTTTGGCCTGGAGCCACCATGTCATTCTTCTTCTTGGTCTTAGATAGTGAACCCCTTAGCTCCCCACAAAGACTCCTCCCACCACCTGCTGTGGGTCTACCTTACCTCACCAGTCCCCAGCCTCACTGAACCACAGCTGCTTGTGGGCTTCAAATGCCCCGGTGTATGTAGAGGTTTCTCTCCAGCCCACCAGTTCCCAAATAAACACTCAGAGGCTTAAATTAATTATAAAAGTTTGACCGATGGCTCAGGCTTATTACTAACTAGCTCTTACAACTTATATTAACTCATTTTTATTGTTCTATATTTTACCAGGAGGCTCATGGCTTGCTACCTCACATCTTGCTTCTCTGGTGGCTGCTGGCATCTCCCAGACTCCACCTTCTTTCTCCCTGTGGCTATGTTTAGATTTCCTGCCTATCCTGCCTGTCCTGCCATAGGCCAAAGCAGCTTCTTTATTAACCAATGGTAAATAAAACATATTCACAGCATACAGAAGAGCATCCCACATCACACAGGACATACCTCTCCTGCTCTGTGCTTGACTATTTCCAGTACCCTCTAAACATCCGTTGAGAAATCAGCCCCATAGGGAGATCTTTCCGGTTGCTCTGCGGCATTCTGAGTCATTCCCAAACCTTCATCACACTGGAATTATTTTAATGTCTGGATCGGCAGCTAGAATGCATTTCTAAAAAAGCAAGGAGGCTACCCTCATACTTAAATGCTTTATTCTTAGCTCACAGTTGGCACTCACTAAGTATTGGTTGTATGTAGTAGCAATGCATTGCATCCTGGGACATTTCCCTGGGACACTATCCTTCCATCATTCCACCTGCTTTGACCCAATTATAAAGCAGTGTGTGTGTGCACGTGTTCGTGCACACACAGGTACTTATGGAGGCCATGAGTTAACATGTCCCCCTTATATCTTGAGATAGGATCTTGCCCTGATCCTGGTGCTCACGGCAGCAAACACTTCACTGGCTGAGCCAGCGTCAGCTCTGAAGCACATGATATCTAATAAGACATACATTTCTATTTATCACCAAGCTTTCGTGGGGGAGCATTGTTTTAAAATTTGATACTAACAAAATGTATGCTTAAGAATAGAGACTTTGGGACTGAAGAGATAGCTCAGTGGCTGGACACACCTACATAGCAGCTTGCAACCATCTGTAACTCCAGTTCCAGGGGATCCAGTGGCCTCTTTGGCTTCTGCAAGCACCACACACACACAGTTTACATACATACATGCAGGAAAAACACACACACATAAAATAAAAAAATTATTAAATCTTTGATTTTTAAAGAACACAGACTTAGAGAATGGGTTTCCAAGTTTGAACCAGGACTGAATCCTTGGGAGTTTCTTAGCATTTCCAGGTGTCAGGTTTTCCCTGGGTAAATAAAATAATAATTAGATCTATTTTGAGAGAGCTGGTGAGGGTCATGTCTACAAACACACGTGAAGCCCTTCAGAGTCCCTGGCACACAGAAACAGGCAGTGCCTTTAATATCACTAAATTATTAGGGGTAGGAGATGAACTAAAGAAAAAAAAACAAAACCCACCTAATCTCATGCCAAATTCTTCTGGTCAGAGGAGTGTTCCTGAAATGGGTTTTCTGCTTTGCTGAACGCTTGCTAATGTTTGGGGAAAGTTGCTGAAGCCAGCGTTGGATTTCAAACACCAGCGAGGGAACAGATAACTTTGACATTGGTAGGAGAGGGAGGCAGGATTCATTCATGCGTTTCACAACCATTCTCTGAGTGTCTAGTATTTGCTGGACATAAAGAAAAGACAACCAGAGTCCTTCCCAAAGAGGCTGACAAGGAAAAAAACTCAAGAAAGAAGAAGGTAACAGAAGAGACTGGGAATTGGTGTAGGCGAGGAAGATCCAGTTACATCCAGTGGGTGGGGCCTGGCAAGAAAGATTCTGAGGGAAGTGAAGTGCTGAGGCAGGATTTTAAAGTATCTCCTAGTGATGTAAGCCCTTCCCTCCACCTTCTCAATGAAAACTTCAATAAAGCTCCATTGCTCAGTAGAGAGAGCTTGGCTGAGGGAGGAGAGCAGTATCTGGGTTACAGCTGCCTGGGGAGGGATGCTACCGGCAGAAGGCTTCCTGGAAGGAGACGTTCCCAAGCATGTAACGTTTAATGATTATAAACGGCGCCCCTGCGTACTTCATAATGCAAGGTTCTTTACAATGAGTGTGAGTTAAGCCATACCAAGAGCAATTATATTAGCCCACAAGAAGCAACATTAGGAAACTAGGGACCCTGGGAGAAAGGGGGAACATATATGAAGACGGAAATCAGATACGGTCACCCCTTTGTGCTTAATTAGGGGTGATGCTTCAGCAGCCTGAACTGTCATTTCATAACTGTCTCTGTTGATGAGGCTTTTTTTTTCTTTGATTTTTTGAGACAGGGTTTCTCTGTGTAACAGTCCTAGCTGTCCTGGAACTCACTTTGTAGACCAGGCCGACCTCGAACTCACTGAGCTCTGCCTGCCTCTGCCTCCCAAGAGGATAAATTTTCTTAAACAAAAATGTCCTAATCAGAAGATGAGTAGCTATGGCATATGAAAAATTAAAAACCATCCCCCCAATAATCCAATCAGTAAACAGGCAAATGAATTGGACAGTCCTCAAAAAAAAAAAAAAAAACAACACAAATAGCTAATAAAAAATGTGAAAAAAATGTTCAGTATCCTTATCTATCAGAAAAATGCAAGTCAAAAAGACATTGAGATGCTACTTGATCCCAGTCAGAAGGGCTCTCATGGAGAAAACAACCCGGGGCTTCCCAGATGGCTCAGCAGGAAGAAGCCTTTGCTGTAAAGTCTGATTATCTGTTTGGGACACGTGGTAGAAGGGACGAACTACCACAAATGGTCATCTGACCCCACACATGCGCTGCAATATGTGGACATATGTTTGCTTTTGTGCACACATGCATGCGCGCTCATACCAAATGTAAGGAGTGTTTTGAAAGGAAAAGGATAAAGAATGTTGGCGAGGAGAGGGAGAGCCCTGCACTCTGCGGGTGGGAACGGACCCGAGTGCAGTCACTGTGGGAATGGAGGGGACGTTTCTTTACAAAGCTGAAAGTAGAATTGCCACGTGATCAAGGTCCCTGCTCCTAGGTAGAATCCCCCAGGAGCTAAGTCAGCATTCAGCAGAGGTCTCTGCATACCGGTGTTTGTTGCAACACTACCCACAACAGTCAGGTGATGGAACCAGCCTAGCTGTCTGGTAACAGACATGTGGATAAAGAAAATTCAGTGTTGTGTGCGCATGTGTGTGCATGTGTACACGCATGTGCATGTGCACACAATGAAGTTCCCCCATTTCCTAGTTAAATTTGTTGAGTCAGCATCCAGAACAATTGGTTTCACTGGCCGGTCCACGTGTGCATACCATTGCACTTGGGCTTGTCTTCACCCCATTGCCTTCCCTGGCTCTCCTTCCTGCTGCTCCCTTTCCTCTCCCCAGATCATCCCTGGGCTTTCTTTTTTTGCTGTTTCATTTTACAAACTAACCCAAGTTCCCCTCCCTCCCCTTCTTCTGCTCCCCACTTTCCTCCTACCTCACCCCCTCCACTCCTCAGAGGGGGTAAAGCCTCCCATGGGGGTCAATGAAGTCTGGCATACCAAGTTGAGGTGGGACCAAGTCCCTCCCCTGATGTATCAAGGCTGAACAAGGTATCCCACTATAGGGAATGGGCTCCAAAACGCCAGTTCATGTACCAGTGATGAGTCTTGGTCCCATTGCCAGGTGCCTCCTCCCCCACAACAGATCAAACCACATAACTATCACCCACATTCAGAGGACCCAGTTCAATCCCATGCAGGGTCCTCAGCTGTCAGTCCATAGTTTGTGAGCTCCCATTAGCTTGGGTCAGCTGTCTCTGTGGCAAAATAAGAACAAAAAAGCAACCAGCACACACACACACACACACACACACACACACACACACACGAACAAAACCAGAAACAACTGGGGATGAAAGGATTTATTTCACCTTACAAATTATAAGTCCATCACTGAGGGAAGTCAGGACAGAAACTTGGTAGGAACCTAGAGGCAGAGACCATGGAGGAAGCTGCTTCCTGGCTTGCCCTCATGGCTGGTTCATTCTGCTTTCATACTGCACCTTTCCAGGATGGTACCACCCACAGTGAGCCGGGCCCATCCACATCAATCAGCAAGCACACAAGCTGATTGTACCACAGGCTTGCCCACAGGTCAGTTTGGTTTGGGCATTTTCTTAGTTGTTAAGTGGGCAAATTGACATAAACTAACTAGCGCACGCCCCTTTCTACTGTCATATCATGGAAATGGATAAAGAGCCTCGCTAAGCAAAATAAGCCAGATTCAGATGAATATCACATTTCTCTTATAAGCAGAATCTAAATATATATATATATATATATATATGACATTCACAAGGTCTCAACACTAGACAAAAAACTACAGGCAACTAAGGAATGCTGAAAACAGGAGAGATAGTCTTCCCAGGGAAGAGCGTGTCAGTTGGTTAGCCAATACCAAGTGACCAGCCCTGAAAACACCACACACACACACACACACACACACACACACACACACACACACACACACACGCACACACCAACAATTAAAGATAGGCCATTAAAGGAGTGGTAGCATCCACCATTAATCTTAGCACTTGGGAGGCACTGTCTACAGAGTGAGTTCCAGGACAGCCAGGGCTCCACAGTGAAACGCTGTCTTGAAAAAGAAAACAACAACAACAACAACAACAACCAACCCCAAACAAAAATAAGGCCATGAATTTGAAAGAGAGCAAGGTTGTGGGGTATATGAAGGACCTGGAGGGAAGAGCAAAAATGATAACCTCAGAAAACGAAAGCTATCCTTAAAAATACGTGTGCATGAAAGTATGAGAAGGAATTTGTCAAAGGAGCAAGGGACGGGGTGGGTGAGACAAGAGACAGCAGTGGGGCTGAATGTGTGCTACGTGGACAATGTGCACGCATGAGGCTGTAATAAAACCCATCAGTCTGTACAAGGAATATATGCTAATTAAAACTTTCACAAACAGACAAAACTCTCAGAGTAGAAGAAAAAAATGCTGTCTAAATATAGGGAGAAGAGTTACCCACCTTGTAGCTACCAACCCCCAACCCATCCCTTTTGGCATCCAATTTCCCTCTTCTTCTTCTTCTTCTTCTTCTTTTTTTTTTTTTGTTTGTTTCTTTGTGTAACAGCCTTGGCTGTCCTAGAACTCACTCTGTAGACCAGGCTAGCCTTGAACACACAGAGATCCGCCTCTGCCTCCCAAGTGCTGGGATTAAAGGTGTGTGCCCCGCTGCCGCCACCACTGCCCAGCTGTTTCCCTCTTTTATATCAAGACGGTGTCTCTTTACATAACAAGTTAAAGAAATGTGCTATATCTCTTTTAAAAAGCGGCAGCCTGAGATCCAATCAGCTTTCAACATAAAAACACAAAGCTATCAGTTTGCTTGAATTTCCAAGAAGAGAATAAATAAATCACCGTTGGAATTTACCTACGCAAATTGATACTTGTGTGTGGGAGTAAACTTCTGAGATTTGTTTATTCTATAACCCCAGGGTTTCTGCATCGTGTCATGTGAGCACTGGTTTAAAAGATATACAGTTCTTTATTGGTATTTTCAAAGCACTATGCAAATTCCTATCACCTTGGGTATATTTTGCCTTTCTGTTTATGAAGTGAACACAGAAGAAGCATTTTGTATTTAACAAGACTAAAATATGTTAACTCAAACAACTTGCTTTGAATAGGATTTTCTTTTAAATTATTAATGAAAACACGAAGAATGCCTGGGTGGTCAGGCGAGAAATGTGAATAAGCGGGTTTTTAGGCCTGATTGTCCCCGTTGACTGATGGTCAGACTTAAATTTCATAATGCAGACTTTAACCTTGCAGTCCATGGCATTGTTAAGCTGTGTAATAATACAGCCTAAGCTCAGACGTTTCTGTTTGTTTTTCAAGACAGGGCTTCTCTGTGTAGCGTTGGCTGTACTGGAACTCACTCTGTAGAGCAGGCTGTCCTCAAACTCACAGAGATCTGCCTGTCTCTGCCTCTGCCTTCCAAGGGCTGGGATTGAAGGCGTGTTCCAGTCATGCTCAGCTTTTTCTTTTTGGAGGTGGTGGGGCTTGAGTCTTGCTATGCAGTTCTGGCTGTCATGGAGACTGCTATGTAGATTAGGCTGGCCTCAAATTTGCAGCAATTCTCATAATCTGCCACTACACCCAAAGCAAGGACTTTAAAATATATGCAATAAAATAAAATTATTATATATGTAATAAAATACAAATCTATCGATATATCGACACACACATATACATAAATGTATTTAACTGAGCCTGGAGTCTCAGATGTACTAGACAAGCACCCAGTGTACCACTGATCCCCTGCCCTTTCCCCCAGATTTTTTGAAAAACCCCCTACTGAAATTATGATATTTAAAAGACTCTTAAAATTTTTATTTTTGTCAGGATAGCTAATAATTTTCTGGTAAGTATTTTGGGTTATTATTATAGTAAGCATTTCTGCTCTTGAAAAGCCCATTTAAAATATCCCAATCCTTGAGGTACAGAACTTTAAGAAAAAGTTTGATGTTTTTAACAGGAAAAATAATTCTATAGCATGATAAATAGAAACAATTTTTTTGTCAGTCTATTCTGGTGCACACAAATTATTTTATACAGAAAATTATCCTGTCACTTTTTGGCAAACTGAGAGAGAGCTATTCATTTGCGTGTTCTGTTCAGTGGCAGTGTGGCATTGCCATGTTCACATAGATTATATTATTCGTGTTCTTGTAGAAGGAAATATAGACAGACACACTCTTTTGTTTCCCGTCCGTGCAGACCTGAATAATCACACAGAAACTATATTAATTACAACACTCTTTGGCCAATGGCTCAAGCGTCTTTCTAGCTAGCTCTTATAGCTTAAACTAACCCATTTCTATTAATCTGCGTATCACCATGAGGCAGTGGCGTACTGGTAAGGTAAGGTTCCCTCGGGCATCTTTCTCCTTTGGTAGCTACATGGCATCTCCTAGACTCCGCCTACTTTTTCTCTATATCTCTGTTCAACTTCCCGCCTGGCGTTGTTCTGTAAAGCTACCGGCTGAAACAGGTTTATTCACCAGCCAATAAAGCACACATATACAGAAGGACATCCCACATCAGGGGAACAAGGTTTTGGAATAGCTAAAGCAAAAGAAGTTAGGTCCCAAAGCAACTCCAAAAAGGAATGGTCCAAATCTTCTCCATCAGGATAATCTTGCTGGGGTGGGATGGGGAGGTGATTCGGTCAATAAAGTGCTTGCCGTGCAAGCTTGAACCCTGAGTTTGGATGTTCAGCACCATGTAAAAAGCCAAGGGCACATGCCTTGATCCCGGGTCTCAAGAGACAAAGATGGGAAGATCCCCAGAGCTTGTTGACCAGAGAATCTGGCTGAATTAGTGAGCTCCAGGTTCAGCACGAGCCCCTGCCTCAAAAAATAAGGTGGTCAGGGATCGAGGAAGCTACCCAATGCCTACTCTGGCTTCCACGCACATGCACACATTTACACACAAACACAAATACATGCACACACAAAGACGTACACATACACATAAATAAAAACATTTTAAAAAGTAGCCCTAGGCATTGCCTAGTATTCGAATCAAACCTGTTTCCCTGCCCCTTTCCAGGAGCCATACACATTCAGCATTAGTGGCCATGGTATGGATCATCTTCTTCCTGTTATTTCTCAAGTCTGCTCTCACCTTTTTCCAGGAGCAGCAATGCCTAGACAAGCGCTCTGGGCATCGGCATGAAAAGCCGGGTCTCCCCACTCATTCTGTTTGTTTGGTTCTGTTGGGCTCTGTAAACAGTGCTTCCACTGTGTCTTTGTGCTGTCCGCCACAAGTCCAGTGCAAAGCTGTGCTTCCAGCTTTGTCCACGCCATTCACACCCACTGGGTTGTCCAAACAAACACTCATCTAGTTCAAACTGCCTCCTGCAGCCCCTGCAGCTGGTAGTCAATGGATTCTGCCTGCTCAGCCGCTTGAAATTAGCTGAGGCCTGCCTTTGCGGCTCCCCTCCATCAGCTGCCATCACTTGAATGAGTAAGACAGATAACGTCACCTCCCTCAAAGTACAATCCACCTGACTCTCTGGCCTAGTATCACACAGAGCTCTGAAGGCTGTAACTTGCTATAGTCCAGCTGGTGTGGGAGGCATCTGAATCACCCCAGCAACTGAACCTAGGGACAAGAAGTCAACGGATCACTCCTGCTACTAGCATGAGTGTTCCCCTAAGCTTTTTCTTTTCCTTTCTTTTTTTTTTTTGGTCTGGTATGTGAGGATGAGCCCCCCAGGACTAGTGCCCCCACACTGTGAAGGATGCATAGTCACAGGCATCCAGCCTCGGAGTGCCCTGCCCTGTTCTTGACACCAGAGTCCCTGAAGCAATGGTTTTTTTAGGTTTCATTTTCAATAACAAGGTCAGTAAAAAAAATTAGACAGTTTGAAATTGGGTAAAAGAAAGAGTTGCTGCCCTTTATCTAAGGGATACGTTTAAAATCTGAGATGAATACAGTGTTAGGGCTGGGTAGACAAACCTAGACATTTAGACCATGACTCCTCCTTTTTTTTTTCCTTGACTTTTTGAGGCAGGATTTCTCTGTGTAGCTCTGGCTATACATTCTGCAGACCAGATTGGAACTCATTCTGCAGACCAGATTGGCTTCAAACTAAGAGACCGGCCTGCCTCTGCCTCCCACCTGCTGGGATTAAAGGCGTGTGCCGCCTTCTCCTGGCTAAAACCTACACTCGTTAAATGATGCTGACTACCAGCTAAATTCCTGGCTAAATTCCGGGACCCAAAGAACATGCTCTTGCAGACTTACAAAGATGAAGAATAATTTTTTTTTTATCATATGAGCAAAGATTTTCTGAACCCCCATTCAGCTCCAAGGAGCACAGAACGGCAACAACTTCTTACCCGCAGGCAGGGGGAGAAATGCTACATAGTGTTGCAATCTGAGGCTGAGGAAAATCTAGGCCGACTCTGCCTGGGCATCACCAGAAAGATTTCAGAACAGGGGAATGAAAATTACACAGAAGTTAGCTAACTAGCAAGCACAGATATCTCCTTAAATAGAGCTGATCCTACCAAAAGCTTCCCAGATGACACCCCGCAAGAGTGCTGAAGACTTTTTTTTAACCAAAACAAATTATGAATAGTTTAACGTCTCTGATTGATGTTTGTAGCTGGACCTGGCTGTAATCAAAACTACAGGGCAGCTTAAGTCAGCAGGATCGGAGTTCAGGGCCTAGCTGGGCTACTGCGCCAACTCCAGGGCAGCCTGAGTGATTTCTCTAGAGTCTACGCAAGGAAAGAAGGAAGGAGGGAGGAAAGTCAGCGAAAGAAGGAAGAGAAAGGAAAAGGCGGGACTATAGCTGGAAATTTTGCCTAGCGTGCAGGAGCCCTGCTCCCATTTCCCGTGTTTGTGCCAGCCTTTCCAGGATTTGAATTGCTTTACAGAGATAGCTGAATTCATGAGCGTTAAAACAGTCCAGACTCGCCGGGCGGGGGTGGCGGATGCCTTAAATCCCAGCACTGCGGAGGCAGAGCAGGCGGATCTCTATGAGTTTGAGGCCAGTCTGGTTTACCGAGCGAGTTCCAGGAGAATCCGGACTACACAGAGAAATCCTGTCTTGGAAACAACAACAACAACAACAAAAAACAAATGAACAAATCCAAAGTAAAAATAGCCCAGACTTCACATCGGGAGGCTCTGGCCACTTTATGCCAGGTCTTTCTCTACCTGGGTCAGGGACTAGTCAGATTCTCTGGCTCAGCCGTGGCCACCACATTGGATAAAGTCATCCTTTTCTGAGGCGCGCTGAGTTTCTACACTAGTGGGCGGTCTCTGGGGTAGATAGTCTCAAAGCGGACAGGTCTTTGAAGTGGTGGTTGTAAAAGACAGTGATCTTGCAGCTTTGATATTTGCACCTTCCAGAACGTGGGCGAAGCCAAGCTCGCTGTAATGGGGGGAGGGGGAGGGACTGCAAGTGTGCAGACCGGCAGTAAATTGAAGTCGCCCTCGCTGGCAAGTTGTCTGATCACTGATCCCACGGCCGAGGGACCTCTGCCAGGAGCCTGAGCTTTTGTTCATAGGGTCACAGCAGTGCGTTCTCCAGAGGGCAAGTGGGCAGAGGGATTTCTGCAGAGGTTCCAGACCACAGCAGCCGGAGTCAGGATGGCCACTGCGGGACCGCATCCGGGACACTTCCTATAGTCAGTCAATGCTTCGCACACGGCGTAAAAAGTCTGGCTCAAAAGATTTAAGGCTTTGGGGAAGCTCTAGGGAATCTGCACTGTGGTCATTTATCTTTGATTTTTGTCAACACAGTGAGTCTGCTTCTGATGCTCTGAGTTGGCCTGATTACCATTTAAAGCACTGCCTGTCTTTAAGTTTTTGAAAACCTTTTGAAAGACATCACAGATATTTCTTTTGAAAAATAAATAAATAAATAAATAAAGCCAAAGACAGGATGTAACAGCAGGTGCCTTTAATCCCAGCGTTCCGTAGGCGGAGTCTTCAGATCTATGTGAGTTCAAGACCAACCTGGTCTACATAGTGAGTTTCTGGACAGCCAGAGCTATATAGTGAGACGCTGTCTCAAACAAACAAACAAACAAAACATAAGTTCTTTTTTTGTTTGTTTTGTTTTTTAAAAGACAGCGTGTGTGGGTTTGGGTTATTAGAGATTTTAAAATGGAGATATTGTGTGTGCATGCGCGCGCGTGCATGCATATACGTGCGCGCACGCGCACACTGTTGTTTTTGTCTTTTGAATGGGATTATTCTGAAAAGTTTGGCACTTCCCTTTGCTGAGACTGAATGGACTGGAGTCCATTCTTTGTCACAAGCCCAGCAAACTGTCAATCTGTGGCTCCTCATAATATCTGTCGTTTCTAGGTGTAGATGCCATCTGGGAGGTACCAGTCACCCCTCGCTAGGTCTGTTCACAGCTTGCTGTGTGCACCACCCTGGATCAGCAGATGTCTCAGGAAGGTTCTTGAAGATGTTTATTTATATTGCCCCTTTTTCGGAAAGAAGTATGTACCATGTGAAACAGGAAACACGTACGTGCACACAGGCACACACTAAATTCAAACTAGAGCCAGAATATCTTGTTTATTTTACTTTAGACCTTTTTGGCTTTTTTATTTTTAGTTTTTTGGGGTTTTTTTTTGTTTGTTTTTTCAAAGACAGGATTTCTCTGTGTAACAGCCGTGGCTATCCTGGAACTCAAAGAGATCTGCCTGCCTCTGCCTCCCGGGTGCTGGGATTAAAGTCGTGAGGCTGCGTCACCATGCCCCACTATTCTAGACCATTATTTGGCACACATTTCAGATACGGGTTCCTCACATGAACAGTACTCAAAACCTCAGAATTTCTGTAAGGGCATGCCTGCAAGCAACCACCACACTGCACTAAGTTCCTAAGAATATTCTGGAAGCATGACTGCTCCTTTTTCTGCAGAGGAGACGAGAACCAAAGCAGACGCTTCAGGGAGAGAAACCTAGCGTCCCCTGGAATTTCATGTGGAATGGGTTCACTATAACAGCTCTGTTTCTCGCGAGTTTTAAAAGGCTGGACCGTTGAGTAGTCCGCCTTTTTTCAAAAAAAAAAAAAAAAGTTCAAACTACTGTCCAGTTACAATTTGGCGGGAACAGAAAGTTTGAAAATTCAAGCGCCAAAGACTTCAAATAACGCACACGACATACATGCAATAAGTATTCCATTTTTAATTTATTCAGTACCCCACTACCCAATAAATACATAAATGCACAGAAATATTGGACTTTTGCACCCCTCCAAAAGAGGGGAAAATGCAAGAGCCCTATTGCAGTTCCGGGGACACTCTGCGAGCTGTTTTGTTACAAGTGTATCCAATGTCCCCAGCACCAGGGACTTGTGGGGCACCGCTCATTGCCGCTTCACTCGCTCTGCAGCTTTCGGAGGTGGTGGCCGTGTTTGGAAGCTGAGCTCGCCAGGCTGGACGACAAGATGTTTCGCACCCCCAAGTGTTCACGGTGCCGGAACCATGGCTATCTGGTGCCAGTCAAGGGCCACGCGGGCAAGTGTCGCTGGAAGCAGTGCATCTGTGATAAGTGCTACCTGATCACTGAGCGCCAGAAGATCATGGCTGCCCACAAGGTGCTCAAGACCCAATCTGCCGAGGAGCAGGAGGTGACCACGGGCACCCAGGGGCCCCAGCTGCCTCCCGGGGCTCCGGTGGCAGCGGCGGCGGCCGCCTCCTCGAGCTCAAGCATTTGCCCATTGCCCAGGGTGGCTCCGGGAGGCTCCCGGCCAGGCCCCGTGGTCACATGCTTCCTTGAGAGGCCTCCGCCGGTCCGCAGCCCGGGTCTGAGCGCCTTCCAGCGAGTCCCAGGCGGCCGCCCGGGTCCCAGCACCTTCCAGTCTGGCCTGGGGGTCCCCGGGGGACCGCACGACCGTCCCTCGGCGTGGCTGCCCCAGGGCAGCCCGCAGGTGCCCAGGCCCGAGCCCTACGGCCCCGAGCAGCGCCTGCCGGTGCGGCCCGTGCCCCGACTGCCGTTCACCGACTACGGTAAGTCCGGCCTCGTGCAGCCGACGGTTCCTCGGGCCTGCTTCAGTTCTGCAGCCTCCGGCTCTAAGCTGGCGTCCCAGACTGGTACCGGGGTGGGGATGGCGCCTTCCCCAGGTAAGCCCGCTTTGAGGACAAGGATCTGGGTGGGTGGCTTCTAATGGCAACGGGGAAAGGCTGGTGGGAGAGAGTAGACGGTGGTTATGTCGAGATGCAGTTTTTCTGCCCTTTGTGCTTTTGCAAGTAAAGATGGCAGCTGGGCAGCGTAGGCTGTGGCGCCTTTCTGCGTCCCCTCTGGGGAAGACAGGGCATGTCATCCCCTCCCCCTCCCAAGCCTAGCCCTCTTGCACCTGCGTGCGCCCCTCGCCTCCCCCCCCCCCACCGCCTGCCTGCCATTTTCTCCTACTATAGACTCTTTTTGCACTTGCTTTCTGGACTGCGCTTGCGCGCCCTCCTCTCGCCTGGAGGAGCCTCGAAGTTTCTCCTAACCTAATGCACCTGCACCCACTTTTTCTGTTTCACCAGATATGCTTGAGCACTAAGCATTTTTGCAAATGGCGAGAGGGAAAGGTTGGATCTTAAGAGGTTGTGGCTTTTTTTCCTCGCCACTCTTTGCCGTGTTGCTTTCACGATTAAAGTACGATTTTTTTCTTCTTTTTAAAAATAATTTATTTGTAATGCTTTGGTGTTTTGCCCTCATGTATGCCTGTGTGAGGGTGTCAGATCCCCTAGAATTACAGACAGTTGTGAGTTGCCCGGGAATCGAGCCCCGGTCCTCTGGAAGAGCAGCCAATGCTCTTAACGACTGAGCTGTCTCTCCAGCCCCTAAAGTTTCAAGTAATGGAGCTTTTGAAGCTCTTGGAAAATAGTCCTTTAGGATGCAGGTGTGGTTTTGGCACTTCCCGTATGACAGTAGAAAGGGCTCCAAGTGCGAGTCGGCGGGTTGCTCGGGTGTAACCGTGGACACGGTTCTTTCTTCAGTGCCAGATTCTCAGAAATCGACGCCAATGTTCTGTTATCATTTCTGCTTTCTGGGACTTTGTAAGAAATCTGTCTCCCGGGGAACTAACTGTTTGATGAGGAAGGAGAGGCCTAAAGCAGCAATCCTACAGCAGCATACCTTTGTTCCACCTCTCAACAAACAGAAATTTAAAGTGTGCTGAATACAAGCGGTCTGAAGAGGTGGGGAGAAGGCAGGCCCTTGTGGCTAATCCCAGCACGTGTGGAGAAGTCAGAAGCAGCTTTGATGAACTGGTTCTCTCCTTCTACCTCCTGGGTCCCTGGGATGGAACTCAGGTTGTCAGGCTTGGTGGCAGGAGACTTTACCTGCTGAGCCCTCTTGCTGGCCCCGGGGATGGGTGAGGAGCACCTGGATGAGGGAAGCACACCTCTGGGTGCATCTGGGAGGCATTTCCAGAGAGGCTTTACCAAAGAGGAGGTGGATCCTGAATGTAGGTACCAGAATCTCATAACCTAGGTCTCGGACAGGGTGAAAGGTGATGAAGAGAAAGCGTGTTAGCGGGTTGTTCTCCTTCTTGATGCTTCCTGGGTGAAATGAGCTGGGCAGCAATGGCTTCACCTGGTACAGCCTTATACCAGGATGTCCTACCTCACCGGGAGTCACAGATGGTGGTGCCAACACCCCCGTGCTGTGAGTCGAAACCAGCCACCCCTTCTTTAAACTGCCCTGGGTATTTGTCACAGTGACTAGGACACCTTCTTGCCTCCTGGAATCCTGTCCTGGGGGAGGGATAATGCTCTCTGAAGGATCCTACTGATCAGTGTAGAGAGCTCTAGTAACTGATGGGTCAGCTGGGATCCAACAAAGGTCTGTAGATGGGTGAAAAGGCAAATAGTCAAGGACAGTGGGGTTAAAAATGTAGTAAGAGGAGCGGCAGGCTGTGTCCCGCCGCCTGGCTAGCTTAACCCCCAAAATAACCATACGAAAATTGTATTAATTAAATTACTGCCTGGCCCATTATTTCTAGCCTCTTATTAGCTAACTCTCCAATATTAATTTATTGTAACCAGTGTCTGTCTCAGACAGGAGAATCATGGCATCTGCCATACTTCCCTTCTTCCCAGCATCCTGTTCTGTTTACTCTGCTCACCTAAGGGCTGCCCTATCAAAAGGCCAAGACAGTCTCTTTATTCAACCAATAAAAGACAGTCTTCTGTATTCAACAAATACAGAAGGAACTCCTACACCTCCTACAAAAGGAACTCCTACACCTCCTACAGAAGGAACTCCTACAAAGGAACGGGAGAGGGCTCAGAGGTTAAGAGCACTGGTCATTCTTCCAGAGCCCCTGAGTTCAATTCCCAGCAACCACATGGTGGCTCACAACCATCTGTAATGAGATCTGGTGCCCTCTTCTGGTGTGCAGGCATACATGCAGGAAGAGCACTATATACTAAATAAATAAATAAATAAATATCTTGAAAAAAATGAATAGGAGAGAGGCAGTGTCTGCAGTGGGAACTCCTGAGGTGTGCTATTCACACGGGCACTAAAGGAGCAGAAATTGAAGCAGAGTCCAGTGATGGCTGAGAACCACCACACAATGACTCGGACCATCTCCCGCGGTGCAGTAGCACTGTGGGACACCAGGACCACTGCCAAAGCCAGACCAAAGCCAGATGCCCCTCCCCCACACGATGTCAAACCAAGGAGGGAATGGAGGATTCCACTGCTCCTCCCAGCACAGGTGTCCAGAGCTCACCCTGGAAGATGAGTGTCGCTGTTAGTGCTGGGTGGCAGTTGCTGTAAACTCAACGTGGTGCCGAGCACAGGTGATGGCTGAGGGTGCAGTTGTAGACCGGACCCCTCTGCCAGGGAATATCGTGAAGAGGAGCTGGAACCGCGAGCCTGGGGAAGGGGTGGGCACGGAGGGCATCACCTGGCTTCGTACTCACTAATGTATGGCAGTCTACTTTACAAGAGGAGGTTCATGCGAACCCCTCACCCTGCTCTTCCGAGGATCTCTGGGCAAGTGCTCGTTGCCGAGCAAGGGAGACACTTTTTAACTCAGTGGTGTGGCCTCCCATGTTCCTGTAAGTCACCCTAGTTAATCTTACTGGTTCACACGCAGACACAGAGACACTGAAGTAGAAAGGGGACAGATGGCAAAAGGATCTGTGAGAATGAGAGGGAATGAGAGGGCGTGGAGATGAGCATGCTCAAAACACGTCATGTGCATATGTACAAAAGTGGCGGGTAACGTGAGATGCCTTTAGTCGGTTACGTCAGTCTTGCGATTACCCTGGAGACAGCAATGCGCTGCTTGGCTCCTCGGATTTGCGTTAACACGTCTCTCGTTGTCTTCTTAGGGCATCCTCTGAGATTCAGCTCTGATCATGTGGTGGGAACCGGGTACCCTGAGAGAGAGCCTTTCAACCAGTGCCCTGCCTGTGTCCCCGTGCCATCCTGCCAGCCCTTCCCACTGGATGGCCAGGATGCATCCTCAGCTGTGGGGATCCCGCAGCATAGAAGCTTCCGTCATGTCTCCTGTAGCCCCTACCACGGAGGCAGCTTGGTAAATCGGAGCCCAAATCCTTTCCAGGTTCACCCTTATCCCAGGCGCCCTCGCCACTTTCTCTGGTTCTCAGTCCCAGAGAGCCAGCTGTCATAAGGGAGTGTCTCTAGGAGGGCTCATGCAGGTAGGCCTGCACCACAAGGCCGCGGCTGTGGTGTCTGCTTCTCAAAGCTGGAGGCCAAAAGGCACTGGGATCCCAGGGGTAACCATGAACTTTAGCTCACATGGTCCAGCTGCTAGAAAGGCCTTTGTTCTGCTGAGCATCAATGCCACAGATCTCGTGAATGAGACTGGGGATTCAGGACCCTTAGCTGGTTGGTATATACGGTCTCAGAGATGCCCAGCTTCAAGCCCAGGTATTTCCTGCTATCCCGAGTGTGCCCCAGAGGTAGAGAAAATCTGGCTCTTGATTCTCGTGGCACCATTTACTGGCCAGCCTGGTAGATGTGGGTGTTCCCTTTGCCCCCTATTATAACCCAGGAGAGCAGGTGCCACCAGCCCACAGACAAAGAAAGGCTGTGACCAAGGGGAGCCTAGAGCACACCATCTGCTCACGCGGAAGCCTCAACTTGGCATCTAGGGCAGGGTTCTGACTGGACACTTTTGTTAAGTGTGCGATTCCAGTCTGTATTTGGGGCTGAGCTGTCCCACTGGCCCCAGGCAGAAGCTGTGTTCCAAGGGGAGGCTTGGCTGAGAGATTGGAATTAGAATGCTGACAGTTCCCTTCCCACCCCTGTCATGTCTGGATCAAACCTAAGAGCCAGTACATTATTTCCACCCATGTGCCGCCACCCTCACCACAGGCTTGAGACACATCCCAGTGACATCCCTTTGCCCTTGCCTGCACACTGCTGCCATGCCCCCTCTTCCCAAGAGGTCCCAGCCACTGGAGTTGGACAAGCCTAGGGAGCAAGTCCTGCATCCTGGGGAGTTATGCTCTCCAAAAACCCTTAGGGAAAGCCCCCAGGCTCAGCTAAGATGTGGCTGCATTCCTGCTTGCCTGCATTAGAGAAATAAAAGATGTGATGCCCAGCCGGCCTGGCTCACTGTCTCTCTCCCTGCCCTTCCTGTGTGTCCATGCAGGTATCAGAACCAGCTGGAGACCTCCAGCCAACCTACTGCTCGCCGCCGCCGCCGCCACCACCGCTCCCACCTCCACCATCGCAGCCACAGCAGCCCCCGTTCCTCCCACGTAACTACCTCTCTGCTCTCCACTTCCTGCCGCCGCCACCGCCGCCACCTTCTCCACCGTCCTTCTCACTGACCATCCTGTACAACACAGACACGGAGAATACCAGTAAGAGACCAATATTCCTGCCTCCAGATGAGCTGGGAAGAAGTTGGGGAGAAGAGGTCGCCTGAAGTGGGGGTGGGGAGAGGGACCTTGAGCTGAGCTCTTTCCCATAGCCCTCGGGTACTCTGTAAGCATGCACCCAAAGATTAGCAGTGGCTTCTGTCTGACCTCATGTGTAGGTGTTGTATGGAGGTGGCTTGTTTGTTCCCGGCTGCTCAGACCCGAAATAACCACACAGAAATGATATTATTTGCAATACTGTTTGGTCAGTAGCTTAAGTGTATTTCTGGCTAACTCTTATATCCTAAACTAACCCATCTCCATTAATCTGTGTATTTCCACGTGGCTGTGACTTACCGGCAAAGTTTTGGCATGTCTGTCTCTGGCGGCTCCATGGCTTCTCTCTGACTCCGCCCTTCTTTCTCCCAGCATACAGCCTAGCTTTCCCCGCCTAGTTCTGTTCTGCCCTGCCATAGGCTCAAAGCAGTTCTTTATTAATCAGTGGTAATCACAGCACACACAGTGGTAACCACATCACATAGGACTAACTCTTTCCCCTTAACAGTGAGGTGAGGTGTGCTCCTGGTATGCTCAGTAGATCAGAGGCTCCCAGACTTTAGATCAAGGAGGGACTGACAGCCATAGCAGGAGCCACTCTGGAGACACCACTGCTGTCACCCCCCAGTAGGATGACAGGAGCTAGAGAGTCTGCCATTGCTGCCTGGGAGACCTGAGCACAGAACCTCAGGTGACCCCCCCCCATAGCACCAGCCCCCCTCACAGGGTCAGCAGGCCTTCGGGATTTATGAGTACTTTGTAATTTCTTTTTAATTTTTAAAGAAATTAGTACTTTATTGTTTTGTACATGAACCTGAATGTTTTTATATGGGGGGGGTGGTGAGCATCACATACATGAGCAGAGAAGAACCTTGGCCATTACCTTCAGGAACATGGTCCATCTCCTTTGAGACAGGGTGTCTCATTGTCATTGGCCTGGAGCTCACCAATGAGGTTAGAGCGGCTGCAGGGAGCTGGGAGATCCCAGTCCCCACCTTCCTGGCCATTGTGCTTCTCAGGGCTTCCTGGGAGCAGACTTGAGTTCTCTTGCTGGGAGGCAGGCACTTCAGCGACTGAGCCATCTCCCCAGCCCTGCACATTTTTCTTCCTTTTAAAACTTCAACTTTAAAAGCTTATTTCTTGTGAATGCGTGACTGCGGGTACACGTGAAGGTCCGGGGATGGCTCCGAGCCCCTGCTCCTGAGTCCTCTCACCAACACGCCATTTCTTTATTTTGTTTCTGGCTTTGTTTTTGTTTGGGGCGGGGAGGCTTTTGTCTTTAATGCTTCTTTTTATTTTCTTTTTAGTTTTTTTTTTTTTTGAATTTGTGTGTATGAATGTTTGCTGCATGTGTGCAGATGCCTGTAGAGGCCAGCAGAGGGCGTCAGGTCCCCTGGAGCTGGAGTTGCAGGCAGTTAGTGGTCCCACATAGATGCTGGGGACTGAACTCAGATCCTCCAGGAGAGCAGCAAATGCTCTTAACCCCTGAGCCACCTCTCCCGCTCAGCTTCAAACTCTCTAAGGCTTCATTCCTTTCCGGCTTCTGAGCCCCCTGTGCTTTGGAAAAAAGTTGCCAGATTCAAAGAGCTCTTTAATATAATTATCAAAACTGTCCAATGAGCTGGGTGAGCCTGGAGCTGTGCAGTTTTACTAAAAAGGAAGCTGAGGCCCATGGCACACTTGCCTTGTGGCTGGAATAGTATGGCCTGAGCATCCACTTTATTCTGGTGTGTACTGCTTATGGGACCTTGGACAAACTCTTCTGTGGCACTTCAGGTCCAGCACCTGCCAAAGAGGACAGGTAGTGGCCTCTGCCTCGCTAGACGCTTCTGAGGGTAAACAGAAGGCAGGCAGCGAGGCATTCATGAACCTCGCTGCCCCTTGCTGCTCACCCATTGTCTTGTTACAGAAGGGCAAGTGGAGGTTCATAGCTGGGCTTCAGCAGCAATGAAGAGCCAGGCTGGATGGAGGACTCAAGGCTGTTCGTGTGGCCAAGGCTAGAAGTCAGTCTATACAACGGACAGCAAAGGATAGCAGAGCCACCGTCCACAGGGGCCTGGGAACAAGAGAAGGCCTTGTAGAAAATCTGCATCTGGCAACTGGTGACTCAGCCTCATTCTAAGCCCGCTGCTTTCCTTGTCCTTTACAGATGACCAGGACGCAGAGGTGCCCAGCCAGTCCAGCCAGCACTCCTCCCAGGAGCACTCTTCCTAGGAGCAGCCCAGCTAAACTACAGGCCGCCTCAAAGGCCGCTTGGGCGGGGAGGGGCATATATGGAAGCGATTATTTTTTTCCCTTGTGTTCATGTTATATAGCGAGGAAGGATATTAATAGGTACAAAATGGCAGCTAATTCTGATTTCGAGGTGGGAGGATGCATGTGGTTTCCAAGGTTCTCTGGCTCCTGTGTGGATGTTGAAGTGGTGTGCAAGGGGAGAGAGTGTCCCGGTGGAGCAGGACCTTTGAAGAGTGGGGCTGGTGAAACACAAGTTTAGGAATGAATTTAACCACCCTGGGCCATGCCACTTATGAAATTCACCTCTACAGGTGGCCTCTGATTTCCCCAGGCCTCACGCAGGAAAGAAGGCACCATCCATTTCAGCCTTCTGCTCGCTTTGCCTGATCCCCAGGGCTGGGTACCACAGACACGCACAGCTGGTGTCAGGGACTGGGATGTTGACAGCAGGTTCTGCAGCATCCCGAACCTTTGCTCAGCCACTGCCTCCTGTCTTTATCCAGCTAGTGAACATCCTGACAACTGGGTCACTTCACTTCCCTGTGAAGTTTAAGCAATGATAGGCGTCCTTTCTCATTGAAAATTTTGGGTTTTAGCGTTGGATGTTTTCATGGTAGGGAACTCATAGGCACTAAAGCAGTTCTCAGAGCATAAAATGGTAGCTTGTTCTCCGAGGACAGTTGAGCACTGAATAAAGTTAGCATTACAAATCCTTGTGGAAGGTTTCTCTGTTTAATTCTCACAGAAGGCTGTCGGCACGAGCCTGGCTGGGGGGCTTGGAACACCTGGGCTCCGGGTTCGCTGGTGCTGAGGCAAATCTCCCTTGCCTGCCTTTCTTGCCCTTGACCTTAGGAGTCAAGTGAGATGGTCTGAGGCAGGCTACCTTCCTCTAGTCTCACAAAGTGCCCCAGCATAGCCTCAAACCTTTCCAGCCTCGGGCTCCCCACTGCAACCCTGTTGCAGATTGAAGATAAAACTTGGTTGCAGATGGAGGCCGTGTCTTGGTTTCCCGGCCACCCAGACCCGAATGATCACACAGAAACTACATTAATTGCAACACTGTTTGGCCGATGACTCTGGCATATTTCCAGCTAGGTCTTACATATTAAATTAACCCGTTTCTATTAGTCTATGCATCACCATGAGGCTGTGGTCTACCTACCCACATTCACGGACCACACACTGTTTTATCCGCATCCAAAAATCCACAAGAGTCCAAGCATTTTCCAGGACCAAGGTCAGGAGCAGCAGGGCCTGTGAGAAATGATGCCCTGTTCTTCCAACAAGTACAATGGTGAGAACGGAGAGCCAGGGTCTGTCTTGGTCGAGGGTTCTAGAGCGGGCATTGTTATGGGTGATTCAGCTACTGCTTTACAAGTGTTCTCTGGGGCAAAGCAGACAGCGTAAAATCAATCTGAGGCCTCAGATCAGCACCGATTTAAGCCTGACCCAGTGCTGCAATGAGTCTGAACCAGGCTGGCCCATGGACCAATCTGTCAGGCTCCCTAGCCTGCGCTGGCCCTACTCTCCCAGAACACAGCGTTTCTGGAACCGACCTGCTTCTCCCCTTGGCCCTATTTACCCTGCCTTCACAAAACCCCTGCCAGTCAGTACAGCAGCATGGACTTCAGTCAGTGACCTGGCTTTTTTATTACATTGTTTCTCATGTCTGGCCAGCACAAATGTAGGAGAGAGAGCACCTGAACTGCACCTGGACCCACATCCAGACTAACTCAAGGACGAGACCCTTGCTTAGGTGGTGGGGTTTGTGGGGAAGGGATTAGCTTTCTAAGAAAGCCTCTTCTGCAGGGATTCCAGCCCACAGGCGCCCAGGAATTTGGGAGGGTTTCTCAGTTAACAGGGTCTGTCACTCCGTGATCCAGAGATGGCTCAACATCTTTTGGTTTTGGAGTACCAAGTGAGGTGGGCACCCTGTTGCAATGCTGCCCCCTCACTGGCTTGAGGCAGGAGACTACTTGCCTTCCTCCCGTGTGACCCCAGGTTGTCAGTCTGAAACTGTCCTTTATTATTCTACGAGGCCTGTCACAGTCATGGCTCTCGTGAATTGGGGGATGCGCGCACCCTGCCGCCTTCTGGGCAGTACAATGTATGTTCCTCTTCAGTCCGTGTTGCTGCCTTCCTTACAAGCTAGCCTGGCTCCCAACCACTCTGAATAAGAACTGACGTCTTCACTCGGACCTGCGGCCCACCTGACTAGCTTTCCCCTCCTTCCTACCCAGCCAGCACAGGTGCTGGAATGGGTAGAACGGGCCAGACTTAACCAGAGGAGGATGGAAAGAGAGCTGGGTCTGACGGCAGGACTGTCAACCAGTTTTAACTCTAAGCTACAAGAATATATGCCCACCCACCAATCTTCCCGGGCGTCGGATGCAGCGGCGGGATGCCGCCACGAGAGGGCGAGACGGGTCGAAATTGGAGGCGGGCTTGTTGCCTAGCGACCGCCTCTGACTAGGTGGTGCAGCTCACAGCGGCTTCACTGTCAGCTCAAAGAATTGGGATATCCTGGGGCGCGACTGCTGAAGCAGCAGCCCTCGGAGATATGAGATTTTACTGAAAAATCAAACTATGAACCGTTGTGATCTATGAGATCTCTAGCCTCTCAGCCATTCATCCTTTGTCTTCAAACACTCACCTCCGAGTTCCCACGGTGTTTCACGTCTTCTACGCTTTTGCGCATGCGAGTCGCCCAGTCATCCTCCATTGGTATTCCCGAAGACAGGGCCTGTAGCCCCGGCCTAGAACCTCTGAGTCCCATTAGGGGGCTCTGGAGGACCAGTGACTGTCCTCGCCAGACTTTGCTCTTACTGGAGGCCGGGACGAGGCCTCATTAGTTCCTGTGCTGTACTGGTTAAGCCAGCAGTTGTGGGCCTGTTGTTAATGAGTGAGTGAATTCCAGGGCGTCCTGTGGACTCCGGGTGGAGAGGAGGTGAATCACCCTGCTTTGGTCATCTGCTCTCCTACATTTTTGCTCAGCTGGAGCCTCTCAGGGGTCAGAGCAGGAGAGTCCATTCTCCTTAAAACCCCACACCGAGTCAAGAATTGCACTCCTTCCCACGCTGCACCCTCGCCACAGCCGTGGCGTTATCCCTACTGAGGAAAGGTAAGCGAAGAGAGAGCCATTTACCCAAGTCACAGTTTGTAAGATGCAGAGCCCCAAGCAGAAGTTGAGGTGGAGCACACATCTCCAGGTACCAGCTGTAGAGTTGAATGCCCATGTCGTACTGTTTGTCGCCCTGAGAACGTCGGGTACAGAACACATGCTTGACCCCTGTCCCCCTCTAACAGAGTGTCCTGTACATCTGCCCCCATGAATCACTGCCCATACCACTCACCACAACACAGAGGGCCCGAGAGAATCCTAGAGTAGGTATCCTAAAGTAAGCATCCTGGGGAAACCAATGCGGGAAGAGCCCTGGGGTACCAGGTGAATGCCCACTCGTCAGAGGTGTCAGCATCTGTTGTCTGACTGTCCGTGTTCTTGTGGCTAGGATGGAGCAGTCCTGGGCAGGAGACATAACTTCCTTCACTCCCAAAGACTGTTTTGATGGACTAGAGATTTAGACCTCCCTTACAGGGAACTACATAGAGACCCAGAATGCACCATGGTTGTCTTCCTTCCTTTAGCCAAGGCTAGGGTTTTGGAAGACCCCACTCTTATCCCTTGCCTCTTCCTGGCTGTACGCTCTTGGGGACATCATGTAGGGTCTCCACACTTCCCTTTGTTCCTGGTAACATTATTCAGAGTGTGCTGAGGATTCAGGAGCTCTTGTGTGAAATACTTCCCCCATGGATAACCAGTACATAACATTTGTGCCATTGGCCACATGAAGGTTGCCTCCTCTTTGAGACCGTGGAAGGAGCCTGTTATCTGCAAAGTGCTGCCCTCGTGGCTATGTCCTTCCATCACCCAGTCCCTGAACTCTGCTGACGGCTTTCCTGAAATTCTAGGAATCCTCCATGACCCCTCCTGGGAGGCATTCTGATGCCCTCTTCAGATGACGAAATGCAGGCCTGTGCCATCTGTAAGTAGAGAGTGGAGTTCAAAACCAAGTCCCTAAGTGCATTGTGCCCTCCTGCTGGCTCCTCTGGGGCACCCACTGAGAATCTAGGGAGATGTGGTAGCGCTCTCCATCTGCAGCGGGCTTTGCTGCTCAGCTTCCCCCCAGGGCCAGGTGTCAAGGGCTGTCAACAAGTGATGATTGGCACAGGCTTTTACATAGGAATAAAATCATTTTTAAAATTCCGTGCTTAGGTTGGAGGAATGGTTCAGCGGTTGTGAGTGCTCACCGCTCTCGCAGAGCTTTGGTTCCCAGCACTCACGCAGATGCCTCGCAGTGACCTACAGCTCCAATTCCAAGGTATCCCGTGCGCTCTGGCCTCAGTGAACGCCTGCACACAGGTGGTGCTCGTCAGGTCGTCAGGCACACACAGAACCATGGATGAAGAGGAATAAATAAACTTTAAGAAAAACAACCTCGGGCTGGAGAGATGGCTCAGAGGTTAAGAGCACCAACTGCTCTTGCAGAGGTCCTGAGTTCAATTCCCAGCAACCACATGGTGGCTCACAGCCATCTATAATGAGATCTGGCGCCCTCTTCTGGCCTGCAGGCATACATGGAAGGAATGTTGTATACATAATAAATAAATCTTTAAAAAAAAGAAAGAAAAAGAAAAACAACCTCCAAACTCATTTTGAAAAATAAATAAACAAGCATGACTTTTTTTAAAAAACAAGTGAATATTAATACTTTAAAGCAGATGAGAAAATTTCAATATTAATGTGCTTAGTTCAAATGCAAGCTAAGAAGTAGCTTTGTGTCTGTTTGCCTGCCTGGCTGGCTGTGTTTGAGACAGGATTTCACTCTGTAGACCAATTTTAGACCAAACTTGAAATCCTCCTGCTTCAGCTCCTTAGTGCTGGGATTTTAGACATGTTACCCTCTGCTATAGAAAACAGTTTTGCTCTTTACTAGAGTAATTTTTCCTGGGTCCTTTCTTCCTGTTCTCCGGGCTGTCGTCGTCACTGCAGCATGTCTGATGTCAATGGCACGTGCATGTGCCAGAAGCCACTCGAAGCCACTCCTAAGCGTCTCTTCTCTCCTGTGTGGGAGCTCCACAAATCTCACTCAGGTTTGTGTGGTAAATGCCTTTGCCCACTAAGAGGTCTTGCCAGCCCTCTCCGGCCTACTTTAAAAACAATTAATTATAAATTTAGGTAACACCCCAAACTACATAATTTGTGATAAAAGTTGAAAGCGGGAATGAAGTCCATTTCCACCTGTGTTACTCGCATTATTTCTTCCCCCTCGCGGACCTCCTTCCTGTCTCGTTCCAGGCATGGCTCGAACGTTCGCAAGCTTTTTCTGTAAACTTTAGCATGAAGATAATTGTGAGAGAAAATACCGGGATCTTCTGCAGTGTTGTGGAGCAATACCACACCGACACCGGTGTGCACGGGCCAGTGTGCTCATGGACAGCGTCACACTTCATGTTCCAGCTCATTTAGCTGGAGAGAAAGGTTCAGTTCGGGGTACATGGATGTCTAATTGCTCTCGTTTCTTCCATGGCATTTTATACCTTTGCGGTCGTTTTCCGAGAGCCTGTTTGGGGTCCTGTGTTCTGTCCCAGGCATATTTATCCGTAATCGTCCTCTGACTCCCCTCTCCTCTCTTTCTCTCTCACTTTTGAGACAGGACCTCACGTAGCCTAAGTTGATCTCAAAGTCTCTATCCAAAGATGACGCTGGGCTCCTGGTCCTCCTGCCTCCATCTCCTAGTTCTGGGGTTGCAAGCGGATACCCACCACGCCCAGCTGGGATCTGCTTCTTAATCGTGCACAGCAGCGAATGATTAACACTGATCTTGCCTGATGCTGTGTTTCTATGTCATGAACCTCTGTCAGTTGGCGAAACCATCGACAAAGCCCCTCTCGCAGCATCCCTTGTGGGGAAAAAAAATCACCTATGTGGTTACAGAGGAAACCAATGATGTTTCATACACCGGTCACAACAGAGACAAACCTACATGCACTTCTGAATTATACACCTAGTAGCAAGACTTAGCCATGGCTCGCTGTTAATGGCTTAAAAGTATTCGGCTGCAACTGATCTCTTCAGATACTTCAATGTAAGGTAATCTGAGACTGTCTTTGACTTCTGTCCGTGACCAGGTCACACTTACTTCATCTTGCACTTATGACCTCCTTGCATCATTGAGGGAAGCAGCGGATTGCGGGTAGAAGTTAGTGGCAGCCAAGACACGCTTCTCTCCTGGATCCCCAGCCGTTACCGTCTGTATCAGAGCACAGGGAGCTGCATAGTTTCCGCGTTCTTATCATCTGTGTAGTGTTTTATAGAACGGAAGTTTCTTAGTGTGTACAACCAGTCTCCTACTTGTTTCTAATCTTTTGTTTTTTTCTGATAACTTAATTTCCTAAAGGTTTCTCCTGGAAGAGCCACTACGCTGACCCCTTCGCCGCCAGTAACCCCTGGCCGGTGGTGGGTAGCCAGCCAGTCTGGTCCACAGAGGGAATCTGGCAAGCCCCAGGCCCAGCTTTCCTTCTTGGGACCTCCCACTCCCTTCCCACAGCCTGGCCAGGCCCAGCCCTGGGTTCCACTGCTGCACTGTGGAGCCAGCTCTGGGGTAGGTGGCCTGCAGAGGCTTCCCCAAGCTGTGCAGCATCCTGCTAGCAGATGGCCAACTCCTCTGTGTCTTTGTGTTACACTTTATTAACAGCAGATCACAGGATGCTAACATTTTATCATGTCAGCTTTTGCATTTGAGCTAGCGCAGGCACTGCCTGTGAACAATTAACTGCCGGGTGGTGCTTTTCTTCATCTTTTTCTTTTAAAAATGAGAATCAGAAAATCCATTTGCTGGTTCTCTCTTTTCCTCCTCCTTTCTCTCCTCCTTCTCCATCCCTCCATTCATTTATCCCTCACTTCTATCTCTTTCTGTCTTTTCTTTCTCTTTATTTCGCCTTGGTAGCAGATGCATCGACGGGACGCTCAGTGCAAACCTGGCTGCTTTTCCCACATTCACGGACCATCATTTTCAGGCACAGTGTGGTCACCCGGCAAGTGCTGACCTGTCTTCCAGTGCTGTCCAGCACTTCCTGCATCAGCTGCCCTCAAGGAAGAGAGATCATGGCACCTCGTTCTGATGTGTGAAGTGTACCTGTCTTTGGAACTTGCCACTCCAGTTGCCAGCCACTAATTAAGTCAGTGTTTTTCTGCATCTGGCTCTTAGACATTTTTCTTCCCACCAATTCGGAGTGAAGTTTTTACTACCGTGGCATATTCACATCAGTCATGGAGTGAAGTCAGCCACCATCTGCAACATCAGACAGGGCCTCTGTTCCATCTACAACGTCAGTACATTTATTGGGAGTCTACAATGTGTCAAGCCTTGTGCTGGGCTCTCAAGACAAGATGGATGCTTCTCACCCACGCCAACTTCCTGTTACCTAGGGCTGAGCTATCCCCCATGTAAAACATTTTCCCTTTCTCTACTCCCATGCTGGCCTGCAAAGCTCTTAGCCTGTCCAGCTGACCACTCCAGGTGTCCTCTGCCACTTGGCCTGTTGTACTAGCACTTCCTGAGATGCCGCTAGGCATCTCTTGCAGCATCTTAGACCCACGACCCTCCCCTCGGCCTCTTCTCAGGAGCCAGCATGGCTCTCCTGCTGTCAGGTGTACCTTGAATGTCTCTCCCCAAGATGCCATTGTTTGTGCCTCCCCTTGGGCTCCAGGCAGGTAAGGGTTACATCTCACCTGTGCACTCTATGGTTACCGGCAATGTCATTCTGCGTCCTGTGTTTCCTCGTTTGTATACATTTATCTACGCCAGCGGTTCTTAGTCTGTGGATCACAACCCTGCTTGGGGGGGAAGGTGGAACGACTCTTTCACAGGGGTCACCTAAGACTATCGGAAAATACAGATATTTACGATATGACTCATAACAGTAGCAAAACTACAGTTATGAAGTAGCAACAAAAATAAGTTAATGTTTGGGGGTCACAACATGAGGCAGTGTATGAAAGGGTTGCAGCGTAGGAAGGTCGAGAAGCACTGGTCTAGGCCTCCAGCTGACACGGTTCTCAGTGATTTCTGCCTTGGGCCTGCTCTGCCTTCCCTTGGGTGTGGGCATCACATTGGGTTCTAGTTGATGTTCATTCTCTGGGCAGCTCATTCAGATCCATGCCCTTACTTCTTGTCTTAGTGCCCTGGCTAGTTTTATGTCAACTTGATATAAAGCTAGAGTCACCGGATCAGAGGGATTCTCAATCGGGAAAATGCCTTTCTAAGATCTAGCTGTAGGGCATTTTCTTAATGAGTGATTGATGAGGGAGGGCTGGGCGCAGCCCGCGGTGGGTGGTACCATCCCTGAGCAGGTGATCCAAAGCAGGCTGAGCAAGTCTGTGTGCTGCGCTCCTCCGTGGCCTCCACATCGCATCGCTCCTGCCGCCAGGTTCCAGCCCTGCTTGAGTTCCCGGCCTGACTTCCTTCAATGATGGGCTATGATGTGGAAGTGTGAGTCAAACAAACCCTTTCCTCCCCAGCTTGCTTTTGATCACGGTGTTTCATCACAGCAGTGATAAGACAGCGTCAGCTGTCAATCAACACAATCTAGAGTCGGTGGGACGAGGAACCTCTGCTGAAGAGTTGCCTCTATCAGATGGGCCTTTGGGCATATCTGTCTGTAGGGTGTTTTCCCGATACCGTGGACAGTCCCGGTGGGTCTGGGTTTTTTAAGAAATCTAACTGAGCACAAACTGTGAGCGAGCCAGTGAGCTGTATCCTCCATGGTGTCTGCTTCAGTTCTTGCCTAAGTTTCGGCCCTGACTTCCCTCAGCAATGGGTTCTGACCTGGAAATGTTAAGCCAGACAGGCCCTTTCCTCCCCAGGCTGCCTATGGCCAGAGTGTTTAATCACAGCAATAGAAAGGAAACCAGACCCATCCACACCTAGCACAGGGGGACGAGCCGGGACTGAACCCTGTGTTGCTTTCGTCAGCTCAGCCTCTCTAACTGAAAGACATCCGGGCATCTCCCGAATGTTCAGATATCGGGCCACAAAGCCCATGCGCATGGTGTCATTTCAGGGCAATATCTCTTCAGTCACCTTCCCTGCTCAGAGCCTCGTCTAGAGCCTGAGTCAGCTGGCAGGGGCTGGGGAGAGACGGATTCACTTGGGAACAGGCATATTGGCTACATATGGCCACCATGACTGTAGCTAATGGACAGGAAGGAGTCAGTTACCACCACTTTCGTCTTCTGGAAGTCTCCAAGCCCCTCAGCTGGGGTAGTTCTGCGCTCACAGGTGCCAGGCCCGAGAGCAGCCCAGCTTTGCTGCTCGCTACGGTCTTCACTGAGTACTATTATCTGGTGTAAGAACCCCTCTCCCTGACCCCATGGGGCCCAGCGTCACAAAGAGGTCTTCTTTCCTTAGTGTTTACCAAGATCATTCACCTAGCCCCTGGGGCTACTCCTTGTCCACCAGGTAAGTAGCCTGAGGAGCTGACCACAGGTGGAATGTAGCCCTCACTCCTAATTCAGCGGAAACGCAGCTGTTCTTCCGTGCGAGCCTTTTAGGACCAAGACCTCCAAACCTCCTGTCTTGCCCAGTGAGGGTTTCTATTGCTGTGAAGAAACACCATGGCCACAGCAAGTCTTACAAAGGGAAACACTTAATTGGAGCTGGCTTACAGTTCAGAGATTTAGTCCATTTTCATCATGGTGGCATGCAAGCAGACATGGTGCTGGAGAAGGAGCTGAGAGTTCTGCATCTGGATCCACAGGCAGCAGAAGAAACTCTGAGACACTGGGTGTAGCCAGAGCATAGGAGACCTCAAAGCCCATCCCTACGGTGATATGCCGCCTCCAGCAAGGCCACACCTTCCAATAGTGCCACCCTCTGTGGGGACTGTTTTCCTTCAAACCACACCTACCGAACCCAAGGTTATTGCCTTCGGTTGGCCCTCAAAAGCAACCCCAAGGTGAGGTCTCATGTACGAGTGATATGTTGAGGATATGGTTGTGGCAGGAGCAGGGAAGGGAGCTGGGGATGCAGGGTGGGGGGAGGGCAAGAAGACAAGGAGGTCTTGATCTCTGCCTGAGTCAAAGCAGCCCCGAGGGGAAGCCCACTTGAAGGTGTCTGTGTCACTCATGAGCGGAGGAAATTCTGCACCTGCTGAGCCCATGGCCCAGCAGGCTCTGGAAGTCCAAGGGACACGATCTGAAGCGTGTTCAGATGGGACTGCGGGAAGCAAAAACACAAAATGCAGGAGCGCTCCAAAGACGGCACTGTGGGATATCTGGGCAGGGTTCCAGCGAAACCCGCCATGCTGCAGAGTGGGGAAACAGAATCCATACATAGATACTAGAAAATGGAAGGCTGGGCAGTGGTGACGGCTACCCAACTGTGTGACTGCACCAAGAGCCACGGGATTACGTAGAGATTGTATGTATGAGGTGAGTTAGTGGTTGGGGTTGTGAGAAAATAGTGGGCCACACGGCACTGGACTTTTGTTTTGATCACCTGCCTGTCTCACTGGCAAGTCCCCTGTGGCACAGGGAGCTGTCGCCGAGCTAGTGGCCGGAGTCACTTTCAACAGGCATGCCGCTATCCTTGGCTCATCGCCAGGTGCAACCCCACTTTGCTCACTATTAATTGAGTTCTGGGTTGGAGGCCTTACAGTTGAATGATAGACAAGATATCCTGTAGGGCTCCAGATGGCCACATTGGCAGAAGTCTCAGGCCCAGGAGAATCTCTATCCAGAGTCCAAGAGAGCTAATTGCTGCCCCCTTGTGATGTGAAGCTCAGGGTGTAATCAACTGGCTGTCACTATGGTTTCCCGAGAGCCTTCCGCAGCATTGACCTGTGTGATTGGTACAAGGGCATCGGCAGCAGTAGGCAAATCAGCTTTTGGTGAGAGCAAGTCTATGTCATTGAGTCTGTGGGAAGTCTCAGTCTCGGAAATTCAGAACAAATGCTTGTGTCCCCTAAGATTGTGTGTCAAAGCTCTGATCCCCAGTGAACATACTTGGAGATGGGGTCAGGTGGAAGCTAAGGAAGTGCCTACAGGTATATGAGGTCCTAACAGCAGGCCCGAATCTAGCAGAATCAATGCCTTTATAAAACAAGACACCAGAAGGGACCTTTCTCCTTTCACTATTCTTCCTCCTCATTTCCTCTCCTGTGGCCCCTTTCTTTGTGTCCCCCTCCATTATGCACAAAGGGGTCATGAGAACCAGGCATGGTGGAACGCTCCTTTAATCCCAGCACTTAGGAAACAGAGGCAGGTGGATCTCTGAGTTCAAGGCCAGCCTGATCTACACAGTGAGTTCCAGGCCAGTCAGGGCTACATAGTGAGACCCTGTCTCACAAAATAAAAACCAAAAACAAAGATGTCATGAGAATTCACAGTAAGACAGAGGCCACTGAGGAACAAGAGACCTTTGAGTGAGGCTGACACGTTACATCATCCAGCGTGTAGCATTTTGTTACAGCAACCTATGAAGAGGGAGCCCCCTCACTTGCTGTCAAGGGTATCCATGAGTCCAGAAGTGGAAGGACTAACAGGGAGGGGTGGACTGACGTCCAGCAGAATTGTTGTTCTTAATTACCAATTAGTTTCCAATAGTTTCCTCTACAAGGGGACTTGAGATGTAGGATCCTCTTGAACTGTGCCCCCATGGGGAGGTCAACCCATAGCCTACCATCTGCCACCAGCTTTTCAATCTCATCTTTCCCAAGTTCCTGGCCACCCAGAAGCCCTTACCATGAATTTGCTCCTCCCACTGAAGTGGACTATCAGGTGAAACTCTGCTCAGAGAGGAAGCTGTGCTCTTCTTCGTCTTTCTGACCCTGAGGCCCTGAGGGGAGTCCTCTTGGCAAGTTCTGGCATTGCATCTAGATCCATCGTAGCCAGTCTTACAGTGGCTTTTCTTCTGTTAACTGGCTGAAGGGAACTCCTTGGAAGAGACTGGAAAGCAACTCCAGGGAAGTCCAGGCCAAGCAGCCTCACAGTTGGCCTGTGCCTTTTGGTCTCATTTTAAATGCTGGAGATGGCGTCCTGACAATTGGGTAGTAGATGGTGTCCTGATTGGGTAGTAGCTGGCGTCCTGATTGGTAGTAGCTGACATCCTGACAATTGGGTAGTAGATGGTGTCCTGATTGGGTAGTAGCTGGCGTCCTGACTTGGTAGTAGATAGGGTACCGACAGCAGTAGGCAGGGTGGATGCTGAGATTTGGGGGAGCAGATAAAACCCAGTGTATTAGCCACTGTTGCTGCTTAACAAATGACTACCAGCATGGTGACTTAAACCAATGCTGTATTAGCTCAGTCTCTTTTTATTATTATCAGAAACTGGGTGAAAGTCTGCCTGGATTCATTGTCCTGGGTCTTAACTTAGCCCAAACCAAGATGTCAGCTAAGCATCTGTCTCAGTAAGGACAGGCATCCTTTTCCAAGTCCATTCAAGTTGATGGCTAATCCTCATAGCCCAGCAGGAAGTCCCGATTGATTTCCCGCTGGCAGCCAGCTGGGAGTCATTCCCAACTCCTAGAGGCTACTGTCTGGTCCTGGCCTGGTGGCCTCATCACAGCAGCTGTGCCTTCAAAGCCAGCCATCCAGATGATCTCTCACTAGTCTGCCATGACAGTCTGACAAAATCATTGAAGTGGGTGTTCCATCACCCTGGGATTCAAGGCTTAAAAGTGAGGAGCACACTGGGGCCATGTACTGAGAACCACTTTGGTTCTGTTTACATCCTGCTGGATCCCAGCAGTAACTGTGGAATATAGTCAAATTAAGCCACTTGTGTTGTGGAGGTTAGTAAGAGAACCAATAAAAAGACCTAGCAGGGAGTAGGAAACTCACAAGAAGAGCACAGTGTCCAGAGCCCCTGCAGGCCAGTTACACAGAGGTAGCTATGAGGCAGTGACCTTGCAGCAAGGGGAATCCCGCAGGAAAGGGGTTGGAGGAAGAGATGCTGTCCCTGCCACCTCCAGTCTCTAGCAATGGCTCTGCATGCTGAGCCTCCCATCCCAGGGCCTAAGGAGTCCCTGGACACGGTCATGGGGCTTAGGACGATAGACTACAGCAGGGTAGGTAGGCAACAGGAACTCATGGAGCCAGCCACCTGGGTCACACGGCCATTTAGGTTCTCTAGAGAGGTATCAGTCTGTGACACAGCCATGTGGCCAGCTGGGTAGTTTTTCCAGGCAGAAGAGCCCAGGCTGGGCTCCAAAGCCTCAGAGATCCATGCCTCCACTCTGAGGGAAATGCCCCAGGTCCCACTTTAATCTTCTCCTCAGATGCTTTCCACTGGATCGGATCCTTTATAAAGCTCAGAACAAGGCATCTGGCACCCTAGTCTGGACCTAACATGTGAGCTCACTTAAAACTAGTGGCTTGATCAGTCATCTGGGATGACCCAGGCTTGTACTAGGCTTGGTGTATGCAATATCTAAGATCCAAAGAGGCCCCTTAGCATCCACTCGTGCCCCTTACTTAGTGGCAGTTGGTATCGGTACAGCCATGGATCTGCCTTAGAGGGGACAATCCAAACTGGCCTCGTGTCTTCTAACGAACGCCAGCGAGAGAAGGTCATGATGTCTCTGGGGATCAGAGGCAAAGGACACTGTGGCGAATGGCTTTGTGTGTGGGTGATGCAAAGGTAGGGTCAGCAGCCCCCCAAGTCAGCATGGCAAGACAGAGCTCTTATTCCTACCTCATTCTCCATATAGTCAGGGTGGCCTTAAATGGATCAAATACCCGCCATGGCTCCAGCTGTCTTCCATATCGCCCCCAGCCCCAGCCTGCTCTCTGGGGTTCTGAGCCTTCTGAACTGCCAGGTTGGTGCGCAGACACTCTTGTCATTGATCCGAACATGGCTCACTTCTCCTGCTCTTTACCACATGGTGAGCACATCAAGCAAAAGCTCCCGGTCCTTGGCAGTGACCTCCCCGTGGCTCTCCGTCCGGCTCTCACTGCCCGATCCAGGACGTCCAGCACCCTGACTCTGGGAGTCTCAAGCATTCGCTTGCTTTTGTGGATTTCTGCACATCTGCTCATATTCCTAAAGGGTCTTTTAAAAGTTGTTTGAGGCTCTAGTCTTTGGAGTCAACACTTCCTTGGAAGGGGATGCTGCTCACACGCTGTGTGGGTGGCAATCCACTTCCTGTTGAGCACCCCAGGGTTCTGACACTCTCTCACCAGCACTCCTACAGTGTGCAGGCTTGGCTGTGTGTGTGTGTGTGTGTGTGTGTGTGTGTGTATACTATCCCTGTCATCCTACCCCTCCCTCTTCTTCCCCTCGCCTCCACTGTACAGGCCACTGAGGCCTTTTCTGCACCTTCCCAGCCCCTCCCCTGACAGAACCTTTGTGTCTGCTCTTTCCTGCCCCCCCCTTCTTATCACCCTAATTCAGCACAGTGTCATCTTCTCAGACACCTTTTCTACCCTACATGGTCCTGCAGCTTCTAGGAGCAGGCCTAGTGAGCCCCAAACTTCAGGTCTGGTCTCAGGAAGGGGTGTGAAGAGCTCGGGGGGGGGGGGAGTGATGATACTTTAGGGCGTCCGTGGGAATGCCCTGCTAAGAGTCTGAGGCGGGTGTGCCAAAGAGGTCTCTAGCACACTGGAGGATGCTGAGGAGATGGTGCTTCCACAGGGGGTTTACTATAAGATGAATGGTTCCCCTATCCCTCAGAGCACAGGGGCTACGAGATATTGGAGGTTTTACTGTGTGTAATGAGACTCTTGTTTCCTCAGCCTGAAACTGAGGTCTGACTGGGGAATGCGCTTGGCTTGGACTAAACCACCTGAGCTGCCCTGAGTATATCTGAAGGCACTCGTGAGACAGGCGGAGGAGAGCCTCCAGGGTTCCCATCCCTTCAGAATGGGGTGACCTGACGACTTGGGGTGCCTGGAGTGTGCTCTTTGCTTAGAAACATGAGGGCTTTGAATTTCAGGGCCCATTCCCTTGCTCTCCAGCGGGGAAACTGAGGCCTGGGAGATGAGTAAATTCCCAAGGCTCAGGGTCAAGCTGGGAATGGAGCACTCTGGCTTCCAGGAGACCCGGGCTCATTCAGGACAGTGGGCCAGGCCCAGGGGCTGCAGCTTTGACCTGAAAAGCTCAGATGATGAACGTGAAGGACCCTAGCTTTGGAGTTGAGACCAGAGCTCAAGTTCCCGGCAGCATGGCCTTCGGACACCTCTCCCTGCACACCTGTTTCCTTCTCTCCTACGCGGTCCCACCACCCCGTTCCCTCAGATGCGGGAAAGGTTCTGGCTTCTGCAGAGCTGTGAGGGTGGGGTCCAGGGCTGTGAAGGGGACACTGAGGTGGAGACAACTTCGTCCTGAGGTGGCCTTTGGTGCAGCAAGATGCGAGCTTCACAGGGAAGGACAGAGCCTGGGGCCACTGAGGGGAACTGTGTGGCCGCCCATTGCACTCACAGCCCTTGCTTCGCTGGGCCAAATGATACTCACTATGGGAACATGTGTTTGCCACCACCGACTTTGAATGTCTTGTAAAACTCACAATTTGTTCAAAAGAATAAACAGCATGAAAGGGGATGCACAGCCTCCATCCAGAGCTGGCTGGGGTGAGGAGCAGCTCCCAGGCTGGTTTCCATTAAACCACATTTGGAACGGCTGTTCCTGTGGAACTCTGGTCTGGGAAAGCCCTTCCCAGCACAGACTGGGGCACAGAGCCTTGCTTCCATGTGTAAGACCGGGATAATAATCGATTGATTATATGCCCAGCAGGCTGGATGCACTCAAATCCTATGCTAGAGCAAGTGTAGGGAGGCATAGCTGTCAGCTCCTCTACGAGACAGGTGTGGGTGCAGGCTGGATCAGCCAGCAGGGCAGTCTGGGAATGGAAGTCTAGGCTCAGAGGGCTGGAGGCCTCTAGCCAGCTAGAAGAGGCAGAGAGGGCTCTGGAATAGAAATGGGGGCCCAAAAAGGTTCTAGGAGGAAAAGAGGCACTGGGGTGGATAAGAGGCTTTTATATCCAAGGCTGTAAAGGAAGGGAGTAGAGCCTGGACCCACAGGATGAGCTAGACCAGACGGGGAAACTGGAAAGACTTCTCAAGGGGAATGATGCTCATTGTTTGGGGTTGGTGTGTCCTGATCGGTTGTGATCTGAGCAGACTTCCCTCCCTATTGCCAACCAGGGGGACTCAGAGTTCAGTCTTCTCCTATCCCAGCTCCAGGAGACACTGTCAACCCAGCATGAGGGGCAGCCATCTGGTGCCATCTGTGGTGTGGCTCTGGTGTCCCATGTGTCATTCAGGGTCCAGGGCCATTCGTGAGGGTGACTCAGCAGGAACCATGACAAGGCCTTGACTCTGACTCCTGAGACTAGAGTCAGGGAAAAGGTCTTAGATGTGGCTTTTGAAGAGCTCTCTGTCAGGATAACGTGGGCCCGAATCCTGGGGCTGAGCCTAGGAGAGGGTTCTGCAGTGTGAAGAGACACCCTGCCAGCACAGGCCGGGAGAGGGCTGTCTACAGGCAGGGACAGTGCATCCTGGGAAGAATGTAGTCAAGCAGAAGTAGGGCAGTGCTTTCAGGACGTAGCTGGCCAGCTGCTAAGATGGGACTGGGTGATGCCCACTAGATTTGGTAATAAGGACAATGTAGAGCTCCTTCCTTGTGGCAGGAAGGAGCCACAGGTGAGTATAAATTCATCTAAAAACTGAGCTCGAAGCCAGGCATGGTGGAGCATGCTTTTAATTTCAGCACTCGGGAGGCAGAGGTAGTTAAGTTTCTTTTTTTCCTGAGACAGGGTTCTCTGTGTAACAGCCCTGGTTGTCCTGGAACTCAATTGGTAGACCAGGCTGGCCTTGAACTCAGAGATCTGCCTGTCTCTGCCTCCTGAGTGCTGGGATTAAAGGCCTGAACCACCATACCTAATTTAGCCTGTTCTAAATAGAGTTCCAGGACAGCCAGAGCTGATTAGTAAGACACTGTCTCAATTAAAAAAAAAAAAAAAGATTTTTTTAGCTAGAACTGAGTAAATAGAATAGGTGATAAAGAAATCTAGTGTGTGTGTCACTGTGTGTGTGTACATGTGCATGTGTATCTGCACATGTCTGTGCTTGTGTATATGAGTATCTGTATGTGTATATATGTGTGTGTCTGTATGTGTGTGTACATCCTCACATATGTGTGTTTGTGCGTATGTGTGTGGTACCCGTTGTCACCGTGGTCCCTCAGATGAGGAATCTTGGGGAGAAGGAGACAAAGCTCTGTGCAAAGGAAACGGGAAGGACCGTGATGGTAAGGACCGTGGTGGTCGAGAACTCAAGCAGGGTCAGTTCAGGAAAGTCCCAGCAAAGGGGTCCTCAGTGTGGCCTGGGTGGAGGAATGTTAATCATGGAGAGGGACTTCAGGGGATTCCCCAAGACTGGGACACAAACTCTAGTTCCCAACCTGACTGGTGAGCAGGGGCATCCAGGTGGGCTCTGGAGAGGCAGACCAGTTGAGACAGTGAAAGAGGGGGTGAAGGGGCCAGGTGGGAGTGAGCATCTGGGGGCAGGTTCCTCTGGCTCTGGAAGCCCCCTTCTCCAGCACACAATGACTCCCCCAACTCTGTACTCACAACCGAGGTACTGTACTCACAACCTGTCAGGATCTGTGGTTCAGTTTCCTCCTGTATAATCAATGTGTGGAGGGGGCCATGTTCTTTGAGGTCCTTCTGTTCCAAGCGTCTGTGAAAATTGGTTTGGCCTTGCTCGGAGGCTTGTCTCAAGACACACAGTGAACTCAAGGGGCTGCAGCCCCCTGGCCAAGTTTCCCACACAGGCCAGTCCTGGGTGTCCTGTAAAGGACCCAGCATTCTCTCGGCAGCATCACGGGCCAGTGGAGAAAGACAGAGGAATGGCCACTAGGGGCCGCTAGGACCCAACCCAAGGCTCGCCTGAGCACAGCCCACCACTTAGAGCTTCAGCCTTTCGGAGCTGGAAAAGTCCACCACGGAGCTGGGCCTCTCCAGCCGCTGAGAGGAGGCAGGTAGGCTGGGAGAGCCTGTGCCACCTTCTCTAACCCTGCAGCTGTCAGTGTTCACTCTGCCCTCTGGGCTGTGAGGTGCCTCCTAGTCCTGGGCGCTCTGGAGTTTGCTCTTTCACCCTGGCTCAGATTTCACTCCACTCAGGAACTTAGAGGGAAACCTGATTATATTAGAGAGGGAAAAGCACCCAGTGCTTTCAGGTTCATCGTCCTGAACACCCCACTGCAGGGGAAGCTGAGTGCTGGTCCTGGGGTTGGGTGAACTGCTTCTCCCTATTTGCTGCCAATATTCAGGTAGAAACTACTTTGTTGTATAAAGGTTAGGAGAGGACAACACACGACCCTCTGCCCTCTGAAGGAAGGCAGTGAGCCTGGGGCAGGGGCTTTATGCACCTTTGATGGATGAGAAATTTGGAGGTATAGCAGTCATCCTAAGAGGCCCTGAAGCAAGCGGTATGTGGCCACCATGTTTGATAAGCCACTGTGAGGGGCAGGCAGCACACCCAGCGGGAAGGTGGGATATCAACCATTCTCTTATTCTTTATTCATGAATCAACCAGCCTCTGTCCCAGCTGAGCCACCCAGAGCTCCAGGGTCTGACCAGAGGGAAAGATGCTAACCTACAGTGGATGAGGGTGTGACCAGGGTGGTGACCCAGTGGCTCCCTTGAGCAATGGTCCAGGAGGGAGGTGGGACAGGACTCTGATGTGGGGACCCAAGGCTTCACTCAGGCCTTTGAACTTTATATCCCTCAACAGGGATAATTCCTACCAGCTTAGGGGGGGCCAAAGCTGGTGAACTCTGCGAGTTCACTCCCAGCAGGGACCCTGGTCCCTCCGAAATCCACAGCCCCAAATATCTTCCCAACCTGCCCTGAGGGATGCAGACTGAGAAAGGGATGGTGGAGGGAGGCATGGGAGCGGAGGCTACAGGGCAAGTGTGGGGGTGGGATGGCGCTCGGACACCCCTTCACCCCGCAGCATCAAAGGCTGCTGGGAAGCGTGTGCAGACTAAGGTGGAACATTCTGGAAATTGTCTCCGCTGCTCCGTGGCCTAAGAATTCACGGTCAATGAGAGGAATTTCCTCCGGTCCTCATATTTTTTCCTTTCTTTGAAAGTAAAGCCTTTGGATCAAACACACACAAATCACGGTCATCTGTGTCTCCCTGCACTCTGCTCGCCTCACAGAAGTGAGCAGGATTGAACGGTTTTAAACTCTTTCCAGCATTGGAGGGTGGAGCCAACTCACTCTGGAGTCTGGATGTGCGAATGGTCCATCCTCACACTCTAACTGAGAGCATCCCACTGAGCATGGCTTGCCGCGGTTCTTGTCCTGACTTGCCCACACTCAGCCATTTGGGTTGGCTGAGTCTCCTTCAATGTCTGCCTTGCTAGGAGTGATTGATTACACCCATGCAACACGGATTTTCAGTTTTCTTAAAGTCACACAAAGAACGGTGTTTCCAAAAATACTTCTATACTAGTCAGCACCCAGATTATCTCATGGGTCCCAACCCCTCATTTCCTTTGCCAGGGTAATTGCATTCATGGTCCCAGGTTGGCTAGCGGTGTTGATCCTGGGCTGCTCCCAGGAGGGCAGGGAAGACTGCCTTTCTTCTCGGGACCCCTCCCCCGCCTCCTGGGAGCTCTAACGCGCACATGTCTGTTGAATCCATATTCCAGATATGTTACCATGAGTCGGTAAACACTTAACCAGTTCAGTAACGAATTCTGATTTTTCTTTCTCACACTTTGGCCTGTTTCCCAATTAGTAAAAGCCTTACTTTCAGTCTTACTGTCCTCTGTCCCCATCGCTACTTCTTCCCAATCTCATTTTACAGGCACGTGTCCCACTTCTTCCCGTCACTGCCCATGTTGCCCTGGTCACCCGCCCATCGCTTGACTCTGTTCTCACTGCCCATGTTGCCCTGGTCACCCACCCATCGCTTGACTCTGTTCCCCCAGCTCAGCCATCTGTCCCCTGCCCTGCAGCACAGTTCACTTCTGGACAATGCTTGCTTTAGTCCCCCTTCGCTGGATTTCAGACTTGCCTAACTTTTTGAAAAATTTTTTTTCTAGTTGCCTGAGACTACTTTGTTATACACCCACCTCTGATGGGTGCTTAGTATGAATTAACATGGAATTTGTGTTTGAAAACTGGTTTTGTTCAGAATTTTATTTTGTTTGTTTTTGCTATTTCAAGACAGGGTTTCTCTGTAGCTTTGGAGCCTGTCCTGGAACTCACTCTGTAGACTAGGCTGGCCTCAGACTCACAGAGATCTGCCCGCCTCTGCCTCCCGAGTGCTGGGATTAAAGGCGGTGTGCGCCACCACCGCCCAGCTTTATTTTGTTTCTTGACTTTGCTCTTTTGGGAGAACTTTTGCTAATTTTCACTGTTTTTAGAACTTCCTGTATTGATATTCAGTCTCCTTTATTTTTTTTCCTACTTTGCATTTGTGTCCCCTGCCAGCTCCTGAAGCCACCTGCCTGTTGTGGCTACACGCAAGGTGTTGTGGCTACAACCAGGCTTTGTCTCCCAGGTGCTATTCCTTGTTTGTGTTGGCTTCTGTCTGCTGCTGTGGGGTTTCATTTTCTCCAGGTTTTCCTTATCGGGGTCTGGTGATCCCCGGCAGGTGATGCCTATCAGGAGCAAGGTACTAAAAAGCCCAGGCAAGGTGCTAAGGAACCCATGGGTGACTCTGTAGAGCGTCTGACTTGTGGACTGTGGGCTTCACTTGGAAGTCAGGAAGCCAGCTTTTTGGGGTGGACTAAGGACCCCTTTCTAGCGGCAGTAGCTCTGAGAAAGATTCTTCAGCTGCTTCGTATGTCTGGATCAAGATGCCCTTGTCTGCTGGTCTTGAGAGGAAGGCGTGGGAGGGGGAAGCCTGGCTTTTGCTGTTCAGGGGCACCAGGGGTGCTGAAAGCGATTCCCCTGCCTTTCCACCACCCTCTGCTTCTACCCCACCTCTCTCCATTGACCCCAGCACTGGGTGCCCGAATGCCAGTGCCTCCGGGGACATCCCCAGCAGTGTTGTCCCTCAGCCGTGGCCTCCCCAGCTCTCGGCCATTTCAGCTACACTTCCCTCACGTCAGGCTGTCTGGGGAAGCCAAGGACACGTCGTCATCATCAGAGCAGCTAAGATTTACGCAGCTCTGGCGCTGTTGCCAGTGCTCCATTAAGTGTGTGACAATGTATCTCATGGGATTCTTAGGGAGCCTGCTATGGAGCTGACTTAGAAGGGCCCAGTGAGACCATCCAGACTCTGTGACCAGCTCTGGAGGGAGGGGCGCAGTCCCTTGATGTCCCACCCTACCCTGCCTGATGGTTCCCAGGCCAGCCTCTCTGTGTCCAGCGTGCCTCGTGTTCTCATTCTCTCTCACGCCTTCACACAGGTTGTTTTCCTGAAAAGGGACGAGATACTGGGGGCTCTGGGCCTGGTGGCACAGGTCTGTAAGTTCAGCTATTGAAGAGTGAAGCCACGAAGATCACAAATTTCAGTCTTGCCCAGGCAACTTAATGAGACCCTGACTCAGACAGTAAAAAATAAATGGGCTGGGGCTATAGCTTAGTGAATACTGGCCTACCCTGTGAGGCCCCAGGACAGAGGTGGACGGCAAAAGCTCCCGACTCTCCTCCTTGCAGTCCTGTGCCTGCAAGGCAGCCTTCCATGGTGTTTTCTTTTGGCCTCTAGAGACAAGCCTCTTCTCTTGAGTGACTTCGGTTTGTGGAAAAAATTGGGCTTTATCCGTGCAGGGATGCACCCCCTGCTGGTCATCTCTTTCCACTAGCGAAGGCTCTTTTTTCTCTTAATTAGTGTCTAACCTGTTCATTTTCTGTCTCCGAGGTGACCAAGCGAGAGAAAAAAATGCAGCACCAGAGGAAAAATCAACAGCTTAGTCACTCGGGGCTGCGGCCAGATGGCTGTAAACCCGACTGCATGCCTCCGCTGCTGCTAAGAGGTTCACAAAAAATAAATTCAGCACAGACTTTTTAAAAAAAAAATAGAGGCTTTATCGAGATGTAATTTCCATTTCCTGTGTCCAGTCAGTGGTCCCAATGTTCAGAGTTATTCAGCCCCATCACAGTCAGTTTTAGGGCACAGACATCACCCCAAAGGGAACCCCTGTGCCTGCTGGCAGCTACTCACCGCATACCCCCACCCTTGCTGTCCTCTATGGCTCTGCTCATCCCGGCATGCCCTGGTAACACGATCACGTAGCAACGTGGGTGTTCATGCTTGCCCTCTCCGACTTAGTCTCTCGCCTTCGAACTTCCCCCATGTTCTCACACGTGCCTGTACGTCATTCCTTTTTATGGCTGAATAATATTCCATCGTGTGGCTGTGCCACATCTGTGTACCCGTTCGCTGCTGAGGGATGTTCTGGTTGCTTCCGTTTGAGGGCTGCTATGAATAATGCTACCATGGACATCTGTGCACAAGATTTTCTGTGAGTGTGTGTTGTAATTTCTCCGGAGTTTTTGTTCCAGTTCAGAGTCAGATGGCTAGGTCGGATAGACAGGCTGTAACGTGTAAGTGTTTAAGGAGTTTTCAGTGCCCCGTGTGACACTTCCACAAGCAGCACCTGAAGGCCCAGTTCTCCATTGTTTGCCAGCGTGTGTGGTGGTTCCAGGTGGGAGCCACACTGAGTGCACAGCCGAGTCCCTGTGGGACACCAATGAGCATTTCCCTGGTGGCTAAGGGGATAGGGCCACTTTTCTTTTTCCTTTTTTTGGTTTTTTCAAGACAGGGTTTCTCTGTAGCTTTGGTGCCTGTCATGGAACTAGCTCTTGTAGACCAGGCTGACCTCGAACTCACAGAGATCTGCCTGCCTCTGCCTCCCGAGTGCTGGGATTAAAGGTGTGCACCACCACTGCCTGGCTGAAGATACTTTTCATTTGTAAATATTCTTCAGAGCACCATCAATTCGAGTTATTTACTCATTTAAAACCTATCTAAAAATACTGAGTTATAAACATTATTAATATATTCTGGGCATAATTTCCTTAAGATACACGATTTAAAACCATCCCTCTTGCTCTGCCTCTCTTTGTTTTCCTGATGGTGTCCTTGGTTACACAGTTATCATTTTAGCGATGTCCAACTTGTCATTGTTGAGGGCAGTTTCCCTAATGTCAGGTTTAAGAAATCATAGTTGTGGTCACCAAGATTTCCTCTAATCTCATTTTCTCTTGTTTTCCCAAGAGTTTTATGGTTTAAACACTTTTAATTGGTCTTTGGTTTATTTTGACCAAATATCCAACTTCATTCTTTTACACATGGGTATTTAGTTGTCCCTGTTCACACACAGAGCATTCTTCCCTTACCCTATTGTTTGACATTTGTCTAAGCCACTAGATCACGGCTGTGGAGGTTTGCCCTCCACTGCTGAGTTTTCTTTATGCTCCTTTAACACTGCCTTGGTCACTCAGCTTTGTCTTGTGTGGAAACTGATGCGGAAGCCCTCAGCCCTCCAATTTCTCCTCCTCCTCCTCCTCCTCCTCCTCCTCTTTCTCCTCCTTCTCCTCCTCTTCCTTCTTTCTTCTTTTTCCTCCTTCTTCTTCCTTTCATCCTCCTCCTTCTCTTCTCCCTCCTCCCTTCTATTTTATTATGTATACAACATTTTGCCTCCATGTATGCCTGCAGGCCAGAAGAGGGCGCCAGATCTCATTACAGATGGTTGTGAGCCACCATGTGGTTGCTGGGAATTGAACTCAGGTCCTCTGGAAGAACAGGCAATGCTCTTAACCACTGAGCCATCTCTCCAGCCCCCAATTTAGTCTTCTTTTTCAGGATTGCTTGGGTTATGCTATGGCCTATAGGAATTTGCATAGGAAATTCATAGTCAGATGGGCAGTTTTTGTGAAGAATCTAGCTGGGGTTCAGAGAGGGACTGATTGTTCTGACTGTAGATCAGTTTAGGGGAATAGCAATGTGTTAAGAATTGGTCTTTAGAATGGCTAAGGAAAATGTGGTACATTTACACAATGGAGTACTACACAGCAGAAAAAATGACAGCTTGAAATTTGCAAGCAAATGGATGGATCTAGAAAACATCATATTGAATGAGGTAACTCAGACCCAGAAAGACAAATAGCTTATGTACTTACTCGTAAGTGTCTTTTAGACATAAAGCAAAGAAAAACCAGTCTACAATTCACAATCCCAGAGAACCTAGACAACAAAAAGGACCCTAAGAGAGACATACATGGATCTAATCTACTTGGGAAGTAGAAAAAGACAATATCTCCTGAGTAAATTGGGAGCATGGGGACCATGGGAGAGGGTAGAAGGGGAGGGGAGAGGAAGGGAGGGGAATGGAGAAAATATATAGCTCAATAAAAACAATTTTAAAAAAATAATTGGTCTTCTAAACTGGCAGCAGTGGCGCACGCCTTTAATTCCAGCACTTAGGAGGCAGAGGCAGAGGCAAGCAGATCTGAGTTTGAGGCCAGCCTGGTCTATAGAGTGAGTTCCAAGACAGCCAGAGCTGTTACACAGAGAAACCCTGTCTCAAAAAGCAAACAAAAACAACAGCAAAAAAAGAGTTGGTCTTTTGACCAGTCAATGTGGGATAGCTTTCCAATTACTTAGCAATAACTGCAGTTTTCAGAATACAATCTATTAAATTATTACTATTAAATTATTATTAAATTGTTACTATTTTGTGAGGCAGGTCAGAAGCAAGGTCTCTCTATGTAGCTCTGGCTGTCCTAGGGTTCGCTATGTAAACCAAGCCGGCCTCAAACTTAGAGACACACCTGCCTCTGTCAACCAAGTGCAGATTAGAGGCGTGACCACTACATCCAGCAATGTTATTCTTTTTGATGCTCTTTACATGAAGTTTAGCCTTAATTTCATTTTTGGATTGCTTGTTTTAAATATAAATACAGTTAAATTATTGTGTATTGATCTTGTAATCTGCAATTTTGGTCAGCCAATTTATTAGCTCTAATAGGCATGTGTGTCTGTATATATATGTGCACACATGTATATGCTCTTTAAGATCTTCTACATACAAGAATGTATCATAGGCCAGGTGGTGGTGGTGCGTGCTTTTAATCCAGCACTTGGGAGGCAGAGTTCAAGGCCAACGTGGTCTATAGAGCAAGTGCTAGGACAGGCTCCAAAGTTGCACAGAAAAACCCTGTCTCGAAAAAGAAAAGAAATCAGAGCTTTACTTTTTTAAAAACAACAACAAAAAATGAGTTATCTTTTATTTTCTTGCCTAGCTCCCCTGGTAGGCTCCTTCTGGATGGCTGTAGAATACAGTGTGAGGAGTGGGCATGCTTGTCTTGTTCTTGGGCTTAGGCAGAGGAAAGCATGTCAGCTCTCACCATAAGTAGCATGTAGCATGTTAGTGTGTAGTCTTGTAAGCTGAGGAAGTCCTTTCATTTCTGGGTGTTAGCAGGAGAGCTTGTTCCTGGAGAAATGGGATCTCAGGACCAGAAGACCTGGCCTAGTGCTCTGAGCCTAGAACCATGCCCCCTACTCCCTACTCTCTCTCTCACCTGGGTTTTATTTTTTTCTCAAGGCAGGGTTTCTCTGTGAAACAGTCCTGGCTATCCTGGAACTCACTCTGTAGACCAGGCTAGCCTTGAACTCACAGAGATTCACCCACCTGCCTCTGCCTCCCGAGTGCTGGGATTAAAGGCGTGCACCACCACTTCCCAGCCTCAACTTGGGGTTTTGAAATGGTTGCTAAGTGGCTTGCTTACAGGGGGCTCCAAAGAGTCATGTTGTTAGGAGCAAGGTCTGAAAGTTAGAGGCCGAGGTGTGCCCTTGGCTATGGACATCAGTAAGGCAGCATGACTAGAGAGGAGCCTTGAACTGGGCGTGGTGGCTTTGCCTTCGAGTGTCCTGGGCCTGGGAGCTGGCAGCATCCCCAGCTGTCCGTATCTGGCAAGCGTTTCTACCCCCACATAACACTTACTGACCTCTGCTTGGAAATGCTAAAAGGAGTACCCATGTCTGGGCCTGTGTCCAGCGGTCGTTAAGAGGGCTCCGTGGAGGAGAATCTATTTCAAGAGCACACCAAGTACACGGAGAGAAATTAGGAGAGACGACAGAGGTTTGTAAGCTATGGGGAAGGGGGGTTGTGTGGGGACATGTCTGGTGCTGAGCACCAAAGCTCACTGCTAGGGGCCCAGCTCACTAGATGGATGAGAAGGACAGGACAGCTTCTTGTTCTATAGACCAAGTGGGACGTAGAGGAGCGACAGGTTACCAGATCGCTAGATGAAGTTAGCCTCTCCTCGACTCCACCTGAGGCCACTACACCTGGTTTCTCACAAATCCCCCAGCATGGCCTAATCAAGTTTCCTATTTTTTGTTTGAAGGCAGAAGCCCAGAGAACCACAGTCAGAATCTGTGAACTGAGGTCCCAGGCTTTGGGCAGACAGACTGAGGTGTTGTGACCAGCGAGGCCACCGCTCAAGTCCATAGAAGCTAACATGAGCTCTGCCCTGCGAATCTCAAGACCAGACTTACCACGAATCTTCCATACTTCTTCCGGCAATGGGGATGGGTCATTCCCATCTTGATTGCCCATTTGTAAGTGAGTTTGGCTTACAGTTATAGGGAGAATGCTTGGGGCCTTTGTGTAAGCAGAGTGACCAACAGTTACATTTTTTAAAGTAACCTAACTATTCTGTAAGGCCCTCTGGGATGCCACTGAATCTGCCCACCAAGGGAGCGGCCCTCACCCCAGTTCCGGCAGTAGAACCTCAGACTCAATGAGGTGACTAGGCCAGTGCGGGGACTGTGGGATCCTGCTCTCAACCCTCAGGACCTCACGATCTTTGGAGTTTCCAGGGCCTCAGTTTCTCCACTATGCAAAGCAGAGCAGAGTCAGTGCATGTCTTCCCTCAGCCATAGAGGCATCTGGAAACAGGCTCAGGGGAGGTGGCTCACCCTAGCTGTTTCTTGCTTGGTGAAGGAGGGTTCAGGCCCCATGGAGCCTGAGCCCTGGCAGTCTGTCCTGCATCAGACTTCATGACTTCACCCTGGGGCTGTCCTGTAACTCCCAGCCTTTCTGGTAGGAGATACCTCACTCCTCTTTGGGGGCTCAGGCTGGTTGGGGAGAGGACAAAGGATAAATTGTAAAGATCCCAGCTTGCCTGGGCACTGACTGCCCCTCCTGATTCACACAGTGGCTCTTCTGCCTCGTCGACCTCCTACGACTCTGTTTCTCTGGCAGCCCGGAGGGAGGGCTGGGGCTCTGTCTTCGGATGAGGAGCCGCTGTCTGGAGTGTGAGGCATTTCTCCTCAGGTGAGTGGAGGAGGTTGGTGTGGTCTGGGGCTGACTCCCTACCTGGGGTCTACAGATATCCAGGGCCAGGGTTCAGAAACCGACTAAGGGTCTACAGGGCCAGTGCAGCTAGGGAGACAGTAGCTCAGTTCCTGGCTCAGCCATAGGCAATCAGGGTAGTTTACTCCATCCTGTCCTCAGTTTCCTTACCTGTGAGATGGGGGTATCTAGGGCCTTTCTCCACAGGCCAACCTACACTGGGTGGGAAATGGTAGTGGAGCCCCCTGGTGGTAGGGTTTCTACATTGTGTTGGCTCAGGGCCTTTAGGGAACTTTTGCCGATGGTCCACTCAGGGTGGGGCTGTCATAGCTGGTATGGTAGTGGGTAGCCGTGGAGAAGACAACCCTTTCAGGGGCTTACTGCTGCTGGATTCCTGCTCCGCCTCCTCTATTACCTGCCTCAGGAGATCGGCTCCCATGGGCAATGGTGCCAAGGTGGGCAGGGAAGGTGGGTGCTCAGCCCGTGCCAGGGGTGTAAGGGCATGTGGGCTGTCCCCGGGCCAGCTGCCTCCCGGACCATGGAGGCTGGCCTAGCCCCTGACCTGGGGCTCTAGTTCTGGGTCAGCGCGGTAGTCCATTTTACTTCAGAGGACTCTGTTCTTTGAAAATATGAGATTTGTCCCAGCCTCACCTTCTGGGGTTCCAGCCTACCCAAGGGTCTCCCAGCACAGGCTTCTTCCTCTCTGTGATACCTCACAGAGCTTGGGGCTGGTTAGGGACCCGAGTCTCCTGTGTCTCCCGGCTGGCCTCTGTGAAGCTAGCAGGCCTCTCCCCATTCTGGTTCTGGTTCTACGTAGGCTCTTTATCTGTCATTGGCAGATTAAGTCAGAGAAGCATGTATTAAAGCCCAACTGTGTACAAGCATGTATTAAAGCCCAGCTGTGTACAAGCATGTATTAAAGCCCAGCTGTGTACAAGCAGGTATTAAAGCCCAGCTGTGTACAAGCAGGTATTAAAGTCCAGCTGTGTACAAGCAGGTATTAAAGCCCAGCTGTGTACAACCAGGTATTAAAGCCCAGCTGTGTACAAGCATGTATTAAAGCCCAGCTGTGTACAAGGCTAACTGCGACCAATGCGAGCAGTGTCAGGACAGTCACAGAGCAAGGTTGAACTTAGTCCCGGACCCTTCCTCAGCAAGGCCCGAGCCTGTGCTATGAGAATCTAGCTAGGCGTCTTGAACCTGGAGCTGTTTGTTGTTTTGCTGTGCCTCTAAAACAGCCCCCATTGCCCCAAGTTTAGCTCTATGCTTGTTCTGAAGCTGGATCGAGTCACCCCAGGCTTGGGGCCTCAGGGAATGAATGGAAGGCTTTGGCAGATGAGGGTTGGCAGCGCCTTTCTAGTCCCTGTTCTGTTTGCATTTCCCCCAGAGACAGGACCACTTAGAAACCTATAAATGCCTGGCAGGGCCCATGGCCCAGGCGAGCATATAAATTGGGACTTGTAAAAGCCTAATGGTCCCCTCTGGACAGGGGAGAGAGAGGCGCGTGTGCCAGAAGTCCTCAGGCAGGGCCAGGGGCTCAAACCCCAAGCTGTCATGTAGACAGGCAAGGCAGGGGAAGGGGAGAGGGCTGCTGGAGACGTCCATTGAATTCTGCCCACATGGCCTCAGTCCTTCTCTCTGCAGCGTGGGTCACACATTTAGCATGCCAGATGGACTAGAGTTGCATGTGCAACTAGAGTTGAGAGTTGGCAGGTATGGTGGCATGGGGTGAGGTAGGGCAGGCTCTCCACGGCTAACCAGGACCTCAGACCCGCCCAGCCCCTTTCTACAAGCCATGCCCCACCATGCCTGTGGCTCTGCTTGGGAGAGGTCACAGGTACTCTTTAAGTCCTACGGTCCATGAACTTCAATTGGGTCAGTCATTGTCACTGGTGGGGTCGTTAGGCAGGTATGCAATAACGCTCTGCGCGGGTATTCTGGAGCTTGTGCCTGGGAGGGAGGAGGGCAGATCAGGGTTGTCTTCTTGGGGTTTGTCCTCTAGCAGAATGGCACTGGGTCAGGCCCTGCCCTGTCCTGCCCTGCCCTGTCCTGCCCTGCCCTATCCAGCAGAGGGAGTGCCTGAGCTGTAGGCCTGCCTGTCACTGCCAAGAAGCCCTTCTTCATTTGCTACTCTTCAGAGGGATGTCTAGACCAGGGGATGTGGAGAGAGGCCAGTGGAGGGGGTCTCAGGAACTGTCCTCCACTTGGATTTCCTGTGGTGGGCCCTTCTACCTGGTGGCCTGGGTCCTAAGGTACTCATGGGTCCCTTAGGTACTCAAGGCCATCAGAACAGGGGAATCCTTGGAGGATGGGTGCCAGTTTAGGGGATCCGTGGACCTGGCCACAGAACCAGAAGAGGAGGTCAAAGTGTATAATATTCCAGCTGAGGGGTTGCTGGATAAAGCCCTGCCGCCCCCCAAGTGCCCCTCCCCCAACTCCTCTGGGCATACGCCCTAGTCACATAAAGAGGACTTCACAGGCTGGTTGTGACAGGTCAAAGAAAAACTGGAGGAGAGGAGTGAGACGATAGAGAGGAACCGGAAGGGGTGGGCTCAAGGCAGTTAGAAGGGGAGAAGCATAGACAGAGCAGAGGAGCAGGAGACCAGGGGCCCTGCAGGGAGGAGCAGAGTGGAGGAGGGAGAGGAGAGGAGGAGGGTACAGGGCTCCTAGGGAATCTAGGGTGCTGTTGTGAGGTGGGGGACAACCTCAGTTGGTCACCTGGAAGGTCGGGCCTGGGCACTGTTCTAGCACCCCTGGACAGACTCTCCTGCATGTTCTAAAGACCCCAGAGAGCCTCTAAGCTGTGGCCCGAGCATGCCCCTTCTCCCATGACTCTCCTGGCCCAATGAGAAATACCAGCCTACTGTACCTAACTCCAGTTTACTCTGAGTGATAGGGACAGTCCTGTTTCTATATCATTTAGGGATGTGATGTCCCTGGGAGTGGTAGCAGGCATGTTCCCAGGTTCTCTGATCTAAGGGACAGAGTTGAGGAGTGGCCAGGAAGGGAGATATGGAGACCCTCCTGTGTTGGGCTCAAGTTAGAGACACTGCTGAGCCCCTAAGGATGCTGGGAATGAGTGGGGATGGGGAGGAGGAATCCCAGCAACCATGGCAGTCCAAGCCTTTGTTACCCCGCTGAGCTCGCTTGCCTCTCTTCTAGGTCTCAGTTTCTAGTGGCCTTTGTCTCCTCTTCTCCCTCTCTCGGCTCTGAAACTAAATGGAATCCAACTGCCAGCACCCTGTGTGTTCCCCGTGTGCTCGAGGCTCAGCCCTTTTCATTATTAATAGAAATATGTCCTCATTGTACAGTTTAATTCTGCTTATCTGGAGTGGATTAAGAGCCTACAATGACATGCAACATTGACTCCTGAACATCCCTGCTAAAGGAAATTTGCCACAGCCTAATTAGTTCCATAAAAAGTAGAGGAGGGGTGGAGTAGGTAGGGCATCCTGGGTGGGAGTCGGGGACCCTTTGTGCTGCAACTTAGGTTGGCCTGTCCTCTTTGGGGTCCTGAACTGGGCCCACACCAGGAGGCAGGGAACCCTGAGTCTGAGAGTCAAAGGCACAGGGCCACTGGATCACACAGGCAGGTTACTTCACCATGCCTCATTTTCTCCATCTATGCAATGGGACAAATGGCTCTCTGAGACACAGACAACGGATATGGAAAGGTTGCTGCTGTCTAGGGGGAGGGTGGCCATCAGGGCTGTGCTGCTGTTTGAAGGACGACCAAGAGCTGCCATCAAGCCTGGGCTGTGGACTGCTTAATACTGCAGGACTACTGTGGGGCACAGGTGTGACCCTGCACACCATGACCCCCAGAACATAGAACAGTGATCTTTTCGAGGCTTTGGGAAGGACTCCCATAACTGGGGTGATTGAGGGGTCGCTAGATGACAGGGGGACCAAGCATGCAGCCCAGCTTGGCTGGGTGACCCAGGAGCCTCAGATTCCTTTCTAAGAAGAGGCTCACCTGGACCCTTTCCCTCCCTCTATTCACGTCAGCCAAGTGGAATGGGCTGTGGCTGTATCCCAGTGGCTGCTGCTTAGCAGGGGAGAAGACCCTCCCAAGGGCATTTCCGGACCAGGGAGGGCTGGCGCAGAGGAGATGAGCAGGGAACTTAGCCCCCCGGGGCCTCCCACCCACAGATGAGGGGGGCTTTCCTTCCTCTTTTCCTCAGGTGACTGACATGAGCCCCTTCTAGGCCATGTGTACAGACTAGACGTGGGTCTGCTGTCTGGAATGGACACTGGAGCCAGGCAAAGTGGAAGGAGAGCTAAGCAGGCCTTGGTGCTCAGGATTGGCGCCCTCCATAGGCTGGGGCCATGTGTGGGTGTGGGCTCTTCTGAGCACAGTGCTCCCTACACCCCAGCTGGTCTGTGAGGAACCGACTTTTGCCTCTGTGTGTGTGTGTGTGTGTGTGTGTGTGTGTGTGTGTGTGTGTGTTTGTGTGTGAACTGTCTTTGAGCACCTCTCAGTCCCCATCTGCTCCCCAGTCCTGGGGCTATCTCCACCTGGGATCTGTAAGGACCACTGTATAGGATGGAGGAAGAGGGTTTCCAAAGCTATAGCCCAGGGCCAGGAGGCCCTGGGCTCTTCATGCACGCCCCTCCGAGCTTCTGGCCTCAGGCCTTAGGCTGAATCCCACAGTAGAACCAGGCCCTCATATCTAGTTTCCAGTTTTTAATGTTTTTCTTGTAAAACCAAAAATATAAAACTCCTAGGGAGGTGGAAAAGAGGTCTTGTACATTGTATATACACGAGGTCTGTGATTTGAGAACCTTAGGGCGAGAGAGGAAGATACAGTCAAGGGGCTGCCACAGGGCCACAGTTCCTGGCAGGCAGCTCTGAGACCAGACAGTTCTCCAGGCAGGGAAGTGGCCTTTGGATGCAGCCTGGCTGCCCCTGTGGGAAGCACCAGGACGGATGGCAAGCAGGTGAAGTGGTGTCGGGAGCTGGGCGGGCAGGGAAAGCAGGACTCCTTCAGGTGTCGGTGTAGATGGAGGGGATGTGGCTCAGGCAGTGGTCAAAGGCCCCATTGGGGAAGAAGCCACAGTCCTCGGGACCACTGGACACCAGGTCTTCCGACGGCTGAGGCTGCAGTGCTGTGGGACATGGGGTCTCTGCCAGGGCCTCGTAGCCTGTGGGCAGACAGCAGAGGGGTCAGAGCGGGAGGATGGCAGAGGCTGGATCTCTCCTCTAAAGTTCCTTTCGGGGAGCTGGTGACCCAGGTGGAGAGGAGTCACAGGGTCTTGCACTCCAAAGAGCCCAGGGTAGCTGGGAAGACAGTCTCAGCTCAGCCCCCTCCAGTGCTTGACTGTGTTGGAGGGAGGGAGGGGGCGGGGTGGGAGCATCCCAGCTTCGACCTTTAGAGGTTGACCCCTCTTGGCAGAAGGAACTCAGGTCCTTATTCTTCCAGGTCCCCACCTCCGACCCCAGACTCAAGATGCTACAAGCGGGGAGCCAGCATCTTAGTAAGTGATCATTAAGCCCAGCCTACTCTACAGCAGTTCTGTGAAGCGGGATCCACTATCTTTAGGGTGAAAGGATGGGCTCGGAGAGGGCAGGTGTCTTGTCTAAGGCCATACCGCTAGTAAGTGTGTGGGGGTGGGTAGGTGGAGGGGAGCGCTAGAACTTGGACGCCTGGCTTTTCTGGTGGACATGCTGTTTCCAGAGTGAGGTCACTGCTTAGGGATCCTTGACTTGAGGCAGAGACCTGAAGGACCATCCTATCCAATGTCCTGTCCCTGTGCTGCTGTCACGATGTATGTGGCTTTGGAAGTGAGTTCAATGGGAACGGGGTGAACTGGGGCCTTTGGCCTGTGCACGTGTTGGTTCAGCCTACTGTCATCTTGATGGGAGGTGGCTGGCAGTGAGGCAGCTGAATACAGTTGAAATAGATGCTGGGGACAGACCCAAAGAAGCCTCCTATCCGGGTGTCAGACTGCTAAATCAATAAAGCTGCCCTGGGGTGGGTCCAGCAGCACAGGATGGTGGCAGACAACAGTATGGACACAGAGTGGGTACCTGATCCCACAGGGGGCCTGCACACAGACCTGTCATGTATTAAATGTGGCCCGTATCTACCCACAGACAAGTAAGTGTTTACTGTATGGAAGCACAGGACTGCACAGACAAGCACAGCAACCTGAAGCAGCTACACCTGTCTATGGAGTCAGCTGTGAGTCTCGGGGTGGGTAACCATGGGGGCTCTGTGTGCATGTGCCAGCCCTACATGCACACAGATGCACTCTACAACACAGGAAGGGAGAACACAGACATAGAGCAGGTGTGGGAACGTGCACACAGCCAGACCCCCAGTGATGATGAAGCCACAGGTCTGTGCTTACCGGTGTCCTCTCTGCCTGGCCCTGTGTCCAATGTCCATGTCCCTCAGTCCCCACTGTGCTGCTCAAGAGCCCCCCTGTAGGGCATTATGGCTACCAGATCTGGACCCTGAAGCTGATCTGGCTGGGGCTCAGCTTAGGTAATTCAGAAGGAGGTTCTACCACCAATGTGCTGCCCCGAGCTCTAATCTGCCTGCTGGACAGATTAGATTCCAACTCTGGACAACATGCAGCCTTCCCTGTCCACTGCACTTCTCTACCCAATCAGGGCTAGGGCAGCAGACCCCCCCAGCCCGCCCACTCTCAGAGCCCTGGCCCTGCAGGCAAATAGGCATGTTCCTTCCTGTGAAGCAAGGGTCAGCATCGATCTCAGTCCCGACCTCAGCAGGTGCCTGATAAACACTCAGTGTGAAACACCATTGGACCATAAGCTCTGGTCTAATTCAGAGAGCCTAGGGACTCAGAGGACCTAGATATGGCTGAGCATGGCAGGAACGCAGTCATTCTGGTGGCTGTCTTGACGTGGGGGGTTGATAAATAGACAGGAGACAGTACACAAGCCCCACCAGCGCTAGCCTTGGTAGTGCTTGGGGAAGAGAGGTTTGGGGCAGCTTACCAGGGACAGGTAAAGGTGCGCTGAGGCTGGAGTAGGTGTTGGGCCTTAGAGGGTTGAAGCCATGGGCATCGCCCACCAGCCCGTCCCTGGAGGCTGCTGGCTCGGTGGTCCGGTAGCAGTCACTATACGGGAAGCAGTTCTGGATGGCATGGAAACTGCCTTGATACCCTGCAAGAGGAGGCAGGGACTGTGGTGATGGAGGAAGAGCCGTGGTCATGGGGGGGGGGGGTCAGCCCCGTGTTATCTGCTCCAGGCATCGAGGGTGTGAAGGAGAAGAGCACACAGGGAAAGAACGAGGGATAGAATGGTGGTCCTATGCGGCTGGCTGCAGTCAACAGCTGATGGGATGGTTGGCCCTCCACCTCCCGGATCTACTATACCCACCCAGTCTTCCTCCCAGCAGTAGGACTCTCCTTCCTGTCATTACGGCCAGAAGCCCACTGTGGCCCTCAGAACCCAGCCTGTTGTTCTGAGGACCCACCTGCCTCCCCCAGGCCCCATGTCAGTCCTCTTGGTCACAAGGGGTTGGATGCAGCTTACCTTGGGGGCTGGGTAGAGGTGGTGCTGGTGGGCTTTGGAAGGGTGGGTAGGTCGGCTTGCTAGGGAGCGTGGAGAATGGCTGTCCTCCTGGAGACTGACTCTGGGAGGATGGTGGCAGCGGTGGGGGACCGAGCCCCTTCAGTGGGCTGACCATGGGTGAGAGAAGACCAGGTCCTAGGCTGGAGAGGACAGAAGAGCATGATTTCATCATGGTGAGGCATGACCCAGGGCTTTGCCACCTTCTCTAATCTACAATGCTGTGATTATATCCATGAGCCTCTTGCTTGGTCATGAGTGTTCTAACGGGAGTTATATTTTAGTTGTGATCTCAGTTTTCAGGACTACCAGTAGATAAGGGACAGGGATGCCCATGACCTTGGAAATCCACAGACCAGAGTTCAAACTCCTAGCAACTTCCACCAGACACAGACCTTGGAATGTTGGGAGCCTTGGTTTCCCTGCAGGGTGCTATGTTGACCTCCGGACACGTTGCAGCTGTCACTATTATGGGTTAAATGCCACCCATCTCTGTTGGTGACCAGCCCTCCAGTTGTGGGTGACTCTGGATGTGGGGTGAACCGATCATCTGATTGGTTCACTAGAGGGCCCTTTTGTAGACCAGGAAGCCAAAGTTTGGAGAAGCTGCACAGTGCTTTCTGTCCATGTAGCCACATAGCACTGGCCTCACCAGTCTTGGTGCGGGTAAAATCAAAACCATGTAAACAAATGACCCAGTACAATGTGCATATATGTCCTCAATAAGGAAGAGCCAGTGCACCTGACATGCAAGCTGGCATTTTACTCTGCTGTGCAGTGTGTTTAAGGGAATTCTCCTATCTCCATCCCTGGGCATCTGTCTTCTACTTGCAGAGCTTCTGTGATGGGAAGCTCACTAACTCCATTCATGCATAACTCCAGAAACCCAGGCCCAACTCTGTGTCCTTTGGAAGCTCTTGTGAGCTGAGGCCATGGGGCTTGAGAGAGATGCAGGTGTCTTGAGGGTATTTAGGGCACCCAGGTTAGTTGCAGACTCTCCAGGCCTCAGGTTTCCTTCCGAACCTTTGAGTTCGGCTCACAGGAACTCTGAACCCATCTATATATAACAGTGCATTTTTGCCCACGGAGGGAGCAAGAGCAGAAGCAAAGTCTCCAAGGCTTTGGTTTGACATGTGGGTTTGCTGGACCAGCTCTATCAGTGGTTCTCAACCTGTGGGTCTCAACCCCTTTGGGGCTCATATATCAGATATCCTGCATACCAGATATTTACATCATGATAAATAACAGTAGCAAAATTAGCTGTGAAGTAGCAGCAAAATAATTTTATGGTTGGGGGGGTCACCACAATGTGAAGAGCTGACAGCAAATCGAGGACCTTGGCTCAAGGTAACCCTGTCAAGGGAGGTGCATTCTCCTCCTCCGAGCAGTGGGACCTGAGGGCGAGTCAGTGCCTACTCTGAAGGAAACAGGACTCTGGCGGGGCCAGGAATTCAGGGACACACTGGAGGTACCTTCTGCTCCCTGCAGCCCGTCCCCACAGCCTTGCCAATACCGCACCATCTCCACACACTTAGAATGTCACCGTCTGAAGTTCAAGAGCGAAGCTCTCAGAGACTCTCTGGACTTGACCTCTCCAGTCATTACTGTTTACAGACCATGGGGGACAGGGTCTCCCTTTGTGTGATGCCAACTGTGAAGGCCAGGCCACAGACCAGATGACCGCACTGTCCATCCTCCTGGTGGAAGATCCCTTTCCTTCAGGACTGTGCAGGACCTTCCGTGTCCCCTTCTTACCTTGCAGGGAAGGCCCAGGGAGGAGCCTGGCATGTGGCAAACAGTGGCCAATATCCACATACAGGCTCTTTTTGAGACAGGATCTCACTGTTGAGTCCAGGCTGCCCTGAAACTCGCCATCCTCCTGCCTCAGTGTCGCGAGTGCTTATATTTCAGGTGTACACCAAGATGCCCTGCCACAAGGAGGCTTCTGAACCACTCATCCCCAAAGCCTATGGATTCAGTGCACAGAAGAAGCAAGTGCAGATCTTGGGGTTCTCTGTTCAGACCCACCATAAATTCTCCTTTGTCACTAAATTCACAGCCAGTGAAACTGAATAGAATACGCATAGCTGACACACAGGCTGATCTGTGTCGCTCCAATGGCAAGCAGGTCATCTGGAGTCCTCTCAGGAGGCAGGGAAGTGCTTCCCATAGCACATGCTGGGGCTTTGGTTGAAGCCTATGTAAGTTACCCTGGACCTGGCTGGCAGCCCCAGGGATCCATGTCTTTCCTCCACAGGGCTGGGAACGAAACCCACCAAATTTGGTGTCTCCGCTGAGCCAGGGTAAATACATTTGGTCATGAAGTCAGGCCCTCTTAGCATATTTTTGAGTGAATCAGATAATTCTGTCAGGCTATTTAAATGTCCCAGCAAACCGCTGGGGAGCCTCAAGTGGCCAGTCCCTGTTGACTTTGGCAAGCAGGGGAAGCTGAAGGCCTTCCCGCCCATCTCTCCTCTGGGGCTGAAAAAGAAACCCATTCAGGCGAGCCTCAGGCCGCGTCAGCCATGGGGCCCTTCTCTCCAGCAGGCATCCGGAACCCGGCGCCTGGCGGCTGGGGATAACTCTCGCCACACTGCAAGCCAGCGTTGGGCGGGTGGGCTGGGGTCTGGTCTTGTCATCGCTCTGCCTCTCGCTGCAGGCATTCCTGATGGGTACTTATGCCGGCGGCAGGCGGGTGATGAATGAGGCCAAGTAACAAGCCCATGCCCTGCAAGGGCCTCTGTGGTTTAATGTCTTATAGCTGGAGATACTGAGGCTGGTCACTGGTAAAACAGGTGGCCTGGGCTGGGGCAGAAAGGGCAGGGGCTACTGTGGATGGGACATGTCTCGGTGACACCAGCAACTCCAGGCTTGGGGAGGTGATCCTTACCACCTGCCTGGAGGAGGCCTTTCAATGCCTTTTATGGAGGAGGCTGAGGGAGGGCCCAAGACTATGAGTTCCTCTCACCTAGCCAGGGTCAAGCTTGTGCCAGGATTGTTGTCTGGGTTCCCTCCCCATCTGCCCAGCCTTAGCTCAGGTTGCCCCCTCATATCCCATGCTCTTTACTGTTCCTAACCCGTGCTGTTGGCCCGGCCCAACCTTCAGGGTACCTCTATCACTGGCCTTGTGTCTGGCTTCTGGGGCATCATCTCTCCAGCTCGGCATTTCACACAGTGGTTCCTCTCCCAGCATACCCCAGCTCTCACCATGCCTGCTGGAATTTCCCACTCCTCCACCTGTCTCTGGAGCCTGGCTTAGCACCACCTCCTGCAGGCAGCCCATCTGGCCTGCTGGCTTCCTTTCTGGGCCTCCACAGCCCTTTCTGCTCCTTCCCCAGATGGCCAAACTGCAGCCTGTCCAACATCTCTTCACATAAAGCCAGTGGTGGCCTGGCACTGGGCCGGGGACCTGCCTATAGGAATCGGGAAGGAACAGATGAATGAACGGGAAGAAGACCCAGGTAGGAACAGCAGGCCGCAGATTCGGTGGCAAAGCCAGACTGATCCTAGGTGTACAGTGGCCCAGACTATGCAGCCTTGGGGAGGGGGAGAGCAAGCAAGGAGGAAGGTGCTGGGGCCAGGCCTATAGCAACAAATCTGAGTAAGTTTCTGTTAGTGATAAGCCAAATGGGTAGGGGTTGGGACTCCCTCTGATCATGAAGGAGGATCACAGCATGTTCAGCAGATCCAGCCAAGAGGGCAAGGAGCACACTGAACACAGTGACCCAGGCAAGCCCTTCTACGGGAAGTCTGGTATCAAATGCCCAGAGATCCAGGGAGATGGCGGAGGGGTACTCCTGAGGGGCCTGGCTACAGCAGAATTTCCCCAGGGGCCTCTGAAAGGAGGAGGTGAGCAGCTGGAATCCTGGGGATCAACGGCATGTGCCCCTGGTGGTGGAGTGTTCCTGGGAGACATTGATCATATGGTACCCAGAAGGTGACACAGAGCACAGGACCCAGTCAGTGACACGTAAATGTAGGCTGCTGTCATCTGTAATGGCAGCCTGTGTGCAGGTCACCTGCCATGCTCTGCCTTGCTCACCTCTGACACAGTGCTCAGGCATGACCCCTTGCCATACATACCCATCCCTGGTGCTCTCGGCGGTGGGCAGAGGGGAGAGGTGGTGGTGGGAACCAGTGGTGACCTCCAGCGGGTGGTGCCTGGAAGGGACGTCATGGGAGGGGGACAGGATGCCCGAAGCCAGCCCATTTTGTGGGGTGACAGGGCCAGGATACACACCTGCAAGGAACCAAACAGATGTCACTGGGCTCTGGCCACTCGCTAGGGTGTGAACCTCTCCGGAGCTGTGACTGTCTGCTGATGAAGAGAGAATGACACTAAGGAGGAGGGTCACAGAGGTGCCGGCACCATTCTGTCTGGGTCAGAGCGTGAGGGATGGAGATGAGGAGGGGACTGTCAAGACACATGGGGCTGGGAACTTGTATGGAGCAGGCTGTTTCAAATCATCATTGGGCTGCTCTGGAAAAGCAGGGCATGGCTCTATCCCCAAAAGCAGATGGGGACCTTGGAATGGAAAGAAGCAGAACGAATCTGGGGTCTTGGTAGAACTACTTTTCATAGTGGAGCTCCCTTTGCAGGAGCTAAACTCTGCCTCCTCAGACACAGGCAGAGCCTGGGTATCCGGTGACTAGCTGCAGAGGCTCCTTGCAAGGCCTACTATGGGTAGTGATCCAGGCTGCACCCTACTCTAGGGTCCCACCCAAGGACTGGAGTCACCTTTGAGCACTTCTATCCCTTGTCAACACAGCTGCACTAACAGACCAATGGGAACACTAGGTCTGAATCACATGTTGGTCCAGAGGCCCAGCGGAGGGTTTGGGGACCACCGAGGGCAGCAGCATTGCAAAGTAGCCTGTCAGGAGAGGATGACCCCTCCTCTGGGATGGGGCCTAGGGGCACAACAAGGCCTGCTGTTTGCTTTGTGGGGCTGGGGGCAGCATCTGGGTCCTCATGCATGCTGGGAAGACCACTATTGCTGAGTTACACCATCAGCTCAAGGGTGGACCGTTTTGGATGCTCCTACTTTGCCTGAAAAGAAAAATCAATTTTGCCTTTTGTTAACCTAGCGTGCTTATTTGAATGGACATGCCACTTTTCTTGAAATTGGTGCATCAAGGTGACATCCCGGGAGGACTCTCCCCAGGATTATACTCTCACTGACACCAGGGCAGTGGCCACCAGTTGGCTGGTCCCTCCCCTGCTGGTTGTTACTTCTTGAATTTTGTCCTAGTTGTGGGGAGAGGGGCAGTAGCTTTTCATGACCCTGGAAGGACTAATTTGGGGGAACATCCAGGTTTCTTCCAGGATGGTCTCAGCTGCTTAGCATTCTAAGGCTAGCTCATCCTAGACTGGCCATTCTGATTAGAACCTATAGGGGCTATTTCAAGGAACTGAATGGGGCTGGGCTACAGGGCTGAGGCAGAGTCAGGGAGCCATGGTAACGTGGTCCCAAGCGTCTTTAAGCTGATTACTGGAGCAGCACTTGGCTTTGAAGGTCAGATGACCTGCAACTCCGGATGGTGACTGTGGCTAGGTGATACCAGAAGAAGTCCCATTATTCAGTCCTCATGGTTGGAACTATGGCTTTTATGTGCCCAGTTTTCTCCACACACCTAGCTTGACAAATTAGAAACAGACTCCCTGAACATCATGAACCAAATGGAGAGGGTGCCTATTTGAGGCAGAGCCTCCAACTGAGCTGGGGTCTGAAGTATACAAGGAGGATCTGAGCTCTGCTACAGGCACTGCAGCTCGCCGACGATGACACCCAAACTTTGGGCAGCCCCCAGGCACCCTGAAGCTGTACTCTCTAGTGTTGCCCTCCCTGCCTTGGTCAGGTAGCAAGGAGGAGGGTGTGGCTCTGGAAGCAGCTCAGCCTGCATCACTTTGTACACTCCTTAATCAACTGGAAGGCTGGAGCGCTGATGTCACTCTTCTCACACCCCACTACCTCTCATGGCACCCCGTAGAGCTGAAGACATGCCTGCCAGATAAGTGTGCTCTTCCAGATCGGATAGTGACAAGCTCACGTCATCGCTCCCTCACCCTCTCTGTTTTGGACTCTTCTGACCCAGCCTCCTAGAATCTATCCCCTGCCTTTACTGCTGTCTTGGCCCGTGCCCATCTGTATAGCCGCGATGGAGCATGTCCGTGGGCAGTGCGTGGGATGAAAGGATCACCAGACCCTGAAGGGCCGTGGGAGTGGGGACTGGGCCTGTAGCCTCCCCATTCCACACCACTTTGGGCTGTAAAGCAGCAACATCAATCATCAGCCATGAGCACTTAGCCTCTGGCCCTAACATCTGTTTCCCACTGTGCCTCAGGCGTCTGTGTGCAGACTAGCCCCAGGGAGTGCCTGGCAGGCCATCCTTCCCAGCTCTTGCTGGAGTGAAGGACCCAGTCCACAGCAGGCACACAGTAGGTATGAAGAATTATGTAGGGTGGAGACATTCAATGAAGAGCAAGGCCTCAGGGGCACAGCCTGGGTTCAGTCAGGCACCTCCCCAGGGAAGTGAGCAGTGGGCAGCTGACCGCTTCCCACTGAATAGCTCCTGGGATGGATTTTCTTTCACCTTTTCCTCACGGCAGGCATAGGAGGAACACAGAGAAAGACCACCTCCTCAGACTAGGCAGCAGGGTAGACAGGCATGCTGTTAACAGGAGGGCCTTCCTCCTTTGACCATGCCCTGGTGGACATGTTTCTCACTAATGAGGCTTTCAAGACAGTATCTGTTAAGAGAGACAATGATTGCTGCTGTCCCTGCCTCTCGATGACGGCAAAGAGGCTCCTAGGCTGACCTGCGCTGATCTGGATGAATTGGTCCTCTCCAGGTAGGCACATAGGGGCTGCAGGCCCCAGGGCCCCAGGCAGCTGTGACCTCATCAGCAGGAGTCCTTAGCTTGGGGTCCCAGCAATAGGATTAAGCCCTTTCCTGTCCCAGTGCAGCAGTTTTGGGGTACATAGCTGAGGTGTATGTGTGTGGTCCTCCTTGCATGCACCCCTTGTATACACCCCGGAGGCATCTTCACACAATAGGCCTTGCAGATGGGCGAAAAGCTGCTCTTTCGAGGCTGTCTGGTAAGGGCCCTGACATGTTTTAGAGTCTGCTGCTACTACGTCAATGATGGGGGCGAAGAGTAAAATTAGAAAATAAAAGGAAAATGCTTTAAACGGTTAGAGTAATTCAAGAAATCCCAGAGGGCAGCCGAGCTCTCTGCTCTGTGGCTGTGGTTTCCTCGGAGAGCAAGGGGAGAAGGCACAGCACAAGAACCATCGGCTCAATCTAAAGGCCATGCTGCCCGCAGCTGGGCAGTGTTCCCAAGCCACAAAGTCAGGATTCCTGCCATGGCCCGAGTGTGCCCTGCAGCCAGCTGCTGCTGCTTTTGCGGGGCCAGTGGCTCTGAGTGTTGTCCAACGGGCCTGCAGAGTCTGGCCCAGAGAGCCCTACAGTGGGTCGCAGAACTCAGCAGTGAGTAGGCTGTGGTTCCGACCACACTGCCCATCCTTTCCAAGTCTTGGTTTTTCTCTTCTGAAGGAGTCATGCTGGACACGGAACAGGACTTCAAGTCCAGACTGAACTGGTTGGGTGCATCTCGGCATGCCTCACTGTGGATTAGAATCTGGCTTACACTCAGGGATGTGGACTCTATTCAGCATTCCAGGCAGGGCCACATGTCCCCCAGCCTGATTCTGCATGTGCCCCACATGGGTGCTGGTGACTCTGGAATGAGGCAGACTCAGGCCTTCCCCAGAGGAGTTCCCAGTCACAGGCTGATGGGGAGACAGGAGAAAAACGCTGACAGTCCTGAGGAAGACTTCCTAGAGGCAGGGACAAGGAGACAGGTTCTGAGAGCAGGCTAAGAGCAACTGTGGTGAAGGACTGGGAAGGGACTTGTCAGACATTCCCGTAGCTGTATTCAGGAGGCCTGAGGCCAGACTAAGGGGGAGTGGGCGCCCTCTTATGGCAGCAGGAGTGTTCATGAACATCTACCTACTTAGAGAAGCCATCTTGAAGGGAAGGGGACAGAAGCAGCGAAGTCCAAAGTCCGAGGGGGCAAAGCACTCTGCAGCGAGTCTTACCCGTGGGCCCTTGGGCTGGCAGTGACTGGCTGTGCCCTGGCACTGTCTCCTGCACACATACCTGGGAGTAGCTCCTGGCTCAGGGTTTGGCCACCCTTCCCCCTGCTGGCAGGCAAAGGTGTGGATGCTTGGAGTTGCTGCATTGCCAGGCACTCGGACAGGACAGCCTCTGGATCAGCACCTGTGTGCAGCTGGGGAGCAAGCAGTGGGGAGGTGTGAGTGTCCGGCCACCTGCCCACGGGCACCCCGTCTGTGCTGTGCTGGTTTCCTCACTGGGAAAGTTGCTAGTGGACATTGTAAGGACTTCTGAGAAGAGATGCAGGACAGGATTTGACATGCAAGGATTTTTCTAGAAGATGTTCCTACGAGGAAGTATGCCAGAAAGGCTGGGCATACGTTCAGCCCACTGAGCCAGGGAAGGAGGGAGGGGAACCACTCAGGTTGGAGTCAGGGTCCTGTGTCTCTTGGGAGGGATTTCTTGGGAGGGATCAGGTTTAGAGGTGTGGCTCCAGCACATACTGGGACGGGAGGTCAAGGGTAACTATTGGGGTTTTGCAGCTCCCGTCAGGGCCACCTGTGGCAGCAGGAGTGACGTCGCTTGGCAAGAGTGCCTTTCTCCCTCTTCCCTGTCCCTATGAAGGACATCGAAAAGAATCCAGGGTCGGGCCCAGTCCCACAGCACTTCTCCCTGTGCGTCAGTGGATAACTGAGTTCTCTGGATCTCACCCACCTTGCCTGTATTCTGGAGCTGTCATTGCTTCTGCCATTCACAGAAGTGATCTGTGAAGTACCGTGTGTGGGGCTGGCTCGGCTCCAGCTGCCCGACTCCAAAGGGCCACAGAAGTGGCCCAGTGAGTTACTGTGTGGACTCGAGCTGTTTGGCTAGCAGTAGAACCTGGCTGGGATAATCTGACCAACACCACTTGGGATACCTTGGAACATCTTTACGTCTCCAGATGGAACAAAAACAACCAGGATGGGGCTCTGAAGACACTGGGTGACAAGGGGCAGGTACCTGCATGGGTGATGACCCTTTTCCAGGGAAATCCCCAAACAGTCAAGAGCCAAGGCTCTGTCCAAACATTCACTTTACCAGGTCAAAACAGGTGCCGAGAAGGCCAGGGCCTTGCCTGTGTTTTCAGGCTGCTGAGAGTCAGCCGCAAGGGGTTTTCCACCTTCCCAGGCAGAGGGAGGGCTGACCAGGCAGGGAAGGCATGCCAGTCTCGCACTGGGCTCTCAGCGCCTGACCCGGCAGCTGTTTTCCATGTAAATGAAGTTTTTGGCAAAAGAGGGCCAAGGCATGTTCTTGCAGACCGCAATGTCGATTGGATTAGGAACAGCAGGAGAGGAGAATTAAGGAAGAAAAGCATTTCTAATTCTCTCCAAAATGTAGAAGGGCTGCCAAGGACTTGTCATAATACAAGGGTCGCCTTACCCAGAAAGATCCATCATCCCCGATGGCTCTAATGGATGCTTATTGTTGGGAAGTTTGCAGATCTGCAGCCCAAGTCCCTGGGGGCTCAATGTGAGTCAAGCATGGGCCTGGGAAAACCAGGGCAGGATTCTGGTCCTTGGGCACCAGTCCACTGGGGACAGCAGCCTCCTTGGCACCTAGCTCCAGCCTACGGAAGCCTGAGCTATCCCTTGCTGCCCTGAGGCAGCGTCAGGAGCTGGTATCCTGGCTATCTCTCCTGGGCTGTGTGACTGGGCTACTTTGTTAATGTATGTGAGATGGACACAAGCTAGAGCCCACTCACAGGGTGCCAGCTACGGTCAACAAAGCAGCAGGTACAATGTCTAGCTGAGGAGCCACCGGGTTAGTGGCTTGTCCCACTTCTCAGTGAGTTAAGGATGTGGTGGTGTTTGCACCGACAGGCTTGCTGCATATCCTGACTCTACCTTCCTCTGCTCTACCCTTCAAATGGTTCCCAGTGCCTCCAAGATGAGCTGCATGCCATCTCCATCATGAGGTAGGCTTTCTCCTGGTACCCTGTCTCTCTCTGTCCATCCCATGGAATGGAAACTATTTTCCCCGGCTGTAGGGTTTTGCTGTTTTATTCACAGCAGCATCCAAGGTCATGGGGTGTGGATCACAGTGCTCACTTCTAATATTGATTAAGGGAGTTAGTGGCTTTCCCTGTGCCTTCCTACTTTGCTAGAGCTGCTGAGATGGCTCCTGCCTGTCCCTGTACCCTCACTCCCACGGCCCTGGGGATTGAGTGCCCGGGCCAGGGTGCTCTGCCCAAGGTCGCTGTCCGTTCCTTACTGCATGACCTGTCCCCCACCCCCCACAGCTTCCAGCTGACTTTCTCATGCAAACCTTTCTCCTCCTCAGGTTTTCAGTCCTGGTGAAGGACACCACCACGGAGGCTTCCCTGGGGTCCTGACGCTGCCTGGGTCAGCCCAGGTCTCCATCATTGCATCTCAGATCACCCCCACTATCTTCTTTGTTCTTACCGCTGAATGTACATTTCACTCTGCCATCCCCATGCTCCACATGGCCCCAGAAGAATCTCTCAAGGCCACTTGAGGGCACTGAATGTCCTCAGGACAGTTCAAATACTAGGCAGGGTTTCCAGCATGTGAGTGCCCAGCTATGTACAGATATGAATACACTGGTCCCACAAGGTGCCGTGGCTCATTCCAGGCACACACTTCTGACCCGAACTCGCCTGCCTGCACTGCAAGAGAATGGCAGTGCCCACCCTTTCCTTCTGTGTTGGGAATCTGTGCCAATTACAGGCTCAGTCCTGGACATATATATAGTCTGTCACTCAGTCAGCAACTGAGGCAGGAAGCATAGGGGCAGAAGGGCCACCAAGCTAGCAGTGGCAGGCCCTGCAGGTGGGACCAGAGCTCACACCCCTAGGCCATTATCCTTTATGGTTCCTGGTGCTTCTTCCTGGGACCTTTCTATTCCTTTGCATATGGGCCAAGGCCCTTTATCTTGCTGTCTATGTGATTTTTCCTCCCTGCTGTGATCAGTATCATATGGCAAGGAGCATCCTCTTGGTGTGTGCCTCAGGTCACTGCAAATGGGTACTATCTATGCCTTCTCTCTTCCATCTTCAATGCCTAGCCCAGAGCTGGGCATGAGTATTGTCATGATAGGGTACCAGCTTTTTGGTGGGTGAATGTCTAATCGGTTGAGGTGATAAGGGCAGGGTTGTGGACTGGTATACCGGGTGGGAGGCAGATACATGCAGATGGTAGAACAACAGCATTTACAAGTGTGTAGAGAGTGGTGTGCACACGGGCGCGAGGCACTTGGTTTGATGCGGATAAGCGGCTTGGATTAGAGGTGTCTGCAGAGATGGGTCTTGGCTTTGTGGCCACCTACCTTCTTACGGACCTGCTGCTCCTTGGCTGAGTGCGCCTTCACGTGCTTGCGGAGGGAGCTGGGGTCCGTGTAGCGCTTGGAGCATCCAGGGATCTGACAAGCATATGGCTTCTGTAACATCAGAGAGGCACGAGAGGCAGGTAAGAGGCCACTGCTCAAGGCGAAGGTCCCCTATATGACCTGCCGCGGGAAGGATGAGTGGGTAAGAAACCTGGCCTGGGAGAAGGAGGGGCTCTGTGTCCCCACTCTGCCACCGTGGTGGGAGTGCCGGTGAGTGGTCTCCTATCTGCAAGACGGGACTGACTGAGGTTTGCAGGTCTTCCTGACTCACTCTAGCTGTGGCAGAGGCACCCGCACAGCTTAGCTTCACAAAAGCAGTGTGTGGAGCAGGGCTACACAGGAGCTGGTCCCGGGCAGGAGAATGAAGAGAGGAAGAGGGGACATCCCAGGGCCAGCCTGGATGATTGCTCTGGCAGGTCCAAGGGGCACTATGGACCACAGCAACTAAGGTCCTCCTCCCAATGACTGGGAGACCAGAGGGAGCTGACCTCAAAGAGCACAAGCTAGGAACCTGAAGGCTGTGCTGTCTACGTGGTCAAACCCCCTCCCTGTGACCACCCCACTGCCCTGGAAGGCACACAGGGGACCCCCCCCCGAGTCAACCTCCACTCTTGCTTGGGCTCCTCCTTCAGGGTCTCCCCTAATCTTCCTATGTAGCCTCCCACAGCTTTTGTCATAGACGGCCATGGTCCTCCCTCCACACACCCCGCCACGGCCCTCGGACCCTCAGATAATCAGAAGTTAGGTCATTTCCGGGCACTGACTGGGGTCCTCCTCCGACCACTGTCCCCATGCACACCCCACAGTGTTCCTCCCATCACCTCCTCTTTAGCCTTGCTCAGATCCTGTTTTCTAATTGGCCTGCGATTCCCACAGGCCGCACTGCCCACCTTCTGCCGTCGGGTAGTTTCCACTGTCCCTCTGCATTACTGGTGAGGGAGCCATCTAATCCTGGCCATGTTCCAGAAGACCAGGGAAGGGCAACTCATGGCCCTATCTGCACCTCCCAGTTCAGGGGCTTTCATGAGGACCAACTTGGGGTCCCCAGCTACTACTGGGGCATGAAGTTCACAAGGCTTCCTTTTAAAAACACACTGAGTTCTTCAGAGCCCTTAGGACCGCCTCCTGGAACGTGTGTGTGTGTGTGTGTGTGTGTGTGTGTGTGTGTGTATGTATGTGTGTGTGTAGGAAATGGCACCTCTCAAGAGTAAGCCCCAGGGACTGCCATGCCCAGTCAGCAGACACATCAAGTGGAACTGCCCACAAAGCCTTAAGGCAATTCTGTCCCTGCCAGAGGTAGGGATGCTGGGAGAGGCGCCTACTGTCTGGGGCCTTGTGGGGAAAAGCAGAAAGAGATGACCAGAACCATACCTTGGAGCTGCCACGGAGATTGCCAGGTTAAAGAATGGAGAACAACAAAAAGAGAGAGACAGGCGGTAAGAAGGTGACTAGGCCAACAGGAAGGCAGGGGCAGGAGAGGGAGACCTGCCTTGGACTGCCCACCACCTGCTTCAGCATGCGAGTCCCACACGCTTACACAGCCCCTCCACCCTAACACGCAAGCCCAGAACACTCTCCCATGAGCCCTGCCCTGCCCCTGAGCTGACTGGCCCCAGGCCTGGTCCTCTGGGAATGCTGATACAAATCCACACGCTTTGGTCAAAAAGCAAACAGCTCTGTGTGGCAGGCACACTCGCTTGGAAACAGGGCAGCAAGACCCATCTTTGTGTTTGTTTTTCCAGGCCTTGACGTGTACAGAACATTCCTCAGGCCCAGCTCCCTTGAGCCCCCAGGAAACCCTGCGGCTGTCCCAAGCCACCAGCCAAACCCTAGGCCCGGAATCCCCATACAAGCTCCAAGACTGGGGCTGTGTTATTCCTGTCAACAAGGCTACACTTCCTTGTCTGTACAGAGCTCTATCTCTAAGGGTTCTCCAGGTACAGTACTGCTAAGCACTGGCCACCCATGGTTCCCACACCTGCCCATCAGAACCGCTCCAGCTGAGCAGACATCACTCAGGAGGTGTGTGTGACTCTCTGTGAGTGAGCTTTCTTCTCTCAGTGCCTCTGAACAGGCCCCATCCTGCTGATGGGGAAACCGAGGCCCACACTGGGAATGGTGGCTGCCTGGGGTATGGCAGGATCTGGTTGACATTAAGTCCCTAAGTGACAGACTAGGAAAGAAAGGGCTGCCGTGTTCGCGGCTATACCCCCCTCTATTCTCAAGAGGCAGAGCCAAATTCAGAGCTGAAGCTTGCTTTCTCCACTTTGTCCAGAGAACCAACCTCCTTCCTGCCGTGGGCCCCGTGTTCTCTGAAGTCAGGGTAGCTGGGGCTATGGCTGGGTCTCCTATGAAAGCTAAGGTGCTACGTGTGAGCCTTACTGCTGACCCGAAGGCTGCAGGCTGGAACATGGTCTAGCAGCAAGGAAGGAGCTGCCCATGCTACTTAGGCACAGAGCTGGTTGTGCATGGGGCCCCTAGACCTGCCAGAAACTTCCTAGATAGATGAAGGCCTGGGGTAACCCCGTGGGCTTGTGTGGACCTGACCTGGCCTAGCCCTCAGGAGCTCTGTTCCACAGGCTGGGTCTAAATACAGTAAGGACAGGAGTAAGGAACTAACAGGAAACTAGAGAGGCCATGGGGACATGCCCGAGACCTGGAAGGTGGGGGTGAGGCAGAGGCCCACTGTTGGATGCCTTGTGCCCTCTGCAATATTCACTGCCTCACTCAGGGACAAGGGCAGAGTGCCAAGGGCCCCCAGGCTGAAAAGGTGACCAAGGGGAAGGGAACTTGGGAGTACCACAGCTAGCTTCAGGTCTCAATCAGCTGTAAGGGGAGGGGAGTTGGTTTGGAGTCGGGGATAAGGACTATCCCTTGCCATTCTGTCCCCTCTGCTCAGACTCAACCCTTCAAACTTTTCTAGTCAAGAGCCCTGTGCTTGGAGTTATCCAAGTGTGCATTTGGCTCTGTCACTTGTCTGTCATTGACACAGACACAATCTGACTTGGGTCTCAGCTTTGCTTGAACTGGGGCAGGTGTGTGACACTATGGGGCTGGCAGGGATAAAGAAGGTACAGCCCAGGGCCTGGCCTGGCTCCACATTTCTGAACCTGGTTTCTCAGCTGTGAGATAAAGGGCTAGGACTGGAGGACTCTGTGTCTTCTCAGGTTTGACCTCTGCTTTATGACTTCCAACTCGCACTAACAGCTCAGTTACCCTCTTGGGAGTCTGTTTCCTCATCTGCGTATTGGACAGGGTAGGTGTATCGACTGGTGCCTAGCCCCATCCCCGCTCCCCGCACCTCTGAGCAGAGCTGAGAACTGCGTGGAGGTCCAGAGGTGGTGTTTTCTAGCAGACTCCAGCCTTGTGTTGCACACAGGGTTGGGATCCTCCCAAGGGACACGCCACTTTCTCCAGCACCTGTGAGACTGGCATGAAGACTGAGTCTGTCGCCCTCACCAGAGGCCAGCCATGAGAACCCCTAAGCCCACCTTCCTCCTGTGTCAGATGGCTCAGGGACCTTGGGAATAGGGTCAGTATAGGGACGGCACTCTGAAGATGCTGTGTTAACTGATGATGTCCGATGTCCTTATCTGCTCAGGGGACACGTGGGGGCAATGGGGACAGAGCTGTGGCTCTCACTGCTTGGCAGGGAAGTAGAAATAGACAATACGGGATGGTCAGGCTGCTGTGGCAAGATGCTGGATCTTACGTGTCACCAACTACAGCTCTTTAAGGGGCAATGATAGCCCTAAAGAGCCTATGTGTTGTCCCCAAGTAAGGAGTGGGAAGAGCAGGGAGGGGCATGCTCAGGATGCAGACATAGTTGGCCCATCAAAAAGAGACTGTGGATGTGAGAGCACCCGCTTTCCCATAAGGCCTAGGCTGGTTCATGGGCCACGTAGGGTAATCTCAACTGGAGGCCTTTGTTAAATCTAGTCCACCCATCCACATCCGCAGAGGACATATGGCCATACCCAAGTCATTTGTGTTTGTCACACTGAAGGATGATGGGGGAAAACTATCTTAGTAGAAAGCCAGGAAGCCTACTAATTATCCTGTAATAGAAAGAACACGCCCCCATCCACTCCCGCCAGATCATTACCTGCCCCCTGTTACACAGCCTGAGCACAGGCTGAGACTCCACCTAGAGAGTAGGGTCTATGTGCAGCCCTATTCCACCCCAGGGCCTCCACACTCAGGCCTACCTACCGTGTCGAGGTGGGTGCGTTGGTGCTTGGCACGGTCGCTGGAGTTGCTGAAGGCCTTCTGGCAACCTGGGTGCTGGCACAGGTATGGCTTCTCGCCTGTGTGGCTCCGCAGGTGGATCTTCAGATTCTCCAGGCGGGAGAAGGCTTTACTGCAGCCTTCGAACTGCAGGAGAGGCTGATGAGGGGTGTCCTCGGCCCTGTGGGCCCACCCGCCTGGAAACAGCACCCCAAGCCTGCCTTTTCCGGCCCAAACCACCTGCTGCCTTCCCCCTATGCATCTGGGAGCACTGCCCCAGCAAAGTGTCCAGGGCTAAGACTCAGAAATGGGCAACTGGGGCCAAAGATGACCTTTCTGCTTCTGACTTAGGGAATAACAACTCATACATGTGCCAGCTGTGACCCCTGGGGTCAGCAATTCCAAGGCAGGCCATGTCTGGGCATGGAACCCCAGAAGGAAGGAGTTCAGCCTGGACTGGAAGGGCTCTCTATCCCCAAGAGGCTTTGGGGTGTTCTGCAACCTTGGCAGGAGCAGGGTTTCCAATCAACATCCTCCTTGGCCCTTTGTTCTTACTGACTGGTTTGGGGGGAAAGGCTGTTGGAGGAGACCAATAACTCTTGGCTGCGTGATTTCTCTGACTTTGGGAGAGCCTGTCAGACTCTGGGGATCAGTTTACCTCTTTCCCACCAGGAATCTATGGATCTTTGTCTGGGCTTCCGAACACCTGCTTCCTCACACCCCTGCCTTTGTTCAGACTGCACCCCTCCTGGGAAGCCTTCCCTTCCTACACTGACAATTTAATGTATACATTTTTTAGAAGCTCGGGATCTGTATTAATGTCTTCCAGGATGCCACAAGTGCCTCTCCTACCCCATATATCCCATACATCAGCTGTGGAGAGATGACTCTGAACTCGCCAGGAATCTCCATCCTGACAGGTAGAGAAGGGGTGCTGCCTTATTCTTATCTGAGATAAAGATGCCACAGAGATTCCGGCAGATCCACGCTCAGGACCAGGATCTAGATCTGCTTAGCCCTTGCGAGCCCAGTGAGCTTTTTCTATTATCTCTATTCAACAGCTGCAAAGATGAGCTGAGAGCCAGGAGGCTGAGGGGACCATCAGGTCAACGCTTCTGCCTGGCTCCAATGGGCCTGCTGCTTCCACAGCTTGCTGCCTTTTCCCGGTGGCCTTCTGGGTGTTGGTAACTCTGCCCGTCCGATGAGGAGCTGATGTGCAGCAGGCACAGTGACTACAGATACGGCCCTTGCCACAGATGGCTCTGCTCGCTCACTGAAGAAGCCCAGGCAAGTCATTCTGTGAGTCTCAGTTTCCTCATCTGCAAACTGGGTGAACGCTAACCTTAGAGAGTGGTGTGAGCCCTAAATTAAACCACATACATCAAGTTCTGATCATGTCACTGTAGCTGTCATTTAAGGCCTCAGAGCAGGTTAAGTGGCAGTCTGCCTGGGGTAGTCTCTGGCCTGTTGCACTTCTAGTAGAGCTGTGTGTGTGTGCACATGTCCCCCCGCTTCCCATGATCCTCTTTCCTCTTCTTGCGCTGCACCCCTTGCTGCCCACTACCTGGCGAACCCACTCACCATACTCTACCTTCCATCAGCAAAGGCACAAAATTCCTTAAAATCCCACACAGAGCAGAGGATACTCAGAGATCTGAGAAGGGGCCGAATGTGGGAGCCTTGCAGTTGCTGAGCTGGGGATTACCAAAGCCTGCCTGAGGGGCTGAGCCCTGAAGCCTGGGCTTTGGCAAATGAGGTGCCAAGAAACTCATTTCAGGGAGACAGCAGGCCCAAGCACAGGCAGGTGGAGCTGCAGGGGCACCAGGGTTCTAGAGACAAATGCTGAGCCAGTATCTGGGGAAGCAGCGAGGAAGCAGAAATGGGAGCTTAGGGCTGCCTTTAATTACATACATGGCAGAGCAGGTGAGTTCTGGCATTTCTGATCCTTACAGAACACTCCTGTGCCATTACTTCCATGGCCCAGCAGACAATATGATGCTGGGCTGTTCACCTGGGTTGCTCCAGCATGGCTTCTGCTGCTATGACCACCTTCTATCCCAATGCCAAAGCTAGGAACCTGTTTCCTTCTCCTTGACCCCAGCAACCAATTGATCAGCAGCCCTTGGTCGGCAGCCTCTCCACCGATCACTGCATGACTCACCTGGGAATCTACCTGCCTCCTCCCAGGCCACTGCCATATGAAAACTTAGCCATCGGATAATGTCTGCTCTTGACTCTTTTGTACCTGTGTGTGTGTGTGTGTGTGTGTGTGTGTGTGTGTGTGTGTGTGTATTGATATTGTCCCAGCATTCTGGCTAGTATGATCTGGCCCTGGTGATGCCTGACAGTGTCATCAGCTCTCATCCCACTGTGCTCCAGAATCTTGTGCAGCGTGGTACCAATCTAACCACGACACTCTGAGGGGATGATCTCAGGTGAGTTCATCTCACCTGTCCAGTGCCCAGACATCTCGTGGGCTCATGAGGAGGGCAATATTTGCAAACGAAAGCACATATATAGCATCCTTTGGCTCTTGGTCTTGATGCCACCAGTGGCCTTCAGACATTTCTACAGACACATCTTGTTCTGGGTAAATTTAAACATGCTGTTTAACTAACCAGATAAACTCCAGGTTCATCTAGCTTGAAGCAAAGGCTCTCACGTATGGTAATGGGTGACTCTGGGGAAAGAATACTTAGAGAAGATGGTGTCTAATAGTCTCAAAGCATGTCAGGATGGGTGGCTAGGGTTTTTTTTTCCTCATTCACCTGAAATATCAACATTGAAATACATCCTAAGAGAGAGCAAAATAAGCTCAAAATACCAGGTATCTGGCAATACGTCTTAGACACCTACCACTATCTAGCGTTTTGTGTTTCACTGAATCAAGACAATGCACCCTGCCAGTGGAGTAACTTCCCAGCCCCACCCTGCAGATGAATACAGTGAGGCTCAGAAAGGTGATGTCACCATATCACACAGCTGACTAGAGCTTAGGTCTGGCCTGAAGTGTGACTGACATGGCTGTACACCCCTACGCTCTTTGCTCAGTTCTTCAGGGTGCTCAGAGGGCACCGCGACCAGGCTTTAGGAGCTACACCGGGATTTCAAACTGGGCCCAACATGGGTTCTGAGCCGCAGCAAACTGAGGCCCAGGCTGCCGGTGGGAGCTGCTCTCTGTGGTGCTGCCACACAGAAAGGAAAACCCGGGCAACACAGCGAAGAGAAAAGCATGGCTGATCCACAGAGCGCAGCGCCTTGAAAGGCCCCGTTCCCACATGTGGGGCGTGTTACGAAAGAAGATTAAAATAATGGGGGAAAATACCCCGGGAACCGTGAAGCCCCAGACCATCTGGAGTTTTATAGTAACAGGCAGAGGAGAAATCAGCCTAATTGAAAAAAGTCCACTGCAATCCATTACTGCTGCGTGCAGCTCACAGTACGGAGGGCAGGAGATGAAAGACAGAGGGGAGCCATGGCTGGAGCCAAGGAGGCAGCATCTTCCCCTCCAGGCCCAGCCCAAGGACCCTTCCAGTTCTGCCTGGGTGGGGGCTAGTCAAAGACCAGGACATTTCAGGCCCTGCGTTAGGCTCAGAATCTGCAGGACCGGTTAGGCTCTCAGCAAGTTGCCTTCTGAGCTGTTCGCTCATGAATAAGGGCTGAGATCCTGCAGGAGAACCTTCTGGGTGGCGGACACAGTTGGCTCTGGTGATGATGTCTTTCCCTCTGGCCCCTGGGAAAGAAGCAAGGGCTCTGTTTCACACATAAGGTGTATGATGGTACCATGGAGAAACTCACACAGAACTTGGGCTAGTCACATCTCTGTCTTCCTTTTTCTCCTCTCTAAATGGGGCCACCACAAACAGCTCTGAGGAATAAATACATCACTGTACCCAGAGTAGGACCTGGCACACAGTTGGTGCCTAATGAACGTCAAGTTTCTTCCCTGGGGCTGACATGGCCCAAAAGGAAGGAAGGCCCAGTTTCTCATGCCCTGATGAGGAATCTGGATGCGGAGAATAAAGAAGAGGTTGGAGGGAACGGGGCGTCAGGCAGGGCAGGGGAGGAAATGCCTCCAGATTTGGCATTTGCCAGTGACTTGCTTCTAAACAAACACATTTCTGGTTTAAGGGTAAAATATATTGGGTTACAATAGCCTGGCAGGCCATTCAGAGATCAACTTCTCATTTTTGTACAAACTTTTAAGTTACTTTACAATGATTTAGATGGGAGAAATGTGCAGTGCCAGATTCTTTTCCAAGATGTCAAACAACGCGGTGCTTGGCCAGCTTTAAAGGCCAGCCATCCGGGGACTGAGGGCCACTCCTCAGCCGCCCACCCTGGGGGAGACTCAGGCTGGCCCTGGGTGTACCATCCTAGGATCCCCTTGTGACTTTCACAGGGTTCTTCAGAGCCGTGGGCTGTGCCAGGCCTCTGGGGACAGTCAAAGTGTGAAGGGAAGAGACTAACATGGAAGGTTTGAGGATTTGGGGCCGAAGGACACTGGCCTAAACTGTGAGGCCTCTCGGGGAGGGGCTAGTCTAACGCGGGGCACAGAGAATGACCAGGCAGCTGCGTGCACGAGAGGGCTCTGCCCTGCAGCAGCTTCACATTTGCTCTATTCCTGGGACCAGAGCAGACTCCCCTCAACACCATCTCCCCAATCCCATTATGTAGGCAGAGTGATTTACTTCATCAGAGGTAGAGACGAAGCGCCAGAGATTTTAGGCTGCATGCAAGAGTCCTTGAGCTCATCAAGGACAGAGTCTGGACTCGCCCCAGTGCCTAGCTCTGTAGCTTGAGAGGCATTCTCATCCCAGGCAGGCCAGTGGGGCAATCTCCTCTCGCTTACCCAGCTTCCAGGGGCCTTTGAAACCACCCAGAGAAGCCAGCAAGCTATGACAGAGTGGGACACAGAGCAAGGCAAGGGAAAGGGGGATAACAGAGTCCTGCCTGTCCTGGGAAGGGAGTTCTGAGGCGGTGGAGCCTGGACCTTTCCTTACCAGGCTCACCTTGAACACAAACGCTTGTCCACAAAAGAAACAGATTTCCATTCCTGGTAGTTGAGAGAGACCTAGAGATTTGGTGGTCAGTCAGCAAGGACCCAGATGGCCTCTCTTCCAGGGGTATATGGAGAGATTTGGCTTATGGGTCGGAGTCCCAGGAGGGGAGGCAGAGCAAACTATCTCTCTCTCCCATGCATCACACCAGGTCACCATAGAGACCCAGAATCACAGACACACGTATATCTTACAATTGACACTTTTCCTCTCGTCCTAGTAATCAATATGTCAAAGATGGAGTTAGGACAACAGTACACAAACACAGATTCAAACCACACATACCAAGATCTAAATATTCTCTTGTACACATGCCCTGCACATATACTCTACATGTTCCCCACCAGACACCCCACCATTCATGACACACAAGCGCACATACACACATTCTTGTACATATACCCTAAACACACAAGCCCCAGATACCACCACATACACACAAAGATGCCAACTCTACAGAAACACTAATACATGGCCTGTGTACAACACAACACGTGCAGAAACTGACACACACGTGGAGTAACGGGTAGCCTCAGGGTAGCCAGTGCATGTGTACTAGAAGAAAGGCTTGCCACCTGGAGACAAAGTCTTCCACGAGGACACCTCAGCATCCAGACACCTACTATATGGTCAGGCTCCAAGACTGTTGTTCTTTTGTACCCTGTCTTGGCCTCCAGAGAGCTTTAGGAGGTGGCACAGAAGCTGCAGGGAGAAGAAGCTAGGCCCACTGGCTCCTGATATTCCCAAGGGAACCAGATTAGGCTGGGTATAGATCAGGCAGAGCGCCCATGAAAACCCTAAGACAGTGGCCTTCCTCCTGGCCTCCCTAAACCATGCCCAGCTCCCACCCTGCTCCAGCTCAGTCCATACTGCCCTGCCCTCAGCCTACAACCCTATGGCCCCCTTCTCAGAAATCCCCTGATTTGCTGTCCAGCCATTCTGGTTCTTTCAGGTGTGGCTCGTACTGAGGCCCTTCCTAAACCTCCTTCCTGCTGACCTGCCATGAGCTCCCATGGGCACTGAAGTGGGCTTTTCCCTGTTCATGCACTGCACATTTCTTGGGGCCTTGCTTGAGACCCTGGGGCCTCACATCACACTTGCAACACAGACAGAAGCCAGTACCACAGTGACAACCTAGGTCCCAGGCCTCAGCCCTGTATGTGCCCTCAAACTAGTGAAGGACGGTGACAATAGCGGCAGCATTACATTTATGTTCAGCCAGAGAGGGAAGGAACGCTAAGGAGAACCATCCTGGTGGCCAGGGCCCCAGTGTGCTGAGCGCCTTTCTTTCCTGGTCCCATCAGGATCACAACAACCCTGGGGGAGGCAAGACTAGGTTTCTGTCTTTGAGATGGGTAAACAGAGGCACTGAATGGCAAGGAAATGACCTAAGGGCTGAGCCTCAGTAGGTGGAGCAGGTATCCAGTAATAGAGATCCACACCTCACAGCTCCTCCTGTGGCCTGTGAGCTGAGGAGGGGAGAGGCCCACATGCCAGTCAGAGGCCTTTGTTCTATGGCTCACACTCAACAGTGGAGAGAGGCCTGCTGTCAATAGTTCTGCTTATGGCCCACCCTGCAGTGTTCACAGTGATATGCGGTTACCTAGCAACACAGAAGCCTTCACTAGGCCAGGTACCCTCACTAGGCCTCACTCAGTTTTCATCTGTAGAGTGTGTGTGTGTGGAAGAGAAAGAACTGTGCCTCTACTTTAGGGCCAGGGAGTGGAGATGACTCAGCAGAAAGTAGAGGACCAGAACGCGGAGATGACTCAGCAGAAAGTAGAGGCCCAGGATGTGGAGATGACTGAGCAGAAAGAAGAGGACCAGGATGTGGAGATGACTCAGCAGAAAGTAGAGGACCAGAATGTGGAGATGACTCAGCAGAAAGTAGAGGACCAGAACGTGGAGATGACTCAGCAGAAAGTAGAGGATCAGGATGTGGAGACGACTCAGCAGAAAGTAGAGGACCAGGAAGTGGAGACTGTTAGGTTGGGAACGTAGGTCCCAGCCCCTCGCATCTATCCCAGCCCCCAGGCCTGGTCTGGACTTCAAATCCCAGCAGGCCAGGTCCTGATCCCTCCCTGGGGGTAGGGTCAGGACCCCCTCCCTGGGGTACTTAAGTGATCCCCCAAAAGAAGAACACATGGTCTCCCTTTCTTCCTCCCAGGGTTGCATTTCTGCGGCTTCCCGGTTTCCCCCTCGGGGCCACCCGAGAGCACAGATCTCCCATTAAACCTGGATATTTCTTAATTTGACTTGTTTTGATTTGGCTTGATTGGGAATTTTTGCGTTGTCAGAGAGCTAACATTAAGAAATAGTCCTAACATTTGGAGGTCCCACCGAGATAGGGAAGGTCCTTTCCACACGTGGCAGGCCACGTATTGAAAGGCCCCTAGTCTACAGTTTGGGCTCTCGACGCCATGCTTAAAACTGGCTTCTGGGCTACAGCGGCTGCGTCTTGGTGAGTCCCTTTTCTTGTCTATGCTATAGGGTTTTAGGGGACCCATTCGTACTTATTTTTGTTGTTTTTCAGATTTCCAATGAAGTCGTGAGCTCACGTTGGGAATTCAAATCAGGTTGCGGTCAATCCCGTGGGATCAGGATTGGCTGAGGCGGAGATCTGTGTTTTGGGACACCAGGCATCCAATCTCCACGGCCCCTCTGGACCTAAGTGCCATCTTGGTGGACGCACTAAGGTGGACTTAGGTCACATAGGTGGACATAGACTCTAAAATGGGCACTTCCAGTTCAAAGCCATGTCTGTTGTTGCCCCTATAAGCCTCTTACAGAAATCTTTTAAATTGAGACTGCCTGATACAAATGAACAAAACTTACATATATATGGGTTTTTGTCCATGGTTTTTGGTCTCTGTGCTCTCACCCCTTTCCCCTTAGCCAGTTTCTCACAGCACCAAGCTGCCAGAGGCACTGGCCCCTCCCCCACTCCCTCAAGCCCACACTCCCAACCCCTCCTGGTGGAGCAACATTCTTTTTCCTCCCTTTCCCAATTCAGAGGTTCAAGGTCAACTTCCACCTTCCCCTCCCCCTCCTACCTCACCGCTCTACTCTGGACCCCCCTCTGCGCACTGGGCTAGTCCCTCCCCTGCTCCCTTTTCTCTTCCAAATCTCAGGTAAAAGGTGGCTAACTTCCTTTTCTACTAATCATTCTGCTTCCTCAGCCAGTACCAGATATTAGGAAAGAGTTAAAAAAAAAAAAGTTGAGGATGGTCCCCAAACTCCTATATGGGAATTGGTGAAAATGGCCTTCAAAGTTTTTAATGCCCCCCCCAAAATCAGCTGAGTCTTCCTGACAGACAAAGCTACAACAATCTACAGGCCCAGGCCTTACCAGCTGCCCTAAGGTCACAGGAAGGGGGACAAGGGAAGTCAATCATAGGGCTCTATCAAGTGTGGCCTAAAAACAAGGAAAAAGCATGACCCAGAGAAATCCCTTCTCTCTTCCTTATCTAGAGCCAGATTCCAGGGCAGAATGGGGCAGCAGCTTGCTGTCCAGCAGTGGTCACCCAGGTTCGTGTGGTCCAGGAGTGAGCTTGGGGGAGAAAAAAGCAAAGCCTCCTGAATTCCCATCTTCCAAAGAGTGCTCTGGCCAGGACAGAGAGGGGAGACAAGAGCATGGACAAGGTAGGGATCCCCAAAGTAAGGTGGCTTCACACTGTGCAGTCCCATCCCTGGGGCCAAGCCTTGGGGGCACCGGCAGCACTCTGTCTGGCCTGGCTGCCCTTTTGGTGGTTTCTGTGTGTCTCAAGGAGGTCTGTCTCACCCAAATGTGGAAGATTTAGATTTTCTGGAGCCAACTAAGACTTGATCAGATGGATGGGGGACAAGTGGACTCTGGCCAGAAATGGGGCAGAGCGGCTTAGCAGGTGTTAGTCTTAGAAACAACTGAAGGTTCTTCAGTTTTACATAAGCCTGCATGTCCCAGAACAGAGAGAATGCTAGCAAATTCTGCGTACTGCTGGGTGGGCTTCTGGAGGTGGGCTCCCTGGCACAGAGGCCTGAGCTGTGGTAAACTTAAAAGCTAAATCTACTTTCCCCACATTCATGGACTTCAGATTGAGTCTGATATAAGGAACATGGACAACACCCAGTGTCCCCTATGGGAAACACGGACAAGGAAGGCCATAGCTGGTATCAATGGCACACCTCAGTCAGCTTCAGCAGCCTTATCTAGGCCCTGCTTGGCTGACTTTCAGACTCCCCTAGTTAGAGGGGCTACACTACCCCTTTTCTTAGATGAGGCTTCCAGGGATGCCCAACACCAGGGTTCTTACAATATACTGGATCAAAAGCAAAGTGTTACAGGGATTAAGAAACACTGGGCCACAAAAGAGACTAGAGAAAGAACAAATGGTTACTAAGTCATCAGAAAACAATCTTAGCAATCACAGCCACCACATTGAGCATACGAGTCAAGGCACCAATGTAATGGTTTAAGTAAAATGCTGCAGGTCCCTGAGGGTCAACAGTGGGCAGTGGGCCATGAGACCATGCCACAGGTCCCCGAGCGACGGTAGGCAGTGGGTCCCAAAGGCCACGAAGGTAGCCAAGTCCCAGAGGCAGGAAGCCCCGTGGCAGGTGAGAGACCAAGATGGATAGGCATGCCATGCAGAGTGAGTTGGATATGTATTTAGTGGATTATAAAAGGGAAGGGGAGAAAAGGGGAAGAGCAGAGAGTGGGGGGAGATAGAGAAAGGGAGGGACTCAGGCTGGAAGCTGAAGATCAGCTTGCCTTGGTAGAACGAGGGAGAGAGTGGGCATGGCTTGTGTCTTAAAGGGACAGGACAGACCATTACAAACTGGTGATCTCCAGCAGTCCAGCCCAGCCTGGACTGGGCTCTGCAAAGGCCCAGGCTTTCAGCTTCCCCAGGGGTGCCAGAGAGAAACACACTGCTGTTACCATACTGAAGAACCAGTTACAAAAACCAAAGAGCTATGTCTATGCGATAAGCAAGTCCCTGAGGGGAAGTGTTCACTGTACCATGCTCCTCTGAGCTCTGGGGACATGAGGCGCTTTCTGGGAAAATCAGCTGCCCAGATGCCTGGCTCAGCGGAGCCTCACCACCCCAACTCAGGGGACGGCTGGAACTCATTAGCATTATGTCAGGAATAATGTGAAATTAAAACATTTAGCTTTGGCTTCGAACATAGAGAAGCACAAAAAGAGAGGTATGCCATCGCACTGAGCTGCTCGGTGGTGACGTGGGCACCGGTAATTCCCAGAAAAGAAATTGTTGCTTGGCACTTGGACCCAGGCAGGACCCTGAGACTGTCAGCAGGGAGAAAATAGAAAACGGCATCTGCAGTGTGGTCCAGGAGGAAGCAGGCTGAGTATAGCCCAGGATCCAAACTAGAAGAGGCTTTCTATCCTCCATATACCCTGCCCATCCCTCCTGCTGGCTTCTCTGGGGCTAATCTGGAACCTGGTGAATTCTGTTCACCACCCTTCATATCAATCATTTGCCCCGTGGTCAGGCATTCTCAGACTGCCAGCCTGCTGCTGTTATGGCTCAAAACCCATTCTGAGCTTAGAATAAAAGCACAGCCTGCCATCCCCCTGCGGACTCGCTAGCTCACTCCTTCGCACACAGGGATTGCATAACTTGGCTTTTACATTATTGTTCCCTTGTCCTAGAGTCCCTGGAAATGTCAGGGTTGGGAGTATCACAGCAGGGATTATTTTATTTATTTATTTATTATTGCTATTTATTGAGCTCTACATTTTTTCTCTGCTCCCTTCCCTGCCTCTTCTCTCCCCGCTTCAATCCTCCCCCAAGGTCCCCATACTCCCAATTCACTCAAGAGATCTTGTCTTTTTCTACTTTCTACTTCCTATGTAGATTGTATCTATGTAAGGCTCTCTTAGTGTCCGCATTGTTGTCTAAGTTCTCTGGGATTGTGGTTTGTAGGCTGGCTTTCTTCACAGCAGGGATTCTTTAGGGAGAGTCCTGGGTCTCCTAAGGACTGACCAGAGAACCTATCAGGCCTAACTGGGCCTCCAAAGGCCCTCATGGGACAAGTAGAGACCCCGAGCTGTCAAAGGACTTACCAAGCTTCCTCTGACCCCCTACATCTGACAGTGTGTGTATCCTTGCAGTCCCAGGCAGGACCCTCCTGCTCCCATGTTTATCTTGGTGGACAGAGTATCTTGCAGTTACCTGGGTCTGGATTCGGATTCTAGCACCCCTGTAAGGCTCTGATTGGTACAAACCATCTAACTCCAGGCTTTAGCATGCCTGCTCCGTCACGAGAGTGGTAAGGATGAGACACCTCAGTGGGCTGCAAAGAGACAGTGCCAGACACTGCTGAAGTACTGCCACCTATAGTCCTTAACACACACCTAGGAACTGAGGATTCAAGGCTGTGGGGGACAGGGATTTGGAGGGAGGTGGGTACCCGGGTATACGAGAAGGCAGTCCATACAGCTCCCAAGCCTGTCTGGCTGGTGACATAGTAGAACCTGCTAGAATTCACTCACTCATTCACGTCCCTCACACTCAGCTAACTGTGCATGGTTAGATGTCCAAAATACACTGAAAAAAAAAACAAGAACAGGATGGCTCCCTTTAGTAAAGTATATTTATCATGTGGTAGGTTAAGACCTGGAAAAATGTCCAAAATAACAGTGGTTAGTTCTGAGTGGTGCCAGCAGGGGTAATGTTCTTTGCTACACTTTACTATCTTCATATTTATTCTTACTCTCCCATATTTTATACTATGGAGTGTTATAACAAAGTTAATGGGCAGTGCAATCCTTGAAGGATGGGTCTAGGTTACAATTCTAGACTTCTCTTGGTTCACCGTATAACTTTGGGCTACAGGATGTACCTACCCTCCATGAGATGGTAGAAGATTCAAGTCAGGTCTGGAAGGGTCATTTACTCCGGTCCTATGTAACAAGGTCTTTCACTCATGTTTTTGTATAAAAACAAGGGGACAGTGTGATGACTTCCAGAGAGGCTCTGAGGACTAGGCGAGTGATGGGTGATGACCAACTTTGCAAATGGCTTGGAATGAAGCCCACAGTGCTGACCACTGCATGCCTGTATTGGGGACTCTTTCATCACTCCCTGGATGAAGGTCATGGATGCCTGCTTACAAGGATGAGCTCACTGAGCTCCTGGTTCACACATGGTAGCCAGGGATGACTGAGGCAGCAGGGCAATAGAGTGGCAGGTTTAGTTAAAGGTGGGAACAGACAGGGAGGGCAATGGCTACACTGCACCCCCAGAACAACACTAAGCTGAAGAGCCCTGGGGAGGGACAGTGCACCTTCAACACCCATTGCCACAGCCTCAAACATTGGAGCACATTCCTCAGTCACTTGTGTGGGGCCTGAGCTATGGATCAGGAGATAAGTCCATGATGTGGGAGTCCCCTCTGTGTGCTGTGATTACCATTAATGAATAAAGAAACTGCCTCGGCCTATTGATAGGGCAGAACTTAGGTAGGCAGGGAAGACAGAACTAAATGCAGGGAGAAAGGAAGGAGGAGTCAAAGGGACGCCATGGCTACGCTGCTGGAGACAGATGTGCTGAAACTTTGCTGGTAGGCCACGACCTCGTGGTGATATACAGATTACTAGAAATGGGTTAAACTAAGATGTAAGAGTTAGCCAATAAGAAGTTAGAGCTAATGGGCCAAGCAGTGATTTAAATTAATATAGTTTCTGTGTGATTATTTCGGGGCTAAACCAGCAGGGCGGCCAGGACAAACAAGTGGGCCCTCCTCCAACAAGTTCAATTCCCTTGCTCAGGTCTTAGGCATGTCACCTGGTCCCTGTCCTGGAGCAGATGGGACCCTCCTTCCAGTAGACTTACTGTAAGGACAAAGACATGATTGGGGTGGTAGGGTCAGTGAAACGTTCGTTTACCACACAGAGCCAGTACCCATGTGCTCCTTCTCCTACCGTCATCCACTCAGAATGCATGTCACCCAGCAAGCTCCAGCTCATAGCCTCCCTAAGCTTCCCTGGGGTCCCCAGCCATGTTCCCTCCGTCACAGCCTCATGCTCAGCACAGTAACTCCCAGACTCTGTGCCTGTTCCTACTGCTGCAGGGAGGAGTCAGACACAAGACAGTCCTGGTCCTGACCTGGCAACCGACTGGATGTACAGCAGAAGCTCCAGGAGGGTCCTGCTGATGGCAGCAAACTGCTCCATCAATGGCAGCCTTCTTGTCCCATCCCACTGCGGGATAAAGAGAAAGGCTCTCTGCTTTTAAACTCATGGAGCATCTGAGGCAGAGGGATGCTACAGATATGGGCTCAAAACTAAGCCTCAGACTGGTGGTAGCCCAACAGAGGAAGCCACACCTCCAATCTCCCAGCCCTGTGCTCTCTGCTGGCCTCGGGCTACCACTCTTCCAGCAACAGATTCCACTGGGCAAGGGTGACAGGCAGCAGAGGCAGCAGTGGGTGCTGCCAGGGCTGTCCTTCCCATCACGTTCACAGTGCTGGATGGCACCCTGGCCTTGAACTCCACTCCTTTATGGCATGGGCTCTTGTGGAGGGACAGCAGTAGCTAGCCATGTCTGTGAGACACCTGCTCCTGTCACACACCCAGCACTTCGACGGCAGCGGAGCACTCGGCAGAGACCCACGGAACTCTGAGGGCCAGGACTCGGGACCTGACACAGTAGCTTTCCCTGTTGCGGGAAACACCACATCGTGAAACACCAACTTGGTGACTCTGAGGTGTAGGCTGGGGCTTAAGTGTTTCATGTGCGTCTCTGCTCGAAACAGTTGTCAGGATCACCAGGGCAGGTGGCAGCCATTTCTCATTAGAAACAGGGCTCCTCACTTCCCGAAAGAGCTCACGTCACTGGGGAAGGGTCTCCTGTGAGGAGCAGAGGGAGGACTGCGCTCTCCATCCACACTGCACTGTGAGCCCCATATAAAACCATAACAAGCTATTCATTCTTCAGAACTCAAGCTTCTGCCATTCTGCCATTCTCTCTCGTGCTGTGCCACAGCTCTGGGCCTGGCCTTGCAATAGCTCAGAGGCTACTGAGCTGGTCCTGGCCCCTGCCCTGTGAAGCTGAGCCGAGAGGAAGGTCAAGCATGGGGCCAGATGTGCTGGGTGTGTTTCCCTGTGGTCATCCAGAGGATTCAATAAAGCTCTTCAATCGCTCGGCAGAGAAAGAACACACACGACCATAAAACCCACCATGTAAAGCATATAATTCAGTGGCTGTCAGCATATTCACGCCTGGGCAACCATCACCACAGCGGTTTGTAGAACATTTTCACCCAAAGAAACACTGCCACTTGGCAGTCACTCGCTCCTCACGTCTCCCTCTCCCGAATCCCCAGGAACTGCAGACTTTCTACTCCTATAGATTGGCTTAGCACCGTGTTTCTAAGATTCCTCTGTGCTGTGCTGCAGGGTACACAGTACCTCAGTCACTTTTAGGACTTAGTAATGTTCTGTTGGGGCCAGTGAAGTGGGTCAGTGGGTAAAGTCGACGGTTGTGCAAGCCTTGAAACTTGAGTTCAATTCCAGGAACCCACGTTTAAGTGGAAGGAGAGGACCAGCTGCCAAAAGCTATCCTCTGACATCCACACATGCGCTGTGGCAAGCATGACCTGCCACAACATCACACACAAATATAATAAATAAATAAAATAAAGATAATAAGTATTTAGACGTGTTCTGCTCTGTGGAGGTGACAGACCTATCTGTCTGTCCACTGGCGGACACTTAGGCTGTTCTCTACATTTTGGGCTCTGATTAGAGAGGCCATGAATCTTCACGTGTAGGCTTGGGTGTGGTCCTCTCGTTGGTATGTAATTCAGAGTGGAGTGACAAGTTCACATAGATGGCAGCATGATATCAGCTTGATCTTCGGACTGTTTTCAAAAGCCGGGGCACTATCAATGTGTGAGGCTTCCAGGGTCTCCACACCCCACAACCCTCCCATCAAAGCCCTGTTTTTAGCTCCTGCCATGAAACCAAGCAGCGCCACACCGCTTCTCGTCTGTCATTTCCATTTTTCTGGTTAGCGTCGGGCATCGTGTTCCGGGCACCTGACCATCTGTATAATGGCCCAGAGACACATCGTTCAAGCCTTTGCCCGTGCGAAAACCCAGCTGTTTGCCTTTCATTTCACTGAGCTGTGAGATCGTTAACATAACCCGGGTATGAATCCCTTCCCAGCTCTATGACTGCAAAGGTGATTGCTTTTGCGCTGAACGAGAGCCACACATGCAATTCTCGCCGCATGTGGGGCCATATCGAAACCAGGAGAGCCAGAATCATTTTCTTCCCACAGGTCCATGCTGTCGTCATTCCCACACTGCAGACAAGCAGCCAGCCACAGAGCTGTAACCTGCTCAGTGCATCCATCTAGAAGGGGCAGAAGGGAGCGTGGGGCAGGAGAAACAATCATAGCCCAGCCTGCCAAAACCCCGGCAGGGAAGGGGAACCCCATGGGGCTGGCCTCAAGCAGCAGGAGACCCTGTAAAGAGGTGTGGCTCCCCCAACAGGTGTTAGGGCCACTAGATTGAGCCCAACTCTGAGGTTTCCTCTCTCCCCTGCCAACCCAGAGGGATCTGGATTTGATTTCATCTGGGAAGGAGTTTGTTTCCTTACAAGCATGCATGCCCCGATGGGTGGAAAAGGAATATTCTCCCACAGGGAGCACAGGCTGTGGTTCAGGATCCACCACTGCAAATCATGGATGATGACATCAGAGGGGGCTCAGCCGTGAGGGTCCTGGGACTGGCTGTGCAGCAGTCAGGGGAACTCTGACTCCAGACTGGGCATGGAGGAACACAGACTCAGGGGGACAGGTCCAAACTGTCCTCAGTCCTTCTCCATTGTGGGCCCGCTAACACTGGAGACCTAACGCTTTATGCAAGAAGATAGTTACTGAATGTTCTTGTTGTAAAAATACAAATAGCAGACCAGTCCAACAGTTAGCTCACTTAAGGGACTATAATACTGCTGTGAAAAACGTGTGCATGGGAGATTCTAGGTTCGCAACACCACACTTAACCGTGCTAATCGTTTATAATCTTTTCTACAACCCCACTGGAAGCGTGAGAAACAGGGAAGTGAAGAACCTCAGCCAAGATGAGGGCAAACTGGGACTTGAGCCCTTCTTAGTGGCACACCCTGCCAGCAGCCTGTCAAATTACCCTTTGCTGAGTCCAGACTCAGTCCAGACGCTGCGCTCAGCACTCCCTCTGGTATGGCAGGAAAGGCCCAAATGACAGCCTCCGTGACATGGCCGGGGGGGGGGGGCTCTGCTCTTCCCTGCTCTCCGAAATCCTTCATGATTGTGTCACTTATGCAAAGAAATGGAATCATCTGCTTCTTGCAGTTACTGAGCCCCCAGGAAAGTAAGGAGCCACCTTCTTGGGACCTACGGTGGCCCATCCATACCATACGACCTATGCCCAGACCTATGCCTCTTGCTGAAGAAGCAGGCTGGGGTGAGGGGTGTTCCTCAGCCTCTGTTAGATCCACTGGACCTCAAGTTCATAGAAGGGATGTTCCCTCCAGTCTCATGCTCAATGGGGTGACTGCATCTGCCCTGACCCTCCCTGGGCTGCTGGAAAGATTCCAGGTCAGTCATTACTGACGGTGTCCCAGAGCCAAAGGGCCTCAAGAGACAGCTGCATGAACAGAACCTGTTGAGGGCTCAGAGAGCACTTCTGGCAGCGTCCTCCACCCTGTCAGGGCCTCCTTGACCTCCACAGACCAGTTCTCTTCTGTTTTTCCCAAGTTAAGCCTGATTTTCTGGACGCCCACAATCCCCTCAGACCTTTGCGGTGACCACACCTAAACCCTGACATCAGAGCTCTCTCCATTCTCTGAGCCTGTCCATGTCCCCAAGAACTATCCCTGCATGCCAGCTGCAGCACCCATGTGGCTCTCGGTTTGAGAATGGCGTGGGGCATGAGAATCCAGCTAAACCAGCCACGGAATGTGGCTTCTCTTGCAGGAACTGGAGCCCTACACCAATCCTCCCACCCACCCAAAACACACACATGCACGCACGTGTGTCCCCCCCCCCCACCACACACCACACAAACAATGCACACGGAACATCTAAGAGATCAGCTTCCTACACCCAACAGATATACAATGAATGCCTAACACACACACAATATCTTCCCATACCTAACATACACACTATAAGCACCCAGCATGCACATACCAACTCTACCACTGGCATACACACAAGAAACACACACCAACTTTTTATACCCCAAAGATGCACAAAGCACACCTAGTACACACTAACTCCTTACCCCCAATATACATGCACATACACACATCTAACAATCCCTTATATCAATACATGCACATGCCTTAAACACAGAGTGCACATCCAGCACACACGCACCAACCCTTTAGACCTAACACACATATTGTACCATATTGCTCAAGGCAAAGCTAACTATCTTACCACCCTGACACTGCACCCCAAGTTAACCCTACTTGTTTTTCCCCACTCACTACACATGCAACACTGAAAACATCCTCTCCAGCTTCCTCCAACACACACGTCTAACTACACATGCATATCTAGTAGGTACATGCGCTCCCTAAACATAAGCACACGCCATAACCAGACCAACTTCCCGAAACATACACTTAAGCACACACAATACGTCCTGTAGTATGTGTGTTATGGGGCATGGACTGGGTGCAGAATGTGTATGGGATGTGGATACCATGGATGTAGATGCAAAATGGTGCTTGTGAACATACAGTATTTCTATTTCCACCCCAATACGCACATACATAACTATATAAACCCTTCCACTCTATACCAAAACCCACACTTACATTCCCACAATCCTACAGCTAAGAGCCTTCCCAACCACACAATCTAAACATATCTTCTGCAAACATACCCGCCCAACACACTTCAAATGCCCCACACTCATTCAGACCATGTAGACCTACAGTCATGCAGGCACACAATTAGCAGACATGCAATCATGTGGACAAACGACATGTCTCCTAATAAGCTGAAAGCTTCACATGCACACTGTCACTGAGCACAAAGCCCTGAATCCTGGACTCTCCCCTGCAGCATCCCCATGCCTCACATATGCCCAGGTGTATGCTGCTATGGATAGACAGTGTGCCAGAGTGGGTAGAACCAGGCAGTTCCCTTCAAATCCTTGAGCAGGGCCCCTCCTCCATCCCTGCTGCTTCTGTGCCTGGACCAGCTCTGCACAGCAAGGCCCAGGTGGCAGGGGGAGGGGCAGCCCTCACCAGCCTCCCCTCAAATTCCTGCCTGCTCCGGGGGTTTACTCTTCCCTTGTTCATTAATGATTAAAATACTTTATGCCGACCACAAAGATTGTTGTCTTTGTCTTTCTCTCTTTATAAAAACCAGCAGATGCATTCGGGACCCTCCGGATCTCCTCGGGGTGATTTACATGGCCACAGTCAGCTCTTGGGGAAGCAAAGCAAACATTCCCATGGCCTAAGAGCCTCCCACCCCCATCCTTCTCGTCGAGGCCCCTCTACCCAGCCACAATCACATAGGAGGCAGCCTCTTGTGAGGCTTTCTATTTTTGTCATCAGCCTTGGATGGGAGCTGGGCAGGGAGAAGCTACTCAGCACAGATGTCTTTTACACGGCTCCTTTAAATACAGAACAACCTGGGCCTCTGGAGGTCTACGCAGCAACCAATCTCTAGCTAACCGTGGGACTGCCAGCATTCTTGGTCTCTCTTCAAACCCCAAACCCTGTCCCACAGTTCGGGATGGCCACTGCGGAAGAGCAGGGAAGTTCCACTGTGCACCTGGACTGAAACAGGTGTGCTCAGACAGTACAGTCTGGGCGTGGGTCACTTCCCTCAGATTTCCCAGAAGACGGGAGTCCGTCCCAGGTTCCTTGGAACCCATCCAGCTTCAGTGTACACAGCTCTCGGATGCTGTGCCCTGTCTGAGGCAGCCTTACCTAACTGTCCATCCATCCAGACAGCCATGTACCCGCACACATTAACTATATTCTTGTTAAGAGTCTTAAGGTACAAGGTACATGGCTTTCCTCTAGCTGAAGGCGGCAGCGTGGGAAACGGCATACACGTGGCCTCTGCCCTCTGCGGGTCACACACGAGTGAGGCCCACACAGACACCAATGTGGCAAGCAGACAAGGTCAGGCGGGGTAACAGTAACGTGATCAGGAAAACACTTGGCCTCATGACATGACTAAGTAAGGTGACCTTTGCCTGGGAGGAGGCTAAGCAAGGTCTCTATGGAGAAGAGGCCACCCATGCTGCTCTCTAGAGTTCTAGAACTCTGAGGAAGAACCTGGATTGGATGCAAATCTGTCTCTACAGCGCTAATTAGGTAATTTGTCAGTACCAATGCAGATCCTGGTTTGAGTCTGTGAGTATCAGGGACACTAGGAGAGTGTGGGTAGGGATGGCTTGGGGTCATATTAGAGAGGCAGCAACGCAAGCCCACCAGCTTGCTGCTAACATGCCCTCTGGACTTGCAGATGCCACCTCTGAAAGACAACACACTACCTTCCAGGATGCCACCAGGGCTTCAAAGACATGGAGGAGATGTTCTCTAGGTACAGCGCAAAGAAGCCCACACAGCAGGGAGGGGCATGGGTATCTGAGATGGCCTAGGTACTCTCCGGATGTCTAGAGCCATCTCTGGACAGACTTGGGTGACCTTACCTGCCTTTCTAGGCTCAGGGATCCTGAGGCTGGAATGTTCCAGAAAGATTTACATGGATATCCATATCTAAGGACTGGCCACCTCTGGTCTAGTGGCCATGTCTCTCTCCCTCCTTACAGAACAAGGTGCTGGCTGAAGGCTTTCTCTGCTTCTGTAATCTCTAACCAGGTTGTGGTTCTGCCACAAGGCTGTTGTCCCCTTGGGCAGAGTTTTAGAATGGCCGCAGGGCATGGAGGCAAAGTAGGGAACACCTATGAACCAAAGGCTCACTCCTGCACGTGTGAGCCTTGCCCACACTCCTGGACTGGGGTCCTGTCCTTGGGCCTCTGGAGAGGCCCGGAAACAGTCTCTGTAGAATGTGCTGAGGGCCATCAGTGGGAAACCAGCGCGCAGAAATGGCATTTAGCAGAAAGATGTTTCCCTCTAGGTCCATAAGAGGTTGAGCATAGACCATGTGCAACCTCCTCTCATGGACCCTCCGGATCTCCTTGGGGTGATCACGTCACGAGGCCAAGTGTTTTCCTGATCACGTTACTGTTACCCCGCCTGACCTTGTCTGCTTGCCACATTGGTGTCTGTGTGAGCCTCACTCGTGTGTGACCCGCAGAGGACAGAGGCCACGTGTATGTCGTTTCCCACGCTGCCTCCTTCAGCTGGAGGAAAGCCATGTACCTTGTACCTTAACAAGAATATAGTTAATGTGTGCGGGTGCATGGCTGTCTGGCTGGATGGGCAGTTAAGTAAGCCTCCTCTCAGTGTTTCAACCTTCCGCAGGCAGCCTGATGCTTGGCCAGGGGTATATGTGGCACATGAACGGCACCAGGACAGCCCTCTTAAACCTCTCGCCTCCCCAACCATCCCCAGAGTGATCCTATGGACCAGGGCTGGGAACAAAGTGTGTCTACTCAGCTCCTATCGTCTTGAAGGTCTCAGACACCATGGACGTTATATCATCACGTCCCTAGGATTGGAGCACTCTTATCATGAGCCTTACTTTACAGATGGAGAAACTGAGGCACGGAGCATGACGATATAAATGGGCTCTAACACTGACTCCACAGAGGGGCAGGAGGCTGGATCTCAGCACCGTTACAGGCTAGAGAGACGATAAAGCATAGAAGCCTCCAGAGTTCTAGGGCACAGAGTGGAGTTCAGGGCAGCTTAGGAAGTATGGATCTGGCTCTCTGGACCCATTAGGCAGGTCTTGAAATAGTCACACGATACTTGATACATGAAACAGCCACCATGGGATATTTTGTCACTCCAAATACTTTTCTGAATACCTTTCAGAACTCACTTCCTGTAAAATCAGACAGACCAGGTGAATATGTCTTTTTTATAAATGAAGCAGGTTAAAATACCTAACTGGTTTTTGTCCAGTTCTAGCATCTTGAAAAGGTCCGCCTTCTACATGGCCCCTTATCCATTCCATAAGCCCCTCCGAAGTCACTGTTACTGGAAGCGAGCACACATAAATAACCTCCACCTGAGCTGACGGCTGACTCCAGGTACTGTCAATCAAATATCGTCAGCAGAGTCCCTCAGGAGCTCAGGAATCAGGCCCTGGAGGATGAGGGATGAGCTGGCAGGGGCTGTGGCAGGCACTGTCTGATGGGCTTGGAGGGCTCACTGACAGATGTGTTTGGAGCACGAGAAAGGGACTGAATAAATTACAGCAAATGCACTGGCTGAGTAGGGGAGACACTCAAAGGTCCTGATCTGGGATGGTAACTCACTGACCCTCCAGGTCAGGCCGATTATCGTCCTGTGGAGTCTGGTCCCCAGTTCTGTCTGTTACAGTAAAGTGATCTTAGCCTGGGGAGGCCTCTATTTGTACCACGTTATGGTCTCCATACTAAACACTGGGTCTTCCATGTGTATTAATGTAGCCTGGCTGGACCCTGCTGGCCTTTCCAGTCTCATCCTTGCCTAATACTCTGGCATTAGCAGATTTCCAGCCACTTCTGAAGACGATACTCCTGGACCATACCGTTCCCACATCTAACAAATCACAACTTGTTTCCCAAACGACAACTCACTTGCCCATGTGCCTTGCTCTCCTGTCTGGCTTTCCCACTGTACAAGAAAGATCAAGAGAACATTCCACTTGTGTCATAGAGCCCACAAGAGCCTGGTTCAAAGGGGCGAGCAGCAAGGGTGTGAGAATGAAGGAATGGATGCCCATCTCCCTGCATGTTGAGCCATTTGTCCCTCTCAATTCCTGTCTTCTTCTGTGTGTGTGTGTCGGGGGAAGGCACCCTCAGACTCTGCTTACTTGCTTCTCTGTCCTGGGATATGTATACCCTTCCAACATGTGGCCAGTGCCTATTAAGCTAACACTTGAGTCCAGGCTTCAGCCAGTTCTGGGGGTTCACAATGCCCTACAGCCAGAAGGTAAAGACATCTGGACATCAGACAGCAGCCCCAGGCCTGGCTGTACTGTCCTAGAAACTGAAATAAAGAAAGATATGAATCCCAAGTAACAAGGGCAAGAATTAGCAGAAGTTAAGAATCAGACCAGAGCTAGAAAGGCCTGGAATGTTCCATAGAACCCCGGGGCTTCTCAGAAACAATAATTTAGATTGTAGGAGGTTTTGCTGGCCTCTGACACTTTATATAGATCCCGTCTGTTTGGACTCTGACTCTCTGAGGGCTGGGACCATCCATGCCTTTCTTGGCTGTGTCCAGCCCTCCTTAGAGGCTGACCCAACACAGAATGGATAAGCACTGGGAACTGCTTGCTTGTCACACACTGAGAGAGAACTGTCAGTCCAAAAGTCCTCAGGCCACAATCCTTCCCTGGCATTTGTTCAGTCCGTCCAGAGGTTTTTCCCTCTGAGTTAGAAGGGCTCTAATTCCTCTCTCAACTGTTAGTTAATCCCTTGGTCTTGGTTCCATCCTTCTGAGCATCTGCCCCCTGCTGGCTCTACCTTGCTCCAGCCAAGCCACTTCAGACATAACTGCACACACATGTACTGACATGCTCATCTACATACACTCATACACATTCACATATTCACTGGGACATATATGTACATCTGCAATACACCGGCATGCTTGCACACATGTCTACGCTTACCTCTTTGGTCACAATGGTTCCTCCCCTGGAAAGTACTTCCTTCTCCTTTAGGCAATAATTCCTCATTCTTCAAGGTGCACCCCAAGTACTTCCTCCCCTGGGAAGACTTCCCTGACTGCTCAGGCAGAGCCAGAGCCCTTCTGGATTCGTCTAGTAACAGTCCAGGCAGCTCAGCTTGGACCCAGCACTGCAGAACCTCTACTGGGCTTTGTTCTTGGCAGGGACCACCCCCATGATGCAGACTCAAGAAGAACTCAGGAAAGAGCTAGGAGCTTGCAGTACCCAACAAAGCCAAACAAGGAAAAGCCAGGTGTGTCTACAGTCTGGTTGGGGACTGACATGTCCCTTGGGTCCCAGCACTAAGGAAGGAGAAGGAACGAAGTTGTCAGGTTTTCCTAGGCTGAGGACTTCAGGTATGAACCCAATTCCAGTTTACAAATATATGACTCCTCTGCAGGCAGCTTTGACCGAGAAAACCCCGTACACACATTCAGTGGACATCTGTCTCCCTCCCAGGGTCACGGGAAGGAGATGCTGGGTGGCGCTGCTGGTAAGGTCGACACTTGGCTCATCTTAGGGCACAGCAGCATGCGCTCTACCAGGGATTCTGTACGTTATCTGCAGACCCTGTTCGGTACTGTTCTAGGCATGGGGTCACACATACAGCAGGTACTTTAGGAAGACCCCGATTGTACCTGCTTAGTGGGCTCCTCAGAAGTAGCCCAAGGTGGGTGGTGAGTCCTTGGGTTGACAGGGAGCTGTGAGGACCCACAGGACCCTAGGCCCTGCTATCTGAAGGACTGTGGGCAATATTTAGAGTATTTAGCCTTCACTACCCCCATCCTGACCATGCCATGTTCCTCCATCCTGCCTCTAGGCAGAGAACCAGAGAAGAGGCCATGGGATGTCTGTTCTTTGCAGGATCTTTAACACATACTCCACTATAGAGCACCTACTACATGCTAGGAACTCTGCTGAGTTCCCTACCATCTTCATCGGGTCTCTTTGGTTCCACAAGGCAGTTTCTACCACTCTTCCTAAGTCCCACTCGGCCCCACTAGCCAAGTCACAGGTGAGAAAATTAGGCCCAGGGAAGCTAGGCACTTATACAAGGTCACACAGTAAGTCCGAGGGAGCCAGGTCTCTCCGCAATAATCTCCCAGGATTTGTGAACAGCCAGCCAGACCTAAGGGGGTTCCTGGGCCTTTCAGGTAAACTGAGCGGCGGGGCAGTTGAGACTACGCTGCATTTGTAAGCGGTGCGTGGCTTTACAAGCCTCCAGTTACAATTTCATCATAGTTGGGACCTGGAAAGTCTACATAATCCTGGAAGGCGTTGGTCGCAGCTCAAAGCCTGCTGGGCCTGCTAATTGGATCGTCAGCCTATGCTGTAAATCAGACCGCAGTGTGGGCACCGACACGGCAATCTTTCTTCAAACAGGCACTGTGTGTCTTTACATTATTGTTGGCCGACCAGGGCCTTAAATAATTTCTGTGTAACCCAGTCCATAAATCTGCCCTCGCTCTGTGGCTGGAAACACTGCCAGAGAGGAGCCCCCGCACCCAAGGTAAACAGTGGGCTGGCAGCCGCCTCCTCATCAGGCAAACACCACAGCAATGGGCCTGGCGAGGGGCACACTGGGGGAAGCCTCAGGACATGCCAGGTCTGGCTGAGCCTAAAGGAGTCAGAGCACTCAGCGGTCCCCACAGAGAGCCATCATAAGGTGTGACACCAGAGCAGCCTAAGCCTGGAGAGCCAGGCTCTCTGGGTTGGGGGGAGAGTGCCGGCTAGTGGGAGGGGGGGAAAGCTGGAGGGTATCCCCACACCAGGCAATTCTCTCTCCAGCCCCAGGGGGCTGACCCGCCTCTTCCTACTGCAGTGGTGGAATGACTGAGGCTCACAAAAGTCATGTCAATTGTCCACACAGTCAGCAAGTGGTGAGGCCAGAGTTTGAACCCAGGGCAGCCTTGTTTCAAGGCCCCTTCCCCGTCACATGTAAATATGAGAGCTGGAAGCAGACAGAGTTATAGAGATCAAAATCCACCATGAGGAAAGGTGATCCAAGCAACAAGATAGCATGTGAGTGGCCAATGGTACAGAAGGAAGGGAGTCCTCAGGGAGCACAGCGCTTCCTGGAGAGAAACAGGCAGAGGCTGGATAGTCCCCTGGCACAGAAGTGCCACAGGCTGTGCTGCTGCTGACCAAAACGGTTGACCTGATGAGCACTTGCTGACCCACAAACCCGGCTGGGTGACAGAGAACCAAAGAGAGAGGTCAGGGTCTGTCTTTAGAGGCAACAGGAAGCAGGCATACGGAGTATGCATAAATACAGGGCACAGAGGGACAAGGGGACACCAGAGAAGGGCAGCCACACGTGCGAAACAATGGCGGGAGGGGGCACACCTCTATGGGGACTTGCTACATGTAGAAAATCCCCTGAACCCCTGGACTTCTCACTTGTTCCAAAGAGGGATGAGGTCCTTGCAGCCAAAAGCCCAAGCCACAAGCGCTGTTGACTCAGGATCACCCTGCAAAGACCCGTGAGAGCCTCACCCCTTGCCGATCTATCCCGGCCCCACTCCACGCCACACCGCACTGTCCCTCAGCAGTGTGCAGCCTTGCTCCCTGGCACGGTGCGGCTGCAGACAACTGTGGCAACACGCTGTACGCTGCGAGGAAGGTGAGCCTACACCGCGGAAACCCTAAGGTTCTCACTGTGAACCGCAGGTGATGACAGCCCCAGATCCGCGGGAGGCTTCAGGGTGATAATGCTTGGGAAGCACTCGGCACCTCAAAACAGCAGCAGATGGCAGTCATTTCTCGAATAGCACTTCTTCATGCTCTGCCTCTGACTAATTTCTGAGATCTGTTTGGCAGCTTCTGGGGTAGCTGCATTGTTACTGACCGCTCTGTACCAGGGCTGGGGTTCTGGGTCATTCTGCTGCAACACTGCCAGACGGTGCAGATCTGCGTGTTCTGGTCTACTGCTTTGGACACAGAAGTTCTGAGAGACTGAAGAGAAACCAATCAGAAAGCTGCAGCCTAAAGCCAGGCTGTGACTGTCTGCTGACAGGAGTTGGGGGCAGGTTGCAGGTGGTCAGAGGGCTCGCTCAGCTCCACCTTGACTTCGGCCTGCACTAGAGGTATAGCCAGGCTCCAAAGAGGCCTACCGTCAGTTCTTAGTGTTTCTCAGAAACACCTAACACCACGGTTGGCCTCTTCTACCCTCAAATGCTGCCTGTGCACACTCAACCAGCCAAGGATCAAAAGTGTCCCCCAAACTCCATCTGTACGGAACATGTTCGGTCTTCCTCTTGTCATTATTCTCCATGCAGACAGCAGAACAGTCATTTACACAGCAGTTAGAGTGTGATGTCAGTGAGATGCGAGGCGGAATGTGAGGATGATTCAAAGTGTCTGGAGGGCGCGCATACATTACAAGCAAACCCTGCAGCATTCCACAGAAGGGACTCGAGCATCTGCAGATCTGGTTATCTGTGGGAGGTCCTGGAACAAACACCGTGTGGATAAGGAAGGACAACTGTGCCCCTCTACAAGACAAAAGCATGCTATCCCGTCCCATGATCAAAGATTATAAACACAAGAAGGCCGGCAGATGGGAGAACCGGGGTGGAAAATGAGTCTTCAGGTCGGACACCCCCTACCACGGAGTTCAGTGTGTGGAACTGTTTAGAGGGCCGAACCACACAACATGAGGAGGAGGCTGGGGAGAAGGTTCAGCCAGCAAAGTGCTTGCCACAAAAGCAATCTTCAGCACTCACACAGAAAAAAGTGGGTACAGTGACCACACCACAAGCGTAGTGCTGGGGAGGCAGAGACAAGAGGACCTCTGAGGCTTGCTGACCAGGCAGGCTGCTGAATCAGTGAGCCACAGGTTCACTGAGAGACCCTGTATCAGAGAGGGGGTGATGGTAGTTGGAAGTGATTGAGGAAGACACACCGTTCAACATCTGACTTTCATAAGCATGAATGCATGTGCTTCCCACCACCACGAGTAGAAGTTGAAACACAACCATATACCAAGGGGCTATCAAAACTAACTAGTGGTATTGGAAAAGGACTAAGTAGAAATTTTAGAAATTAGAAATAAAACTGTCAGTTAAAAAAATCTTCATGGGGCTGTAGAGATGGCTCAGTGGGTAAGAACACTGGCTGCTCCTCTAGAAGACTGGGGTTCAATTCCTGGCACTGACATGGCAGCTCACAACAGTCGGTAACTCCAGTTCCAAGGGATTCATCCTATCAGGCATGCAAGTGGTATGAATATCTGTGCTGGCAAAATACCCGTATATATATAATAAGAAAATAATTAAAAAATACCATCATGACTTAAATTAGGCAAACAGCAGCTTAGACACCACTGACCCAGAAGGAGGAGCTGAAGACATTTAGCAGAATTCCAACCAGAGGGCTGGAAGCCAGGCTAAGGCACCCGTCTACAAAGCCTCAGAGTCCAGAGGGAAAGCTGAGATCAGCAGCAGAGAGTCTTCCAGAGCTTCGAGGAAATTGAGAGGACTAAAAGGCCGAAGCTCTTAAGAGCCAGGGCCAGGGAAGACAAAGGTGCATCGTGTGACTTGCAGTCCACGCCCACCACCAGGTCAGAAGCCAGGTATAAGACAATAACACAGCCAGAGTACTGAGAAAAAGAGCTGGCGTTTTAGAAGAGGGCAACCTCTAATGTTCGCTTCCCAAATGAGCATGGAAGGAAGCATCTCTGTCAAGGAACTCCCAAGGGAGAACTCGGGGGGGGGGGGGGGGGCGCGGAAAAAAACGATCGCAGAAGGAAGGTGCAGAGGTGTTAGAGAGGTGGGGTGTGCAGCTGAACCTGCACCCTGGAGGCAGAGCCCAGGGCCTCTGCTATGAAATAATGGCACTCCAAATGTAGAAGGAGCAAAGGCCAGACTCAGGGCACTTCAACCCCAGCAAATGCAGGGACTGTGCGGCCAAGCAGTGCCCCGGGTTCTTGTGTAGCTACAGATGGGGCTAGGGTGCTCACTCACCTTCTGTTCCCTTAGGTCAAGACTGTCTGATGAAAATTCGAAGCTACTCACTGACAAAAGAATTCGATTATATAACTTCCAAGTCACCAGGCAGGAGGCTTGGGGGTGGGGGAGTAGTAAGGAAAAAAATTGTTCTTAATCAGAAATATAAACCAATCAAACAGAAAACCAGGGGGAAAAATGAGGGTCACAGAAACAGCAGAAGTGAAAAGCAAAATGTAAGCTATCAGAAACACAGACCCAGGCACAGTGACACACTCCTGTGAACTCTGCACTGGCGGAGCTGAGGCAGGAGGACTGGGGACTTCCTGCCTTAAGGTCCCTTCTTAAACACCAACCACAACCACCAATGAAAGAGAAACATGTCCAAATGCCGCGGTAATCACAGACCTGAAAAGGGAATCGACTACAGAACAACAACACGAAATAATTTCCACCGCCATTTTACTGATCACACCTAAACACCCAAGAATGGAAAAGGGGGTAAAGTTTAACAGCAGGCAAAGAGATGCCAAGCACATACCATCCACAAGTCTGGGTAGCCACAGCAGTATCTGATAGCACAGAGCGTATGCAAAAACTTTCCTGGAGTTAGATCCATTTTTCCAAGAATAAAAAGTTTTACACTTCTAAAGGTCAAACGGAGTTGCCATGAAGCCCAGTGACACAGGCAGAAACGCAGGTCGCCACCTTGGAGGACGAGAACACTCTTCTCTACGTTTCTAATTGGTTAAGCAGAATGAAGAGAGTACGCTGCCAATTGGACTTTCTCCTGAATGGAAACCGAGTGTGCACATTCTTCTCAAGCACACGAGGAATATTTACAAAAACCTGCCATATATTAGGTCTAGGGGTTGTATCATGCAAATAGCACTCTTCAATTACAGTGGAATCTAATTAGAAGGCAATAAAAAGGGGGAAATGTCCCTATGTTTGGAAAATGAAAGACTTCCTGTAGCATTCAAAGCATCATAATGAGTACAGTAATATTCATTGGGAGCTGAGCCATGCTGCCAGAGCGGCACCCCAGCAGTCCCGCGAGACAGGGATGGAAGTACTAGAGGGAGGGTCGCTTTGTGCAGGATTATTCTACAGGGAAAAAAAAGAAGCTGGAAATTGATTTATAGAAGACTCATGTTAGAAGTTAGAAGAGGGCCTGAAAAATTAACTAAAAATTAAAGGAAAGAGATAATGAAGATAAAAGGGGAAGTTGGAGCAGTATAAACAGATACACTAGAGACTAATAAATCAGGAATTCGTTCTTGAAAAGACTAGCAAATGTGACAAACCTCTGCGAAATGAACAAGGAAAACAGGGAGACAGCACACACAAGGACACTGTTAGAAAAAAAGGCAACATAATTACAGATCCAGCAGAGATTTAAACAGTAAGAGCAGGAGCTAGGGAGATAGCTCAGCAGTTAAGATCACTGGCTGCTCCCCCAGAGGACCAGAGTTCTATTCCCAGTACCCACATGGTGGCTCACAAAACCATCTGTAACTCCAGCTCTGGGGGATCCAATTCTCTTCTGGGCATGAGCCAAGTGAGCACATGGTACACAGACATCCATGCCGGAAAAACACTCATACACATTAAAAACAAATAAATAAGAAAACACTGATGGAGGCCGGGCAATGCCTTATACTCCTAGCTACTCAAGAGGCTGAGTCAGGAGGATGCTAAGTAGAGGCAGTTTGGGCAACAAAGTGAGAACTTGCTTCAAAATAGAAAATAAGAAAGGGGCTGGGGCTATTGCTCAATGGGAGACTGCTTGTTCAGAAGTACCCAGAACCATGAGACAAAAACAAAAACAAACAAAAAAAGCAAACTGGTGACTAACTCAAAGACATGAATTTGAAAACACACAAATTCCTGGAGGCGGGGAATGACTTCAAAAGAAATAGAGATCTTAATGGTTCCGTGCCAATTAACGTAATTGGAACAGTAGTTTAAAATATCACAAAGATAACATCAAATCCAGACAGTTTTATAGGCAAGCTTTACCAAATGTCCAAAGAATATATCATTCCAATCTTGCACAAATACTTCAAGGAATAGAAAAGAAATACCCCTCAGCTCAATTCTGTGAGACCGGCAAAACCCTGCCATCAAAACAGAGGGGCAGCGTGTGAGAAAAGAGAGTGAGGCAGACATCGCTCGCTCACGTGTGACGATGCACGGATCCTGACTCCAGTGACGACAGGAAGGACAACTCATTACCAACTGAGTTGCTTTGCTCTTAGGGTTAAGAGCAAAATCTGTAAATTTAATGTCCACATTTGAAAATGAAAGTTAACTATACATATAGACTATATATGTAAATATGCTGCATCTCTGCTAACCTACTCAGTCTAGAGAGAAGAGTTGATCAGTTTCAATGCACACAGATTCTAATATTCTTAGAAAAATAAGGAATAAAAAGAAATGCCCCATTGAGGCCCCCGACCATCCCTTTTTACTATCATCCTGGAAGTCGTGGACACCGCAACAAGAAAAGGAAGCAAAGGTACGCAGACTGGGGACGAGTTAAGGCCGTCCACAGGCGATGTGACGGCATACGTAAAGATGAGGGGAAAACATGCCAAACTGCTAGAACAAACAAATCACGGTAATGTGTAAGACCTAAAGCTAATGTACAAAAGTTACATATCCCTATGTCCTAGGAGAGAGCAATACAACACAGCAGCACTCCTTAAAAATGGAGTAGCTGGGTGTAATTCTAGCACAAGGGTTCAAATTAGGAACGTTCAGTTTACAATTTCTCAACTTTAACATGAGTTTATTAGCATGAGACACCATCCTTAAACTAAGGAGCAGCTCTGTGTATAAGATCTCAAGGAGGAAAAAGGCAAAATTCTGATAAAAGCAATCAAAGAGGTGGAAAGGGAGAAACATCCGTGCTCATGGATAAGAACACTACTGTCAAGATGGTAGCTCTTTCCAATTTAAACTACAGGTTCAATGGAGTTCTAGTCTAAGTGCCTCCCACAGACACACACATACAGGGACGGACATATGCATACACACATGAACACACTCATGGACATACACACCACACACAGATGGACATATGTGCACACACACACACACACACACACACACACACACACACACACACACACGATGGAGACCACATCAGGCCTCATATGCAGGCTTGGTAGGTGCTCTACCACTGAGCTACTTCTCTGGTCCTCTTCTGTGAATGTTGATGAGCCTATACTCTATGGTTTATCTGGAGAGGTAAAGACAGAGTTGCCAGCACAACCCTGAAGGAAGGCAACAACCCCAGAGGACCGACATCACCGCACTTCCACACTTATTATGCTATTATAAGGCTACATTAAGCCAAGCAGTTTGGTACTGGGAAAATAACAAACAGATCAGTGGAACAGAATAAAGAGTCCAGAAATAAATTCATACAAATAAATTCACACAAAGGAACAAAGGCAGTAAAACAGAGAAAAGACAGACATTTCAACAAATGGTGCTAAAACAATTGGATGCTCATATACAAAATAAACAAAAAGAATCTAGACACAAACCTTACATCTGCCACAAAATTAACTTGAGAAACTAGAAATGGATCAGAGGCCAAAATGTAAAGCACAGAACCACACAACTCCTAGAAGACAGCAGCGAAGAAAATCTTCAGGCTTTAGGTTTGGTGATATACGGGAAGTATTACCACAAGGTGGAATTCATTGAAATTAAGATTGACTTCCCTGCAGAAGTCAGTGTAAGAGAGAAAGGCGAGCTTCAGACTGAGCCCTCTCGTAAAGGACTCATGTCAAGAAGGCCTCAAAGTGGAGCATAAGCAATAGTAGCTAAGGAGATGTGGTGGTGGTGGTGAAGGATAGGAAACACGACTACTTCAACAGGATCCTTAGAGACAAACCCACAAGTACAGAATAACCCAATACATGCCAGGATGAAGCTGAGAATCACAGGATGTGGTGGGGAGGGGTGGATGATTCAATGAGCAAAACCCCAAATGACTGAATGTCCAGATAGAAGCTGGATCCCTACCTCACACCATGAACTCTAGTTCCAATGAGTTTGAGGCTCAAAAGTGAGAGCAAAATTAGAAAATAAACCCTTATGATATGAGACCATCTGTTTATGGCATCAGGGTAGAGAAAGAGTTCTTGCAACAGTCACAAAAAAAGTAAGAAAGGGTGGGCTGATACTTCATTAAAGTGAAGGGCTTCTACAGAAGACAAGGGCTGAAAGTCCAACTGTAACTCACAACTGGTAGAAGACACCCCAAATCCCTGTAACCAGAAAGACGATGACCAACAGCTGCTGGGAGCAGTTTCACAGAAGATGAAGTGTGAACTGTCTATAAACTGAGGCAAGGTGCTCAACTCATCAGTAACCACCAAAATGAAGACTGTGAGGTGCCACCTCACACCTGCTGGACCACAGAGCAAAGGGCTTCTACGTCCTACAGGTGGGTGCAAAACCTCTCAAAACCACCTCTAAAAACAACCTGGAACTCTCTTCCGTTCCCAAAAAAGCAATTTCATTTTGAGACACGGCGTTCTAAGGAGATTCCCATGGATTAAAACAGATACATGCAGAAACAAGACCCTTCATAACAGCCTAGTGTGTACCGACAGTAAATGGAAACATCCCAAAAGGCTGAACTGGACAATCTAAGCTACAGCTCGATGATCATATGCACAGAATCTTAAACGTAATATTCAGTAAAAAAAAAAACTTGTGGCGCTCACAGGCGGTGCATTGCTTTTATGAAGCTTTAAATTAAGCAAGACTAAACAATTTGGTTTTTTAAGCATATGAATGTGGGTAGAAACCACGCCTTTTGCTTTTTTCTTTTTAAAACGAAGAATGCTAAACAGAAGATGGAGTGTGGCTTCAGGACTTCATGGATGTTCTTTTGACTATCAAACAAGATACAATAAGAAATTAACATGAGTAAGGTCTCTGAGGCTGACCAGCACGCCTTCAAGTTCTGGCATCTTTACTTCCTAGAGTGTGAGCCTGTCGAGTCTGTCTTCCTTTCCTGAGTGTCCTAAAAACTCAAACAGTGACCCCTCCCATATCTGGCTTGGGAGCTACCCCTAACATTGCATGGTGGGGAGTCAGACGCGCTATTTCGCGTTACTGTGCATATGACTCCCATAACTGGTGGCAGGGCAGGGCCTGGGACAACCCCCTCCATTAGATCCATACTCCCTCCTAGACACTAGCTCCCCTTTCCTCCCTGTCCCTAGGTTCCTGTGGCCTGCTTGTCCCAAGAGCAGGTATGTCGGGCAACACTGTGGCCAACTGCACCCTATCCCCCCTGCAGATCTTTGTGGACAAGATGGATTCAAAGCTTGAGTAGGCCCTGCAGCCACCTCTGACCTGCTGGATGGAGGCCTCGTGGGGAAGAGCCGCCACCCACCCTGCACAGAACAGGAGCTTCACGTTGCCCTCCCCGCACCCAGGACTCCAGAAGCTCTCACAGGAGAGCCTGACGTGCCCTGCCCCCACCTCACATGCTACCCTCAGCAAAGGCCAGTTATCTAGGTTATCTACCCAGTCCCCCCACCACCACCTAGGCCCAGCCGCCTGGCTAACCTCTAAGGCTTCTTTCCCTAATCCATCTCCATTGCGCTTCCCTCACCCAGCCCCTCCCAGATTCCCACACTTTCCTGGGTCAGACCTGAGCTCCCGCACCAGCTGTGTGTTCCTGGGTAAGTGACCTGACTTCTCTGCGCCTCTGCAGTTCTCGTTCACAAAAAGAGAACTGTTTGCAGCTTTTCAGTTAGAAGACTCAGGTCCCATGTTCTGGCAGTTTCCACACTGACTGCTCTGAGCACAGGGCCCTGAGAAAGTCTTTATAAACTGGCCCCTCCCCATTCACTGGCCCCTCTGGCCTTCTCTTCATTCCTTGCCCAGCTAGATGAGCCACATGGTCTGTCTTCCAGCTCTCCTCAGCTGCTTGCCCATTGCAGTCTTTTCTCTCTGAGCAAATCCCTGCATAACTCTGCTTGAGTAGACGCTCGCTGCTGAGGGCAAGGGGCCAACTACACATATGTGTACATGCTCACACAGGACCACACACTGAACACGGCCTGGGCCAGCACTGGGATGAGGGCTTCAGCCAGTGCCCACCTCCTTCCACCCAAGCCACCTGGTCGCTGCCAGGGCAGCCATTCACCTGCCCAAGGAACTCAGGCATGCACCCAGCCCCTCTTGGTCCTCCACGACACAGCTTCACCGCCTCTTCCCACGGTCTCTCCCTACCCCCTCTCAGATCCTTGGAAGGCGAGTGTGGCCCATATCTGACGACAAAAACACAAAAACTGCTTGGAGTAAGGGATAAAGCGTGAACAGGAGACCACCTAGCCCTCCTCCAGGGCCTGGATCAGAGGAACCTCAGACGGGACGGGATGCCCTGCCAGAGTGACCCCAACGGCACTCTCTCCTCATGGGCCTGGGATAGCTGACTCCGAAGGAGCTAACAGAGGCTTCCTACTTGTGGGTCTGGGACCTGTAGACTGTTTCTCTCTATGTGAGGGCTGCCAAAGCACCCCACATAGGTACATGGGCCTCATGCGGCCATAGGTGGTTTTTCTCAGTGGGTAGAGGCTCCCTCCTTTGCCAGACTGGGCTCCAGTGACTATCCTTCAGACTTGGCCTATGCACTTGCCTCTGCCTGGTTGGCCCTCACCTCTTCCTTGGTGCTCCTCTCATGGCCGACCTCAGCCAGGACAATCATAGTGTCTTCTCTTACTCGAGACCCAGGGGGCGCACCAGGCTTCACACTCCTTGAAAAGGAGACTCTATCAGCCCCAACTCAATAGATTGAGCCCTGGAGTCTGCAGAGAGGCAGCTGGTTGCAGAAGCCTGATACCAGGTCACTCCTCCAGGGCCCCTTCTCCTCTGTAAAATGGGCTGTATGGACCGACTAAAACAGACCAGGACACGAGCATCGTCACCTCCACAATTCACACACCTCTGTTTTTCTCAAAGACCGTTAGCGCAGTTATTTGTGAGCGCAAGGCTGAAGGATTTCTTAGGAATCATATCAGCAGCATGATAATCAGAAATCCGGCTTGCTTAGCCTTCCTCCAGCCACTGGTTCAAGCAGCTCCCGACCGCGGGAGGGGTCAGTACCAGGGTCAAAGCCAGCGCTGACACATACGCTGGCTGGTCCACCTCCTTGCTAAATGAAAAGAATTCTGCAAGTCAGCAAGTTGCCTTCTCCTCTTTGGCTACCAGAAACCTTCAAGAAAATGTAGGGGTCAATCTAGTTAACTAAACAAGCTGAGGGGTTGCCACATACATTCTCTGGGTGATGTCAACTTAAATGCATGTAGATCTTTTCCTGCAAAAGCTATGAAGATGAGAAAGAACTCCCTAGGAAAGAAAATGGCCTAGAGAAGAGACCAGAAGGCCACAGTGGACTCTGCGGTGTTTCCCCTGCCCGCCTTTTCCACCGAGGCAGAAGGCAGACATGGGAGGCCTGTGAGGGTGGTACTCTCCACTCTCCCAGCCTTCACTGGCTTGGCTTTTGGGGAGACACAAATTATAAGCCAGTAAGATGATACTAACCTGATTGTCCTTATATTAATGCTATCATAAAATGGGAGGGGTGTTTTGTTTATCTATCTATCTATCTATCTATCTATCTATCTATCTATCTATCTATCTATCTATCTATCTATCTATTTATTTTATATTTTGAGAGGGCTGTGAAGACCCAAGGTCCTGCTCACTTTCCCCACTTCTCCAATGGGAAATGCATATTTTCAAGTCCCACCTGCCCAGTTCCCCTGAGGCCCAAGCTTGTTCCTAACGCTTCTCTCTCCACGAATCATGAATTTACCAGAGGAAGCCAGGGTCCCTCCAGGTGCATCTAATTTGGACTCCAGTAACCACCTCAGACAGCTCTCCGAAGGCTGAACCCACCGCCCCCGCGGAGCTGTGGGAGGGGGTCCCTGGTTGATTTCACCAGCTAGTCATCAGGATAGACACCCCCGGCTCTCAATGTGGAGACAATTAAAGGGCCGGTGTTTTCCAGGAGTGAGCAGCCGGCTTCCTACAGAGGTGTTGACTGCTGGCAGCCCACAGCTCCTCTGTTCCTATCAACTGGAACCGGGAGCCCCTACTCTGGGGACCACACCTGTCTTCCCCAGTACTCAGCAGGGCCCACTTCACTGAGGGGCAGCAGTGAGGGCAGAGCGGGCTGGGGACACACCTCTGCACACAGCACAAGCATCAAAAGACCCCAGAAGTGATGGAGAAGGGTCATCTGTCTATAACCCTCTCATTGGTTAATAAAGAAACTGCTTGTCCTGATAGGTCAGAACATAGGCAGATGGAGTAGACAGAACAGAATGCTGGGAAGAAGGCAGTGAGGCAGACGCTATAGCTCTCCTCTCCAAGATGGACGCAGGTTAAGATCGTTCCTGGTAAGCCACCACTTCGTGGTGCTACACAGATTATTAGAAATGGGTTAATCAAGATGTGAGAGTCAGCCAATAAGAGGCTGGAACTAATGGGTCTAGCAGTGTTTAAAAGAATACAGCTTCAGTGTAATTATTTCGGGTGTAAAGCTAGCCAGGCGGGCGGAGGGAAGCGGCCCGCTATTCCTTTTACACATAAGACATGTGGCAGGAGCCTATCCTGCCCTGGGTCCCACAACTGACAGCTGTGTGACGCCTGCAACTTCACCCGCGTGTCCTCTGGGGGAAGGTGAACAATGGTCTCAAGATGAGAATACTCTGAGGAGCAGATGAGAGCCCCAGCCAGGGAGGGAAGGTTTATCACTTCACAATGCAGACAGGTAGACTGAGCCAGAGACAAGACTCAGGTTCCTTGGTAGGTCAGTCAGCGCCACTGTAAGGAACAAGCTTCAGGAGTGAAGTGTCTATATCAGCGGTTCTCAGCCTTCCTCATGCAGAGAACCTTTAATACAGTTCCTTCTGTTGTGATAACCCCCATCCATAAAATTATTTCACTGCTACTTCATAACTGTAATTTTGCTACTGTTATGAATCATAATGTATTTGACATGCAGAATATCTGATATGCTGTCCCCAAAGCGGTCAAGACCCACAGGTTGAGAACTGTTTGTCTAGGGCTTACGTGCATTCTAGGCCATGCCAACTCCTACCAATAGCGGTGGGGTTCCCTACAGCCTGCCCCTGCACGCAGCCTAGATCCTCACCTTTCCTCAGGCCAGAGTCCAAAGATGCCCCAACCCCCGGCTACCCTATCCCAACCTCTGTGTCCCTTCCTTTCCTGTGAGATGCGCCACCCTCCTGCAGGTAAGAAGAAAGGAGGGAGCCCAGTTCTTACTTCAGCTAAACCTCTTGGGTACAGGTTAAGTGCTGGGATCAGCTCCAAAGCCACCACTGTTCATGTGACTGTCTGAGGGACAGCAAAGATTAACTGTGCTGCCTCCAAGCACTCTGGGGTAAACACAAGGGCCAGGGTACTGCCATCTCCCATGCTGCAGAGAACCTCCTGACACAGGTATTCAGAGCAGTGTTGAGGCCAGGGACAGCGTTCCAGCTCGCAGCCTCAGTTTCCTCATCCGTAAAGTGAACAGCTGTCAAGATCAAAGGATTCACCACGGGAGAGGCAGCAGGGGCTTCTGGTATTGGGAGACAGCACTTTCCCACTCAGTGCAGCTGACTTCCCTCCCACTCACTCTTCACAGTGGCTGCTCTGGGTAGTGCTGCTCTGTCCCCTGCTACATCCCTGGGTTACACAAACCTTTTTGTTGCCAGTTAATGCCAAATTGTACCCTTACCCATTTGTGGTCTTGACCATAAAACTAGGCTCTGTGTGGCTCAGTAACCATGACTGAGCACTGACATCATCCACTGTGTAGGACCTGACTATGGCTGAGCACTGACATCATCCACTGTGTAGGACCTGACTCTGTGGCTGAGCACTGACATCATCCACTGTGTAGGACCTGACCCTGGCTGAGCACTGACATCATCCACTGTGTAGGACCTGACTCTGTGGCTGAGCACTGACATCATCCACTGTGTAGGACCTGACCCTGGCTGAGCACTGACATCATCCACTGTGTAGGACCTGACCCTGGCTGAGCACTGACATCATCCACTGTGTAGGACCTGACCCTGGCTGAGCACTGACATCATCCACTGTGTAGGACCTGACTCTGTGGCTGAGCACTGACATCATCCACTGTGTAGAGATCTAACTGCAAATTTCTTTCTGAGTTGAGGCAACATAATGGGAACCAGGACGAGTTTCTAAGCTGGTAAACGGGATGATACCTTGGTGTCTGATGCTGCAGGAATTCAGGACCAGTACTGCAGATGGAGCAAGGAAGGAAGTAGGTGACTAAGTGCTCATGTTCCAGATGTTGGGCTCCCTGGACGGTCCAACTCGGCCTCCCCTGGCACTGCTAAGTCCCTTACACACACGGTGCAAATACCCTACTTATAAGCCTTCTAACAGACCCTTGCAGAGATCTCCCCTCAACCCCTCCGGACCACTCTCCCCCTTCATTTGGTGACATCTGTTTAGCAAATACCCATGGGACACATACTGTGAGGCCAGGGATTTGTGACAGCAAGAAATAAAATCCAACAAAGTCTAGGCATCATGGAACTAATGGCTGCATGGTAGGATCTGATACAGGGTGGCCAACAGGTCAGGGAAGGCCTCCTGGAGGAGGTGACTTAGGAGCAAGGGTTTGAATACAGAGATCAGACTAGGGTAGGGGCATTTGGGTAGAGGGAACAGCTACGCAGAGAGCATGTGGTGCTAATGAGCTTGGCATGTTTGAGAAGTAGCCAGGAGGCCAGCGTGGCTGGAAGAGAACTAGGGTCAGGGTCCAGGAGGACCCCACCTGCCCCCCTCTTCATTGTTGACTCCTTCATTCCTCTGGTTATTCCAGGACTGTGGGGATGTAACTAGGGGCCTCTGGAGACTTCCAGAAGATGTAGGGATGCTGGAGTCCATGCCTTCCACTTTACAAATGAAAAATGAGGCTCTCAAAGGGTAGAGTTACTAACTCCAGCCACAGAAGTCCGTCTGAGGAAGTGGGGAGGGAATGGTCTCTATTCCCCCGTGCTGCGCTGTCTCGAGATGGATGGCTCAGAGGCACAAGAGCTATAAACTTCATCTAATCAAATTCCTTGTCACACACAGAGACATCGAGGCCCCACCAGTTAGGGAGCTCTGAGTTAATGAAGAAAGGGCTAGAGCCCACAGCGGAAGCAGAGAGCACTTCTGAGCGTGCTCATGTGGGGCTCTGTACCCACCTGGCTTCCCCTTGGCCTGACACCCATGGCCACCAGTCACCGCACTGCTCCAGTGTACATCAGTAGGGTGAGGCATAAACCCTCTGCTGAAAAGGTCTCCCTGGCAGCAGCCAGGAGGTGTCCTGAGCACCAGATTACCAGGATGAAGATGATTCCATTGAACACAGGTAGCCTTCCTGCCTTGAGCTCTGCCGGCCATCTCTAGACGTCCTGGACCCTCAGATCCGCTACTGGGGTAATGTGGTGAGTGGAAGGAATGCTAGACAAGCATGGAGCCCAGCACACAGCAGGCATCCAGCAGAAGACAGCCCTGTCTAGTAGGCGTGATGGGGCAGGAAGCATGGATACTGACCAATGGTTCTTGGCTCTGTGACCTTCAGGGAGCCAAATCCTTTCTTCAGGCCTCAGTTTCCAAATCTGCAAATAGCAAAGGAACAAACCCAGGCAGTGGGGCCTGTGGTCTGGATGAATCCCTCCCCTCATTCTGGATGCCTGAGGGGGGATAGTTGGGAGCAGGCAGGATGGAGGTGTGGAGCATCAGAAAGTACAGGGGACACAGAAGACTCATCTCTCTCCTTAGAGCCAAACTTGAATTCTAATCACTTGTTTTTTCTGGCAATAAAGCCTAGTCAGAAATGGTGCTGTAGAACGAATGGATCCTCAAACACGAAGTTCAGCAGACGCTGGGAAGGTCAGTTCTGGTGTAAAGGCAACCATGGATCACGGGAAGACATAGGGCAAAAAGATGGAGAATTGAAACTGGGCCACGGCTATAACGTTGTCGATTTCCGTGCTCCCACTGTGAAGGGAGTCTACCCGCGTCCAGCACCATTTCCCAAGCACAAAAACCCTGCCAGGCAAGGTACAAATGTCACTTTCAGGCTTGGGTGCCTTATGGATTCTATAGAGCAAGGGCTGGCAGGGGGTTCCCACTGAATAGCATCACGCGGGTCTCACCCTGGATGCACAGTCCTTAGAGTCCTCCGATCCAGCTGTCCCATCCCCTGGCAGTGCCCCCTGCTCCTTGGGGCTTTTGGCTCTGACACAGCCGGTCCATCTCGGAGACAGCCATGGTTAGAGAGGGCCAAGAGGAGGCTGACTCCCAGCAACTCAGTTAGCAGACCCATGTAAGACCACATAGCCTCTGATCCATCCAACACTACCCGTGCTGGAGGAATGCAGGGCAAGGGGGTGGAGCTATGTCCTAATCACTCACAGACCTCTGTGGCCCCAGTCCTGGCAGTGGAGGAAGATTTATTGTGGGGGCCAATGGAAAACAAAGAAAAGTTGTGCAAACTTTACCCGGTTACATGATGAGAAAATGTCTCTACCATTTCCCACTGGTAAATGTGCTGGGCATCATCTCTAATGGGGACTGGGCTCTGGTGCCCAATTGCGTGCAGATGCTGAGCCAACTGGGCCCAGCCAAGGGATGCCCAGTGTTGGCTGACAGCCAAGCATGCCTCTGGGGCACAGTCTCAGCCAGGCTGCTCTGAAGGATCTTGGGATGAAGGGCTCTGGATTAGGACCATTCCCCTTCAAAGGCCTTGGTGTCTGCCTGCTGTCACATCTTCCCTTGTGCCTACACCACTCTCCTGCTTAGGACCTTTCTGGGACTCTCCACTGCCTCTGGGGTAGATATAAGCTGCTTACTAGATTCTGAGGACTACTGAGGTCCAAATACAATCTCCATTCTGCTCCCAGTCATTATGCATGTAACTCCATATAGACTCAAGGAGGCACTCCTACACACCCACCAACAGTGAAGATTAGCGTTCCTCTCCCTGTAATGCCTTTCCTTTAGGTCTGCACCTGAGAAGTTCCTATCAGCTCATCAGAGCCCAGCTATTGTGATGCCCTGGGGAAGACTTCTGTCTCTGCTGCCAGCCCATCCTGCATCCCAGTCCATCCTGTATCTTATACCATCCTACATCCCATCCCATCCTGCATCTCATCCCATCCCATCCCATCATCCCATCCTGTAGCCCATTCCATCCCATCCTGCATCTCATCCCATCCTGCATCTCATCATCCCAATACCATCCCATCCTGCATCTCATCTCATCCCATCCTGCATCCCATCCCATCCCATCATCCCAGGCCATCCTGAATCCCATCCTACCCTACCCACCCTATCCCACCTCACCCCATCCCTTCCCCCTTACTGCTCTGGTTAAACCTGGTCCAGAGTGTCAGTAAAACTGTGTTGAAAGACTGGGGAAAGGAAGGAGATGGCACAGAGCAGCCCAAAGGTCTTTGCAGGGGGAACCATCCTTTCTTTGGGGTACCTTGTATCTGGGGCAATCCAAGGCCCTAGCTCCTAGCTGGCAGGGCAGTGCCCTGGTTACGTCTGTCCTGTACCGTCCCTGTGAGGCTACTGCCAGTTTTGGCCAGGCATCTGCCGCACACCAGAGACAGGATCACTTAATGCTTCACTGTGGAGTTTGCCATCTCCATGACAGCCTCTTGGAACAGGCAGTCTGGACACTTTCTCAGAGTCGCTGCTGATTTTATCTGACTCTCTTCATTCCAACAAGGGAATCATTTCAATTCCGTTTACATTAAATTCAAAAGCTGTTTTCCTTTTGTTATTTTAAATTCGATTCAGAAAGTTGTGTTTTTTGTTTTTTTTTTTAATCCTTAATGTTTTTCATATTCCACAGAGCAGTGCTGAGCTCACAGCAATTGGCTGGTCTTGAGTCTGCTGCTCCCAGGGACTCTCGTCAACATGAGCAGCTGTGTTTGAGGGTTTCAGAGAAAGTACCAGGGATCCTGTGTCCTCGCTCCTCAGAGCACAGGACACAGTACCGCTCCACACTCAGAGTTCACTTCCCCATCATCACGGTCCTTTCATCGAGGCTGGGAGAGACTGTGTGACTCGCAAGCTCTCAGCTGACCAAAGGGCAGAGTACAGATCTGAACCTGCGGTAACAGGGGCACTAGTCATTGCCCAGTATGGTTCACTAGCCCCGGTTCAGGGTTTGTGTGTGTGTGTGTGTGTGTGTGTGTGTGTGTGTGCACGCGCGCGCACATGTGTGTGTGCACGCGTGCTTGAACACATGTGCATCTGTGTACAAAGGCCAGAGGGGTTGGAAGTCAGTGTCTTCCTCCATCACACCCCACTTTATTTACCGAATCAGGGTCTCCCACTAAACAGAGCCTGCTGATTCAGCTAGTCTAGCTGACAGTTTGCCCCTGGGATCATCTGTCTCCACCTCCAGAGTGCTGGGATTACGAGAGGGTCTCATCCTTGGACATGGGTTCTGGGTAGCTCTGAACTCAGATGTGTCAGGAAGGGCTGGACCTGGTGGCAAACAGGTGTAGGGTGCTCATGTGGAGGAGCAGGTGCAGAGCGTGGCACACAGAGCCTAACCAAGCCAGTCCACGGCAGAATCCTTTGTACAACAGCCTCTCCTGCTCATCTGGGGACCCACCCCACTCAGAAGACAAACTGTCCAAGGCAGTCAGACAAGCAGAGCCATCTGTCACAGCTTTGCATGGGCTGTGTGCAAAGCCACACAACAGTCCCGTCACCTCTAGTCACAACTAAGACAATGGAGACTCAGGAGTTTAGTCAGACTTGCTCCAGTCCCATGCTGATGGCAACTTCCAGCTACAGACTTCCCTGCAGAAAAGCTCCAAGTGACAGCCAAGGGGTTAGATGGGACAACATTAGGGTCTTGCCAGGGTCGTGACTTCACAGGGAGCTATTCTAGACAACCTGGCCCAGCCCTGGGGCAGAAAGGCCCATGACCCAGCAAGTAGACTTTGCTTCTCTGCCACCACGGCTAGGCCATAGACTCTATGGGGATTAACCTTCACCTTCAACCTGATTGGATTTAGAATCACCATGGAAACACACCTCTAGGGATGTTGATGAGGAAGGAAGGTCTACCTTGAATGGGAGCAGTACCATTTCATGGGCTGGGGCCTTAGACTGAATGAAATGTGTGAGCAAAGTGGGTTCCAGCATCCCTCAGACACAGAGTAACAGCTGCATCTCAATCCTACCACGTTTTCCCTGCCAGGATGTACTGGAGATTTTCCACCTGGAAACTCCCCTCCTCAGACGATTTTTGTCAGCTGTTTTGTCACGGCACCATGAAAAGTGATACTGTCTCTGAGACAACTGGTCACATAAGAAACGCCAGGGAGAACACGGGGGCTTAGGGAAGGAGGCAGGGCTTGGGGAGGAGGGGCTTATAAAAGGAGGCGGGACATAGGGGAGGAGGTGTGGCTTAGAGAAGGAGGCGGGGCTGAGGGAAGGAGGCGGGGCTGAGGGAAGGAGGCAGGCAGGAAGTGCTACCCTGGGATGTGAAGGACATGCAGGAGTCTGCCAAGAAAAGGCATTGCTGACACCAAAACCAGAAGCCAAGGCTAACAGGACTGGAGGAACTGGAAAGAATGCAAACATGTGGTAGCCCAGGAAGAGAGAAAACCTTGAGGGAGGGGAGGCGACAGACAGCAAGACTGCTGGAACGCTCAGGGTGACATGAGCCCTGACACCTCTCTCTGGCTTTGGCTCTCCCTGTCTCCTAATGAGGTACACGAAGAACTGACATGATCCAGAGAGGCTGATACTCTGGGCACCTCTAGAGGGCAACTTAGAAGCTGTCTTTGCTCAAAGCTGTTTCCCTACCCAGGCACCTCCCAACCCTGGAATGAGGTGATACTCAGGCCCTATTTTCACAGCAGGGCAGGTGACCTGAGCGACAGAGCCTGGTGGCTCCTCCGGACTTCTTGCTGCAGAGTTCCCTGGACAGAAATGTTAAAGCATACTCCATTATGGAGCCTTCAAACCTGGCTAGGGGCTTGCCCTCAGGTGACGTCTTTGTCCTTTCAGACAGAACAGAGAACCCACCAAATCACAGCCAAGAGGCTCTCTGGGTGACTTAGTGGCCTGTCTCCCTATCTGGTAGAGGACTCCTGAGTTCAGGCTAGAGCTGATTCCCCTCTGCGACCCAGGATCCAGGCAAGGCCCTGAAAGCTTGCAGAATACATTTCAAGTCTGGATGTTTACTTGACTCCCCACCTGAGAGGTGGTTTGGAGCTACAGTTAGGACATGGCTGGAGTCAGGCTGAGATCTACGTTCAATCCTACCCCTGGTGTCCCAGCCTGAGTGTGGACCTGCCCCACACTGCTGTCCTCACTGCCCTTCCCACCTGTACAATGGGGATGCTGATCCCTATGTCCTAAAATACCCTTCTGATCGTCACAGCGGGATGGGATCTCTTTGCTCTGGATGCTCCAAAGATAGGGTTCTCCCCACCCCCGCCATGTGTGTGAACTTGTCTGTGTGGTTACAAGTGGAGGCCAGAGGTTGACATCAGAATATCTTCCTCGATTGCCTCTGCTCAGAGAGGTGAATATGTCAGGGAGTGTCTTTCCTTGTCTAAGGGTCACTCTCTCAGCCTAAACTTTGCCCAGTGTTTGCCTCTCAGCCCGACACTGCTGCATTTGCTGTGCAACACCAGGCTCCTGCCAACCCTCTCTGGTTCTGCCTCCCCTATAACCTGTCTGCACACATGGGGCAGGACTGGCAGACCTACCCATCAGGGCATTCTGGGCCCTAAGGAGTCCCTGGGATGAGGCTCAGACGGTGTGGTAAGTTGGAGTGTTAGCCTCCGAATATACCCAACCTGGCAGGGCTGGGCTCAAGAGCCAGGAGCAGGGCAGCTGCTTGGGAATACTGTCTGCCAGGAGTGGACCAGTGCTGCTGAAGGAAGAGGCTAAGCAAAGGCCATGGGTGGGGTGCAGCTGGGCTAGGCAGCAGAGAGAGCTGCATGGTGTGAGCGTCAGAAGCCAGTTCCTCATTAAACAGCAGCTGACTTGTAGCTGGCTGTAGCCAGTCTCTGTAGGTACCAGTTCCCCGTTCCCCTTGACCTCCCATGTTAACATGACACTGGACTTCAAAAGCCACCTCTATTCTCAGCTCTGTGGGTCCCAGCCCTTGACAGACCGTGACCCCTAGAAACTGACCAGCTCCTCTGGGCCTTGTAGTTTGCTCAGTTTTGTTCTAAGCTGAGGCGCACACTGTCCTTGCAACAGAACAAGACTCTTAGAATGCAACCCCCTTTTCTACCTTCCCTCCCCCAGCACCAGGGTTCTGTTTGGAGGTGGGCACCGCTGAGGCAAGGAGTCTAGGACTAGGCTTAAGTGTAACTCTGGTCCCAGTGGGGAGTGGTGGGCCCTCCTGGGAGCCCTCAGGGACTGAGTTTTTCCTTCCTTGGCTCATTCTGGCTGTCAGTAATGCTGAGATGTGCCCAGGTCACCATTCAATGGCACCTGGACCAGACTGAGACAAAAGAGGTGTGGAAGGCAGAAGGCTACTGCTGGCCAGGGCTGGGCAGGATGGGGAACAGTTTAGATCTCAGCTGCTTACCAGCATAGAAAACAGAAAAATGGACACCCATTGCAGATTCTGTCTGGTTCAGAGCAGCACCAAGAAAAGATGCAGCAGGGCTCCCTAGAAAACACAGGTGACTACAGAGCCATCCCACGAGGCACCTGAAGCTGCTCTGCCTGCCTCGCTGGCAGTGGAGGCTGCAGGGCTCGGCAACCTCCAGACCAGGTTCCATGGATGGCTCCCTTGACTCTTGGTTTCTTTCCTTCCACAAGAAGCCCTAAGCGCTTCTGTCCTAACCCGCAAGGACCACTGTACCCACCGCCAGAGACATCAATGCAGACAGCAGAATGGAGAGGAAGGGGAGTAACTATGAGCTCTCCCTGAACCATCTGTTTTAACCCTGTTAACAACAGCCCTGGAAGTTAAATACTGTCATTGTCTCGTTTTATAAATTAGTGTTCCACTAATGGAGAGAGGGTAAGGCACCTGCCTGAGGTCACAGAGCTGGCAAAGGGCAACGTTATGGAGGGCAGGCACGCAGGACTCTAGTGAGCTCTGTGGCTCTGCTCATGCTCTCCACACAGGGGAAGAGCACCGTTAAAATTCCTCACCATAGCAAGGAATCTTTCTGGCCTCGCTGTCATGTCACAGTGCCCACAACAGGGCAGGACTGCTCTGAGAAGCCACCGTTTCCTTCTCTGCCTCATGGCTTCCGCAACCAGACAACGAGGATTCTGCCTGTCTGGTGGAACCAACCGAAAAAAGCTGGGACTAATCTTTCCAAAGACCATGTCTTCAAGGCGCCGCATCAGTATTTGGGTTGGACGTAGGCTTGTTATGGTAATGCAGATGAAGTCCCAGATTTAATAAGACTGAAAAACACCAGGAGCAACAGGAACCATAACAGGATATTGCAGGGAGATCTAGAAGCTTCCTCAGGCTTCTTACTAAACAGGGCAGGGCTGGCCGGGCAGGGCCAGGCAAGGGCGGGGTTACCTGGAGGCCAGCAGGGTTCAGGACTACGGAGCAGTAGTGAGGAGCAGGCTCCTCTCTCCACACCCAGGCTGCCTGGTACCCGATCAAGCAGAGGCTTCACAGGCTAAATTTAAACCAGCTGCCAGCACTGGGGTGTTGCAGTTAGATGGGGTAAGGGGAGCTTACCTCATGAAAGCTGTGGAAATGCTGCTGGGAAGATAATAAAAGGATTAACTGCTATTTTAGTGGACCATTTACTCCTCAATCAAAACGTCTCATCTATTTCCTGTCCTCCAGAGGCCTCAGGTCCAAGATTCCTTTGTCTATTACAGACATAGTAGCACAGGCCTGTCATGAGAAATTAATAATTTTACAGGGATGGGAGCTGTTATTCACCTGGGTGGGGGCCGGGGGTCTGCCCATTGCCCTGGTTACTGACGCCGCCACGGTGGGTGGGGCTCCAATGAAGTTCCCACTGCAGATGGCTGCACCCAGGGCCCCAGAGAAGCAGCTATATTAACAAGGGCACTGCAACGGATAGGACGTGGGTTCAGTACCCCTCTGGTGGTTACTAGTGTTATAATTTTGGACAATTTATCTTTATCATCACTACTACTCCGATTCTCAGCCTCTACTATCTTGGTGTTTGTACTATTTTCTCTGACTAGTGGTGTGTCCTGGAACCAACTCCGCAACCTCTCTGAGCCTCCATTTTTCTCATCTGTAAAATGGAGGTGTACAGTGTCTCTTCACGGAGCTGTGGTGAGGATCACATGGAGCTGCCACTTAGAACACGCCTACGAAGTTGGCATTCAGCAGCTGCTTGCCTCAACTGTCACCATTGCACTTCTAACCTGGAGGGGGTAAAGTCAAGAGTGTGGGAAGCTGGCCGGACCCATCTGACCCCTGACCCTTGTTTTCCATATGTAGAAGGCTTGGGTTTCATTGCAACCTGATAAAGACTAAATGTAATTCCCCAGGAGGCACCAACACCACCCCCAGGGAGCTGTCCGGGCTCCTCTCCATCTAGAGCTGTCACAGCCTGGTTCCTGATGGCCTGAGGACACATCCCTGACTGTGACAGAAGCAAACCTAGGTCCCCAATGTCTTGTAGAGAATGGAATCAGGCGGGGCCCTTGACCAGGAGAGATTCCAAGGCTGTTCTGAGCCCCCAGCGCCCCCCAGCTGGGGCTCAAGTTATCTCACAGGGCACCCGTGGATGCTGGGATTCTGCACAGAAGGCCCCAGTATGAGAAGGCTGCTGGCCACCTTAGTTTACTTCCTGGGTTCCCAACAGGAGGAAACTGTGATTGACAACTGTGGCTCAGCATCTTGAGAGGAGACAGGCTGTTGCCAGCAGCCCTGGCCTATGGACTTGTTGATCTTTCCCATCTTGGAGACAAGGCACATCTTTCATTAAGCCATGTGTCTTAAGACCCCATATGGATGTGGCATCTTCAGAGACAAGCCTAGCCACCAACCCTCCTGCCTGCATACTCTCTGCCCTGAAACGTCCAAGTAAAATTCTCCACCAGCTCGGGGCCCTTCCCCCACACTTCTGTGCCACACAACAGCTCACAAGCCCAGGCTCTACCCTCCTCCTCTCCTCAAGGGCTGTCCACCTGTAGCCTATCAATGGACTAGCAGACTCCTTCTCCTTCAAGGCTAGAGAGCACACTCACTCAGTCTACATCCAGCTCAGAAACAAAGCAGGTGAGCCCTGGGGACAAGTGTGGCCCCAAGAAAATGACTTTACACCACAGTGACCAATGCCTCTTCCCTGATGCCCCATGAATGTCACCTCGTGCTCTGAGCAAGGACCTGGAGCCCCTTCTAAGACCGCAAGTGATACCTGCAGTGCCCGTCAGGACAAAACTACAGGCTGGAAACACTACTGTCTGGCAGTGAGGAAGGGGAGATGCACATGGCCTGGGTGCTCTGTGTCATTGGTGTTGTACAGCAGCCTCGGGCCCCAGCCCTCCATCCCAGGCTGCTGCGTCTGGAGGGCAGAGGATGGGTACGGGGCCTAAGGCCCCTCTCCTAGACTCTGATGAAGCTTTCTACTACAGCAAGCACAGAACATGGACATGGAGAGCCAGAAGGGCCAGGCAGGGTGCCTGCTTCTAACTCGAGTGTATCTGCATGCATGCTTAGGCACACCATGCTTCTTTCTCCCAGAACCTTTGTCTCAACCCCAGCCGGAGCACTGTTGGTGCCATGCAGGGCCTGATGCCGGCCCTTGACCTCAGCTCCAAGCCTGTTCTGGAGGTCCAGGACCTCTCTACAGAAGCCAGAGCTGTCGAGGTACACCAGGTAAAGGCCAGTGCTGGAGGAGGGCACGCTTTACTCACCATCTGCCACCCTCGGGTGACATGGAAAAGATAAGCCTGGCCAGACTTGCTTTAGGTTCAGAGGTCACGTGGCACCAGGCCGTGTGGCATGCTAGACTACAACCAATACCATCTAATGCTTCAGTGTGCGGGCTAGGACACCCGACAGGGACAAGGCAATCCTTCCAACGTTCCCAGCGACAGGAACCCAGACGGTCTTATTCACTGGCCCAGCCCCAGACTTTGTGGGAGCCCAGTCTGATTCCCAAAGGGGTTCTTTCTAGTGCCGTGGATGGTGCAGCTCTGAGGGGCGGGGGCACTGAGAGGGCCTGGCAGCCCCGGACTCACCATGCACTTGTTGGGCTTCTCGCCCGAGTGTACCCTCATGTGGATGAGCAGCTTGTAGCGGGCGTTGAAGGGCTTGTAGCGGCGCACGCAGCCGGCCCAGAAGCAGGTGAAGTCTTCGCCTTTGCGCTGGTCGATGTGGCTCTTCTCGATGTGCCGCACCAGCTCCTCCTGCTGCTCGTAGGCTGCGCAACAGTCCACCCAGCGGCATGCCTGCCGCCCGGCCACCATCCTGCCCGCCAGGCCGAGCCCTAGGCCTCCAAGGCTGGGGCCGGCTGGCAACTGAGGCAGTGGGTAGGGGGGTGGCAAACCCTGCTGGTGAGGAGCAAAGAGCTCCGAGAACTCGTCCAGGGGCTCCTGCTTCAGGAAGCCTGACTTCCGGCACGCTTCAAGCTGCAAGCTGCCCTCGTGACCGTCACTGGAGGCGGGCACAGGCCCCTGCTGCGATCGCTTGGGTCCTCCCCCCAGCTCTCCTGGCAAAGGTGGGCTTCGGAGTCCATTTACACAGCTAACTAGAGCTGTCTGGGAAGAGTGGATGGCAGGATTGATGTCAGAGGAGGCACAGGGGGAGGAGGAGGCTGAAGAGGTGGGGGGCAGGCCCAGGAGGCAGCAACGTTTCAGGCTGCCCTCGGGGAGGTGGGCCTCGGGCTGGGGACCCAGGCCCGAGACAGGTTCATTGCCCAGAAGGTAGCAGGAAGGTACAGGATTAGTGAGGCCTCGGCCTGGGAAGTCCAGCTCTGGCTGCAGGTTTGTGGAAGATGGGGCCCGGCAGTGGGTGGGCAGGGGCGTGTGGACACCGGCCATGGCCTGATAGTCAGGTAGGGCTTCCTGCTTGATGTGCTGAGCTGCCTGGAGGCTGCCATTCACGTATGTAGCCTGGGGTCTGGGTGACCTGGAAGACAGGAGCCAGAGCGATTATGGAAGGCAGGCACTCTCCAGGGGTCACGCAGGGCTCACGGAAGCAGAACACGGAAGCTCACGGAACAGGGACCTGGAGGAGCCCAGGAAGAAGTGAAGGTTGAGAGACAGAGTGTGTGAAAGACCAGAATCGGCTGTGCCAAGGGCAGGGAAGAAGGGGGAAGCAGAGAAACAAGAGGAAGAGGAGGCAGCCTAGAGAGAGATGCTGGAGACAGGAGAGGCAAGAAGGCTAACCAGGGGAGGGATGAGGACACCAGGAAGGATAGAACCTTTTGCCAGAACCCAGCCCATCCACCACTCTGTCACCATCTTGCTGACCTCCCAGCTTCCCTACGGTCAGCCCTGACCCTCCCCCTCTGAGCTTCAAGTGAGTACTGTGGGCAAAAGGCTATGGTTGGCATTTTGAGGCCTCTTCAGGTCCAGTAGGGTTTAAATTCTACTTACACGCCCCTTGGAATTTTAATTTCTGTAATCTTTACTTCATTTAATGACATCTAGCCCTACCTAGCCTGTCTTTCCATGGTTGGTGTGACTGGGTGGGAGCCTGAGGCACAGAGTGGGGGGACAAGAGTCTTGGGGTGCCCCAGAATTTTGAGCTCAGATGTGAGTATGTGGAGCTGCAGTTCTGAGGAGGAACATGGGAGATAGGAGACCAAGTCTGAGGTTGAGGTCAGCTCCATTCCAGATGGTAAAGTCGGGCAAATTGCTTCATTCTGGGCAAGTTTGGGGCCTCTATCCTCAGCAATAGCCAAACAATCCTGTTCCTGATCTTGAAAATGGCAGGATGTGGGCTAGCCACAGAGGCCATCTTTACCATGTGACTGGGTCGCAGTTTCCCTGGTGGAAGACAGTTCTTCCACCCCCCCCCCTTTACAGGAGGCCACGTTCAGGAAGGCAAAGGAATTTCTGCACAGACCCGTCCACCACTGTGGGTGGTGACAAGGTAAGATCCAGGCAGAAACATCAGGGTGAGACTGTCACCAGAAGACTGAAGATGGGAGAGACCTGGAGGGTGATACTGGCGGAAGTGCCTGACCAGTTGCTATAGGACCTGGAGGCCTGGTCCTATGCTCAGAGCCTGAACCCTGTCTGGCTCTGCTTCCTCATTGGTGAGACAAGAACCACACCACTATACAGAGAACTAAGAGGGTGATGGCTGGGTTTAAGGGTTAGCACCCTGGGAAGGAGAGGGTTAGGCCATGGTACCATTATTACTGCTTCTACAAGACCACTGTCCCATGGCTCCCACAGGCAGAACTGAGCTCTCCCAGACAGCCTTGAGACCTCGTCCCTGCCCCTCTGGCTCCAGGAGCGCTAGACAAAGGGTGGAGAGAACGGGAATTAGAAGAAGAGAGAGCCAGAGCAGGAGGCACTCAGAGCTTGGCCTCTCACCCTAAATCACTCAGGGTCAGTGGGGGAAGTAGGACCTGAGGCTTGGGGGCCTGGGCCATCATGCAGGAGCAAGCCAGTGCCAGGCCTGGACCAGGAGCCCAGTTTCCATCTCCTGTGCAGAACTGACTGCAAGCTCTCCTTGAATGGAGGCCCGCGGGACATACCTGTCTCTTAGACACTAAACAACTTCCCATTGGGTGCTTCTCCCTCGGCATCTCTGCTGAGGAGCAAATGCACATCCCGTCCCCAGGGGTGGGGACACTGGGCCTGCCACAGCCAGCAGCAAGTTCCACTGAAAGAGTCAATAGGAAAGTAGGGACTTTGCAAAATTCAGAGAAATAACACCATAGCTGCCGCTTTAGCAGGGCACAACGCTGGCAGAGAAAGGCTGGCAGACAGGGCACTGGGAAGCACTAGTCTGGAGCTTTTACAAATGGCTCCAGGTCAATGAACCGACAAAGGCTGAAGCATCTGACTGAGTTAGGAATGTAACTGACAGTAATCAGAATGTCCTCTGTGGGAAGAGTGTGAGGTTCCAGCCTGAGGTCTCAAGGGTGGGGCAGGGTCTGGCTTTTTCTCCCTGCCCCTGGGTGGCAGGTGGTTCTGTCCACTCTGGGACTGAGCTCTATAATTCTCTCTAGAGTCTGTGAGTGCACAGTGGCTAAGAGGCAGATGCACCAGGTACCCCCCACTCCTGCGAGCTGACTCCTATCTTAACAGTGGAATGATGGGTACTAAGTTCTACCTGGTACAGAAACAAAGCTTTAAAGGACATGCATCTCCTGTTTTAAACATGTTTGCAACTGCAAAGACAAAGGTGATGCAGCAAGAGCAGATGCCTGGGTTTTTATAAGTCAGAATTCCAGCACGCTCACAATGCCGTTCCTGGAAGTCAGCACCCTACTGCCATCCTGACTGGGAGAACCGTATCATTTCTTTACGGCATCAACATTCTAAGTCAAGGGCATAACATTCCTTTGGCTCTTTGTGAAGGTGTTCAACTTGAGCCATCAGCTTTTGCAATAGAGGTGTGTGGGCGGGGGGGTCTTCACACCTAATGGCTCAGTTTCTGTGTCCTCAAAGCCCATAGCCTTGGCTGAGGTCTCTTTACTCAGTGGTATGTGATGATTCTGCTGAGAAATATTGGCAGTCAGCAATACGGAGAGTCAGGGGGAGGGGCTTCAAAAGGCCAAGGCCTTGTGTTATGAACATGTGGGCCCACTCAGCACAGAGCCAGAAGGTCACAGGGGTAGCAGAGGGGCAGGAAGCTGGGGCCTGATGCCGAGGCCTCCTGGTTCTATGAGGCCTCTTTACTGCGTGCTTCTCTTTGTACTTTGCAGATCAAGAAAGGGGCTCTAGAGGCTATGTATCTTTCCTCAGGTCCCCTGGGAACCTAGTGATAGAAATGAGACAGGATCTCATCCAAATATTACATTGACCACAGTGGGGGTGGGGAGGACACCCATATTAGGCACAGAAATGTCAAAATTTGGGATATTGCTAACGTTACTTAAACCTCTGCTCTGCCTCACAGATAGACGTCACTGGGCTAGTGACATGAGTGACACATTCTCCCTGCCTCAGTTTCCATTCGTGGGCTGAGGAGGTCAGCCCACCAATGACTCATGGTAAGTATTCCATGACTGCCACTTGACAGCAGGGGGACCTGGGCCCAGGTCTGTGGGACCCAGTGAGACAGTGACTCACTGGGAGCTAGGCTGCAGGCAAGGTGACCAAGCCAGGCAGAAGAGCAAGGGCTAGAGACAGGAAGGGCAACAGAATGCAGAGGGAGGCCCACTGCAGAGAGGCAGGACTGGAATTGGGCATGGTCTAGAGTGGGGTCATGTTCTTTTAGAAGATGAGGGAAACTAAAAGTGTCAGCTCAAATCCAGCCAATCTTGGGTTGTATAGCCGACACTGAGCCAGTATAGGATCCTGGATACAGACTCTCCTGTGCCTGGTACTGTCAAAATGATATTTAAAGAGATACATGATGCTTCTGATTAATTTTTTAAAGCAAAATTAAAGCAACAAACAGCCCACATAGTCCAACATAAAATTCATCTCCCCTCCCCACCCCCAGGAACACGTCCTGCCAGATCATGGGGGACTATCCTGGCAGCAGAAACACGTGACTATCACTAACTAGCAGGCAACCTGAAGCCTAAAAGACACTTATTCCTGTTTTGGGCTGGACTAGTCTCCCCCAATTTATGTCGGAAGCCTAACCTTCAGAGTACTTACATTTGGAGACAGGGCCTTAAGCATGAAATTAAACGACATGGGGTTATGAAGGCCCTAACTACAATATGTCTGATTCCTTTATAAGATAGAAGCACGGACCCCAGAGATAAAGGGTTGGTCATGTGACTGCCTGTCAGCCAAGGGGACGGAGCAGGGGAAACCAAACCTATCAACCCCTGAGCATGGGCTTCCAGCCCCCCAGAACTGTGAGAAATAAATGTCTTTTATTTAAGCCACCCAATCTATGACATTTATTAAGACAGCCTGACTACATGAATTAACTCTTCCAAAACAGAAGCCTCGCTGATATCAGAGAAGGCCACAGGAAATCAAAATTCTCAGTGTCCTCCTATCTAGTAAAGTTCAACGCTCCTGGAATGGGGCTCCTTTCCCCTCCCCCGAAGGACACCAGCACTGGCCCAGCACTGGGCATAGGGCAGGCACTACGTGGCTGGCGGAGCAATGGAGCACAAACTAGGATCTGGGCCAGTATCCAGAGCCTCATGCCCGTGAAACAGGCTCCAGGCACGCTGCCCCCAAGTATCAGTGGTGTGCGCCCACAAAAACATTCAAATGGAGCCACCTCAGCCTGTGAAACAGGGACATGCACCTCATTGAAGCCATCTTTGTGTCCCCTAAGATCTCTTGACAAAACAAGGAGGGCCTGCACTAGGCATCTCTGTGCCAACCAACTCAGACAGGTCCTGGCCCCTTTGCGTCTCAGTTTCTCAGTGTGTTCCATTAGCCAGGCAGACTAGGTGAGGTGGAAGGAATGGACACATACCTGTTAGGGTGGGGGAAATGAAGCAGCCTCTCGCAGACAGGGGGATGCTCTCGGGGAGGTGGGGTCCCTGCAGGAAGAAACAGACCCTGGTGGCAGGAGGGGCTGGGACCCTCGGGCAGGTCCAGGTCTAGCAGGCTCTTCTCTGGGCAGTGTCCGTAGCTCCCGTTCACTAGGCGGAAACAACAGGAAAGAGGAGACAGGTGAATAAACAGCTACCAGGGAGCTTGGGGAGAGGACAGAGCCCTGAAGCCATCTGAATGCCCTGCTGCATTTGAGGCCTGGGACACCTTATTTGGTTCCCAGAATTACTTGGCAGAATCTGTGATAAAAACGGTCAGTTCTCAGGTATGCACACTAAGCTCCATTGCTTGAATGACTGTCAGCAAACAATGAATTCTGTCAGTCAGACACTGTTCTAGGAGTGAGACACACTGGTGAGCCAAAGAGATAGTTCCTCAATGTCCATCGACTGTTATCTACAACCGCGTCAGGGTGGGAACTCAGATGCTAGGCAGGGGCTTGGGTTCTAATATGCTGGGAGTTGCCATCCTTGGTGTGCCTTAGAGGTTGGGAGGCGATGCTGCAGCAGCGGGCCCTGGAACTGGAGGTGTTTTGGGTACATGTATCAAGAAGGAGGTGTCTGCCCAACTTATCATCTAGGGCCACTTCGTTCCAAAGCCTACTCTATACTGCTTCAAAATCCCATCACACCGCAGACAGTATGGTGATTCATTTCCGTGTCCTGTGGTTCTCTGATGGCCCAGTTATCCTATTCTCTACACTCTTGTCTGCGTATAGGTTCTGTTGAGGCTGTACACAGAATGGCCCTAAGAACCCCATAAAGTGAACGCAAATGTCAGATATGCTTGCTATAAGCCTCTCTCATTGCCCCTCAACTACAGATGCTCACCTATGGGCAAGGGCAGTTAATCTGGAAAATATTCCTTTTGGCTTTATGCCCTGTCACTTCTGGGGGTGATGCTTTGGAACCCAAGGATTGTGGCATCCTCTTCACTTCCCAGAACCCCCTTCTACAACTCAGGCCCGTCCTGATGTGCACTGACCCTCTGCTCCTCTGGGTACCACAGTGCTAGCATCCACAGGAGCCCCAGGAAAGAAGAGTACTCTTAGGTTATGCAGCGCTTTGAAATCTTAAAATGCCCTAGAGACGTGACATAATGTTATACTAACTGTCCAAGTAGTCTAGGTACTGTCAACCCTGAGCAAAGAAACAGGAAACCCCTAAGCTAAGGACAAGGACAGCAATGAGGCCACATATGACCTACTACATACAAGCCATGGATTCCCCACTGCCTGCCCAGGGGATGTGAGTATACTTATTTCAATACATGGGGAAACCGAGGCTCATGTGAATTACACTGATCACTCAAGAGCACACAACTAGAAATCTGTGCTGTATTCCTGTCCCGAATCTGCCAGCCCCCAGCCCCACACCGTAACTTCTGTGTGATAAGAAGTGAGTGGCCTTATAAGACAGCACTGCCAGTCCTAGCTGGGCTGAGACCAGGTCGCTATGACAGACAGTACTAACTCTCCCCAGTTCTGAACAGCACTTTACAGTGTACAGATGAGAAGGCACAACTTTTAAGGCCCCGGGTTGGGTGAGTGCTCCAAATAACATCTGTTCCATGCCATTTCCCTGGCGGCACTGGCCTGTCCTGCTGCGCGGACCGCTCGCTCTGCTGGATTCGGCGGCTGCCCAGTCAGCCCTTCTTAGGGTTATGCTTTAATAACTTGGTTGTTTTTTAATTAAAAAGAAATCCCTGGTAACAAATGTGAATGGCCTGAGTTAATGAGAGCAGGCTGCAGCTCATTTAACTCTGACTCTGCTTGGCCGTCTTCGCCTTTTCCAGATCGTTTCTGCATGTGATTTTATTGTCCCACTGAGGCAAACCCTGGGACTGGCCTCCAAAAACTGTGGATAATTTTATGACCATTAATGGCATTTGGAGCAGAGAGCATCACAGGGGCTGTTCTGCCAGGATCTCTCCCAGATCCTGGAGGTTAGGGTGGTTCTAAGCTTCCTTCCAGAACCTTCAGAGTCCTCTGGGTCATGTACTTCCTCCTGCAAGCGAAGTGAGGAGAAGGAAGGTGGACTTAAGGAGCAGTGGGACGGGCCCCTGGGAGCAGTGGTGACAGGCCCAGGGAGGACTGGTGATGGGTGTGCCTGCATGTATTCAGTCCTCCCTCTTCAAACCTCCGAGGGCAGGCTTGAGACAGTTTTGTTGTTGTTGTTGTTTTGTTTTCCCAGCTCTGCTGAAGAAATAGAGGGCCTCTGACCAGGCTCAGGGACACAATCCAAGCCCAGACCTCTTGGACTTTGAAGCCCAAGTATTGTTCTGTCTGTCCCGTCCCTCCTCGTCTGCCCCCAACAAGTGTTCCCGAACAGTAAACGTAGACAGAATAGGGTTAACCGTTTGGCCAAGATCACACAGGAAAGACAGACTGAGCTGATTAGAGTCATCAGCACAAACAGTAGATGAAGGAATGGTTGGACCTTTTAGCCGCTTCTCTGCTGGAGTCCGGGAGAGCCCTCCCTGCAATAAACAAAGAAGAGATGCTGGGAAGAAAGGGAGAGGCTCTGAGGCCAAAGTCGGCATTGACTGTTGCTGCAAGCCTGCTCAAGTCCTCATCTCCTGTCCTCCACTAGCCCAGCGGGAAGATCTGACCTCTGAACTCGGCAGAGCTGAGCATCAGAGTTGACCACTGGTCACCTAAGGTCACCTAGCAACCACTGGCACAGCTGGAGCTCCAGTCCATGCCAAACTGCTCTAGGTCTCCCGCTTCCTCAAAGGCTGGACATTGAACCTCAGGCTGCCATCTCTTCCACAGAGATATGTCCACAGAACAAATGTAGGCACCATCTCCTCTCTGTGGAGTCTTTTCCTCCATCCCCAAGGGCGTCACGAGACCCAGAGTAGGCCTGCTCCTGTTCATGTTTGTCTCCAGGAGGGAGGATGGCGAGTGGGAGGATGGGAGCTGTCCATCTAGCGCCCTGCGGCCCTAATGGAGGGGTATCCAGATAGAGTGGGGCACCTAGTAGCTGTGCTTCCTTCTAGGCCATGAAAGCCAAGAATGGACCCTACATCCTGGCTTTCTCCAAGCACAAGAAGCCCCTTGACAAACAGTGAGAAGTCCTTCAGAGTCAGGGCTGGAACTGGCCATCTGTGCTGTAAGTATACAAAGAAACAGGCTCCAAAATGAGAAGGATCAGCAGAGCATGGACTCACACCTCTGAACCTAGGTAAGAAACAGGTCTGCTTTCCTGGCCTGGCCTCGGTTTTCTTGTCTGACACCTACTTCACAGGGTTGTGGTGACAGGGAGACACATGGATGACGGAGTCTTAGCTTATATTGAACACTCGAAGAGTAAGAATGATGCTAGTTGCTTGTTCTGTGCTTTCTGGAGTTCAGGCAGGGCTTTGAGAAGCAGTTCATTCCCAGGCAGGCCTAGAGGGTCCAAAGCCAGACTCTGAAGGACAAACTCCCAGACTTAGGGTTCACCAAACGCAAGGTTCAGTAGCCTGAATGAAGCCCCAGTGACCAGTCTGAAGGAAATGGCTCTCATGGTATACCCAAAAGCTTTGCACGTTATTATAATACCCTGAATATAAAGTAGAACCGCACCCAAAGTGACTCCCACGAGAACATTCCACTGTGCTGAAACCTGCCACCCTCAGCATCCAAGGCCCAGGGGCGCCTTGTATAGTAACCTGCAGCCATCTGCAGGGATGAGATAAGCCTACATGATAACTGATTTGTGTTGTTTCCAGAACCAACCAGCTACCAAATCTTCACACTCTACTGTGAGACTCACTGCAGACCCTCAGGAGCTGGTAGGCAGGCTCAGAGTAGCAAGTAAGCTGCCCAAGTCCACACAGCAAGTGCAGAGCTCAGAAGTGGCTGGTGACTTAGCCACCTAGTCAGCCAAGTATTTCTGCAAACCAGTAGACAACCAGCGGCTGACTGGGGAGCCACGGCTACTTTACCCTGCCATGGCAGAACCCAAACAACACAGGAAGGAGAGGGGCTGCTCCCAACAGGACTTTATCGGGAAGACAGATCCTTGGCTCCTGGGATGTTATGGTTTGAGTATGAAATGTCCCTCACAGGCCCATATATTTGAAAACTTGATCCCCAGCCAGTGGGACAGTTTTAGGAGGTTGTGAAACATTCGGGACAGGCTTTTGAGGGTTACTGTGAGGCCTGGCTTCTGGCCCAAGCTCTCTGCTGCCATGACATGAATAGCTGCCTCATTCTCCTGCCTCCATGTTGCCTTGTCAGTCAGGGGCTGGAACTGTAAGCTGAAACTTTAAACTTCCTTAAGTTTGGGCAGGTATTTCTTATCACACAATAAGAAAGACAACCATGGCCGTTAGTCTGATGACCACCGAAGGAGCCAAGGATTCAACCCGGAACTGCTATCCTTTTCTACATCTACAAAGTGGGGGAAACATTTAAGGGAAGCACTGACAACGGAAAGTCAACCACTCAGCACAAGGCTATCCCTGGTGGGCACACTGATGGATGGGGCTCCAGACTGGCCCTAGGGCCCCACAGCCTGGGCTCACCCATCCATCTGGACGTTATCACTCATTCTCACAATATTTTGCTAGGGCATGTCCTTACCAACCCAGAGACCCCTGGAAGTCCCTCTCCTCCAGGACGTCCTCTGGTCTCAGCCCTCTTTGAGCTCCCCTATCACCCAGCTCTTAGCAGCCCTGTGAGTAGCTGCCACTGCCTGTGCACATGGCCCAGGCCCCACACTTCACCTTTCACCTCTATCCCCAGAGCTGGAGTATATCCCCTACCCCCCCCCCCCCACACACACACACTGGCTGTGCTGCCACACTGGCTTGTAGGAACAGTTAAAGCTCCACCTCCGGCAAAAGGCTGCCATAGCCCCAGGACAAAGATCTTGGTCTCAGAACTTTTGTTAGCAGGCCTGCTCCAGCTGTCAACTGGCCCAACCTTCTCCATACAGAAAACAGGGGCCCTGCAGAGGAGAAAGGGGCTTGTTCATCTTATCTAGCAGGGAGGCTCTCTGACCCCCGCTGGGGACGTATCCCTCATTCCAGCTCGCAGTTTGGTTCCCAGCAGGTAGCTGGAAATGCTGAGAGAGTGAGTCTGTGAACTGTCAAGTTCGCTCTGGTGCCTCCTCTGTCGGACAGTGTAATTTAGGGGATGAACAACCTCGGCACACACCTAACGTAAAGTCCAACTCCACCATTGATTGCCTTTCTGGATGGCTGACTTGGGGTGAGTGGTTTTCCCCTCTAAATCTGATTCTTCCTATGCAAAATGGGGTTCAGAATCTCAGCTGAGGGGTGGCTGAGCACACTGGAGGAGACAATGCACACAGGACTCCTGGCGTGGCTTCTGGTGCAGCTGGCATTCTGAAAAAGGCCCCTGTGTTTTGGTCTCTTGACAGGCATGGGGATAAAGCCTGCTCTCCTGAGCAGTGAGCGCCAGTGAACACAGAAGGGCAGTCTCAGGCCAGGCGTGCCTTGCCAGCAGCCCTTCCCCAGGAGAGTGAGCGAGCACAGGCTATGCTGAACCTCAGCTTTCCCCTCTGAGCAGGAAGAACGTGAGCGGTCAGCAGGGGCATCACAGAGTGCAGAGGACTCGGGGCTCCTATTCCAGTCCCAGTGAGGAGCTCACCTAAGGGGTAGAGGAGAGGCACAGAAGAGCCTCTTTTCTTAACACGTGGAACCCTGGCGTGCAGCTGGGTCAACTGGTGGAGAAGCAGCGAGGCACAGAAGGCCAGGTTTCTCTGCATTCAAGCAAGATAGGAAGCCGAGGCCCACTCACTTGCTGGAGTGTTGGGGTATTCATGGCTACCAGGGGGCCTGTAACCTGGACAGGGCCTCCACAGCAGCAGCTCCTGATGGCTGAAATCTTGCTCCAGGCTTAAAGCCGCCCATCGTCTCTTATCCCAGACCACAAGAACCCCATAAATTCCCCCTTTAAAGCTAAGCTAGATTTATAGGGACTCAGGCCAATAAAACCTGAGCCAGCTCACCTCAAGATGGCACGGCCACAGAAACTGAGCAAAGCCGCAGCTCTATCCCAGGCCAAACAGGCCACGGACAGCCTAAGATGGTTACACACATAACATAAACATGCTGGCATACAGACACACGGAAGGGCCAATTCTTTTCTCACATTCTTATGTACTAATTGTAAAAATAAAAAAAAATAAAAATGAAGATAGGCAATAATGAAAACGTCAGTGTACTAGCCAGAGAGCCACACTGAACGTGGAGAAAACAGTCAAAAAAGAAAAGAAAAAGCTCGGCAGTTCCTTCCTATGTATCTGCATACTGCTTTTACTTGTAAAAATCAGGACGATAAAACGATCAGCATATTTTCTTGTTCTGTCTTTTCCATGTAATGATGAATAAATACCAAAGTTAATGACATTCCTGTTATCTGTCCTGTGTAGTCCTTGGCTCTGTCCATGACACAGGCAGAGTATGGGATGTGTCTATGGTCACACCACAATAAACAGCTGTCAGCATACAAGGCAAGCTCCACCATACCAGGAAGGCTGCTCCTTATCAAGACCATGGAGAGAAGATGTGGCCCATCACTCTCCTGCTGTGTGAGTCGCACGTGGCTGTTACAACAAGCACGCAGCCCATCACTCTCCTGGTGTGTGAGTCTCCAGCAGCTGTTACAACAAGCACAGAGCCCATCACTCTCCCTGTGTGTGAGTCTCCAGTGACTGTAATAAGAAGCACACAGCCAAAGTGGTTGGACAATTGAATTTTATGTTTTTCAAAAGTGTAGAAGCTAGAAGGCTTAGATTGAAGTCCCAGGCAGTTTGGGTTCTGGTGAAGGCTATTTTTCATGGCTCACAGACACTACTTTCTCACCATGGGCTCGCATGGCCTGGCCTGCATGCTCACAGAAAGAGAGTGGCAAGCATTCCGGTGTCTTTTTATTAGCACACTAGTTCTGCTCATCAGGACCCTATGCTTATAAGCCCACCTACCCTTATCACTTCCCTACTGCAAATGCAGTCACACTGGGGGCTAGGATTGCAACACATGAACCTGGAGGAAGAGAACACACTTAGGCCACAACCCCAGTATCCAATCCGTCCCTTCCCCTTGATGACAGAGACAGGAAAGAAGATGAACCCTATTTACGGAGCTTGAAAACGTGAAAGGAGGGTCTGCTGGCAGATGCAGTGGAGTCATTGACTAGCTCCGTGACCTTGTGAAGAGCACAGGCTTCCTCTTCTCTGTGGCACAGCACGTGAAGCTGAAACCATTGCCACACTACACGAGGTACCCAGTGCAGATCCTGACACACGCAGGCACTGTGCACTGCGTCTGCCCTCACTGTTCTCCTTACCCCCGTGTCAATCAGCGTGGACTAGTCCTCTCAGCTAGGGACTAGCACAGACATCGAGCATAAGTTGGTTTAGGTCGGAAGTCTGGAGCTTCTACTTCACAATCAGGAGAAAGCATCCCCGGTTCTCTTGCATGCGGACATGGGCAGCACTGGGAACTAGGGGAGGCCATCTTGTTCAAGGAGGAGCTATTATGTCGCAAAGAGAATTGGGGTGAGGACAACATCAGAAACCCAGGAACCTCAAGTAGAACAGGGGAGCAGTTCTCAGAACTTGAGAACAGGTTAACTCTTACAGTGTTTAACACCTTTTACAGCCAAAAAGACCTTGTTGATACAATATCCTATGAAGCAATCTTTATGCACTCTGGCAATCTTTCTAAAGTGAATATTTAGTCCATTTACACCACTTATATTCAATGTAATTACCATATGTTCTGAATTAAATCTACAATTTTACTATTAACTTATTTGTTCTACCTATTCTGTATTTTTTTTTCTTCTTCATCCTCAACTTCTTTCATATTAAGCGGCTTTTATTACTCTGTTTTCTGCCTCTGTTATCTCATCAGATATGCCTTACTCTACTTCTCACAGTTACCTTGACATATTACTGTCTAAGAGGTGAGTGTTTTTCCTGCATTGGCAGGGCAAAAACACAAGACTCAACTCCATCCACCACCCCTATACACAACACATTCTCGTTGATATTCATTCCCCCTTATTTTAATTCTATTATTCTATACTACCCTGTCCACACTAGCATCTGGACCACTTCTGAACCTGTGTTGTGTTTCCCCACTTTTGGTCCTATCTCCAGCATCTGGAGCACTCTGAACCTGTGCTGTGCTTCCCCACTTTTGGTCCTATCAATCTCTGTGTAGCCTTGGCTTTCTGTTGCTGTGCATCTAGCTCATCCTTTCTTGTAGGGTGCTCCCCTTCAGGAGCTCCAATCAGAGGCATGGGATGTCAGGCTCCTCGTTCTGGACTCTGAACTTCAGTATCTGTCTTCCTAGAACTTGAAGCCATTGAAAGCTTGCCTAGCTTCTCAGCCTCTAACTGTCGGGCTCTGTCCACATTCTCACCCTTTGCCTACGCCTCTTCTGCATCAGCAAATATGAGGAACAGGAAAAGCAATGCAGGATGACAGATTTCAGTGTCTCTGTCTCTTTCAGGCTCTGCCTGTCCTGGTGGCCCTAAACTCCGACAGAGAGGCTACACGCACAGTAAGGCTGCAAAGGCTCCTTGAGTGTTCTGCATGCCTTGCAAATGGTGAATGCCTGACAGGAAGGTGTGGCACCCAGTGTCACTGTCACCTCAGTACACTGCTCTTCTCTCCCATACGCTGATCTTTCAGATCCTGGCTGCTCAGTGGCTCTTTAATGTCTTTAAGGACTAAATGCACCCTACCCGCTAAAGCCCACCACGTTGAACTTTAATTCCTACTGTGTGGTATTAAGTGCTGACCCTATAGCAGGTGTTTATTTCACAGGGGCTCTGCTCAGATGCGTGGATAATGCCTTTTTCTGGGGAGTGGGTTCCTTGTAGTGGGAGTCTGGTCAGCATCACACGGAGTGGACTGGCACCCTCTTGCTCTCTCTTGCCCTCTATTTAATGCCCCAGCTACGCACAGCCTTCTGCCACTACATGAAGCAGCAAGCAAACTTGAATTTCACATGTTACAGCCTCCAGAACCATGAGTCATAAATCTGTTCAGTGTAAGTGACCTCTGCTCAGGTTCTGGACAGCAACAACACTGGACAGACCAAGGCAGAAGCGTAGTCTGATACAAGTCATTTTGTTACAGGCCAGGTACGAAAATACTCTTCCAATAAATAATTGTCATGATCACGTAGTTTCTATTTCATGGCTGTCCATATGTTATTCCTTATAGTTATAGTTAAAAATTGTTTAGAAAAGAGAAAAACAGTCATGTTGTGATCACCTATCTTACATCTATTCATATTTTATAGCCTTAGGACAACTTTCTGGATATGTACAGTTGCTGAGTCCAAAGATATGTACAGTTTTAAGCACAGCCTTACTTACTATCCAAAGGGCACTACCCCTGTATGCTATCAGCGGCACTCCTGCTTCCTCGAGCATGACCTGGCTATTCCCGCTGAGAGTCAGCAGTCAGCCGGAGAGATGGCTTGTGGGTGAGGTGCTTGCTGTGCAAGCCTGGCAGCTGCACTTGATCCCTAACCCGCAGAAGAAGAGCATACACTCTTGACAACTCCCCTACGACATCCATGCACGTGCAGCATCCCATGTGTGCCTGTGCTCCTCCCTCCCTCCCTCCCTCCCTCCTCATCCCTCCCCATGTGCATGCCTATACTCCCCTCCCTCCCCACCCCTCTTCATGTGTGCCTGTATTCCCCCTCTCTCCCTCCCTCCCAACCTCTCCCCATGTGTGCCTGTACTCCCCCTCCCTCCCTTCTCACCCCTCCCCACCCCTCTTCATGTGTGCCTGTATTCCCCCTCTCTCCCTCCCTCCCCACCTCTCCCCATGTGCATGTCTATTCTCCCCTCCCCATGTGTGCCTGTACTCCCCCTCCCTCCCCACCCCTCCCCATGTGTATGTCTATACTCCCCTCCCTACCCACCCCTCCCCATGTGTGCCTGTACTTCCCCTCCCTCCTTCCCCACCCCTCCCCATGTACATGCCTATGCTCCCCTCCGTCCCCACCCCTCCCCATGTGCATGTCTATACTCTCCTCCCTCCTCACCCCTCCCCATGTGTGCCTGTACTCCCCCTCCCTCCCTTCTCACCCCTCCCCACCCCTCCCCACGTGTGCCTGTATTCCCCCTCTCTCCCTCCCTGCCCACCCCTCCCCACCCCTCCCCATGTGCATGCCTATGCTCCCCACTCCCTCCTGCCCCATCCCATCCCATGTGGAAACAAAAATCCATTAGTTTAACAGTTAAGAACCACTAGTAATAGAAAAGAACAGGAGACCTTTTCTATGCCCACCAAAAGAAAGGCTGAGCCAACTACAGAAAATAAACAGAAACTTGATAGGCATTAGACATGATACAGTGAGACGCCACCACAATGCAGAAAGTCCGATTCAAAACCTTCAGCTGCTTAAACATGCAGTTTGTGAACGGCGTTTGGGTAGTTTCTCCTCCAGCTCCATGTGTTTCTTACTGAACGGCCTATTACCCACAAAGTGTGTATCAGACGAGGAACTGAGACTGTCTCACAGTTATGAGGGAATCATTTACCAAGCATGCCCTCTGCCAGCCCGGCCTCTGTGAAGGAGGGGAACCTCAACACCCGCTTGAAGGAGCTGGACCCCGGACCGAGCAGCTGCCACTGGCAAACGTGGAGTAGAAGAATCTGCCTCACCACAAGGCACTGTACCATAGCTTTTCCTGGACTTATGAAAAATTTTCCTCACGAGAGAAAACATTTTTAAGAGTTCCATTCAACGAAAAGGCGACTGGGGATAGAGTTCAGTGGCAGAGCACACACTTAGAACACTCAGGGTGCCGAGCTTAGTCCCCAGTGCCACAAAAACAAACACCAGGAAAGTGCGGGATCTCAACATCCATACAAAAAAAATGGAAAAGGAATTGATATATCAAATGTTAACAATGAACACGCACACACTGAATACCTAACTGTGTGCCAGGAAGAGGCAGCAGAAATCCAGCTTCCCTCTGCTCTGGGCACCATAAACGTGCTGAGCAAGAAATAAAAACCTTGACTCGCGTGGCACTTGCCTTCTGGTAGGAGAGATGACCATTTCAAAGAAATAAACTAACCCTATCATACCAGGTAGACAGTACACGCTATGCGTGAAAATAAAGGGAAGAAGCTAGGCAGTGAAGAGAAGCAGGGCACTCAGTGTAGGGAAGGTCTGTCTGCGCAGGGTCGAGGGGAGGGGAGGCAGAAGCCGCATGGCCACATACGGATGTGCATTCTAGGTGGAGGGGGGGATAGCGAGCAAAGGCCCTAAGATCAGTGTCCCAGAGAAGGGACACAGAAGGCATGAACAGAAGAACCCAGTAAGCAGCAGAGAAGCAGTGAGGCCACAGGAGAAGCAGGAACTGTCCTGCAGGACTCTCTGTGGTGACAATAGTGCTGGCTTTAGTTTGTCCTGGCAGGAAGCCACTGGTCCCGAGCAGGGAGCGGCAGATATGACAGGTCATGGGCTCCAGTCTGGCTTTGCAGAGAAGGCTTCAAGAAGGAAGGGCAGCCACCCAGAGGTGTGGCTTCAGGACTAAGGGTTTCTAACTTTCTCAGCTCCCTTTTAGGACAGAGGAAATAGGTAACGTGACTCTAGGCACTGCCCCATCTTTCCAGAAACATAGGTAAATTTCTAGGGTATATAGTTTAAAATGGGCTTTAAATCTCTCTACTACACATATCAAAATATTTCATACTGTTTTTGAAATGAATAAACAATCCTGAGGCCACATCAAAGGCTTGAATTAGATTCCTGCTGCCTGGCTTGTCAGTGACTGTCCTCCAGGCTGCTCAGTTCGCAAGTTCCCCCTGGTCCCCTGCGCCCCCCCCCCCCCGCCCCCACAACAAGCAACCAATAGAAGGATATCTGGACACTTCCTAAAAGGAGCCTGAAATGTTTGACTACTGGAATACATACACTGCCAGGGCTTCTCAAGGCCCAGGATCCTCTTTCTCAGGGAACGTCTCAGTTCTTGTTATAGGGACCCTGACCAAGTCAGGCAGAAAAAATATTAAATGCGTCTTTGTGTCAATGGAGAGCCTGGGGTATCGGGGACCAACCAGGGACCCAAGGAAAGAAAACACGCCCTCAGCAAATCTGAGACCCTCCTAAGGATGGAGAAGGGCAACCTAGTAAATAAATACAGACCCTTCTTAAAAGCTCTCAGGTATGTTTAATCATGGAAAGACCATGGTCCCAAAATTCAAAACTGAGCTCTCAATGCATCTGTGAACCTAGCGCTCATCTTTCTCTCACCCGTGATGCTACAGATCCACAAAGCTCAGCATCTCCATTAAGATGGGCCTAGGAGGCAATGATACCACGCTCCATGCTCTCTGATCCTACCCTGCATATTCTCGGACACTTGGAGCCCCACAGGAGTTCTGTCTGGCTCAAGATAGCCAGGGAGGACAATAATGATCACCAAAAGTCACTTGTTTTTTATCCAAGCTCGGAAAGCAAGGGCAGTAATGGGGTGGTAAGAAATCCAGAGGAAATGGCTGTTGGTTTCTATAAAACTTGAGGATGGACAGCAAGTCTAGAACCATGAGTGTTAACAGAGGTGTGCATTTACAACCCTTCTTTTAAACAAGCTAATTAGTTAATTCCTATGTCCATGTTGTTCTTCTTAAGACTGCTATACTGTTCCTTAAAACGTCTGAAAAACATGTAAAACCCAAGAAAGATGATGGGCCAGCAACAGGGTATCCATTCAGGGTGCCAGCTCCAGACAGTTCAACAGTAGGGATGGAGATGGTAGTGTCCATGCCTCCCGTCTGCAACAAGGATCAGTAACTATGAGAGAATACAGTCAGTCCCTGGTAGGATTTTGGCATTATGATGGCAGGCAGGAGGGAGAGCGGCACAGATTTGGCAGAAACCACTCTTGAACTTTGATAGAGGATGCTCTCTTGGTGATGGCCGGTGGCAACAAGCCACCCCTCCCTCCCACTCGATAGGCTGGGAATAGTAAATGCATACTGTGTTTTCCCCTTACAGTGGGGTTTAGCCAAGGAGAGAAGTGCCCCTACCACCACCCCATAAAGGAGGGCATCCCCACCTCCAGGAAACAGCGCCCTGTAAAGATGTGGCCTGGGAGGAAGAAGTGGGAATGGCTCCTTGGCCTTCAGAGAGGCTCAGGATTCTGTAGACTGTGGAAAAGATTACTTGTCCTGCAGATTGGTCCAAAGGCTGGGAAAGCCTTCAGGGCAAGGCAAGTTTTGGCATCTGAGAAACCCCACTAGCTCCACCCCAGATCTGAATCCACCCAGCTCTGAGGGTCCTCCCCCAGGAGGCCCTGATGGGGGGGCTGCTCGCCCACTCTCTCCCCCAGCTCTTCAGTCTACACCCTCAGTCCAGACATCACTGCAATGGGGGTTGGGAGAGGGCCACTCTGGGGAGCAGAGTGGAAGGCACTGGAGGATTTCTGGTGGTCACAGTGACTGGCGGCCACTGTCATTCAGTGGGGTAGGACCGACTTCCTGCCAAGGGGTGGGTCAGTCCTAAGCTAACTGTTCAGTATCATGCCAGATATTCAAAACATCTGTAAACAAGCAGTCCAGTTATGAAAGCCAGAACATAGGTCCATTTCACACAGAAAACAAAATGCTTTTTCATGGTTGTAATATCCACTAAAATTTCCAGCCCTGGAACTGCATGTAAATTAGGGAAAGACGGTACCGTGTTTTGTTTGGAAGCTGCCCAAGGGTTGTTCACCATTTCAGAGAATCACGTCACCTCAGCCACTCTGCCTGTGACTTTGTGCGTCTGCAGCCACCAAGCAGGGTGACGATGCACACAGGTGTGACAACTGACAACTTCACCGGGCCAGTGGTGTCTGAGCACACTCACAAGGAAAGACAGGATGTAAAGGCCTACCTCCCTTTCATTCCGTCTTTGGGTCGCAATGACAGCATTATATGGAGTTTGTCTAGCCATCAGTGCAGGCAAGAAATGTTATAGATGGAGTCCTCAGAAGTGAAAGGAGGCCATACAGAAGGACCCTGTGAGGAGGAAGATGCCCTGAAGGCAACCTCTGACCCAGGCCTACTCTGAAAGCCAGATCGTCCCTATGCCACAAAAGCAAGCATGGCAGGTCAGGCTTTGGCCCAAGGGTGTCTCACTCCACTCCACAGAGGCACCCTGAGAGAAAGACTGAGTCTGGCTTCCCTGAACCCCAAGGTCTATTCTGTGACAAGGTTCTGAACTTGGAGACGCCTACAAGGGGGGCAGACACATGGCTCCACACAAGCTGCCCAGCAAGGAAAGCTGGCAGTCCACATCTGTGCTGGGGCATGAGGAGAGGTGTGCCAGTCTATCCTCAGGTACCTACACAGGGCCTTGGCACAGGCACTAAGTACTGACTGAAGCCCGGAGATGGACTCAGTGCCATGCCCTGGCCCAGGCCAATGCCCCAATTCAGCTTTTCCCTTTCCTCAGCCTCCCCTGTTTCTCTCATCCTTACCAATCCTGTCTCACTTGGAGCCAGTATCTTTCATCTGGACCAATCTCCTCTCCTCCCTAAAACACCCTACCACAGCCAGGACAATCTTTCTAAATAACAAAAATCTGACCCAGATGTGGCCATGTCTGCCCCTGATCCCAATCCTCTGTGCCCCCACTGCCTCGGACATGACTGCTGAGCCAATCAAGAAAGACCAATCTTCAGTTTGGTTTCCATGCAGAAGCCCAGCCCCGTAGTTCCCGCCATGGTACGGCAGTTCATGGTGCCTGGCTGCTCACAGCTTCCCCAAAGCTGCCCTGTTCTGATTCCGCTTGCTCTGCCTGGACTAAGTGTCCCCGTCCTCTCTGAGTTCCCTTTGCACTGGGAAGGTAAGAAGACCAAATGTCAGTTGGGAGAACTACTGACTAAAAGAATCAATGCTGAACTGAGCAATGTCAAGGGAGACGGAGCCTCGGAGACTAGAGAAGACCCATTTATGAAGACAAGACAGCCCAGAAGCCCTTCAGGCTGGGAGGTGTAGGCTCCACTGAAGCCATGATCTCTACTATCAAGTTACTCTGTCTTGTGCAAAACAGGCCCTTATCCCGAGAGGCTCCATTTTATAAGCAGCTTTTGACTTTATTTTGAGGCTGTTTGATGATGCCTGGGGAGACCCACAAACACCCCCATCTGTCTGGCACTATCCATGCAGTACAGACTGACTTATTAGACTTATTTCTGAGAGTAGAAAAGATGTTGTCTCATAAATTGTTTGGGATGCATTGAGACTTTAAGAGTACATGGGCATATTGAACTCATACCAGTGAAGCCAGACCCAAGAACTCACTGGATGTGCTAGACTGAGAAAAGAACAGAGCTCCCTCATATGGACCCTGTGAAGTGCCTATCATTGTGACGGCACAACCCCACCAACCCATCAGCGACACCGACTGTGTTTCAGGATGGGCAGGAAGGGGAGCCCTGGCTAGCTTGGGGCTTCAGCCCAGTTTGCTCTCCTGCTGTTGACAAGGCCTACTGGGCTGACCACTTGCTTGCCTTGCCTGCCTGAACTTGGTCCTGTTGATTCTGCTTTGGATCCTGTTCTGCCCATTTGTCTCTACAACTGACTATATCTTCGCTCTCAATCCCAACTCTCCCATGGCTGGATCTCCACAGCAGCAGCTTCTCCCTGTGGTTGCCTAGGGTCTGATAGCTTATCAATACAGACTCTATAGGTATTTCTGTCAGCCCGCTTCTGAAACCTCTGGAATCCTCCAGTAGTCTCTTTTGATTTGGGATTTCCCTCTGTATGCTATGAATATATTTTATTACCACTGGTTAATAAAGACACGGCTTGGCCTATAGCAGGGCAGAATATAGCCAGGCTGGAAGGGATAGAGAGAGAGAGTAGCAGAATCATGGAGGTGCCATGTAGCTGCCAAAGGAGAAAGATGCCAGAACAGAACCTTACACGGTAAGTCATAGCCTCGTGGCGATACACAGATTAATAGAAATGGGTTAATTTACGATATAAGAGTTAGTTAAGCCCGAGCTATTGGCCAAGCAATGTTGTAATTAATATAGTTTCTGTGTGATTAATCGGTCCTGAGCAGCCAGGAACGAAAGAGCAGTCTCTGCCTACACCCTTTAACTTTTATTTATTCTTTAACTCACATGTTAGATATAGATATATTTACCTGTGTGACTAATTAAGATTGGATAAAAGGACCCACATTTGCCTTGGCCAGAGTACTAAGGGTATACGGGATCACCTGACAAACCGCTGTTATTAAAACCACTGCACCTTATGAATTTATTGTTAGTCAATCATTTCTGGCATTGTGGAAAGACACACATGCATTCATCTGTTTCTGATCTAACATGCGCATGGCACAGGGCAACAACACGGCTCTACCAGCTGAGAGCCACTGAAACCCCTTGAGAGACAAGATGGAAACAAGAGCATCCCTGAGCAGAGCACATTTTCACTGCAAGCAGAAGTGGGCTCTGGGAGTGGAAGGCCCAAGCTACACTCCAGGTGCTGTCGAGAAGACCCTGCCCTTGCTCTGCGGGCTCCAGGAAAGCAACTGGCTGCTGAAGAGTGGCCATTTGGGGAGAAAGCTTGACCTCTGGGGTGGCTCTGCTGTGGCCTCCACAGGAAGGGTGCTGTGCTCTCTGCTTTGTTCCCATAACTGTATGTGGTACCCTGCCTCTAACATAAGGCAGAGTCCAGGGAAACCCTGGGCAGAAAGCAAGGGTGAGCATTTTAGGTCTTCCCAACCTGCGAACCCCCCAGCTTTGGGCCTTCATTCACTTTTCTATGAACCACAGGGAAGAGACTGCAGGTACTTCCAAGTGTTGATCTCCTCTGATCCCAGCCTTGTGACACACCAAAAGGCTTAGTGACCCTGAGGAAGGGCTTGTTAGGACCTGGCCGTGCTTCCTCTTCCTGTTTCTAGCCCTAATGCTGGGGACCTTCGCTATTAACAGGCTTCCTGTTCTGGCTTGGGGGCCTGCCCTCTTTCCCTGATCTGGGCCAAAGATAGCTTTCATGCACCTGTCTCTGAACTCTGTGAGCATTCAGAACACGCGGGTGTGTCTGACACGGCTTCTGCCCTCAGGGCCCTGTGTGTGAGCCACGGGACCCTTAAAGAGGAGGCAATGCGATAATAGCGTCATACCAGGATGGAAATTCCTAGGGCAAAGGTGTAAACCGGCTCTCTAGTGTAATAACTGCGAGGTCTATTAGAGGCAGAACCCCTGCAGGCTGCCAGGCAGCTGTCACATGCCGTGGCACCTCACATGAACAGGTGACCTCATTCAGGCCTTGCTGAGACCCAGGGCTAGGACTGACCTACGCTTGGAAAGCTACCTCGGGGACTAAGAACCTCTCTCCAGACAACCCTAGCATCCTAGGGCGCCACGTTACGACATCTGGTGAGAGGAATAGGTGAGCAGTAATGGAATGAGGGCCGCCTGGGCCGGGGTGTGATTTCATCCAAGCCCACCTGCCTTCTCTTCACCCTCTTGCTGTCCTGCAAGCTGCTGAGCTGTGTCAGCTCACTGCCAAGCACAGGGCCATCCACTGCCTGGTCATGAATGGGCGCAGTGTTTGTGACCAGTCAGCAAGATGGATGTTGTTTCGTTTTGGCTCCGTGCACCGTAAACATTCTGCAGCAGACACAGCTCCAGGTGGCTCACTGGCTCTCCCACGGCAGCTGGGCTGGTCTGCAAGGGCCCATTAACGGGGATATAAACAAGGAAGGGCTGGGGGTGGAAGGCAGGGCCTGTGGGTAGTCCCACGGCCAGAGACAAGAACACAAGCACAAGTCCCTAGCTCAGGCTGGAGGTGGAAGGCCTGTGAAGCATCAGGAGCAGCCTCCCTTCTGTTCTGCTGGGATGCTAGAACTTGACCGAGTCTCACATCTAATCCAGCCTCAGTTTCCTCAAGTGGAGGAGCAGGAGCAGGCGCCACTATTAGGCTATAATAGAGCCCATAGCAAACATTTACAAAAGTCAACTAAGTCAATGAAGGGCCTACAGCAAGTCCATTTGGGTCCCAAGATTAAGAACGTGGCCTTTAGAGAGAGAGACAACCTGGCCTGGAATGTGAACTCCGCTACTTAGCCAGGCAGGCTACCCTCTGTGTGTGCCCATCCTTTACCTGTAAAGCTCAGATCACGCTTGCTGTGCAGGCTCGTAGCAGCAATCAAACGAGGTCATTGCAATTGCAAGGCCCTTAGCTCAGGGTCTCGCACAATATCCAACTAAGGATTGGTATTAGTTGAGTCCCCGAAGGCTCATATCACCCAGCTGGAAGCAGACCTTCTTCAGGTCTGGAGGATGGTTAGGTCTTCCGGGATCACCTTCTGAAGGTGGTGTTTAGATTGTAGGCCTAGCCTGCCTGGCGCCCCATGGGCCTCATACCAGCCCCAGGCACCAAGCCCCAGGCTGAACATTGATACTCCAAGTGCCAGTTGGCCGAAAATCAATGTGTCAAATGACCAATTCATCAAAAGTCAATTAGCCACAAATTACCTTGCCAAGTGGCTTCATTCCCGAATTTTTCAAATAAACAGTTAGACAAACTTGTTTATTTTAACCATTTATAAAAGCTGACAACAATTTATGTTACTGGGGATGGTTTAGCTTCAGTTAATAAGTTTTCACTTCGTGTTCAAGCAGTACTGAAAAAGAAATACTAAGTTGGTCAAAATCAAAGATTCTGGATTACTAAGTTAGTCTTCTTAGTACTTACTATACGGCTTACCTCATTAGATTCGGGAATCAAGCAGCAATGTGTCACATAGAAAATCTGAAAGCATCACTGTGCACTAGGCTGAATGGAGGTCCCTGAAGAGATATTCACATCATACCATCTCAGGACCTGGGAACATGTGTGTGTGTGTGTATGTGTGTGTGTGTGTGTGTGTGTGTGTATGTGTGTGTATGTTTGCACCTTAATGCAGGTGCCCATGGGAGTCCCAAAGAGGGTGTCAGATTCCCTGGTGCTGGGATTAGGGGCAATCGATTGGGAATTGAACCTGTGTCTTCTGCAACAGCAGCAAGTGCTCTTCAAGGCTGAACCATCCCTCCAGCCCTTACACCATGGGAATCTTGTCTGTTAGTTTTTGTTTTTTGAGACAAGATTTCTCTATGTAACAGTCCTGGCGTCCTGGAACTCACTCATGTAGACCAGGCTGGCTTTGAACAGAGATCTGCCTGCCTCTGTCTACTGAGTGCTGGGATTAAAGGTGTACACCACCACGCCTGACTGAATAGCACACACGCACACAAACACACACATACACAAAATCTGCTGACTGCTCTTTTGAAATGTTAAAAAGATAAATTCAGTAATACAGACAAATACACCATGATCTAGTAAGATCAACTCAAGAGAGACAAAATTTATGCCAATACAGATAATTCACAAAGCCAGATGGAAAAGGGAGAGGAGTCGTGATCAGCTGAGGACACGCAGAGATAGCACACCTACCTTCTATCTAGTATCCAGGATGCTGGAAATTCTCAGCATACTACAAACACAGCAGAATGTACTCAATCTACAAAGCAAGTCAATGACAAACTGTAGCAAGCCTCAAGCTCAACAGTGGGGGACCAGCTGCTTTGTCCTCTACTGTGACAAATAGAGTTGGACAGGGCCACACTTACCCTGTCAGCTTAACGTTCTGTTAGTGATCACAGCTGATGCAACTGAGCAAGAGAAAAGGAAGGCATGAAGCATGAAGACGGGAATGATCAACCTGAGATGGCATGGCAGTTACAAGACAGAGCGAACACGTGCCCCAAACAACCCAAAGACAGAGGACATTAGCGTGACCGTGTCACAGGATGTAATGACGACATGTACAAAAGTAACTGCCGTTTTATTCTATGGGGGAAATGATCTTTTAAAAATGAATTTAAAGAAATACTATCTATATCAGCATAAAAACATAAAATGCTTGTGAGTAAAATGAACCAATGCTGTATGTCATGTGACCTTTTGCTACACTGAAAAATAATAAATGCTCCTGAAAGTAAGGAAGACCTCATGAATGGAGAGAAAGACTTCTGCTTAGGCACAGGAGTCAATAGGGTTCAAATGTCATACCTAGATGCTGGAGACATGGCCCAGTGGATAAGAGCATGTGCTGTCCTTCCAGAGGACCAAGACTGAGTCCCAGAAGCCACATGCTCTGAGGGCTCGGACACTTCTACTCCCTGTGGGCATCCACACTCATGTGCACATATCCACACCCACACATACATGTGACTAAAAATAGCCTCTTTTTTAAATGCCAAATTTATCTAAACTGGCCTAGAAATTTAATGGTAGTGACCAACTTTTTGGTAAGACTATAACAGGTTGTTTCAAACATATTTATGATAACATTAGGGCCTAGATGACCAAAATAACATTGGAAATGATGATACACTCACATAATCTGGCTTCAAGATTTTCTGTAAAACTATAGGGATTAAGACAATATGGTATTGACATAAGAACTGGCACACAAATCATCAACAATAAAAAAGAGAAGTCTACAAATAAATCTGCACACATATGGTCAACACAAATTGTTCTCACTCCCCTATTTTGGGTGGGTATGTGGTATGTATGCCTACATGAGGATGTCTGCAAGCATGTATGAGGCTGCATGTAGACATGTGAACATGTATATGAAGGGCAGAGACTCAATTGCTCTCCATATGTTTTATATATATATCTATATCTATATTTATATAGAGAGAGATATATATATAGATATATATATCTTTATTTATTTTTATGTGTATGGTGTTTTGCCTGCATATATGCCTGCTTACCACGGGTGTGTCTGGTGCCCATGGAGGCTAGAAGAGGGCATCAGATCCCTGGGAACCAGAGTTATGGACAGTTGTGAGCTACCAGTGGGTACTAGGATTCAAACCTAGATCCTCTGAAGAGCAGCCAGTGAGTGCTCTTAACCACTCTTAATCAGGGTCTCTTACCAAACCGAGAACTCACTGATTCAGCTATGCAGGCCAGTAGGTGAGCTCCAGGGATCTGCCTGCCTCTGAGCTCACACCCCGCCCAGTGCTGAGGTTACAGACACAGGTAGCTCTATCTCGCTTTTATATGGGTTTTGGGGAATCTGAATTCAGATCCCCATGCTTGTGTTGCAGGCATTTTACCGACGGAGGCAGACCCCCAGCCCTTTTTATACAGTTTCTTGTAAGGTGCCAAGGTAAACCAATGAGGGAAAGAGTGTTTTTCAACAAATGGTGCTAGAAAACCTGACAGCCTTATGGAAAAGATGAACTTGACTCCACCTCATACCATACACAGAACTTAATTCACACTGTATAACTGACCTAACCCTGAAGCCAAAAGCATAATAGACGAGTACGTACCTAGGGACCGGCAAAGACTTCTTAGAGCACGGAAAGCAGGAAGAATGTAAAAACTTTCAAACTGTAAAACCTCTGTTCTCTGAAAAGCAAAAGGGTATGGCAGAGGATGGGAGACATCCCCAATACACACATCCAACCCATCAGATCTGTGTAAAGGTACAGCAGAGAACAGGAGACATCCCCAATACACACATCCAACCCATCAGATCTGTGTAAAGGATATACAAGGAGCTCTTACAAGAATTAAAGGACAAACAAAAATTTTAAATAAACCAATGCCTGAACAATCACTTTACCAAAGGGAATCCTATGCATGTGGCAAAACATGCCTAAGGAAGTATGAAGGCATTTTGTGCTTAGTTGTCAGGGAGAGCAAGAGCAACGGCAGGCCCAGCTTGACTGAAGGCTCACGGCCGATGCCCACAAGGGCTGAGGAGGGTCCCACCACAAGGCACTCCATTCAGAGAGGAAACAAAACCCAAGCGCAGCTGCTGACAGCGCCAGGCCTGGTTGGCAATCCATGGCTACACTGACTGCTGCCTTTTCTTGCTTAGGAGCAGAAGGAGGTCGGAGACAATTCCCTCCAGAAGATGACTCAAGCTAAATCTGGAAAGACTGTTTGCCAAAAGATAAGAAAGAAGAAGAACAGTCCCCCAAGGGCCACTCCTCATCAGAGATATACTGGGGTCTCTTAAGTATCTCAGGAGTCCAGGAAGCACAGTTGAGGAGTGGCTGCTAGTGTGGGCGGGGCCTGGAGGCTACATCAATAATCTTACATTTCAGTCTCTGCAATGGTGGGGTCAGAGTTCATCTCCTGACCCTCACTGGAGCAAATCTTATAAACAAATCATTCACTCGCTCACTCATTCATTCATCTGTTCACCCATTCATCTTTTCATTCTCTGTTTGTTTGGACATTCACTCAATAAACAATGCTCGCACGTACACAATTGTATCTCCCCACCCAGCATCCCCTATTCCCAGCCAGTGACCACACACCAGGCACCTACTGTGTGCCTGGAGACGGGTCTACTGTTATATGATAACTTTTATTTAATCTTATTTAATCTTCAAGTTTTCTCTTTTATAAACGAGCACATGAGCCACTTCGCCGAGAAATAACTCAACCCCACCCCCCACACACACACACACAGACCCATCTGATTCCCATACTTTCACACTTGGGACATACAAAGTTTGCTTAGAACAGAAATAACAAAACAAAACAGAATGTACTTAGAAAGTTGATAAATTGGGGTCTGGGAAGATGGCGCGATTGATAAGGTTCTTGCTGTGCGAGTGCAATGATCTGAGTTTGGACCCCAGGACCCACTGACAGCTGGGTTTGGACCCCAGGACCCACTGACAGCTGGGTTTGGCAGCACACACCTGAAATCCTAATGCCGGGGAGGCAGGGACAAAAGGATTACTAGGGCTAAGAACCTGTCTCAAAAAATAAGGTGAAAAGCAGCTGAGGAAAACATCTAAAGTCCTCTACGTACATGAGGATGCCTGTGCACAGACAGACAGACAGACTGTGCACACGCATACACACACACACACACGCCATATCCTATGTTGAGGAAAACATCTAAAGTCCTCTACGTACATGAGGATGCCTGTGCACAGACAGACAGACAGACAGACTGTGCACACGCATACACACACACACACACACACACACACCATATCCTATGTAAGTGCGTTCTTATGTGTGTTTGCTCGCCCTCACCCCACCCCCACGCCCCTAGAGCCTATGTGTCAGAGCCTTCCCCATATATCTGCAGGGCCAAATCCTCGGCGATTTCAACCTCCTCGACCCAGGTTCTGGGTCCCACAGCCAAGGCTGGAAATTTGCAGGTCTACCCCGGTTTGCATCAGTCTTGACCAGAACATCACCTGGGTGCCCTGGGAAGCGGAGATTTAAAAGCCAGCGCGCAGAGCTGCCTGGAGCAGGAAGGGGGAGGTGAGGGTGGCTGCACATGTGAGCAGCAGATGGTCAGCAGGCCGATCGGGAGGTTTCCATTTCAGTGACAATTCATTTTCAGTAATTATCCCTCTCTCCTTTAAAGTCACCTAAGGCAGCCCTCGTGGGCACGGCAGACCTCTTCCCAGGGCGAACTTTCAAGTTATTTGCACTTGTGGAGATGCGCGCAATTCAAAGCAGATGTGCCAAATTGAGCCTCATGCTTGCCGCTCGGCTTCGCTTTTTTTTTTTTTTTTTCCGCCAACCCACTGTAAATGTCTTTAAAATGGGACCCCGGTACTAGACATGTCAAACAGCTGAATTCAAGGTAGAAGGGGCTGCCAGCGGGGAAGACGGATGAAATTTAAAATCCCTTTCGACAGATTAACTAGAGACACTTTGAAGCCATAAATCATGTAGTCTAGAAGAAGCTAATAATGGATTTAGGTTTTGTTCCTATTTATTATCTCGAAGAGATAGCAGAACGTAGGGCCAATGGGGCCTGGCCGGGGACCCTCTGGGGGTTTCCCAAAGCCAGCAGCCACTAGAACAGAGGTGGACCAGGGAAGGAGCAGGGACACAGAGTGAGCACTCACAACCTGATGACCTCAACATGCCTTGTTTTGTACAGACCCGTACTAAGCATGCGAAGGCAGTATTGTGCCCATTTTATGGATGAGGACTTCAAAATGGGCCATCTCACTCCTCCTTGAACATCTCACTCCAAAGACCTTTAATAGTGTGTAGTAAAAAGGGACCACAAGTGACCTGGGAGAGCTAGAGAGTCAGCAAGAGCAAGCGCCTCAGTTTGTGGCAGGACCAGTCCCCCAAGAAACTGGGGCTCTTCCACTGCTAGGCCTTTGGCCTTGTGGGTTCCGTTTCCAGGGCACCATCCATGGCCACACTTCCGATGTTTATGCTTACCTGAGTCTTTGCCCAAGAAGACAGCATTTCATTTGCCTCATTTTGGGGATGAATAATTTGCCTTATTCATCCCCAGGACCCTACTTCAAATAAGCTGGGGCAGGAAAGAGACGCTAGGGTTGAAAGTTCATATTCACCAAGCACCTCACTGACGCAGCCCACATGTCTCAGCGCCCATTCTGTGGTGATTCTGAAGACAGAAGTGAAAGAACCAGGCACCCATCCACCAAAATAACGATTAGCTCTAGGGAATGGGCCATTACCTCATTACCCAGCCAGCCCCAACAGACCAGGAACTCAAGGGTCAGTGGGTGAACTAACTCAGCCTGGACCAAGTGGCTTTGCAGTCAGCCTACCTACCACCTTTATTATCAAGGCTTCCTACTCCACGCTTGTCACCTGGCAGGTCCAAGGCCAGTTCAGTCTGCTGTACGCTGAACATTACACTCAAGACATGATCCAAAACACAGGATGGAGACAGGATAGACTTAATGATGAAGGCTTAAGACAGCACCCAGTGACAGAAGGGGCAGTCATTTGGGACGGCTCCGAGGACAGAATCCTGGCTCTCCCTAGCTTCTCTTCTCTGTGACTCCCACCCTGCAGAGGGATCTCAGCTCTAACACATCAGAATCGTCTAGGCGGTTTCTGAGACACATTCCCAGGTTCTGCCCCAGAGGGCACACACAATCTTAGAAACTCTGGGATGCCCTAGGAGTCTCCTCGGCACCAGCCCCCCCTTGCATTTTGTCCACCGTGTTTCAGAAAAGTCTCAACTGGTCAGACAGGCCCATGTCGGGCTGTCTACAACCTGTCTCCATCCCATCGCACGGGTGCGCACACTCCAGTCTGACAGCTCGAGGTGTGTGCTATTCTCCTACCCTACTCTGACTGTGCAACCCCACCCACACCCCATGTCTTATGGTGGCCTCAGCCACCTTTTAGCCATCCTTTAATCCTTGCTGCCTGGCCTAGTACCTGCAGACAGTGGTACCTGAGGAATACGTGAAATGTAAGCTGGGCTTCGGTATAAGCAGGCTTGGTTCCAAAGGGGGCGTGAGGCACATCCTTGGTCACTCCTTCCGCTATGACCACACCAGCCTCCTCCCACAGCTGAGACAGCACCTGTGTGCTAGGTGCCCCATCTGCCCTCTTGTCCCTGGGACCCACGTCCCGTGAGGGGCCCCGTCTCTCTGTCACCCATGTCTCAGTGTCACATACACTGTTATGACACTTGCTCACGAGTGCTCTGAGTCCTTGAACACAGACTCTGTGGAGAACTGGGCTAATACACAGTTGCAAACTCGGGGTACTCTGCGAAGCCTAGAGCCTTTCAGAGCATTCCGACACACATATGTAAGCCTTGAGACCATTCAATACACGACTTTAGGCATTCCCTGAGTCACATGCAGCTGGCGGTTACACATGCTCGTTTCTAATGAACTTGGGGGAGACATTTTTAAAAAGAATCATCTCAGACGGATTAAAATTTTAATACATCCATTTTCATTATATGACCAGGTATGCGATTATGGACGCACACATGTGCACACTGATACTTCGGATCTCAATTCAGAGTCACATTCATTGCAAAGCAACAAAACCCTTTACTTCTCGGGATTCTCCCCAAGTCCTCTACTGTGCAGCATGCAGTCTGCTCAGGTAGGGACCTCGGCACCGCTCACTCAGCACTTCCCCGTTATCAGGTACTTAAGATACTTTCGATTTTTGGCTCTTATTAAATAACACCTGGATGAGCAACCCCTGCACATAAATCACTGTCCACAGTTCCAAATGCTTCCCCAGGATCACTTCCAAGGAGAGGGATGCTTGGGCCAAAGGGGATGGATGTCCTCCAGGCTCCTGGAACATCCTTGTCAAGTTGCCATCCAAAGAGCATCGTTGTTTTAGCCCCACTGGAGGCCATGAGCCCATTGGCCGCAAGGTATATGGTGACCGTAGGTGGCATAACTTCCTCTCCCTGGATTTCATGACTGGGGATAAGTATCCGAGCATTCTGACTGGTTGACTCTCTATATCTCTCCTGCCATTTGCCTCCCCCTGGCTTTTAGTCTCGGGATCTTTTCAGTTTATAAACCATGTTGTGTATTGACAATATAACCTTTGGTCTTTGAAGCAAATACCCTTATTTTTATTGCCTGTTTATCTATTATTTTTGAAGTGAGGTCTCATTCTGTGCCCCAGCTAGCCTCACACTTTTGATCCTCCTGTCTCGGGCTCTGAATGCTGAGATTATGGGCCTGGGACAACACACAAAGCAAAGACAACGTTTTACATATAAAAATGTTTACAACTTGAAGCACTCCAGCAGTCTTAGTTACAATCCCTTCCTCGGCCATTATGTAAACCTATTTCTCTTCCAACTACATGTCAGATAAGTATTTCCCTATAATCCTTTCTAATTTTTAGTGTGTCTTCATTTTTCACACTTAACTCCTTAATCCATCTGGAATGGATTTTGTGAGATAATGTCGGTGAGAATTGAACTTTATGGGGTTTTTCCCTCCAAATAGTTAACCAATTGTCCCCATCTGTGTTATGTTCTCCCAGGTCCTTACGGCAGGGTTTCCGCATCCCTCTGGGCAGCGTGTAGAGTAATACCGATGATCACACGCATCACATGTACGTGCCTAGGCTCTGCAGAGCGCCGTGCATCCATCATCTGCTCATCACGCTCTTGCCTGAGCACCTGCTGTGGGCCAGGGCTCACGCTCAGAGCTGGAAACGGGGCTGCGAATGAAATGGGCAATCATGTCTGCTCCCACAGAGTCCATGCTCTAGGGAGACATGAAATCAGCAAAATAGGTAAATTACAGTCTGAAGACGGAGCGCGTTTGCGCAGCAGGATCTTCAGCATCACAGGTATGCAAAGTGCAGAATGGTAGCGGTATGAGAAGCACCAAACAGCAAGGGCGTGAGGAGGAAGAATCTGGAGGGGAGGCGCACCTTTACACAGGTGTTTGGCCCAGTTAGGTCGTCATCTGAAACATGGGAAAGACTGGATTGTGTGGATGTCTAGGTGGGTGTGGGGACAGGTCAAGCAGAGGCAGCCAGCCACTGCAAAGGCCCTGAGGCAGCGGGAGATCAAACCAATGTTCCAAAATCAGCTAGAAGCCAACACGGCTGGAGGGGTTAAGTCAGAGAGCATGAAAGAGACCATGGGAAAATAAAGAAGGAAGAGAACAGGAAAGGGAAGGAATAGCTGGTGTGTGTGTGTGTGTGTGTGTGTGTGTGCGTGCGTGAGCACGAGAGAGAGAGACAGACAGACAGATGGACACGCAGGGCACCAAAGGCTTTGTACAGATTTTGCTTTCCCTCCACATCAGGCTGAAATGCAGAGCTGCAGTGAACTGAGGAAGATCAACATTGTGGGCAGGAGAGCTGGCCCAGAGGCTAAGGGCCCTTGCTGCTCGTCCAGGGACCCGAGTTCCCAGCACCCACCTGGCAGTTACAATCATCTATAACTCTGGTTCTAGGGATCTGACAGCCTCTTCTGGCCTCCTCAGGTACCAGGCAAATAACATGGTACAAAATATACATGCAAAAAAAGCATGCATACATCTAAAAATCATTTTTTAGAAGAAGAATAGCCCTGCTTCTATCTCCGTACAGGTTGTCAAGCTCAGCACTGCTGACACTTGGGGTGGAGAATTCTTTGTTCTAGAGAGCTGTCTCATGCATTGCAAGATGGTTAGCAACACCCTCAACAGTGAGCAGGTACCGTAACACACCACAGGATAAAACCACCTCCAACTTTTAATCAACTTAAGAATATGTGGCAGGGGCTTGTGCCAATGGGGCAAGGGCAAGTTTCGTGGTCACTGTAAACCTGGACACGGTGGCATCCCCTTGAGGTCCCAGCACTTGGAAGGCTCAAGCAGGAGGAATACAAGGGCCTATATGGATGTGAGGCCAGCCTGGGTTATACAGTAAGAGCCTTGCAATGTCAAAAGAAAAGAAAAGCTACTGTAATTCACAGAGGAGAAATATTGGTAGCTGAAAGGCAGATCAGGGCTGAAAACAAACCTCTGGATCCACAGCAGATGTGTGGAATGCAGTGACGTGGGACGTGACCACCAGGAAGGGAAGGTGACAGAAAACTCAAGGACTCAGCCCTTGAGCACATGATGTTCAGAGCTTGGGGTTGGGGAGAAGTACTCAAGGCAGAAGTGGAGTCAGGTATCCAGCAACTTCGGGAAGATCAGAGAATGATCTTGTCCCCAGTGTCACCATTGCTCATGGAGTAACCAAAGCCAGGACTGAGACAGCAAGATGATGGGAAGGCCTGAAAGGAGTTCATTCATGGGGGAGCTGGTGGGAAGAGAGACCCTTTCCATTGCACGAAGCTATTCTCGGTCCTTTGTGTTCCTGTGACATCATCTCCCATCCTCTGAGTCTAGCCACAGCAGCCTGCTGCAGGCCCCCTCCATGGGACCGGGCTCTGGGCAGGGCTGCCAAGCAGCACCTTGGACAAACAAGACAAGTAAAAAGACAATGTCAGTTGCCAGGCCCAACCCTACAGTGATGGAGGCTAATCCAGGAGCCCCTAGACAGAGGGGATAAGGGCCTGCTGCCTTGTCTCACCTCTCATTCCTGCTCCTGCGATCTCTCTGCAAGGACAAGAGTCCCAGAACAGGAGAGTACCTGCTGTCAGAGCAGCCAGGCTTGCCTTAGAAAGAGCAGAATGGGAGGAAGAGCCACAGGGGTGGGCTCTGGTTTTGGTTTTCTTAGCACATCAGAAATAGTAACAGGGTCATACGTGGATGGGACGATCTGGGAAGGAGGTGGAAACCGATGTGAAAAAGACAGGAATCACTGGAGTGGAGCCGCTCCCGCACAAGTGAAAGAAGGCCCCTCACGGCACATACAAAGCTGACCAGGCACTGGGCCGTGTCACACAGCTTCCTTAACGTCAGAGAACTGAAATGAACAGAACAGAACCGCAACACAAGGAAGACAAATCTCTACTCCACCAATGGTAAGGAAACCAAAATAATGTACAGAAAAATAATGTACAGGCAGAAATCAGTAGCCAATCTCTCCACACGCAGCACAACCGAGAAAGCTAGCAAATGAATCTCCGATCAGCTCTCTGGAAAGACAAACTACAAGCAACTGACCAAGAGTTCCAGAGTAAAGAGAGAGAGGAGACACAAATAATCAGATAAGCAATGAAAACAGAGACAAGGCTACAGACAAAGAGCTATCCAGAGAACAGTGTGACTATCACCATGCCAATGACTGGGTTATCAGAATGAACCAATCTCTAGGAAAACATAAGCTATCAAAACTGAATAAAGGTTATCAAAACCGAATAAAGGAAAAATAGGAAACCCGAACAAGCCCGCAGGAAAGGGTCAGATTGAAATAATGTTTAAAATATTCCCCCTAAGAAAACTCTAAGTCCAGGTGGTCTTTCTAGTAATTACTGCCTAATATTCAAAACAATAATTTTACTCTTACACTGTGCTCCAGAGATGAGAGAAAAAGGCTCTGTCCTGATTCACTGCACGATGTCGGGGGACCCTGGCACTGAACCTCAAGGACAGTATGAGGAAGGGAAGCCACAGCTACTTCCATTCACAAACACAGACAAATCAATTCTAAATGAGAAAGTAAGCTAGGTCTTCTCCCACACACCTTTAATCCCAGCTTGGGAGGCAGAGGGAGGGAGATCGCCATATTTGAAGCCAACCTGGTCTACAGAGTGAGTTCCAGGCCAGCCAGAGCTACACAGGGAGACCCTGTTTCAAACAAAGATATTAACAGATTGAATCAGTATCACGTAACTAGGAAAAGGACAATATGGCAAGACAAAATATATCTGGAAATGTCAAAGCAGAGTTGACATTACTTAACTTGCTTAACACCATTCATGTTAGCCAATTCATAAAAAAAATCTCTTCAATAATCACAGAAAAAACATGAAAAAATTCAAAATTCATCCAATCTTAAAAGGAAACAGCCAAGGTACATGCATTAAAACCTTAATTTCTCAGCTTGATGGTGTTCGTGTGGGGAGGTCCCAGAGGCACGAAATGCCCAAAACAGTCATGCCTTTCTCCAGGAGACGGGTCATCTATGTTAGGAGTTCCATCTACCTGTGTCTCGCCCTCTCTTCCTTTATATTAGGCAGGATCTCCTATGGCCTAGACTGCCCTCAAATTCATTATGCAACTGAGAATGACATTAAACTCCTGATCATCCAGCCCCCAACTCTGGGAATGCTGGAGTTCCGTCGTTTTACATAGTACTGGGGATCTAACCCAGGGCCTGTACACCCTGGGCAAGTAGTCGACCAACTGAGCTCTCAAATCCAGGGCCTGTACACCCTGGGCAAACACAGTCGACCAGCTGAGCTACGTGATCTAACTCAGGGCCTGTACACCCTGGGCAAACACAGTCGACCAACTGAGCTCTCAAATCCAGGGCCTGTACACCCTGGGCAAACACAGTCGACCAACTGAGCTCTCAAATCCAGGGCCTGTACACCCTGGGCAAACACAGTCAACCAACTGAGCTGGGTTAGGTGCTCTAACCCCTATCCTGAGCTGCAGCAGCGCAAGAATCTCATCAGGTATGGATGCTTAGTCTTAGACTTTCTGTTTTCCAGAAGCTTGAGTCAAAATACTTTTCTTTTTAAGCTATCCCACCTTGGGCATGCCGTCACAGCAACAGAAGCCCAAGCAAAACAAGCTGATTCCACGTTCAGGCTTTTCTGACTTCGGCACACGGAGACTCCGACTGCTCACTCACACCCACCTGTCTCCAACGCCCCATATGTAACAGAGTATACACCCTCACTCAGCCACTCAGTAGTTAACTGCAGGGCCTTCCGGGAGTCCACTCACTGTCCTGGCATCTTTTCCCTCTCGCCGCCTTCCCCTTGTGATGTGTGTCTACCTAACGCCCCTTCCTAACGAGGAGCATTTGAGTGTGCGGCATCCCCCGTTTGGCTCTCTCAGGGCCCTGTGGGTAGGACTAAGTTAGATTCCCCTCTGGTCCTGGCCTCTCAGCACAGCAGGTCCCAGGGGGCACATGTTAAATGAGTGGAGGGTTGAACAGACTGTGAGTGCAGCCGCATAACAGGCTTCCCACTGCCCCAGCGTGCTATGTGCAGTTACTTTCTGCTGACCCTTGCTGGTGGCCACTAAGACCTAGTGGCTCTCTGCTGGATGGATTCTCCTCATCCCCCGAGCAAGATGCCTCACCCTAGAAGGGAGGGCAGGGCTCTGAATAATGCTGCGTGGACATCAGGGTTGGTGCCATGACAGTGAAACTGTGCTACAGCCCAGGCCAGGAGACTTCTAGGGGGTCTCTGGCTGAGAATCCATGCGAATCAGAACAGGGTGGGACCAGAGAACAGTTTCTGGAGCTATGAAAGTGTGGGTCTCCCCAGTCAAGCGGGACGAAGCTTAGACCCCAAGTATGAGAGCCCAGACTATATCCTGAAGATGGCAGAAGCAGACTTCAAGGTCACGAGGAGACTCATTTACTGTCCGGCCTTCCCTGGACCTCAGTCAGAATTCAAGCTAATCTTCTGGACGGGACAGATGCTGTGTATGTGATCCATGAGGTTCCCATAGGCTGTAGCTGTAGTCACTAGACACGGCACACCCAACAGCTGACACCAAGTAACCCTATCTTTGGAAGGAGGATTACTATCCCTATGCAAGCACTCCACAGTTACCAAGAGATTCACTGTCAGTGACTGGCAGACAAGAGCCAATCACGCAGGACGAGGAAGAATACTCACAGAAAAGATTCACATGTACAGGGGACAGGGACACAAAAGGAGCTAGTGGAGTTTCCAGGCCTAGAATATCCAATGCTGGACACCGAACCCTGGGAGCCAGTACCTGGAGCTTGTGGGAGGGAGGAGGATCCATCCACCAGGTGAGAATATGGATCTGAACCTGAGGATAGTGCTTGGGACAGTGTGTGGAGGGGGGAAGCAGGGACAGTCTCTCCCTGGAACAAGGGAATTCTCCTCACATTCTGATGGGTAATAACCACGGCCTGCCTGGTTGGTAAAACAAAGGGACAAGAGAGTCTCGTGGATCACTATTTTTTCAGCAACTATAGGCCTAATATCTCTAGTCCCCAAACCAGAAAGAAGCCTTGAGGTTGGAGGGATGGCTGAGTAAAGAGTGAGACCTGCTCTTCCAGAGGACTCAAGTTTGGTTCCAGCACCCACATCAGGAGCTTCACAAACACCTGTAACATCCCTCTTCTGGATGTGTCCACAGGCATGCACATGCGTGCACACACACACACACACACACACACAAACACGCAAGTGCACTATAATCTGTGCACTATAACCCAGCATTTCTTGAGTGCTGATAAAACATTTTAAATCCCGGAACATTTCTTGAGTGTTGATAAAAACATTTTAAATTCCGGAACATTCTGGATTTGGGATTAGAGACGCTCAAGCGGATTTGCCTATGCAGGTGTTTCAAGCCTGAGAACTCGGAAACATTTGCACTTTGCATAAAGGATACTAGGGCTGAATGATGGGGCAGCTGCAGGAGGGAGAGGATGAGCAAAACAGACCCCTGTTCAAAGGGACTGGATTCCTCTAGGTGGGTTCAGTCCACTACGGTAGACAGCCAAGACTCCCTCTGCAGTCAGGGTTAATCAGGAGCCACCGCAGAGTCAAGAGAGCAGAGTGACTAGCTAGATATGAGCTGATATGTCCTCTTTCTCTTCCTGCCCTTCCTGGCACCCAGCCCCAGCAGAGCCACTGGGACACTATGGAGCAATAAGGAGCAGGGAACCTGAAGCCGGCAGTCTCGTGTCTGTGTCCCAGTTATATACCGCAATGGGGCCCTGACTAGCTCACTTCACAAAGAGCGCCTTTCCAATCCCGGAATCCTCTAGGGTCCAAAACCATTGTAGAGGGAGTCTGTGGACAAGGACCAGGGAGTGAGCCCCGGTGGGAGTGATCAGCAAGGCCACAGGGAGAGGTATGAGCAGAGTGACAAGATGCATGAGAAAGGATGCTGCTGGGACACAACTCACTCAGAACTCTCAGCTGCTGTGAGGCCTGGCTTCACCACACCAGGACAGGGAGTGAAGGCAGAGGGAGGTGGGGCTCCTAAGACCGTCCAGCTCTGCAGAGGTGTTGACAGTAGAGGTCAAAGCAATGACTGAGAGTGGGATCTACAGCTGGGAACCGAACAGCTGACCAGATCCCTACTCCCTCTGAACCCTGGGTTCCTTGTACCACAGGGCTCCTAGTGCCTACCCCAGAGAACACAGGGAAGGCACCGGTCAATAGTCACACTTCCCAGTTCCCGTTGATGGAGCCCGGGGAGGGCCGGAGAGAGTGTCCGGGGCGGCCATGGAATGCCAACCCCTTAAAAGCCTGGTATGACCTCTCTCGGTCTGAGTCCGACTGCAGCATGCTAGGTCATGGGTGCTCGCATTCATCTGTGCCTCAGTCCCCAAGGGCTTCCCTCTTCCCTGGGAGGCTGGGCTCAGGCACGCTTGGAGAAGGCCTGTCCATCTCCTCAGCGCTGGCAGGAGGCACCCCATAAATCAGTCACTAAATTCCAGGCAGATGCACACATGTTGTTTTGGTTGGAAACCCAGCTCCTTTCTGTGGCTATGGTGAGACCCGACTCTCAGGTGATTCAGTGGGACAGAGGCCTGGAGCTGGTTCCACCAGAGGGTGACGATAATATTTTCTTTCCTGTCTTACCTTGGAGACAGGGCGGGAATTTTTCCAGCCCTCTATATGGGGCCAATGCAAATGCAGGTTTACTCAGTGAATATTTATAGACCCTAGGATTAGGAAGCTAATAACAAGGACTTCAGAGTGGGCGGGGGGGGGGAGGGCTCTACGGCACACAGCACTCTCCCCAGAACCCCACTGGCCTGACAGTCAGATCATGGAAGAGGCAGGAGAATATAAATATGCCTGAAAGCTGTGACTTTGCTACCTTTGACTCTGGGTTCAAACCCCAAGCCTTATACTTTGCCAAACCTCAATTGATATTTTTGCAAAACTAGAAAGCAAGCAAACAAACAAACAACCAAGAAACCCTAATGTAAGACTTAAATTGGTGCATATGAGATATTTAAGACTCAGTACATTTTAATCATCTAGTAAGTTGCTGATAACAATGTACTGTTGTGACTACTAAGAGAAGGGACACAGCTAGCCCAATCAATGTCCATCAACAGTGGGTTAGATGTCTTGAGAAGCAAGAAGTGACACTCATCAGAACGGAGGCCTGGGACTAAGTCCTCAGGCATGCAGATGGGCAGAGACTCCAGCCCTTCCTGAAGAATGTCCAGTGAGGATGAGGATATCCAAGCAGGGGGCATGACAGGGCACTGACGGACACCTTTTGCTAGTGCTAACGAAGAGGGTAAGCCTGGGAGCCTGGTTTACTGGTGGGTGGTCCTGTCCTTCCCTCGGTCTCAGGTTTTTTCCTTTCAGCCCTTCTTCCCTCCTTCAGGTTTCTGAGACAGGATCTTTCCCTGTAGCTCAGGATGGCTTCAAACACGCGACAGTCCTAGTTCACCTCCCCAGTGCTGGTTTACAGGCAAATCCCACCACAGCCAGCTTAGGTCTCTGCTATCATCACATACCTGGGGTTGGGTACCAGGCTTTCTGGGGTCCCCAGCTCTCTGCTGGACTGAGTCTGAACCTGCTGCCACATGAGTGCCCGGAGATCTCCAGTGACGCAGCCACTCACTGAACACGTGCTGTGTATAAACAACACGGAGCATCTAACCTAGCCCATCTCCTTACTCCTCAGCACAGTCCCAGGGGGAAGGAGCCCAGTTACGGTTCCATTACGCATAAGAGGAACCATTAAGTAACAAGGTTGTCAGCACGGGACAACCAGGATCTGAAACCAGGTAAATGCTACTCGGCTGCCCCTTCCTATCACACACACATACATGCACATCACATGTTACTCGGCTGCCCCTCCCTACCACATACACGTACACGCACATCACATGCTACTCGGCTGCCCCTCCCCATCACATACATGTACACGCACATCACATGCTACTTGGCTGCCCCTCCCCATCACATACACGTACACACACATTACATGCTACTCAGCTGCCCCTCCCCATCACACACACATACAAGCACATCACATGCTACTCCCCATCACACACACATACATGCACATCACATGTTACTACTCTGCTGCCCATCCTCATCACATACACATACATGCACATCACATGCTACTCCCCATCACACACACATACATGCACATCACATGCTACTCAGCTGCCCCTCCCCATCACACACACGTACATGCACACCACACACCTGCTCCTGCCTGTCCTCAGACAGTTCCCAAAGACCACTGCTTAAAGGCACCAAGACTGTGACAGGAAGAAGAAAAAGCAAAGCTGAGGATGAGCCCAGAAGGTTTCAAGGGTGGGCTCATGGGCCATGGCCAGTCTACTCAAAGAGAATGTGGCTACAAAAGCTGTGGTTTTGTTGCCTTTGACCAGGATTCAAATCCTAAATCCGATATTTCTGTTGAGTATCAGCTGACACCTCTAAGTACAAAGCCACCTCTTTGTTCTTAGAGGAATCCCAGATGCTAGTTGTCCGCTGGTAGCCTCTAGGGAGCCAATGCTTCTTGGCTTTATGTCCTCCACCCAAAATGTCCATCCCCCAGTTGAGCACCTGTGGCCCTTGGGAAAGGTTCTCTCTCTGTGTGAGCCTGTCTGTTCATCTGTGACATGCAGCATGGACCCCCACCCAGAGCTGTCTGGATGACACAGTGCTTGCCCTGGGAGCTCATGGGACAGTGTGACACAAAGTGTCGTGGTGAGCTGCAAACAGCATGCATCTTGGGCTAGCCTTTGACCAACCAACCACCTTGCACCTCAGCTTGCTCTGGGCATAGCCACACCAACCTCCCACAGAGCAGGGGGAGTCTTTGCTGATGCTGGCCTCTGCTCTTTCATCCCTCCTGCCAGAACGCCCTGCCCCTCCTTTTTCCTCGGCAAATCTCCCTTGTCCATCAGGAGTCAGTCCAGCAGCCGTCAGCAGCAGCTAGTGCCTGCTCCGTTCTTACCACACCTGGTTCTCGCCACCTGGCCTTTCCCACAGCTGCTGCCCTCTCGCCACGAGAATCCAGGCTACTCAGGGCCGAGCTAGGACAGTCTGCCTTGGGCAGTGGACATTCACAGCGTGAATGAGGAAACGGCTCAACAATGGAGGACACAGGCAAGAGTGACAGGCACCTCTCTGAAGGCCAAGCTCTGTGTCTGCCAACAGTTGGGCCCCTTTCCTCTCCAAATCCCTTTCCCATTGCAGGCCACCTGCTTTAACACCCATGCGGGGCTGACGTCCCGGGACAGAGAAGGGCAGCAGAGGAAGCCAGTGTACAGAAAGCATCCACATGGGTTCCCCACCAGTGAGTCAGCGCAAGAGGAGGCAAGGCTCAGGCATGCGCTGGAAGGGCGGGGTCTGTGCCAGCCTCATAGCCACCTGCTCAGCCATTATAGCAGAGCCAGGCCAGGCTACCAGAGCTGCCTCTTCAAAGAGATAAAAGCCCAGGAAACAAGAGAATGCAAGGGAGGGATGGGAAAAGAGGAGAAGGAAAAAATAATTTAAAAAAAAAAAAGGGTTCTTTTGGTATTTGTTTTCAAAGCCATTGACGAAAACCAGATTTGAAGTTTGGGGTAAAAAGGGATTTGGGCCTTTCAAATTCCACTCTCCACTAATTGACTGCAGTTTCCCTTGAAAGAGCTCTGAGCTCTTCAGAACAATCAACAGCCCAGCTGGGCCTCCACAGCCAGCAGCAGCCTGGCTCCAGAGGGTCGCCCTTGCGATGTGAGTACCGGGTGACACAGGCCGTTGGACAGATGGAGCGACAGGCAGGGATGGAGGACTCTCAGAAGGCACACTTGGAACGTCATGGGACGGCCAACTAGGCTGTCTGCCCCCAAGGCTTGCTCTGCCCTTGGCTGCTGGTCCCTCGGGTGCTGTGGCTTTCTAGGACAGTAGTGTGCCATGGCAGATTCAACACAAGACTGTAGAGTAGATTCCCCGTGAGCAGCTTACGGGGACAGGTGCCCTGGGCTCCCATCCCCCTCTGTAGTCAGTACGCTGGCTGCATCCCCTCCACCTCTCCTCCCTGCCAAGTCAAAAATACCCCCAGCTCGGGCCCTGCTAATCTTTCCTCAGCCAGCTTGCACCATTTTGTAACAGCTTTTCTTTGGAGCAGCTCAAAAAACAAATATCCCCGTTCCCACTCTGCACATAGAGAAGCCTAAATCCAAAGGCCCTCAGCTCCCCAGCAACTCAGTGCTGGGGAAATCCAAGGGCTTTGCATGGGCAGCTCAGACACTAAGGCTCATGTTCACAACAACTCTAGACAATTCCCAACCACTGGTCCGGGAGCTGAGTAAGGAGGCAAAGCCAATTGCTTTAAGAGTTCCCAGTTTGTCCCCAGCCCTACCTGTGAATGTCTCTTCCCAGGCCCCGCCTACCTGCCATACTTAAGGAGCAGTCCTGGGAAATTCTAACTGTCCTTCCACAAGCAGTGCTACTGCTCTTGGCAAAAGCTGGCTCCCCACTCTGCACGGCTGCCCCTGAATGGCAAATCCTTCTCTTTTCGGAATCCATGCCTGCTCCAGGAGGCTGGCGCTACTGTTCCCTCCAGCATGCTCTCCCCTCTCCTGGTCTCTCTTCTACACTCTGGACAATGGCTCCTAGGCATGAGCTGCTTCGGGGAGGGGATGGTTTTCCCAGTGCATCTTGCTGTAAGAGCTCTGAGGTCCTGCAGTGTCCAGGAAGTGCCAAGGAAGCAGGCAGGGCAGAGGAAACTACAAGAGGAGGCCTGGATGCCCAACTGGGTGGTCCCTCTCTGGTCCTGGGGCTCCTCATCTGAAAAGACATGGGCGCACAATTTCCCTTGGGTGGCATTGTCTCAGTGATTCATTAGGATGAGAGTTGGAGTGATAATAAGGCCTAGAGAGGCAGGGCCTTGGTGGCAAAGGAGTAGTGGCATCCTTGGCACATCTTTCTGACACGGTGCCATTTCTTGAGCTTCAGGGAAGGAAGAGTTGGTCTTGGAATGATGCAAGGGCCTTGGATTGGGAACCACAGCCTGTACCTCCCATAACCCCAGGCTTGAGGGAGGTGCCCAAGGTGTGAGGTACATGGCCTGCATCTTCCCTCAAGGCAGCACCATCCCAAGACCACTGCCTTCCATGCTACCTACTTTGGTGGATCCAAAGTGCTCTCCCTGCCTAAGTGCACTCCCACCCCTAACAATCAGGCACTGCCGGGTCCGGGCAGAAAAGACAGCTCAGTCAGGGTCAGGACACCTCACCGTAAGGGTCTCCAGGAAATACGATGTCCTGCCTCTGTTCCCCATAACTAGGACCAGTGTTCCCCGGCTCAATCAGCCTAGGGCAGTCTCACGAGTGCAGTCTCATTGCCACTGTAATTACAAACACCAGCAACACAGCTGCCCAGAGCTAAGTCGTAATGCTTGGATGGAGGGCAAGGGGCAAAGATGGACAGCTGCACATGCCAGCATCAGTCCCCTGCATACCTCTCCAGTACCTGGCAAGGAGAGCTGGATGGAGCACAACATGCAGACTGTCACCACCAACACTGCCTCCCCAGCTGCAACCCCGTCACCCTGCTGGACACTGGCCTCCCCAATTCCTTACCCAGGCCTTTGCCAACTGTGGGAGCTGAAAAACTCCCATCTGCCCTTTTAACCCTCTGCTAAAGTGACACCTCATTCGGGAAGACCCAGTGTGCCATGCAGGAAAGCTCTCCTCCCTCCCTCCATATTCGGGACTTGTCCCTCCAGCTCTATCCTCCCTCAGTGTGCACATGCCTGTTCCTCTGCCTGACACACCATTCTGCAGCTTTACCTCCACAGCTCCCCCAGGGAAGCCCTCCCCGACCGTCCTGAAGCCAGCCCTGCATCGTACAGTCAGTTAGCTGGCATACCTGTGACCTCTCCCACCCTGGAAGCACTCTGTTACCTGTGCTGGGCACAGGCAGGCAGAGAAGGTGTAAAGAACACTATCCTCAAACCGCCACAGGGGTACTGATGAGCGCCCATCGACGCATCAGAATGGCCTGCCTGCCTCCAGGGACTGGACACATGAAACCACTGCATTCGACTGTGACCAAATGCAGAGGGCTTCATATGGAAGGAATCAAGACGTCCGAGGAACTGAGACTTCATTATCCCGGCCATAAACCTGATTTACACTCGGGTCGCTTCTTCCCAGAAGTTCTGTGAAGTTTCAGCTTTACCCCAGCAAGTCTTGGGGCAACCCTTCAGAACAACAGGAAACAGCACATTATAACTAGGGTAGGAGGTTGTCCTAAATGCCCCCATAACCCTGGTAGGGTTATCTGAGCTCTATCTGGAGTGAAGGCTGCAGGGGGCACCAGCTGGAACAGGGCACTGGTTCAGACCCTATCACACAGAGGTAGTGTGGGCTTGACAAGTTCCTTCCTGAGTCTATGGTGACTGCTGAGGGGATGGGTGGCATGTGGTGAGCCACTCTGTCCGCTCCTGGGTCTCTCACCCTCGGCTGCTAGATGCTGACAAGTGAGAAACACACCACACATGCGCGCGTGCTCACACACACACACGCACACATATGCACAAACACATGTGCGCACACACACACACCACACACACACACATGCGCACATGCACGCACACACGCAGACACGCGTGCACACATACCATACACACACACACATGCGCGCACACATACCACACACACACACAACACACCCTAGCAGGACTGCAGAGCTATCCAACCTCACATCAAGTATGAAGATTGTGAGTGAGGTCAGGAGCGGGTCTCACCTGTGTCTGACCCAGTGATCTGTGAGCCCAGCCTTGGCATCCAGATGCCGGCTAGGTGTTCTTACAAGATAGAAACCGTCCCAAGCCAACTTGTTTTGAAAAGAAAGGACAAAGTGGAGGGAGAAGGCCAAGAATGTTCTTAGGGTTAACTGACAAATACTGGCAAGTGTCGTTACCAGATACGGTCAGCTGCTAAATGCGGCAGGTACATGGAAGTAGATCCCAGCATCACATGTGCTAGGTTGTCCTTCTCTTCTCTTCTCTTCTCTTCTCTTCTCTTCTCTTCTCTTCTCTTCTCTTCTCTTCTCTTCTCTTCTTCCTTTCTTTCTTTCCTATCAGCTAAGACTCTAGAAAAACCTGTGAGCCTGCAGCCAAAGTATACCTAGCCACTCTGACTCATACTCTCAGGCAACCCTGAGAAAATTTAGCACATTACAATATTAAATTGAACATGCCCAGAGCATTCCTATCAGTCATCTTCCCCTTTTAAGCATACGTTCTATTACATTTAGCAGACCATGCCCAGAAATGTGTAACTCTATTTCCTTCTTGACCTAAGACATCACATTGAGCATGCTCAGAAGCACCCTCAGACACACCCCTACCCCATAAAGTGCTTTCTCATATAAATATGCATAGGTACTATGACTGAAATCCGCATGCTCTCTTCACAGGGAGACGCCGCTTTGGAAACAGTTCCGCTCTTCTCTCTGCTGCTGGTGACAAATGTCTCTCCACTCTTTCATGTCCTGATTGTGCTGGCTTTGCACTCACCAAGATGACAGCTCTGAGGTTGGCTTGCTGACCTCTGTTTTCCCTGCTGCCACCCCAATCGGCGGTTCCCAGAGTACCCCACACACACTCAGCCCCTGCCGAGACGCTCGGCCCAGGGAGCCCATGGCCGCCCAGTGCAACTGCGCTCTCAGCCACCGTCACAGGCCTCCTACCTTCTCTATGCTTTCTGTCCGCCTGCTTTGAGACAAGGTCTCACTCTGTAGCCCAGGCTGAACTTAAAATCACTGTGCAGGCCAGGCGGGCCTCAAACATGGCTTGACCTTCCCACCTCAGTGTTAGAATCACAAGTGTGTGTCACCACACCCAAAGATCCCTGCCTCAGCACCACTAACCATACTAGCTGGCACAAGCTTGGTGAAAATTCAGTAAACGAGCGTTCTTAAGCATGTGTTACACACCAGAAGCTGCCGTCGATGTCTGGGAGGTGACACTGGATTGAACAGACAGAAATCTCTGCTCTCCTAGGACATCCTAGGAGGAGAAGAGAGAAGCCACTAATAATCAATAGTAAAACAGGTGAGGAGGAGGAGAAGGAGGAGGAGGAGGAGGAGGAGGAGGAGGAGGCGGCGGCATATGCTGGTTCCTCAGGGTCACACGCAGGTCACTGAAGACACAGGCTCCCACTCCAAGGGACACAGGGGCATTTCACAATAGCAAGTATTAACAGCAAAGAAACAGCACATTAGACCTATATAAAGGATCACTGAGTGCTGGGTAACAGAGGCTGCCTAACTTGCTTATTGGGCCACATTTTGTCTCTCACACAGGAGTGTAATAGTGAAGTAATAACACCTGGTTTGAGTTGATTACTGAGACTTCCTCGGGGCATGGAAATGGGCTGGACACAAACAAAAGCTCAGTAGATGTCCACAACTGACTGAGCATCAAAATTCCCAGCCACAGTTGCCTCTTTCTGCGCCCGTGTCTTATAAACAGCACAAACACCCAAGAGTTTCCAGGCACGAGGACTAAATGCCCAGCACCCTTTTAAGCATTGCCTATCTCCCTTCCCTGTTCTCTTTCTACTGCACTTGTGACCAAGTGGCACAGACCATATTTGTCCACCTTTCTGTCTCTGCCCACAGGACAACTGGGTCTGATGAGGCAGTGATCCAATATCCAGAGCCCTGCAAATCACAGTACCAAGTTCCATGCTGGAATGGAAGGCCTGCACCATCCGCGCTGGGCTGTATCATGTTGTTTCCCAGGAGCCCAAAGGAGCATTGTTGTCATCTCCGCCATCCTCAGGGGAGGAATCTGGGCTCAGAGAAATCAAGTAACCTCAACAAGGGGGTAACTGAGCTGGGATTTATCCTGAGTCTTCTTGGCTCCTTCTAAGTCTTGTTCAATCAAAGCATGAATGAATGGGACCAAAGGGGAGGCCAGGGGGAGCATTGTAGAGAGACTAGCATGTGCACGGGACTTGGGGTGAAATTTCCAGCTCAGACTCATAGGGTGAGGGTGTGGGAGATCCCCTGGCACTTCCCAATCCACTTTGGAAACCTGAAGAAGCAGAGGTAAAGAACACTGTGTGTGGCTGTTCTTCATCTATTTTACTCTGCTCCATTCTTTCCCACAGAGGTTTTTGCATTCTGACATCACATCTGTTTTATTCTCTGGCCCTGGTTACGGCTGGTGATTTCTCTCCTCTCCTGGAACAGCATTCTAAAAGGGATTTCTGCTCAAGTGTTATCTCCCAAACATCCCAGAGCTAGGTTCTCAAGGATGCTCGTTCACTGAGAAAAACCTCATCAATGTTGTATGGCAGTTCAGGTGCTGATGAAAATGGATGTGTTTGATAGTGCCACATGTGGGAGACATTTGAGGGCAAGAGCATCCCAGCTGGTGCCCAGGATGATGGACAGCGTGGCCCAAAGGAGGAGTCAATGCTTCACTCACAGCTAACAGCGGGTTAGGAAAGAAGTCTGGAAGACTAGAGAAACTGGAAGACCCTACGATGACACCCCCATAGTCAGTCAGAGGACCCTACAACGACACCCACCACAGACAGTTGAAAGACCCTACAATGACATCCCCATAGACAGTTGTAAGGTCCTATGATGACACCCCCCCATAGTCAGTCAGAAGACCCTACGATGACACCCCCATAGACAATCAGAAGACTCTACAATGACATCCCCCATAGACAGTTGGAAGACCCTACAATGACACCCCCTATAGACAGTCAGAAGACCCTACCATGGCAATCCCCATAGACAGTTGGAAGACCCTACGATGACACCCCCCATACAGTCAGAAGACCCTACAATGACACACCCCCATAGACAGTCAGAAGACCCTACGATGGCAGCCTCCCCCCATATAGAGACAGTTTCTAGATCTTTACCAACACCCCAGTGGATACACCCATGGAAGCAGAAGGTCTCTGAAAATCCTCAAGAACTATCCACAGCATAAAAAGGTCCTCAGACAATGTTCAAGCCCCAGTGCCCTAGCACAGCAGCACCATAAGACATCATGAGGAGTCGGGAACAACCCAAGTATCCAGCAGCTAGCATGGAAGACAGCCAGGGCTGTCACACTGCAGTGGAAATGAGTGATTAGAGTCGCCTGCAATGTCCAGTAGCATAATGCTGTGAGTACCCCTTGCTCTGTAATCCTTGCTTACAATGCCACTCTGCCCTGCTATCAGGAGACAAAATGGTACCACTTTGGAAAACTAAAAGTAAACCCACCCTTACCCCTGGCTCAGGAATTTCATTCCTACTTTTCCACCCAACAGAAGCCCACGGGTATGTCTACGGCCACACCACCTTGAATGTGTCCCATCTTGTCTCACCTTGGAAGCTAAGTAGGGCCAGGCCTGGTCAGTACTGGATGGGAGAAGTATGGGTACACGCTCACCATAAAGACACACACAGCTATCTTCACAGTCAGGCTGCCCACAACAGTCAATGACTGGAGACAAACCAAAGTTCGCTGGCGATGGGAAAAGATAAACAGTAATACTGGAGAAGGTACAAGCTGGGGCCATTGGGCGACACAAACAGATGTCAGAGACAGTACTGAGCAAAAGAAGCCAGACCGAGTAAACACCGCATGACCCTAGCCACAGAGTTCAAAAGAAGAACTAATCTGTAGCTCTAGAATGAATCCACTCAGGCTTGTGGAGCTCAGAGAAGTGGGCAACATGAATGGGGCTGATTGGGGTAACTATAATAGTTCATTTTTTTAATCTAAGGACTGGCTCCATGGTTTCAACCACACTGTAACAGTCATCAAAAGTGTGAATTTGTGTGCACACCTCTAAATGCATGATTTATTTCAACAAGAAGTATAACCTAAACAGAGAAATGCGAACAGAATTTAGAAAACAGATTACCTCCAAACAGAGGCAGGGAGACCAGATAGGGGTGAGCCCATAAGCAGGTGCAACTTGTTAGTGTCTGACGTTATGGTTTGGGGTAGCTCATTACATTGTGATGGGAAGGGAGGGGCGGAGACATGAATGGACCAAAGAAAACCATGGCGGAGGCTGGTGATCAAATTCTATGCATTTTATATTGAAAATATAACCACAAAGGCTGTAGAGGTGGCTCAGTGTCTAAGTGGCTGCTCTTCCACAGAACCTAGGTTAGGTTCCAAGCACCCACATGATGGCTCGCAATCATCTGGAACTCCAGTCCCAGGGGATCTGAGACCTCTTCTGGACTCAGAGGGCATGAGGCATGCACATGGTATCCATACATACATGCAGACAAAACACTCATATACATAACGTAAAAATAAATGTTTAAAAGAAAACATAAACATATAAATGCCCACACACCCAGAAGAGATCAATCAAAATAGCATTATCCACCTAACAGAATCCTAAGACAATCAATCAATATAATCTTTCATCAATACTACAATAAATATTACTGTCCTGATGGCCCAGTAGAGGAAGGGACAGGTGGATTAGAGTGAGGTGGCTGACGTTAGAGCCCTGTCCACTGCTGGCATTCCCTTTCCCCAAGACTTATGCTTATTTGGGCTAGCATGGGCTTGGCTACCAAGCCTCCATGAGATCCTCCTAGCCACCTCTCCTAGGCAGTGAGCATTGGCCCAGGGAACCCTGGATGTTGAGTCAAATGAATTAACAATTTCTTCCTAGCCCTGTGGCATTTCTAAAATGTTACTCCATTTTTTTTTCATAGACTGAAAAAGCCAGAGTCTGTGCCATTTAACAGCTCAGTTCTGGGCTGGATCTGTCACCACGACAGTAAAAAATAAAAATTAAAAAAAAAAGAGTTAAGTGCATCGTGTGCTTATAACAAGTAGTTTGCACAAAATCCTTCACTCCACACATGGGCAGCGCAATGCCTTTAATGTGTGCACTGTTTGTGGAGAGCCCATAACTGAGGTTGTTACTGGGCAGAATGTGGAAGTCGTTTTCTACTATTAAATAAGGAAAACAAGGTTCTCATTTTAAAATTAATTCAATGAACACTATTAAGCAGCTGGCCGTGAACGCCTCAGTATTTTTTTCCCAAACTGATACTAATAAGGGTTCCCACTCCCAGCCCTGCCTAAACAAAAACACAAAATTAACCACATAATTTCCAAGAAAAATTTTTGAGTACTCTTCAATAAAGTAACTAGGAGGACTGTGCAGACCCAACGGAACTCAAGTCCCAAACCCCTGCGTGGGACAGGCTGGCTCTTGTGTACCGGAAAACTGGGTGCTGTCACCCGATCTGTTCAGTAATCAGCTGCCAAGTGGGAACAGCAGGTCTCGGGCTCCACCTGAGTCCTGAGGCCTGGGCGGGACTTAAGGGGAATGAGGCAAAAGCACAGTGAGTATCTCGGTGTCTGTGACGCGGAACCATTCTGTTAAGTCCGTCAGAGCCTGGCACACCAGGAAGCTGGCAAGTGCCCCGTCTGTGCCAGCTCCACACTGGGGATGTCAGATGAGAGCTGGGCACCGTGTGGGTTTGAATCTGAAGCAGGCTGAGGGTGAGTTCCCCTATGCCTTGCCTGAAAGCATGTCCTCAGCCACCGGCCACCCCAACCAGGGATGTCTAAAGAGAGGGGGACTCAGATAGCTAAGAAAGCCAGGCCATCCTAGGCTGGATGGGGTATGTCCTCAGTCCCCAGGCCCTGTGACCACAAATCCACCTAAATACAGTGACAAGGTCTAACTCATCTGAGTCCTCAGTGCCCAGCCAAACTAGGACAGATCACACTCAGTCAATAAGCTGACGAAGTCTGTACTGATGCCCGTGTCCTGGGGATCCTTGGTCCCAGCACAAGTCTCCTGGGTAACCACTCTTAAAGTTGAGGTCCATAGTTACACAGAGGGACTCTGTCTAGCAATGGTACAAAGACCACCTAAGGCCACCAAAAGGACCATCCAAAACCACTCTATCCTGGCCACATAGCTACATACAGGCCACTGAGTAACTTCACTGAGTGTCCAGTGGGCAGAAAATAGCAGCTCCCACTCCCAGACGCCTAGAGGACCGCTGAGAGCAGAAGAGAGGACGGGCAACCTGTGGCAGATCACCCCTCCATGGCTGTGTCTCTCCACACAGACTGATGGCCAACACCCCGGAGCCATGGAGACAAGGCAGGCTGGAGGCTGGCCTGGAGCATCACCTGGGCTGGCCACGGCAGGCGGGGAGCAAAGGAGACTGAGAACTCTGCCTGGCCGTGAGTGGGAGTACAGCAGATGCTAGACTGACAAAGAGCAGACGCGTTTGACATACAGACAATGGATGAGAAAACATTCAAATCTCAAGGCTTTGGCTCTTCCTCCTCGCTGTCCTCAGGCTCCGACAGACTCACTCCTGCACCCATCTTTCCTGCGACCAGCATCGGCAAAGGAAAGAGCATGCTAGCTGGAAGACCTCTACCCTGGTCTCTGTCCCCCCTGCGTTCTTTTGGTGCCACTCCACAGGCTTCTGACTCTCACGCTCTCATTCCATTCTCGACACCGTCATTCTTCTCCATCTCCAACTCTCCTCCTCCTCCCTCCCTGCACCTACTCCCCCTGACGGACAGCTTCCTTTGTGACTGCCTCGCTTCCGCCAGCACAGGTGCGTCTGCAGATGTTCTATCCAGGGAGATTCTGCAGGAGCCAGGGAGAGCATCGGGGTGAGACGGACATCCTCGATGATAGGGAGGTGGGGCCTGAGGCCAGCTGTGACTGGGTCATGGATGGTGCAGGGAGGGCGGCCTTCTAGTGCCATTCTCCACTGGCCAACCTCTGTGTTAGCTGTCGCATGTCATCCGGGCTCATCCTGGCTGCTGACAGGGGTGAGGAGGACAGAGGGATCCCATGTTAGAAGTTCCTACCTGAGTCAGGTCCTCAGACACAGAGGTCTTGAGACCACCAATCTTAGTTTCTACTAAAGGGCTCCAAGCCAAAGCGTTTCTGTCCACCACGTTATAAGGCAGACACAGGTGGTTCAGTGAGGGGCAGTTTAAGGCCCATCTGACTTGACAAGGAGATCAGGATGCATCAGAAAGAAAACAATGTTGCTTTCCTACCTAGGTGAGCACAGCACTTCACATCCTAGGTCCTCACTTACCTAGTTATCTATCCACCCATTAGTACCAAATGCTTATCTGTGCCTGGCACCCCTCCAAGTACTAGAGACAGAACCGTGGACAAAACGGACAGAGCCTCTGCTCATGTGGCGTGGGCACAACCTTCAGTTAGTAGGCTGAGGAGGGCAGAGCTGTGACCAGGACATTCTCATTCCCATTAAGTGTGGGAATGCTGTCTCTTCCTTCTTGGAAAGACACAGGGAAGGCCTTAAGTAAGCCCAAGCCTCCCAGAACCAGGAGAGCACCAACAGCCACTGAGATGCGGCAGAACCCAGATGGGGGCTGGAGAGGAATGCAGTATCTACGAACCACGACAACCACGAGGAGGGAAGAATGCACAAAGGCCATGAAGACCAAACGCTGATGCTGTGGGCCATGGTGACATGGCAGCTTCTGTTGGCTTCTAGAGCAGTGGAGTCACAGCTGAGGACTTGAAGGCCAAGAGTGGGCTCGGAAGAAAGCGGGGAAGCGAAACAAAGGAAAAGCACCCACTGGTCTCCCAAAACAGTCTGCTTAAAAGGGGAGGACAGGACAGAGTGGCTCTGGTGAGGGGAGGGACTTTCACTGTGGTAGGAACTAGTCTACTTCTGCGGGGACAGGGATGATGCTAATGGTGATACAGGAACTCTGTCCTCTAGCACATGAGGGGGTCCTATGCACAGGCCCGATAGGACATCATACCTAGAGGCTGGCTGGGTGGGGACGTATCCTCATTCTCCTACTGAGTAAACTTAGACCAAGTTGGCTTAACTACACATCATTCCCTTCCTTGCCTGGCTCGGTTTTAACTCCCTCTATGCATGGGAAGAAGAACAAGGGTCTACTCCCTAACCCCGTCTTGTGATGTTTCCTATGTCATACACAAGAGTGACAGTCATCACTATGGACAGCAGTACCCATACTTTTCTCATCTTTTGGCCCTCAGGAGAAAACGTACTTCCTTAGAGATTTAGCTACTCTCACCTACTAGTCCATCCCCTGGTGATGAGAGAAGGCCCAGCTCTGTGTGACCTTAGACAGGTCACACTGGTCCCCAGTGCCTCCATGTCTCACATGGACCTACTCCAATTTACCCCTACGAGTAGGTAGACAGCCTTGGGTGAGCTCTCTGAACCTCAGCATCCTCATCCATACACCTGTCTGTGGTGGTTGGTGGAAGAGCAAATAAATTAGAATCCCACGGGGCACTCAACAGCGCCTGGTGACGGGCTTGTCACTAGCATCATTATTAGAACACAGTGAGAGGTTTCCTGCCCTGAAACGGATGGTCGTGACACAACTTAGCTACCGCTGGCCCTCGCGGACAAGACCCACTCTTCTTATGCATTCTTTTATTTCCTGTGCCCAAGCAAAAGGTCAGGCACACTGCAGACAGGCAATCAGCATCAGCTAGAGGGAAGAACTGCCAGCAAGAGAGGCCTAGCTTCACGCTGCAGGCCATTCAAGACTCACAACCAACCAAGGCCCATGAGAGGCACTGAGGCACGGGGGAGCAAAGTGGCTTCTCTAGTCATACAGAGCTAGGCCTGCCTTCTCCATTACCAGGGGCTGAACTAGAATAGCCTGGATCCGGACACTAGGGTCCATAACTGTCTCGGCCCAACTGTCTTCCTGCAGAGGAAGGGCACGGGGCCAAGGAATGCACACACCCAGCACAACTGGCCGCAGCGCTGAGGGAAGCAGCTGGGTGCAGGAGGGGCAGAGAGCTTGCCTGGCTGCCCGCCCTGCGGGGGAGCAATCTCATCCCATGGCCCTGAGGCACCTTCTCACCCTGCTCTCCTGACCGAGCTGCAGATCTGCCGGTGAGGCTGCCTGAACAGTTTTTTGAAACGTCACCAAGAACAAAGCTCCCTTTTCTGCCAGCCCTGGGTATTTACAAGCAAGCACAAATCTGTGAGAAAATTCAATTGAACGCAGATGGCAGGAAATTCCTCTAAAATGACAGTGGCCAAATGCAAACCACAAGACATGAAAATAACCCAACATGCTAGACATGAAGAACATATCTTATAGACTTCTCCTCGTGCGATCTGCAATCTGTGATGGATTACCAGGAAGACAGACTGCAGATTTATTGGACTTCTGTAGAACACGGATTCCATTTGCAACAATTAAACCTTCCGTGGTGAAGAATGGGGTCGGAGGGGCGAGTGGGAGAGGGTGACGGCATGCGGTATGAGTCTGATAAGGGCTGGTGTCAGCACTCCAGAGCCTGCGTTGGCCCAGCTCAGGTACGGCTGGTTGCTTCGGGGTTGGGTATGGCAGTCCAGGTGACTGATACCCAAACGTGTCGTGTCAGAGGCCCAGCTCTGTGTCAGTGGGAAGGGGAAGGCTACACAGGCAGGTTTCCAAAGGGGCAGGTGTGTGCACCTCCGTTGCTGCTCTGGGGGAGACTGGGCCTACAAACTGGCCCAAACCATGGCCATGGCCTGAGAGACACCATGAGGTCTGAGAACCCACGGACAAAGACAGCAATGTGTTCCGTCCCCACACCTTAACAAAGCTGATCACACCGTCTCTGATTGCTGAGCTCTGGATCCTTCTCTGTTTAACTGCAGACAGCACTAGCAGGGAGCACAAGCCAGGTCTGGAGCGTGTGGTGTGCTGCTCTTGGCTGACTGCAGAACCCTGTGCCGTGTGGTGGTAGCTGGAATACCAGTCTCACACTCTGGCATCAACAAGTGTGCTTTAATCCTGTAGGACCCTGATGTCCGCCGAGCAGACAGCGGCCCAGGTGTGTGTGGGAGAGCTGTAGTTGAAGTCAGTGGTGGGAGATTGGATGTTACATACTATGCAGAGGTAAAGTGTCTTCCTCATACAGCTGGACCCCAGTCCCTGTACCATGCCCCTGACTCACACCATCTCACTCCTGTCCTTGGAGGGGCACAAGTCTCTCCAAGAAAGGTCAGGGGCGGGGGGGAGGGGTGGTAAAAATAGCCATCCACGAGGCATTCTTCCTCCAAGGATCTGTGGCTGCTCTAACAAACCGAGTGTGCGTTGGCCATGGGCCTGACTTTATGGGGGCTGTCAACTCCCCAGCCTCCTCGAAGTCTGACCTCCCTGTTGGATATCACATGAGATGGCCTACAAAGAAGGACAGGCCTAGTGGGTAGCGGAGGTGCACGCGCCTGCTCCTTCGGAAGCTGCCCCCAGCATGTGGTACCTCCAGCTAGACCACCTGCTAGCTGACCCTCACACGAAACTCATGGATCACCCGAGGAGTTGGGCCCTAAATCCCCGACCTAGAAAACGTGGAACATAATGAAATTTTTAGCAATTTGGGCCTCTCAGGGTTTTTCAGGGTGGGGAGGAGGAGGAACTTGTTATGCAGGCTTCCATCTTTACTCCTGTCCCTGTTCTTTAGGCTTCCTCCTGGCCTAAGCTCTTCCTCTGGAGGACCCATCCAGTCTGCGTTCCCAGCTGCCTGACTGGTCCGTCGGCCTTCCAGGACCTTGCTAAGCTGAGGCTCTGGTCATAGCCACACCTCCTTACTGGGAACCAAAGCCCTGTGTGGCCTTGACCCCTTCTAGCCTCCTTGCTCACATGTGCCCTGAGCTGACCATTTCTTACTTGGTGCTCTCAAAGACTCCGCTGTGGTCCATGCTGTGTCCTCTGTTAGTGACACAGTCTTTGGCACCTGCTTCACAAGCTCTGACTCACCCTTCGGTGCCCATCTCAAGTCCAGGCCATGTGCTGTCCCCTCCTGCCCTCCTCAGCCTTCATCACCCTGTGCTACCATCATCCAACGGGAAGTTGCTTGAGGAGGGAACAGAGGCTCCTGGGGTTTATCTGCCTTGTGCTAACATGGTATCTGACACAGGATGCACTGTGTCTCACTAAGTTAGTACAATAACAAATGCATAATGTTAATATACTACTAACATAGGTAGTAGCCCGAAGTGGTCTTTAAGAAGGACAATATGAAAAGCTGGGTTCTAGCAGAGAATTCCCACAGTGGCCACCATGAGCTCAAGACCCAAGAAGGAGGAGACAGAAAGGACTTCTTGGAATGGTCATGCCAGAGGCTGTGTCAGTCCTCTTCAGAGCACGGGTCCTCTGAGGTGGGGCTGACCCATTCTCCTCTGACTCACCCCGTGACACACTCCCCACTAGACACGTCTCCTATGTCCACAGTGCTAGGCAATAGTGCCTGGGGTCACGCTGACCTCTCCTTCTACCACAGTGTCACACCTGCACAGGGACAGCTCCAAGCTTTACACATAATGAGGCCCCTTAGCAGAAAGACCACATGGCAGGTCTGAGGGACCAAAGAGTAATGCACCATGCAGCCATGAGGGCCTGGACTCTCCTGCAGTCTTGGCTGTGCAACCCTGCAGTTGCCTCTCCTATGAACAAGGACTGTGACAGGAGGAATGTGACTTGTAAGTGGCAGAGGGGTATGGACTGACACCTGGCCTGCCCTAGTCAGGGAGAAAGCAGAGACAAACCCAGCCGCAAAGGCGTGTGTTTTCTAACGCTGGAGATGGTCTTAAGAAGGGGAAGTCCCAAGAAACAGAGGAAAGCCTTCCAGAGTGCAGCCCAAGAGAAGGGTGACGTAGGGAGGGAAGAGGAACCCAGGAGCACTCAGAAGGCCCACTGAGGGGAGCTGCCCGGTGCAAGGGCAGGCTGGTGGCGAGATGAGGATGACTATTATCACAGGATCCAGTAGCTGGCGGCCTCTCAGAGTAGAGGACGTGAGCCTACAGGGCCTCTCAGTCTTCTTTGCCTTAATCGCGGGGAAGCAAAAGCCAGAAGTGCCAATGTGCTTGGGTCAGGTCCCATGGTAAGTGGTCACACAGCAAGACTTGACCCTGGGTCCCACCTCCCAGGCATGAAACCATTCCACACAGGCCCCTTGCTGCCCAGGGCCCAAGAAGACCCACTGCCCACTTGCCATGGGCACCGAGCCCCAACCCCATTGTTCTGTAGTGCCCACACTCCCATCTCACCACCCAGAGACGGGCACTCAGTTCTCTCCTCTACAAAATGCAAGTCGTCGGTCCTGCCTCAAGGAGTGTGTGTGAGGATGCAGAGCCGAAGACAAGGACTCAGCAGCGGCCCTTGATGAAGGCGTAGTAGTCAGGTGTCTCAGAGGCACCTAAAATGGAAGGACCCAGATCTGCTCTGGCTAAGTGACTGAGAGACACTGAGAGAAAGCCTCTGTCACTTCTGGCCCCTCTCTACAGCAGACAATTTGCCCAAGAGATCACACAGGTCCTGGCTGCTCACACCCGACATCTACTTCAGCTTTTCCAAGCCTTCTTTGGAGAGACATCTCATCAGCGCCTCGAAAGAGGAACTCACTTCTCCAAACCCTCAAGCAGGAGTATCTGAAAGATATCAGAACTTCACTACAGGGAGGCTAGGGACCCATTGTCTCTTCCATCTGCCTGACTTATGTGGACCTTCTGAACATGTCACCAACCTCCCAATACATCTTCTCCTGCAACCCACCCTTCAGACATTAGCTACTGCCTACCTATGAGACCTCTTCTAATTGCCATAGCAATTCCGAGGTTGTAGATTGCGTACAGCATGTGTACCCAAGGAAGCAACCTCAGAGACAGGACATTACTAGCCACTGGTCACAGTAGTGTCAGACTCCAAACTGTGTCAGGACAGAGGAAGGAGGAGCTCCAATCAATCACCTGGCCTGACTGCAAACCCAATGGGAGGCAAAGAGCCCTGTGTTGGTTGAATAGGGCAGGGAGAAGTAGCCACATGCAGCCTCAGACCTTCCTTGAGCTCAATCGAGCCCAAGCCACAGTGATCCTATCATTTAGCTGAGCAGGGATCTGGGGACCTCTGTGGTGTTCAGTTTGATGGCAATGTGTCCCCCAAAACTTTAAGGGAGCACAGATTCCCAGGAGACTGGGGGTACACTGCCAACCTAAGTGCAATTGCAGCTAGGCTGGCTCTGCCATTGGGCATGGTGGTTACAGTCAGCACTCATGGAAGATCCGCAGGAGGCGGATCTGAGTGAGCTCATCTATAGCTTGTCCCCCGCCACACGGCCTTGGGCAATGTCCCCCACAGGGTTGCAAGAGTGAGAAAAGTACCATCCACTTGTACACACATGTGAGTCTTGGCTGTGTAGCTGGCTCACTGCACACAGACTGGAAAAGAGACAAGGTGAGACTGCTAACGCTCTTCAGGATACGGTGGGGCTGCTAAGATGAAGGTGGATAAGTGGGTGGTGAACCAGGAGGACCTGGACAGTGGGAGCCCATAAAAGCCTCTCCCCAAGTGAAGACAGCTGGGAAGGCTTCCTGGAAGCGGTGGGGCAGGCTGAGGTGGCCGCAGTGCAGAGCGGCAAAGGCAGCCTATCTCAACGGCTCATTCACCTGCTATGCTACTTGAGCTTCACCCTGAAACAGAATTCTCCTAAATGTCCAACTAGTGTTCATTAGAAACAACCTCCCAACAGTGAAATGCTTCCAAATATCTCATCTCCCCAAACCACTCAATACCAGCCCACCTGGCAGGAAGCACCTCAAGGAGGTCTGGAGAGATGGGAAGACACAAAGACTGCCTGGATGACACCTAGGAAGGTGCTGAAGCCAGCCTAGGATCTCACGGGGGCATCAGCAGCACATGAGAGCAGCCAGCCAGGGCTGCACACTGAGAAGGAAGTGTTGAGGACCCAGCAAAGAGTTTGGCCCAGCCTGGGGACAGAGAAGGAGTCTTTTGTTGGGATGGCAGCCTCTGCGGATCACAGATACTGAACTTCCTTGTCCTTGAAGATATGTCACCAAGTGGCTGCCTTGCTGCTCAGCAGAAGGTTTCCTATCACAAAGACGAACTGAAAATGACAACTGGACTCTTGAGTCTGGAAATGGCTAGAATCCTCAGGTCCCCCAATTTACATTTGTTGGCTGCAAAGCTTTTTCTTGGACCATGAGTTACAAAAGGAGTGTGAGGGCCAACAAAGAGCAAGGACGAGAAGATGCTCTGCAAAGTACAAAGCACTGTGAAAGCGCACGACCAAGTTATTATTTAAAACAGACTTCGAGAAGAGCGGCCTCCTAGGGCCCAAGAGAAATGTGCCCTCCACCACTATTGGAACCATGTGTTCCCATGAGGTCATGGACAAGAGGACGCTCTGTGTGAGATGTAGATCTTGGCACAAATGGGAGTCCTTATCATTGCCATTATCACAATGATGACGGCACTGATGACCACCGCTGCATCCCTCTCCTGACTCCAGAGGGAGAGGGGAACAAAATGCACTGAAATCAATTGGTGGTTCCCCATGCTCATCGTGTGTGGAGCCACCTGACTCCTGACCAGAAAGGCAGTAGTGACGTGGGATTCCCCTCTGTATGCTATGAATATGTTTTATTACCACTGGTTAATAAAGAAGCTGCTTTGGCCTATAGCAGGGCAGAATATAGCTAAGTAGGTGGAGTCAAGGAGATGCCATGTAGCTGCTGAAGGAGAAAGATGCCAGCTGCCAGCCAGAACCTTACCTGTAGGCCACAGCCTCGTAGTGATTCACAGATTAATAAAAATGGATTAATTTAAGATGTAAGAGTTATTTAATAAGAATCCTAAGCTAATAGGTCAACCAGTGTTGCAATTAATATAGTTTCTGTGTGATTATTTCGGGTCTGGGCGGCTGGGAAATGAACAAGCAGCCTCCACCTACACAGTGGTGGTGGGGGGGGATAAGGAGCTTCTGTAGTCCTATCAGATGCACTACAGGTTCCCCAAAATCAACAGAGAAAGCTGGTCCCCCCCCATGCCCATCTGAAATTGGCCCAGCCCATCTGCAGATACTCAGGGCATCATCCTAGAACCTCCTCTGGTCCATTCTCTGCCCAGTAAGTCACCATGACAACAACCCCAGTTTACTGAGCTGTGCTACATGCATGCATCACTCTTACTCTACAGCAGCTCGCTCTCTCCCCAGTGCTCTATGCGAACCCTGCCATGTTAAGGCACAGAAAAGTTAAATAACCTTTAGGTCAAGGTCACAGTGACAGCTGGTCAACAGCACAGACAGAAGATTCCATCTTCAGTGCAAACATGGGCTCTGCCTCTCCCTCTCCTCTGTGACCACTGCCACCAAGCAAAGTTAGGCCACAACAGAGCCAAATCAGCTTGGGTGGCCACTGGCTACTCACTGGTCTACTTGACCTATCTTGTTCTTTCTTCAGTTTCTAAGACCTAGCCCACAGCCGAGCCCCAGGCAGGCAGGCCATTAACAATTGCTGACAGTGACCCCCAGTGAACACCACCCATCTGGGAGGCCGAGGCACTGCAGGGTTGCAGAGAAGCAGCAAGCAGAAGTCCTGATCTGGGCATGCAGTGGCTCACACCACCCACTGTGGTGCCTTGAATAAGAATAGCCCTCACAGACTCATATACTTGAATGCTTGCTCAGCAGTTAGGGGACTGTTTGGGAAGGATTAGGAGGCGTGGCTTGTAAGAGGAGTGGGCCTTGAGGTTTCAAAAGCCATTCCCAGCTAGCTCTCTTTGCCTCATGGTCGATGTCTCAATATTTAAGCTTTGCTGTGGTGCCATGCCCATCTGCTGCCATGCTCCCTGCCATGATGGTCACAGCCTCTAATCCTCTGGAAACATGAGTCCCCAGATATAATGCTTTCTTTTATAAGCTGCCTTGGCCATGATACCTTGCCACAGCAATAGAAAAGTAACTGAGACACCCACCGAGCACTTTATTACCTAGCTAAGCACCATATGTGAGGACAAGGAAGAAGGCTTGGGTGACAGGAGGACAGGGTGTGTGCTACAAGATGAGGTCAGAGTGTACAACAGAAGGCGTGGGTGCTGTCACCACTACAAAGACTGTGGCTTACACCGCATGAGTTTGTGTGTGGATAAGAACAGCCCCAGAGGAGCCAAGATGGAGACAGGACAACCAAGGAGGCAATTACAGGGAATTTATTCAACCGAGCATGATGCTGGCCTGGCCAGGACAATGACAGAAAAATGACTACCCCCCCCCACACACACACACAAAAGACTCTGCTTTTTGACCAAAAAATAGTCAGACTCTGCTCTGTCAAGGTAGAGCCAACAAGATCGAAGGGTGGGTCAGACGTGTGGTGTGGTAGAAAAGAGACAGGGTCATGGGGAAAGAGCAGGAACAGAGAGACTAGGCTAGGATGCTGGGGACTTGTTAGGCATGAGATAGGCTTGAGATATCTGCTAGATATGGATTAAAAGGCACAGAAGTCATAGTTCAGAAGCCAAAGCAGGAGAGAGAAATATGGGATTAAGTAGTTGATAAATAAAGATGAGTGTATAGCCAAGGTCCTTGGTGGGGAGGCCTCATAGACAGGCACTGCAGCCTTGCGGCCCATGACCTGTGGAAAAGGAGCTGAAGGGTGGTCAGAACAGAGGGGGCAACAGTGTGTGTCCTGACCACAAACCCAATTTGTGACAAGGAGAGTGAGAGGCCGTCGTTCTGCTGGCATGCTTGGGATGGGAACCTGGTGGAACAGACCCAAGGAAAGAAAAGGGTTGCCAATCAGCCCTTCCCACACCCCTCAATAACGATTTCAGCTATGTGTTTCCCGGAAAACAGGCACGGTATGCCTGGAGTTACACAGCAAGAGTGTGAAGCTGAGCTCTGAGGCCTCGCAGGTCAGCTTCAGGGCCACCAGTCTCAATTCTGCTCTCGGTGAGCATCCCTCCAGAAGCAGCTGGTACTCACTGGGCACCAACGCTTCACACACCACTCTGGCAGCAGCTCTGCCCAGCCTCTAATGCCCTCCTGTTCTTTCCCCAACCAGCACACGAGACTCCGAATGCCTTTCACATGGGCTCAGTGTCTGAAGCCTTAGACACGTGTGTCCTGAGCAGACAAGTGTCAGAATAGTACTGAGTCTACTGAACTGGACACTTGCTCATACAGGGTCAGGTCAGTGTGAACAAAAATAATTCCACTTTACACTGAACCTTTTTCAAGGCTAATTATAATGTCAATGATTGTGGAGACACTGAAATACTGAAGGTCTACAGCCTAATTACAATCTATCTCAGGCCATCTTCAGCCCCCTAGACTGTCATTCCTTCTGTGTCTGACCTAGCATCCTTGTGACTCACACATAAAACCTTTCAGAATGCATTAACAACCCAATGTGCTGTGATACTTTGGGGTAATGCTCTTGTACACTGTAAAGATTTATTACTCGTATTAGTTTAATAAAATGATGATTGGCCAGTAGGCAGGTAGGAAGTATAGGCAGGGCAACCAGACTAAGAGAATTCTAGAAAGAGGATAGGAGAGAGACAGAGTCATCAACCAGATGCTGAGGAAGCAAGATGAGAATGCCTCACTGAAAAAAGGAACCAATTCACATAGCTAAATATAGACAAGAATTATGGGTTAAGTTGTAAGAGCTAGTTAATAATAAGCCTGAGCTAATAGGCCAAGCAATTTATAATTAGTATAAGCCTCTGTGTGTTTCCTTGGGACTGAATGGCTGTAGAACTGGGTGAGACAGAAACGTTGGTCTACACCAAGGGAGCCAACTGATAGCATCTGAAGCCTATAGCAGAGATTTCCCCACTTGGCCTGACCTGCCTAATAGCCCCCCCCCCCAATGTATTTTTAAAGTGCCTTGAATTAAGACTTTCCTTGTTCTCTTACCACAAAACCATATCACTCAGTTACCATATCAGAACACAGATTTGGGAAGACCTGAATCTGTGTCTGGGGGCCACGGTCACTTATTTTTGACTCCAGAACAATCTACTATCCCTTTTGAAGTGAAGGCTGTATTTCTGTCTCAACAACACCCACCCTGATTTATAGACCCCAGGTCCTCCCGGCTGACACCATAGGTACCAGGAGGAGCTCAGGTCCCTTTGGGGTCCAGTCTGTCTCCTATGCAACCCACCACTCTGGCCATCCTGGATCCAGCCTGGAATCTTTCCTCCAAACCTTCTAAAATCCATCAAAGAGGGCCTAAGCCCAGGGAAGCCCTGGGTCAGGTATTAATTCTGTATACCCGAATCCCTCAGCAGTACCATCCCAAACCCTTCCCGTCTGTAGGTTAATCTTCAGCCATGCAGGGAGCGTCAGGGCCAGTGATTAGACTGTTTCCTCCCAGCGCTTCTAATTGTATCCTTGTCCTCTATCCTCAGCAGATGCTCCTGAAAGCTAGACACCAACCTTCAGCCAAGACAATCCTGGGCTTCTCAGTCTGTTGCATATCTAGGAAGTATGACCTGTGTGACTCACCCCGACACACTCACTCATTTGTTGGTGTGGAAGCTAATTTTATGTCAACTCGATACAAGCTAGAGTCCTCTGGAAGAGAAGGAACTTCAAGCAAGAAAATGCTCCCACAAAACTGGCCTGTGGAGGATTTTCTTATTGGGTTTGAAAAGGGTATACCCCCCCCAAATCTCCCACAAGGACAGTCTTTGATCTACCTAATGTCCATATTATAAACAGAGACACTGAGGCATCCACCAGGGAGGCACGGTGCTGAAGGTCACAGAGCAATCTAAAAAGACCCTGGTCTGGGCCTGGATGTCCCCTCAGATGGTCTTTAGCTAAATTAGTCCATCCCCCTCAGTCAGCAGAGGTCCTTCATCCAGGCCTAGCTATGCTCACCAGAGTCCTCAACTAGTCTCTTAGAAGCACAGACATGACCATGGAGAAGTGTGCCCAAGTATCCTGCACAGACAGAGCACTCCCAAGGAGGCTCAGTGTAAACAATGCCCCATGGCCCCCCTGTGGTCACCTGAGCCTACTCTTGGAACCCATGGGATTACAGCATGGGATCAGGACTCCAGCAGGGGCTCAGCAAGGAGCAGGTGGGCAGAACAGAGGGTCTTTCCCACCAGGTAAGGCTGGGTGAAATCCTGACTCTGCCAACCCTATGTCCAGGCTGGGCCAGGTCTCTCATTGTCACTCAGTTCACAAACACCACCTGGTTTCTCCTCTGTCCCAGGCAGTATGTGAGTCCTGAGCCATCAGAAAAGCAAGCTGGACACATCCCAGCCAGCAACTAGTCCCGGTCTAGCCCCAGCCTAGCCCCAAGCGGGCTCTCTGCCAGGTGAGTAGAGCAGCCTTTGCGTACATGGATTGTGGAAGGAAGCTGCTTATCCGCCAAGAACCCACTGACCAGGCGGTTTGTGGCCCAGGAGGCCGGCTGACAATATCTGCTCTGATTTGTGGCAGACACTTGATGTTGCATGAGCTCCATGACAAGATGTGAGATTATTGGTCTGATTTGTTAACTGAATGACTCAAACCTAAGACAGAAGTGGCCAATCAGCCAGGCAGGAATCCCATTTCTGGACCAGAACTTCAGATTCAAGATAAACCGGTCCTGACCAAGAAAGATTCACTGCACACATGTGGTGTACATACACGCATGCAGACACATGCACACAAACTTACATACAAAATAATAAGTAACTTTTTTTAAAGTTCAGCTGACAGGCACCTAATGATTCCCAATCTGCACTTACCTCTTCCATGAGGGGTCAGAGCACCCAGGGAGATAGCAGCTTGTAGAGGAGATAGAGGCCTTCTGGACCACCCGTCTCAGGGTAAAACACAACCCCAGATCCGATGCTCGCCTTCCTAAGCCCTGTAACCTCTTGATGTATCAGCTCAGACGTGCACACTGTCTCAACAGGAGAGCTGGTGCTGACTCAAAGCCAGGGAGGGTCTCCCTCATCACTTCCTGAGATCCAGACTTCAACAAACAGTTGGTACTTAGGGAAAGTTTATAACCTGTATCCTCACTTTCTAAAGGAAGGAATTTTCAGCTCACCCCAGGACACCAGCTAAATTAAATCGGGTAGGAAAAAATGTCATGCCCCATGGTGCTGTCCAAATTCCCCACTGTGGGGAGCAAAGGAGAGCGAATGAAATCCTGAGTGACGGTGTGCTCCCACATGGGTACAGACACCCCATGTGCTTTAGTGTCTCAGCCCTATGGGAGTGACAAAGCCTTCTCCCTGGGTGAGGCTCAGAGGGATGGAAAGTCTTCGGGGGGGGGCAGTCATGTGCAGATATTGATAGTGTGTGCCGAAAATGTCCACCATAGCTTTCTCCCTAGATGCTGAAGGCCTAAAGATTGCTCCCCTGCAGATTCTTCCATATGAGGTTAGCTAAGCCATGCCTCCTTGTTTATATGTATGTAGTAACCTCATCTCACTCAGGTGCATGCAATAACCCCACATCCCTATTCAACTGTATGTGTGTGTGTGTGTGTGTGTATACATATATATATATGTATATATATATATTCAACTGTATCTTATTAATATATATTAAATTATATCCCTATTCAACTGTATATATTAAATGTGATGAGTAGTCAGGGTGCTGCAGCTTTTCCATCAGAAAACGCACACAGTTCACCCAGTCCCATTTTTTCCATCCGTGTGTATGTGTGTGTTTGTCTTTTCTTCATTCCCTCCCTGCCCCCATCAGATCCAGCCCTGGATCTGTGCTGGACACGGGGTTCCACACTGGCCTCTGAGCCCTCCCAGCTCGACCGAGGGGCTCTCTGGAAACAAAGCTCAGGGACTGGGTGAGCAAGCCTGCAGCCCCGGGAGAGAAGCCTTGGCATCAACTGCAGCCCTCGGTCACCGCAGTTCCTGGTGCCTCGGGTTCCACCTCTGCAGACAGGACCCAGGCAACTGTGTCTCCAAGGCACGCAGAACTGCTCTTGCCAATGCCGGTACCTGTCTGACCTGGCCCTGTGACCCTGCGCCCTGTGAAACACGGAGGGGGACACCACAACAGACCCAGCCTGAGCCCAGGACAGAGGCCCATGGCCTCTAAGAGATGTGCAAGGAAGTGCTCATCACCAGTGCGTGGCCGGTGGTGGCTGATGAGCAAACCCTAGCACAGCACCTCAAGACTGCGTTCGTGCTGTGCCCTCGACAGGACACCAGGCTCAGAACCCCACAGCACCGGAAGGGACCTGACAACTCTATTTTATAGAAGAAAAGACTGAGGTTCCAGGTCATCCCTGCAGAATGTGGCAAGTCAAGCTTCCGGGGGTCAGAAAGAGTTCAAGCAGAAAGACTGGAAGACCCCTCCCTCACCGTGGTCATGGCAACAGGGATAACATGTAGTACTATTGACTGACTCGGTACTAATAACCCAGTACTGCTAACTCAGTACTGCTCATTAGTGTCAGCCAGGAGCCTCCCTAGACTGAAGGTCAGGCTGGGGAACATAGCATGTCACCCTGGTAACAGCAGGTTCTCTGGCACCCTCAGTTTTGCGAGACTAGATGTGGGGTCTGTACAACTTCAGCAACCTCGAATACCCCCACACAGCCTCTTCCCTGGGCTTGACTCCTAAAATCAAACCATTAGTCTCAGAGGTCTCAGAGTATCTTCTGTATGCCACTCCATGCTGGCCTTAATCCCAACTAGGATAAGATGGTCATTAACCTCAGGATCTTATCTCACTATTAAAAAAAAAGACTCATTTGTTCTGTTTGTGTATTTGTATGTGTGTGCCAACGTGAGTGTATGGGCCCCACATGTGTGCAGGTGCCCATAAGTGCCAAGTGTCAGATTTCCTAGACCTGGAATTATTCGACATGGGTGCTGGGAACCGAACCTGGGTCCTCTGGAAGAAGACGGAACACTCTTAATCACTCAGCTGTCCTTTCAGCCCCTAAGATGAGCCTCCGAGGAGCCTAGTGACCTGCCGGCGGTACACAGAGAAACAGGAAGTCGGTGTCCTGCCCATACCCTCTCTGCTTCCCCGATTCAGAAGCTTGGGTTTAGACCTGGTTTATCCTCAAATAAGGGGACCAAGATGCCCCACAGCTGATGGGAAACCCCAACCTGTCTTTGGTCTGTAGGGAAACCTAAGATGATAACAAGAGCTGAAGCTGTACCAGTGACAGCGTCACCCAGATCAGCTGTACCAGTGAGCGGCGTCACCCAGATCAGCTGTACCAGTGAGCGGCGTCACCCAGATCAGCTGTACCAGTGAGCGGCGTCACCCAGATCAGCTGTACCAGTGAGCGGCGTCACCCAGATCAGCTGTACCAGTGACAGCATCACTCAGATCAGCTGTAACAGTGAGCGGCGTCACCCAGATCAGCTGTAACAGTGACAGCATCACCCAGATCAGCTGTACCAGTGAGCGGCGTCACCCAGATCAGCTGTAACAGTGACAGCATCACTCAGATCAGCTGTACCAGTGAGCGGCGTCACCCAGATCAGCTGTAACAGTGACAGCATCACCCAGATCAGCTGTACCAGTGAGCGGCGTCACCCAGATCAGCTGTACCAGTGAGCGGTGTCACTTAAATCAACTGTACCAGTGAGTGGCATCACCCAGATCAGCTGTGCCAGTGACAGCATCACTCAGATCAGCTGTAACAGTGAGCGGCGTCACTTATATCAGCTGTGCCAGTGAGCAACGTCACTCACATCAACTGTACCAGTGAACAGCATCACTCAGATCAGCTGTACCAGTGAACAGCATCACTCAGATCAGCTGTACCAGTGAACAGCATCACTCAGATCAGCTGTTCCAGTGAACAGCATCACTCAGATCAGCTGTACCAGTGAACAGCATCACTCAGATCAGCTGTTCCAGTGAACAGCATCACTCAGATCAGCCTGTGTGGCTGACCTCATACACAGACCTCCAGAGGGTTGCTTCCCTGACTCCAGGCTACAGGCCAGCTCCCTCATCTCAGCAGAACTTACACAGGCAGGAGTAGAAAAACCCAGCCTCCATCCAGCCCTCCGACTGCTTCTGTCAGGGTTGACACTTCTACCATCTTTTCCACCAAAGCTGCCCCCAATAACACTCAACGGGACTGCATCTCCCCCTCTACCTGCAAGCCCAGAGTCAGCAGCCAAACTGACCTTGTCCAAGCAGCTCCGGGGGATAACAGAGGAGGAGAAAAGGCACGGTTCAGACTTTAAATTAAAGAGAACCTTCTTTTTTTATTATTTCAGTAAGAAATCATGGGACTTGGTTCAGGTACAAAAAATTAATTCTTGGGTTCAGTTTGGGATTCAGCAAATTAGCACCATTTGCTCTGGTTTGGGGTTTGAGGTTTAGATCAAATCTATGGGAAGCAGTAATCTGGGACACCCCGTACCACAAGCCTGACATGAACAGGCTTTGTGGTTCCACTTGAGGGACAAGGGTAGGGAAAGACCCTTGAGTGGGGCCAGACTCCTGGATACCCTCTGGCACTGCAAGTCGCAGCCCAGGCCTGAGTGGACAGCCAGTTCCGTCCCCTCCGTGTGAGCTGAGCGCCTCTCACAGCCTTCTTACCCTCGTAGCTCCCTCCTGAGCCTACCCCCCACTACAACCACCCTTCCTACACCCTAGTACTGTACTTCAGTGGGGAAATATATGCCTGAGAGACTCAACAGCATCCCCAGAAGCCCCAAGTCAATCCCACAGTTACCCACACACCCTGTACTGCTCAGGATGCTTACTAAGAGAGGTTCCCGTGTCCAGAAGAGCAGAAGCACAGGCCGAAATCACCCAGCACTATCCTGGTCACAGAACAGTCCCTTAGGGGAAACTGGGTTGATCAAGCAGGAATCTAGTCCCTCTCTGGTCACAGAGCTGCCCTTCCAGTTTGCCAGCCTGGGGGTTCAGGGGCCAGAAGCAACCCTCTCCCTCCCCCAAGCCCCATCCTAAGCTCACAGTACACCCTCTAGCACCCTCTAGGGCCCAGACAAGGCATCTTCCTCCCTCCAGCTCCTCCACCCAGAGCTTTGAGAATCCCTCCAAGTGCAGGTACTTATTCTCAGCACTTGCGGCTACATAAACAAGCCTTCGCAACCGATTCTTGGCCTCTCAGAGCACTGTCTACAAAGCTGGGATGGTAATACCTATTTTGTAGAGTCCTGAAGATGAAGTGACATGATCCATGCAAAGACCTAACAGCAGGAGGCATGCAGTTAGCACCTATGAGACCTGAATTCTCTTCCCTCCTATTCTTAGGGTGCCTTTCACTTTCTACTGCAGCAGACAGGGGCCCAGACAGGGGGAGGACACTCAGACTAAGACTGTGGTTTGTCAGTGAGGTATTGGGGGGGGGGGGGCGGGGGAGATAGTTAACACTGGCTACCATCACTTGTCAAAACAAGCAGAGCTGGGGGGAACCAAATAGGCTTCCTCTTGGGACTTCAAGCCTGACCCTCCAAAAGAGAAAATGAGGGCACAGCACAGCCTACAGCTTGCTAGAAATGCATGGGCTGCTGCAGCAGAGTAAGGGCTGCTAGGGAGCCACGGTGGATAAACACCCTGCACAAAACAGCCCAGCCTCGGCCTCACCTCAGCCTGTTCCCAAAAGTTCTGCTTCCTGGCCAGTCTACCAGGGCAGGATGGACAGCCAGAGGAAAACAGCCCAGTTTAAAGGCAATAAAAATGTGTTTTTTCTTGCTAAACAAATTAGTTTACATCTGGTGATGTGCAAATAAATAGAAGGACCCAGACCAGACGTCTCCCAAGGCCTGGGCCTCACTCTGTTTGGATCCAGGCCTAAGCACCCGCCAGGAGCACCCTCGCCTCTCGCTTGCTCTCACGCCATCCCTGCATCCCCCTGCAATTCTCCCGGCTAAGAACTAGCCTTCTCGCGGCTCTCAGTCTTCTTCCCTCTCAAGGGAGGAGCTGCCTTTCACATCCCTTCCAAGTTAGCCTTAGGCTTCTCATGTATGAAATGGGAACAACGGTGTCCTCCTGCCAGAGTCGTGGGGAGAATAAACATCTCGGAAGGGCCTGGCGCTGAGAAAGCATCCCCATAATGTGGGATTCCTTAACTGTTCCCTGGCCCCAGGGCCTTGGGAAAGACATGGAATGGACAGCCTAAGGGCAGCTGAGCCCTGTTCTGCCTGTGCACAGAGGTGGAGAGCCACAGGCACCACCACAGCACAGCACAGTCCTGGAAGGTCCTATCAGTGGTCAAGAGTCTTTGACCAGGGGTCTTCAGATAGGGACAGCAGCTCTTGGTTCTCAAAACCTGGAAGCAAAACCTGGAAATGGGCCGTTGCTGTTCATCCCACCACAGGAGGAAACCAGGGCCCAGAAAGTTCCAATAGCTTGCCTAGCTTTGGGAAGAAAGTCAAGTCTCAGCCCTCGGGTAGTTTCTAGTTCACGCTTGTGAAGAGAATCTGTCACTCGTCCTAAGGGCCAGGACCAAAATCCTGGATCTTCCTAGGTGCAGTTCTCCGGAGGCTTAGAAACCCGGAGTTCCAGGGCCACTGAGGTCAGTGGAGACCTTACCAAGTGGGTGCAGGTCAATCAGAAGCAAAAGAGAGAAGGAGGCCCCTTGGTCTAGGATGGCTGGAGAGGGAGTGTGAAGAGAAAACTGTGGATGGGTCAGTCTCCAGAAACCCCTCCCAGTTAGAAGACTCCATCTGGCCTCTTTGGAACCCACTTTCTGATTATTTCTGTCAGTGGGGTGGGTCTATGGCCCTGCTCCTGGGAGCAAATCTAAAACAAGCCCTGTTGTTTCTTCTCCAACCCTCTGCAGCCAGGAAGCTCTCATCTGTCCTGGTTAGTTTTAACTGTCAAATGGATACAGGCTACAGTCACCTGAGAAGACAGCCCCAACCCAATCATCCAAATCGCATGGGCCCGTGGGCACATCTGTAGGAGACTGTCTTGACTATTGACCAATGCAGAAGGGTCCAGCTCCCTGTAGCTGGTACTATCCCATTGGCCAGACAGGATAGAAGAAAGCCAAGTATGAGCCTGCCAGGGAGCCAGCACCATAGTGTCATTCCAGCAGGCAGAAGCACAAGGTTCCTTCTTGAGTTCCTGCCCTGACTTTTCTCAATGATGAACTGTGACCTGGAAGTTTGATTTCTCTCCGAAGGTGCCTTTGGTCACAGGGTTTGATCACAGCAATGGAAAGGAACTAGAGCAGAAAATAGCACCGTGAAACGGGGCGTGGTTATGATGAACCTATCTGGATCTTATGCCTTGGGCATAAAATTTTTATGAAATAGTTAGGACTTTGGGCCAGGAAAGCCATGCAGAGCTTAATGGGTCACTCTTATGGAAGCTTGGAAGAGGGAGATGTTGAGAGAATTCAGATGATGGGAACCCGGTGTGGGAGGTTTCAGAGGGAAGCAAGGGCTCTTACCAGAACTGGGACAGGGGCCATCTGTGTGACATTTTTGGGCTAAGAAGCTATATGTGCTGATCAGCTAGGGATAAAGAATTAGGTGTGGTTAATAAGAGATCACCATCATTGCAGTGAAATATGTGCTCCATCAGGACAACAGAGAAGCAGTCAGCACACAGCACCTGTCGGTGGAGGGTGTGGGGGAGGCTGCACTACAAGCTGGCAGCTGAACTTGGCAATGTGTAAGAGTCATTCACATAAAACATACAAACTGCAGGACTGACAGGGTCAAGAAGAGAAGCTGAGGCTTGGCACTGTGTGAAAGGATCAGAATCCCTTAAGAGACGCCACTGATGAAGATACAGCCTCAACTGTAGTGGAGACCCCAGGATACTGGAGATGCCAGGACGGTGGGACACTTGCCAAATAAGTGTAAAGCCAGCTTGTGCCTGAGACAAACTGTGTGTGCTAGGGACAGAAGAGTTTAAAACAGTGTGATTGCCCAAGCCCTTTAGAGCCCAGAAGATGGTGAGTCCCAGATGCTAGACACCGAGGTACAGAATGTAGATTTTCACTCCTGGATTTTGGATTTTCTTTAGACTGGTTGATCATACACCCCAGATCCTCCCTTGTAGAATAAGTAAGTACATGGCCTATTTTTCATTTCATAGGCATCCACAGTTAAAGAGACTTTGAATTTTTAAAGATACCTTAGTGGATTGTTTGGAGTTATTTTTTTGTTTTGTTTTTCGAGATAGGATCTCACCAAGAAACTGGCATGGAACTCACTATAGAGGCTAGCGTGAGCTCAGAGAGATTTGCTGGCCTCTGCCTCCTGAGTGCTGGGATTAAAGGTGAACACCACCACAACCAAGGGCTCTAAAAGTATGGAAATTCTTGAGAGCTTGTTTGGAAGTTCTTGCAGGAACCACAGCTATTTGTATACCCTTGACAGTCTTCTATTCAAGGAAGGCTGTCCTTCCACAGAGTGGGCAACCTTAGGAGGGATACATATGGAGCTGTGAAGAAGGAAGGGGGACCCATCAGATCAGTCAAGTTAACCCTGGTGATCAACAGGGTGACCGCTGTCACAAGCCAAATCACCCTCACATCCAAAGTGTTGAAATGATGAAGAGTCTGGAACTTTTCAAGTTTTGTTTACCTGTGTGTATTATATTACATAAGGTCTTGGGGATAAGGAACAGAAAGGCTACAGTTTAAAGGGATGTGTTCACACATAGAGTTGAGAAAAGAAGGAGTATCCCATTGGCTTTAACTATGAACTTGGCACAACGTAGAGTCAATGAGAAGAGGAGTGGCCCAGACCAGGGTGGCCTGTGAGCATGTCTGGGAGGGGCTATCTTGATTATCACTTGATACAGGAGGGCACACTCACTGGGGGTGGCACCAGGCCATGGGCAGATGACCTCTGGTTATCTAAGAAAGCTAACTAAGCTTTCAAGTCTGGAAGTGAACCAGCAAGCAGGGTTACGCCATGGTGTCTTCTTCCTGCCCTGACTTCCCTCAATGGCGGACTGTGACATCCAAGTGTAAGCCAAACAAATCCTTTCCTCTCCCAACTTTGTTTTGGGTCACAGTGCTTTATCACAGCAACAGAAAGAAAACTAGAAACCACTCTACCTCCCAGTCCGCCTTCCCCTCAGGGTGCAGGTTTTCTGGCCATTGCAGTCTCTACTCTTGAGACGCAGATGGAGCATGAGCCTGGACATGGGTCAAGTGATCATCCGTCTCTCCTTGCCTCCTCTGCAGGCCAGCAGGACACTGTTGGAAGGCACAGAGTTCACTAGGATGGACAAGAGGCAGCAGCCACAGGTGCCCCCAGCAGCTGGATGACTATGGAAGCCAGGCCCACGATTATTTATTTTAAAATAAATCCCCAAAATAGTCTTAAAATAACTACAAGGCATTTCAGAAAGATTGTATTGTTGAATTTACTGTTTGTTTACTGAGACAGTCTGGTTGGGTTTCAGATGAAAGGCGGAGAGAAAGCAGATGTGAGGCTAAATGCCTGACCTGCAGCATCTGGAACAAGCTGGGGATGGGGAACACTTGGAACACCCCATGAAGACCCCAAGACCCAGACCCCCTGCACCCTGAATCACAGATGGCCCAACTCTCCTGTGTAGGGACCAGAAGCCACAAACCCATTCATACCAAGCGAGGCAAGGCATGGCACCTCAGAAAGAGCCTGGGTTTCAGAAGCACAGAGACACAGGCCAGGCCACAGTACACTGATCAGCTGCCTCCCAGTGATCCTGAGTATACCTTCGCTGTCGAACAGGGCACAGAAGGACGGCTGACATGCCTGACCACTGCTGGACATGCTGCTCAGCAGAGGGATGCCGGTACTGCCTTCCACAGCTCTGCTGGCCGCTAGTCTTTGGTCTTTTTTAGAGAGGACCCCCAGCACTGAGGACCTTCATCCTTCACTCCTGCCACAAGCAGCCCTACCGGGTTGGGGAGGGACAGCAGCGTGTACTTACAGTGCCCAGGTATGAAAGTGCTAAAAGCAGGAAGACATTGATTTCTCCAGGTTCTCAGTGCCCAGCCAGTGAGGCATAAGGCAAGCTTGCCAAAGAGAAACAGGGAGGAAGGGAAGGTGGGAGGGAGGGAGGGTTCCACCTCATTCAGAGATTGTCTAAAGTATCTTTGATGCTAATTTCTAAAAACATACGAACAATTTTCTTATCAAACAGCCTTTGCCCCAAATGTCCTTGTAAGCAAAGACCATTACACTAATGTCATAGCTAAGAACACACACACACACACACACACACAAAAAAAAAACCCTACCTCCCTGTCCAAAAATATAGGCTCTTTGGCAAGAAGTGAATTCTGCCTATGCCAAGAGCAGTAACAAAACTTCCCCCACCTTAATAATACAGAAAAAAACATCCCATGAACTATAAACCACATGGAGTAGCAGAAACATTACCCAGTTAGTACAAGGCTCTGAAACGCACGAGGTGAGCAAGCAAATCCTACCTCGAGGCCAGTACAGCCTGAGTGTGAGACGACTCTAGCACACGCTCGACATGGATGAGCACATGATATTCGGGTCCTGGAATGTCTCTGAAGACCGACGCCCCCAGCAGCTGAGCAGCGGGGTGGAACCATCACCCCTTGCTGTTGGAATAAGCTGGAGGAGAACCATTTGAGGGTGTGGATTCCCTGTGGCAAGAGCTTTTCCTTTGCTTTGCCCTTGGCGAGCAAAAGTGGCACACACATCCTCTGCCACACCCGCCCGTGTCAGACACTGGTCAGATCATCTGTACCCAGGATTCTGTATGTTGTGCTTGCCGAAGCGGGGGCTCAACCACACTGATACCTGGGCAGGAGGTGATGTGCAGGACTTGACTCCCAGTCCCAGCTCCACAAAGCTAAGATTGTGAAATTACAAGGTATCCCTGGAACCTCAGAACCAGGAGGGCAGCCATGACAAGCCAAGACTGGGCAGCGCCCTGGGCACAGAAGCCATGCCAAGTCCTCGTCACTTCTCGTCTGGACTATTCCAACACCCTCACCGCTGGCTGCGCAAGGATGGTGCCAGTCTGGTGGAATACACCAGCAGGAACCAGGAGGAGGGTCTGGACCTGTGGCAGCGGCTTGGGAGAATTCATGTAAATGGACGTAAGCTGGACAAGCTGTGTCCCACCCGGCACAGGTCACTGGGGAAGGGCGGGCACATCCTTCAGTGACCCGAGGGGCTGACTTCAGAAATAGCCAGGCTCTGCCACCCTTGCATTACCTGGTGAGCTCTAGCACACTGAAAGACACTACTTAGAAGAAGGAGGGGGAGGAGGTGGCAAGGGTGGTGGCAAGGGTGGTGGCAGGGGCAGTGGTGGGAGACAGCAGCTGAAGCTGTTCTCTGGCCTCTGCAAGCACATGCATAGACCTGCACACATGTGTACCTACCCCCACACACAGAGACATGCACACTAAAAAGAGTAAAGGGAACTTAAGATGTCTCTCACCTCCCCCATGGAGGTCAAAGTCGCACACGGATACAGTTTCTTGTCTCCTTCCTAGCCAGTAGCACCCAAATATACGTCAACCTTTGTTCCCACCTTGTGTTGAGTTTATGCGCACTGACTTAGCTACTTAATCTTTCATCAGATTCATCAGCATTGTGAGAATAAAGATCACTCGAAACTGCTGTGCCACGTGCAATAAACTGGCGTAGACAGCAGGACACCCCAGGCTGGTGTGAACACTTCCTGCTATGAAGGTGGGAAGCTCCTGTCCTCTCTGCAGCCCTTCATCACCCCAATTCTTATCCATTCTCCCACCAGTCAGCAGCACCAGCAGAGATAGCCCCTAGGCCAGATGGTGTTGGGAAAAAAGTCAATGCCTGTTCCTCTGCCCCATGGGAGGAGCTCACAGTCTGGGGGGAATGGTTCTGCTAGGCCCCTCCTTTCCGATACAAGACCCAAACAAACTGCACGCCCTTGATTGACTTGTGGGCTGCCTTTACCAGACAAGTCCTCAAAGGGGACAATGCTGGCAGGAGATGGCAAAGGCCCTGGAAGTGACCTAAGTGCTGGTTCCCACAGACACAGGGTACCCTGACTCACTCACTGGAATATACCATTGCCCTCTGACCTGGTTCCTGATGAATGAGGGCAGATCCAGAGGCCAGGCGAGGAGGAAGGGACAGGAAAGCACCATCAGTGAGTATCTCTCATAGGCCATAATTAAAGCTGGCTGAAGGATGCCACAGCGATAAAGAAAGGATCCCCCCACAAACCTGCCATTTTACAGACGGGGAAACTGAGGCTGGGAAAGGGGCGCCCCTTCCATGGTGGACCAACAGCCCTTGAGCTTAGCATCCATGAGGAGTCAGACTATTAATGGTTACTCTTACACTGCTGTGACCACAATGCTCGACAGAAACAGCAGAAGATGGCAAAGAGTTTTCTTGGCTCACCGTCTCCGTCCATCGTGGCCAGGAGGGGAAAGTAGATACTGCAGTTCTTGGTGACAGGAGCCTGTGGCAGTAGCGGTGCACATCACAGTGGATTAGGGAGGCACATGAAGAATGAGGGGCCGGCCACTCCCAATGGCCTCCTTCCAGCTAGCCCCACTTCTTAAAGGTTCCACAGCCTCCCAAAATAGTGCTACCAAGCGGGAAACCAGTGCATGATGCATGAGCCGTGGGGGCATTTCAGACCTGAGTCATCACAGAGGGTAACCAGAGAATCCGACAGGCACGCTGAAGGCCATGAGAGGTGTGAAGAGCGTGCACAGGAAGAACGTGCGCACGCTAGCAAAGGCTGCTGGAGTCAGGGGAGGGGAGAACATTCCAGGTGAGGTGCTAAGGCACCGAGGCAGAAGGGAACAGCACTCTAGCAAGACAGGAAGGACAGTAGTGAAGCTCAGTACTGCCATGTGCAGCCGAAGGTCTCCCTGCTGGGGGATGACTACTTCATACCCCATCCAGACCGCTAACCCCTCCTGGTGCTCACCCATGGCCACTCATCTCCACTCACTGGGAACCCAAGGATGCCCTCCCATCAGGCCAGTAGTCCCCAGCCCCGCTTCTCTGCCGCACTACCTCTGCATCTTCCTCTCTGGAGGAGAGGGAGATGCCTACTGCGGAGTCTCTTATCAGGAAAAGGGATTATACCTGTAAGTCAGCCAGATCCAGTATACCGAGGATTGTCCCCAATTCCTGTCTTCTCCAGCCTCAATAGGAACCTGGTACAGGACAGGAAGGTAGGTCTGGTGCCCAGGGAAAGAGGCTAGCTAGCATCAGTCCCCAAAGCCTCTCCTGCTCACAGAGAGTGACAAACTACCAAGGATGCTACAGAGGGAACTGGGCACAGGCAGGACCTAGATCAGGATGGGAATTTGTACATCCCATCCAAGTCTGCCATCCAGTGCTGACTTGCTAGCCTGTGGATCATGATGGAATGTATCAAGAAGTATTTTCTAAACCGTGTTATTCTGCTGGAGCTTGGAGTAGAGCTCCTTCCCCACACTGGTCATTCCTGGGCCTGGAGGAGAACCAAAGAGCAAGACAGAGGAAGAATGCACACAGCAGGTGGGAGGGTAAGGGCTGTTGTGTTCCTTCCTTCTCAACTCCAAGAGGTCCTGCCCAGGATGAGGTGTGTCCACACCTCTCTCCACTCCTTCAGAAGTATGCCCTGCTCCTCTATCTCCCAAAATTTTCCCTGCTCCGTGCTCTTCTGTCTCCCAAGATTTTCTCCACTCTACATACGCGCTCCTCAGAGGCACTTTGTAGGGGAGAGGCTGCCAACGAGTACCAGAAAAGGCTTGGTAAGCCTTATTATTCTCATTGTCCCCTCTGACAGGGCAAGACTGTGATGAGGGTAAGGAGGTGGAATGAGGGGCCAAGTAGGGCTGGAAGTGCAGATCTGAAGAAGGGTGGGGCAGACCTTAAGTGAGGGCCCTATGACAGAAGCAACTACCTGTGTACAGAACATCCCTGGGCCAAGCGGTCACTCCCAGACCTCACAGCCTAGCTCACTTTGCCTTATTCCAAGGAGGCTGAGTTGCTGAGCTGAACAGCAGCGTCCAAGGCCCAGCGAAGGGCCAGCACATAAAGGAGATCTGTGAGTTTGCAGAATGTGTGAGCCAAAGGTTTGGCTAGATTTCGGGCTAGTCCAACCTATGGAGAGTCATGGTTCTAGGGGGCATCATGCTCTCCCTAACTTCCGAGCTGAAAAGGCTGGCAATCATGGGCAGTCATTGGGACCCAGATGGGGACCACTGTGAGGGCACCTCACATTGCATTGCTAGACACAGTTGGTACAGGTCACCTCACAAGGGAGCAGACAGTTCACAAGTACCGTTCCTCCCTTGCCAACCAGAAGCACCAACTAGCAAGGGCAGAGTCACCTGTCTTTAAGCACCCGAGCAGCCTCTCTGCACAGAGGTCCCGGGATTTTTCCCAGGGCAGGAAGCCAGTCTGGGCTCATCTTTGTTCTTCAACAGCACAGTGGCTCCAGGAACTTGGCTCTGCCCAAAGGGGTGAACCCAGCTGGATATCTGCCCTGTGCCCTGGGTAGACACTGAGGATGCAGGAGATGCCTACTGCCTCCAAAGGAGTCATAGTTGGAAGGATGGGGCCATAGGACCCGGAGGAGAAATAGGGACTGGGCGGTCAGGGGAATCTTCCTAGAGGAGATGAGCAGAGTCCCGGGAGAGAACATGTCAGGAGTACCGTAAGGGAAGGCCCTGAGCAGGTAAGCACATAGAAGTGACAAGGGATGAGGGGCTACCAGCCAACCCCTGCCAAGGCGTAGCTGACAGAGCAGCTCCCACTCACAAGCTGCAAAGGGGCCAGCAGAGACCACCAAGGGGACTGGCCATGCAGCTGACCCTCTGTGCTGCCACCCACCTTTGAGCCCCACTGCCATGGAAGCCTGCAAACATACCATTCCTTGTGGCTGCCCTGCCACAGAGGACTGGGTCCTGAGCGCCGCGGTGTCTGCGGCCAGCATGATCTGTTATTATCTCCGTCAGTGGGCCGGCCTGTGTGCATTCCTCGGTGATGAGTCTGGCCTCCTCATAGGGTCTAATCAGCGCCCAATCGCCCCAGCTTTGATCTGTTGCACTCTCTGCAATGCCATACCTGACTTACGATCTGATCAGTGACTATCCCACCCAAGCCAAAATTACCCCTGGAGAGGGCCCACAGAGCCCACTCCCTGCTCTTCCGGGGAGTCCTTCCTGAGAGGGTTGTTATGGCCTCCTGCCTGACAAGCCAGCTCCCTCGCCTTCACCTCTACCTCCATGTGTTCATCACCCATCACATGCAGGCTCCAAAAGGACCAGGTCATACCCTATCCATAAGTTACCATTGCTGGGAGCCCTGTTTTGTCCCCATCCATTGTCTACACACAGCGAGGTGTCGTCAGTGCTACTGCTGGCCCAAGAGCTATGACTCCTCAACTTCTTTTTTTTAATTTTTATGATTTTTTTATCTTTTATTTTACGTACATTAGTGTGGAGGTGTCAGATCCCATGGAACTGAATTTTCAGACAGTTGTGAGCTGTCATGTGGGGGCTGGGAATTGAACCCGGGTCCTCTGGAAAAGCAGTCAGTGCTCTTAACCGCTGAGACCTTTCTCCAGCCCCCTCCTTCAACTTCTATAGATACACCACATCTCCGACGGCCTTTGCATCTGCTCTATTCACGTGTCTCCGGCTCACTATCATGCATGCCCCCAGCTGACCCTGCTTAGCTCCTACCATCCCATGTAGGTCCTGTGGGTGGGGCCCGACCACTTCGGTTCACACAGGTGAAGATTTGAGTGTGAGTCTCATGCAAGCCCGTGCTGCCAATTCAAGTCATGCCCTTTCTTTTCTCCTAGCTCATCTCACCTCCCACCAGCTCCAGCTTCCAAGCCTCTTCCGGGGAGAAGGCTAGCAGCTTTGTTCTTAAGGGAAGAGCAAGCGGAAGAGGAAAAACGCTTCTGAGTCCAGCCAAGGGGCCTCGCTGGTCTGTGCACAAGGTTGAGCTGGGCACTGGAGGCAGAGGTGAACTGCTCAGGCCTCTCCTTGGGAAGCTCAGTTTCGGCGGGAGCAATCCAGAATAACAGTATATTGACCCCGGTCAGGGTAACAAACAGACTGCATCATCAAAGACATGGAAGAAAGCTTGGTGTAACAGTAAACAAAAGACAAAGGCCGGCATTCGGTAAGCACAAGGGCTGTGGGTTCTAGACTAGGCTGGATTATATATTGGGAAAGAAGGAGAGAACCAAGGAAGTATGCAAAGTGGTGATGGGAACCTCCTTCAGCCAATGGCCTCTGGGAGGCTGGACTAGGTTGGGGCGTGACTTCTGGGTACCCAGAAAAGTCGCCACCCTGCCCAGCTCAGCCTTTTCTTCCCGCACTCCACACCTTGAGGTTGGACGCCCCCACCCCATTCCTGTTCCGTGAGATTTTTCCCTTTTTTTTTTTTTTTGTAATTTTATTAAATTATAAAAAGTTTCCATTTACGCCCCTCCTCCCAACGCCCTCCCACTCCCCCCCTCCCTCTCCTCCTCCCTCTTTGTCCCCTAGGGAAGTCAGGGTCTCCTGCCCTGTGGGAAGTCCAAGTTCCTCCCCCCTCACTCCAGGTCCAGGAAGGTGAGCATCCAAACAGACTGGGAGATTTTTCCCTTTAATGAAGAAAAATCTTAGAATATTCTTTTCGGAGTCAGTTTGGGATTATTTGACTCACGTTTCTCCCTCTTTTAGGCGTCAGATTCAAAGTAGGACAGTCTGAACTGGGTTTTGAGAGATACATAGAATCTTTCCGGACAAGCAGTGGCTACTCAAAGGCATGCGCTTAGCTCGCCCAGCAGTCAGAGGCCAGGCCCTGCCTGCACGGGTGCTGGAAAGTAGGCTGTAAGGTACCAGGCCCAAGGTGAGGAAGGGAGTGGACGTTGGGGCCTGGGTCTGTACCAGCCCTGCTCCTTGGCAGCCTCAGGAAAGAGTCCTAATCGCAGTGTTTCAGTTGTCCCACCCGAACGGGGGGAAAACAATTGTGTGTGTGTTAAGAAGCTATCACAAGGACATAGCACCTACAAGAGACAGAAGCGGTTATTGGTTCAGTCTTCCTTCTAGTGGCTCTGGGCAATACATATGCTGTTCCCAACGTCTGTCCCATCAGGGCAGGTCCCCTTCCACCATCTTGCTCAGGAGTTCAAATGCACCACTTCTGACGGATTATTGTCTTAGTGTCACAGCAGACCTGACTGTCCCTGGCAAAGCATCTTTTACTACGCCTATCCTGTTCATCTCAATCCCCAGAAGTTGAGGCTAGAGATATCTACTGTGTTCAAGCACCATCCTTCTCTCTGGATTTGGGGTCTGTTACCACAGACACCACCTGGGGGCCAGTTCTGGAAGAGACCCCCGTCCACCATGTCTTAGATGCCACAGCAGGACCCTTCAGCGGCCCTTCTCCAGCCTGGTGCCACCTTCTCCAGGCTGGTGGTCCTCCATGCCTGGTCCTGACAATGCTTCCTCGTCTGGTGTCTTCTGGCCAAACCTGCTGGGGACTGACAATCTGTTCTTCCCTTCCAGCCAGCACTGCATGCCAAGAACCCAGAGAAAAGGCAGCTCAGGCCTCAGGAACTCACAGCTAAGGGGCAGGTCATGGTATCAGAGAGTAACATCAAGGTGATAAGGCAGCTCAGATTCACAGGGAGCTTCCAAGGGTTTGGGGACCCACTGTGGCAGCAATTCAGGGTGTTCAGGTTTGGCTGCCTCCCCACCCCGGCTGCCCCACAGCACCGTCTCCATCCACACTACTCTCGGGAATGCTCTGGTAATACTTCGCCCTCTCGCTTCTGTGACTCTGACTTATACTCTGACTCATCTAGTGGGAGGGTCCCTGCATGCGGTTTCCTGTCACTCAACCCGCTACAAAACAAGCCACAAATGTGCACCATCCAGTCCTGGGTCGTCCTATACCTCCTCGCGGGACAGAACCTACCTCCTTGTTCCAACATCAGCTGCACAGGACTGTCTGGTGGCCAGGGCCAGCATCTCTAAACATGTACAACTTACAACCCACAGACTTGGGGTCTGTCCCACCCCTCCTCCTCAGTTCCCTTCTATCCCAATCCCCTTCTTTTGGCCCTCTGCTCCCTGTCCATTCCAGCTTCCAGAACTTTCCACTGGAGCCCGTTGGCTAGCACCAAATCAAATACTGGCTGAAGCCCAAATCTGCTAAAGTCAGCTCTTGGTTTCTGCACAGGCTCCTCTTACTAACTTCTGAGTTCTCTAAATGGCTCCTGTTCTCCCTTCTCAGTCAGTTCTAACCCTCTGTTATCCCCACCTCGACCCCACTGCACAGGTCTGCATCTCTGGAGGCACAGGGGTTGCCCGGGTACCACAGCAGCACTCTCCAGGCTAGCCTTAGGCAGCTGTGTGTAGCATATGCAGTTATGTGTAGCGTATGCAGCTCTGTGTAGCTATAGCTGTTACCTCCAGACTAGGTATCCCCTCCTGGAGGGAGGGAGCAGCTCTCCCGTAAGGAACTTGTAAGACCCTCTAAGTCCCTCCACCAGGCTATGTAAAGGTGAAGTGCTGTGGGAAGGCGGACTCTTCCGTGGAGCTGCCTGCATACTGAGCAGGGGATTCCAGCCATGCAGCTCTCGCAAGTCATTGCTCGTCCCAGGATGAGCTATTTGGTGATAAAGCTCCTAGAGGTAACGCCATGGATGCACTGGTTCACCAAGCTAGACTTGGGTGGGATCCACTCATTCCCTGTCTTTGTCTTCTCTAGCTAAGGTAAACAGAGATTCCCAAAGAAAGGTCATGTAGCAGGGTTGGGGATGGGGTGCGACCACACATGACCTGGGATGAGGGCAACAAGCCCTGGCCTGTGTACAGCCCACCATTCTTCCCATTAAATACCTGACACCCCCAACTACCTGACCTCACTTAACATAAGCTTTGCTTTCCTTCTTAGCTAATCTCTCTATCCCTCCAGCTAAGAAGAAAGGTTTTGGAAAAAGCTGTATTCTAACGGCAAGAGACAAACTCTGAGATGACCACATCACAGAATGAGGCTCCAACACATTGCTACGCCAGTCAACCTGGAGCCCAGTTCTGTCGTTTTGGGCCCTGCTTAAAATCTTCTTGGCTTCCTACTGCCTGGAGAATTCATCTACACAGCACAGCAAGCAGGAGAAAAAAAGTCTCAGACACCAAGCAGCACCATTGTAATGTAAACCCACTAAACATAAAGCCAGCCTGCCTGTGGTGCTCTCGCTGATCTGGTGTTCAAAGTCACACTGAGGAACAGGGCTGAGAAGAGAAGCTGGGGCATCAGAACCACCCAGCATGGGCCTTCCAGGTGGGCATTTCTGGGCTCCAGAGCTGCCCAGGGTGCTGCCACCATTTGGTAAACATGTTAATGCCTGGGCCTCAGAGAGGGTCTGTCACCTGAGAACATGTCACAGCTCTTCATGACATCCCCACTGCTCAGCTGTCCTGACTGGTCAAACTGCCTGTCTGCTTGGCCCTGTGGAGCTTTCCTTGGCCCTTATCCAAGGAGATAAGCAAGATGGAGGCCAGTTCCCCTGTGGTGGGGAGGAGGGACACTGTGGTACCCAGAATGTTCTAGGTAACTTCACCTCCCAAAAAGCCCCTCCACGGCTACTATTACTCGTTGAAACAGGTAAAGAAACTGAGGCAAAGAGCAGTAATGGTTTATCACAGCCCCAGTCTCACCAGGCAGGACTGGAGTCATCTTCCAAGGACATTCAGTCTTGGGAGCTACCACCATGGCCAACCTAGTCTCAAATGACCAAACTGGTCCACTGGCATCTTGCTACTCTAATAAGTATCCCAATTTCACAACCCTACAGGCTGCTCCTACACTACACACACACTTTCATACACATTCACACACACATACACACACACGCACAGGCTGTGCACACACAGCCTCTAAGACTCAAAGATGTGCATGGCCAGCTCTTGTCAACCACTGGGATGGTTCCCAGCAGTCTGTGAGGCCAGAACAGCTAAGCCAGATCAGATCTAGCATGATCCTCCAGTCTCCCAACCCCTTCCTGGACCCATGTCCCAGTCAGAACTACAGCAGCCTCTCACCCCACCTCAGACACACCTTTCAATCCCAGGCAGCTGGGTCTCACAGGAAGACGGCAACTGATTACACAGTCCTGGCTGCAGGCTAGCAACGAGGTTTCAGCGCAGTGGGCATCTCCTTGAGCCTCACCTTATTGTTACCTGGCCTACAGATAGCTGGGCTGCTCAGTGGGATGAGCATGGAGCAGCTTTGAGGAGCACGGTGGGATTCAAACACGAGGAGGCACCATTAGCTATCGGTGCCCTAGCCCAGCCTGGAGCCTGGGGTCCCATGCAGGAATGATATCATCTCAGACTCCATAGACAATTGCCCTGACGGGACATAGGAAATCACTGCTCAGGTGACTACCACTGTGGAGATGAACTGGGGATCACAGAAAGGGGCTCTGGCCCAGACTGAGGGTCAGGGCATTCTGGTGGCTTTAAAATGGGCGTCAGGAGTTACCCAAGTGAAGAATAGTGGGCACTCTAGGCAGTGAATGGCATAGGCATGTGCGGAGACAGGCCTGGTGCTCCAGAATAAGTGTTGCCAAGATGGAGCAGAGGAGGTAACAAGAATGAAGACAAAAACAAAAGATACTACACACAGTTGGTGACCAGAGCCGGGTCCTCTCAGGCTCAGAACGCCACACTTCCTGTCTGTAAGCCACTGGTTCCGCCTGGTCTCCTCTGCCTTCTTGCTTCTCACAGCCAGATCGGTAGAGTTCTGCTGGCCTAACCACATGAGTTCTAGAGGGACTAGTCTCTAACTGTGCTGTGCTGTGCACTCGGGAGGGGCAGACGCACACCCTCAGCAACAAAGCCCAGGCCAGACAGGTGATTCCAACAGGCCAGCTCTGCCTCTTCTGTCTGTGACACCTTGGGCTCAGACCTGGACATTGGGAGGCATGGGTCATCACAGACAGGTATTACCATTCCAACATCCCAGGCAGACCAAGATGCACATGGCAGCCACTACACTGCATTCACAGACAGACATGCCTTCTTCATAGACCTGGCTGAGCCTTCCCTGAGACAGGGGATGCAGACCCATCAGGGAAGGACAATCAACAGAGGAAAAGGGGTGTATTTAGTCCCTACCCTATGCCCTGTACCCTGAGAGGCCCAGAGCCTGCCTATCCAAGGAAGGTGGCAGGGCAGGAAGGTGGCAGGACAGGATGGAGCAAGGCAGGATGGAGCAGGGCAGGACAAGCATCACTCCAGAACACAAGAACTTAGAGTCTGGCGTGGAAACCAAGAGAGGAATTGGCCTAGAGGAGAGTGTGGTTAAATACCAGGGTATTGAGTTATCACTGGTGAGTACCCTGCCCCCCTCCATCACATTATAAAATATGAACCAGCACCCTCCACCTGAGGAGCGGATCCAGCTGCCTGGCCCCAGGGCAGGAGCCTTTCCTGGGACCACTGGGGCAGAATCCATGGCCAGGACGCTGCACCCAAGTACAGATGCCTGAGACATAAAAATTCTCAAGCTCTGTTTATGAGGTGGGCCAGTGCTGAGGGTTTCCTGGCCCTCAGGAGCCAGCCAACTCCATGAGGCTAAAGCTGAGCTCCTTGCAGGGTAGAGTTTAACAAAACTGGAAGCAGCTAATGGCTAACAATAAAGAATAATATTTTTCCTTCAAGCAATTAAGTTGCAATCTAGAGCTCACTAATTCCTTCCTGTTCTCTCCCTCAGGATCGCAGATCAAGCACCAGGAGAAATGAATTACACATCCCTGTTTCCCACTTGAAACCCAAGTTTTAGCACATCTATGGGAGAACTATTGCCTCCTGCATAAAGGCGGGACTCTCTGGAGGATTTCTAGAATGGTGTCATGTAGCAATTTATCCTTCTGCAAACACAGGACCTGCGGCCATCCCACTCCTGGATGCTGATGAATGCCCCTCCCATTCCTTCTCAGAAGCACCAGAGCAGACACCAATCTTACAGAGTGCTGCCCCAAACCTCCTTGTTCCACCAACACTTGGGTACTCAAGCTCTCCAATCTCGTTCTTCTCTCTCCCTGGCACCCTTAGGTGCTCCTCACATCAGCTGCCTGTTTCCCACCTTAGTACCTTTGCCCATGCTGGTCCCACCCCTGGCATCCGACCTATGTTCCAAGACCCACTCCCTCCAATAGCCTGCACCCAAGTTCTTCCCCTGTCCTTTGGAACCAGCCTCTGGAAATAGCCACAGGCCGGGACCAGAGCACCCTGTCCCATCCATGGCTCTACTCTGTACCCCTCCACTTCACCTTACAGTGCTCAGCATCTCCAAGAGGTACCTCTCCATTTGCAGGCTGAGTTTACAGGTGAACTGGTGACCTAGCGGTTACCACCTCTCCAGACATGCAAGGGAGCCAGAAGAGGCAGGACATGAGCCTTTGCATGTTACCCAAGCAGCAAAGAGTCAGAGCAGAACCCTGAGGATGATGTAATGAGATACCTGCTATGCAAGGTGCAGGGGAGACAGCAATGCCAGCGAGAGGTCACTAACCCAAGATCTTGGGGGTGATTTGAGAGCTCCTGAGCTCAGCATTCAAGGGCCTCTCTAAGTCACCCCAAAATTCAACTCTCACAGCACAATGCCTAGCAGGCCTTCCTCTGAGAAGCTACTGTCTGTTCCTGAGCCCCAAGCCTGGTTTGAAAATTCTGAGACAAGTTCAGGATCTACTCTACCCCCAGCAGAGGACACACCAGGAGAGCCACCCTGGACGGTACAACATCGAGGAAGCAGCAACTTCCTGGCAGGCCTGGCTCTCCTCCACACCAAACAGCTGTCCAGCAAAGGTGTACCGAGCACCGACTCAACTGGGCGCTGCAGCCACCACAGGTGCATGCTCCACCTCATTTCATCCCAACAACAGCCTCAGATACTGCCGCTACAGCTCACAGACGAGAGCAGAGGACAGATATTGCCGAACTGGGCTCTGCTGGTGGCTCTAATCACCAGGGCCTACACCTTCTGTCAAGCGCAGGGTGATAGGGCGGGGCCAGGACTGAGCTGTTCTAGTGAGCAAACCTCTGACGTCTGGAAGGCTCCTGGCTCTAGGCTTTATAGGCATTCTGACGTCTACCCTTCTCTGGCCCGGCGAAGCCACTGTGCTGCCCAGGCCAACATTCCGAGGACTCACTGCCCTGCCCACATCCAGACCAGACAGCAAACAAACAGGACACAGGGCAAACCTCATGCATCCTCCCCAAACACGCTCTCCCACACACTGGTACTGGGGAGGTGTCTGAGGGGCCCACCACCTCAGACTCTGAACAACACCACAGCAGCATCCTCCCGTCCAGAAGATGACACACGTGTTCCAGGCCGGGAGTCTCCTGTCTGGAGAATCCTGGGTGCTGGGCCTGTGCAGGAGCAAAAGAGGCCTTCTCTGCGACCCAGGGTCTTCAGAGGCAAAGCCAGTCACCGCTCCAGCCACGGGTGGGAGCCCTGCCCTCCCAGCACTACCGGGTCACCACACTGTCCACATCTGAACTCAGGACCTAAACTGGAAATGCTGTTCAGCAGCTGCCATCCAGACAGAGGTACTAGGGGCCTGCAGCCCAAACTGCTCCTTCCTAGTGGGCCACACAGAGAGCATTTCAACCAGGGCACCCTGGCCTGCTATGCTTGCCCAGCACCCTCACCAAGTTTCCCACACTTTGGCCCATGCTGCTCTCTGCCAAGTCTGTCAGTATTTCTACCCCATAAAAGCTTCACCCCTTCACAGATATGCCAGTTTATGGGTTCCAAGCCCCTCAGCCTGGATCCTCTCATCTGCGACTGGCCACAGACACATAGACGTGCACACACTCACCTACATACATACACACATGTACACACACACACAAACAATCCCAGGTAACAGCAGGTATGCTGGCCTCATGCTAAGTGCCATGCTGCCCTGGATCCTCTATCTGAGACTGTCAACAGGCATACCACAGACACGCGAAGACACGAAGATACATAGACCCACACAGACACACACAGAGACACACGTGCACACACCAGTCCCAGGTAACAGCAAACAAGCCGATCTCATGCTAAGTGCCATGCTGTCCTGGATCCTCTATCTGACTGTAAACAGACATACCACAGACACATGAAGACACACACACACACACACACACACACACACACACACCAGTCCCAGGTAACAGCAGGCATGCCGGTCTCATGCTAAGTGCCATGCTGCCCCAGCTGCCTCCACTGCTACTCTCAGTCCTTAGCTTGCTCAGAGCAGTCTGAGTCAGAAAATACCACAGACAGAGGCTTAGCCAGCAAACCGTTATTTCTAGGTTCTGGATGTTGAGAAGTTGAAGATCAAGGTGTAGCATGGTAGGTGTCAGACGAGGCCCTTTCCTAGACCGCAAATGCTGCCTCCTTGCTCTGAGCTCATGCAGCAGGGACCCAGGAAGCAGGCTGCCCAGTGTCTCTCCTTCTAGAGACAGTAATCCCTGTAACCTGCCCTTGTGACCTCATCAAACCCAATTACCTCCTAAAAGATCCATCTCCAAATACCATCATGCTGGGGATTAGGCCTTCGAGACACATGAGCTAACAATGCAGTCCAGCGCGCGCCTGCCACAGCCCGCACTGCCTAAAGAGGACACTCACACACAGAGGCTGCCTGATGAGTAAAGGCCTCTAGACAGAAAGAGAGTTAGACTCAAATCCAAGCCTTCGCCACCAAAAGCTAGGACTCCAAGCTGGGGTGCCCCAATGCGGAGTTCTAAGTCCAGAGACGCACTCGGCCAGGGTCACAGCCCCATGACTGTCCGCCATATCCCAGTCACCGGGATCACTACAGGATACAGGCACTCAGCCTGGGGAACCCTGTTGTTCAGGTAGGTCTCAACCCTACCTATACTTCCCAACAGCCCTCACCTCCTACCCCCTCCTGCCTCCCTTATTCCCCCACATTTCTCTGTGCGTTCTCCCCTCACAGCCGCCAATCACAGCCCCCATTCTCACTTTCTTCCATTGCTGCCTCTGTGTGGTGTTTCTTGGTGCAGGCAACGTGCTAAGAAGGAAGCCAACAAGTGGGTAGGGTTACTTTCAGCACTGAGAGGCTGAGGCGGGAGGACCCCAAGTTCCTTGGCCAGCAGGGGCACAGCAAGACCCCTAAGGGAAAAGAGGGGAAGAAAAGCAAGCAAGCCATAGGCCTTGTCCCACCCTGGAGCAGAGCTAGAGAGAGCAGCCAGCTGTGCTATGGGGTGAACGGAGTGACAGCTTCAGAGAGGGCTCTGTCCTTTCGGTGTTTGGTTGTCTGTCTGTTTGGCATAGGTGCGTGCATACATTATGCAGCCCAGGCTGACCCGGACCTAGCAGTCCTCCCGCTTCAGCCCCTGCATATGGAGATTTAAGGCCTGCACCATAGACCCAGCACCCTTGTTTGAAATTGCACTGCGATGTGCATCTCACAACTCTCTCTGAAGGTGCACTCCGGCGGTTTTCCTATAGTCAGAGCGACACCCGTCATCACCGTCTGCTCCAGAACATCATCAGCGCCCCCAAGAAACCTTCCCCCTGGGCAGTCACCCCACGGCCGCCCTCCCAGTCCTGGTACATATGTCCATTCAGACCATTTTGTGTAAATGGAGTTACATGCTATACGCCGCCCATATTCATCTGGCCTCTTTCCCACAGCGGGATGTTCATTCATCTGTATATTCATGCTGCCGCAGGAATCTGTCACAGCACCTCATGGCCGCTATGGCTAGAGTGATATTCCATCATGGCACCCCATGGTCAGCCACAGGACATTTCGGCTGTTTCCACCGACTGGCTGTGATAAGCACTACAACCGTTGGTACTTGTGACCAAGTTTGTGTAGACACACATCTTCTATCCTCTTGGGTACAGACCTAGGGCTGTAGATGCTGGCTCAAAAGGTGGCCGCCCTTTGGAGGAATGGCACTTTTTACATCCGACAGTGCAGGGGCAGAGTGGTCCAGGTCCTCCACACCCTCATCAGCAATCCTTACCTTCCATTGATTACAGCCATGCGGATGGTGTGAAGTGGGAGCTCACATGGGAGAGATCAGAATTCCTGATCTGGAACTGTCATCTCTCCCTCGGGCCAGAGTCTCCCAGAGCCTGCTCCCCTCGGTTCCTCTCTACCCGAAGTCCTCCCCACCTGTCAATCTCACTGAGTTCTGGTGTTGGGGTGGGTCTGTTCTAAGTCTTATAATTGCCCTCAGGGTAGGGATGCACAAACGGAGACAGATCAAAGTGGCTACGACGGCAGCGGCAGAAGCAGAGCTCAAACCCTGCAGTCCAGCTCCAGAGCGCTGTCGTGAGCCATCAGACAGGGAGATGCTACAGCAAACACAGCTGGTTTTAAATGGGTGTTCCCCGTGTGCTGTCACTGCCATCCGAGAGACCAGTTTCCTCCACAGTCTGCCTTGCCATCACCTATGCCAGCCACACAGTCAACATTTAGTGTTTATGGAGAGCAGACAGGAAGCCCAGGCGCGCTCTGTCTCCCTGTGTCTGCCCGTGAGTGGTTGCCCCTCAAGTCCCTCACCACCCCACCACCCCCGTCCATCCAGAAGGGTTGACCTGAGACCAGACTTATAACATGTACTCTAAGAAACACTAGTCTCTCACAGGCCAGCTATCCAGGGGTCACTGAGCCTCAGTACTCATCTGAAAAATAGGGATAAGAACAATCCCTTCCCTTCCTTTCCCTTCTCCCCTTCTCCTCCCTCTTCTTCCCTCTCCCTTCCCCTCCCCTTCCCTCCCCTTCCATCTACTCCCCTTGAGCCAAGGTCAGGAACAAAGCTGGGTCTAGCAAGTATACAGCAGTCTTCACCTACGGGTAGGACCAGAAGAGAGCCATAGTTGACTTGATCCTCCTAGCCAAGGGCCAGTCATCTCTTCCCACTGCCCTGAATCACAGAGCCCGGGTATCCACAAATATCCTGAGTGGCCATAAATGGCCAAATGAGACTTGACCAGTGTGGTGTTTCCCTCCCTCTGATGCCATGAGGGGGTGAAGGCACTAGAAGCCACCACAACTTGTCACTCCAGTGGGTGCAGAGCCGATCTGGGCTTCAAAGTCAGCTGGACCCTGGATGCATGAGCTAGTGCCCCCGGGCACCGCCCCTCTGCACCCCTGCCAGCTGGATGCAGACAGCAATGCCATCCCTTCTTGTGGAGCCTTCAGGAATGCCACACTGCTGTCTGTACCCAGTTCTATCCTATGCACTCTATACTAACCCGGGCACAGGCTGCACCCCATCTGACAGGAGCGGAGATAGCACTGAGCAGCGGAAGGCAACAGAGATGCCCAAAAGCCCTGTGCTCCCTCCCCTGAGCAAACTGGGGCAGCACTGGGGGACCCTCAGAAAAACAGAGTCCACAGAGCAAGCTCTTACAGAACCCCAACACAACTTCCCAACCCAAAGCCACCAGAGAGCTGAGCAAGAGGGGTTTTCCAGCCCTACCCCTCCTAACAAACAGGGGTGCTGAATGGCCCATCACCGTCGCGGACCCTCTGTGGTCTCAGACTCCTCCATGACCAAAACCGCACAGTTAAGGTACTTAGATTTTCCAATTTTAATCAAGCCCAGCCCTGAGCGACATTCTTCAATGAGGGGGATTTGTTTAGCTTGTTCCGAGCATCAGCCCCACCTTCTACAGAAACATTTTCTCGCTCGGTCCTCGGTCCCACGGGGCACTGAAGACAGCACACATGGCCTTCGCGAATCCTCTCCTCTCCTGGGGGAACTGTCCGCTCACTGCAGGCCACTGCGATCCCCCAGGCCCACCATGCTCACCACAGAACCTTGCCCAATAGCACTTATAACTGGCTCTTGCCATCTCTTAGGAGACACCGCTCTTAGCCTCCTATGGCGAATGGGGAGCAGGAGTAGCGCAGGGGTTACCAATCTGGCTGCAGACACCACGGCACAGAGAAGAGAGGAAACGTGACCAGGAGAGTTAGTTTCAAAGCTGTGTACTTGACCATTTAATACTAAGCTATCTCTTACCTTTGCTCAGGGGACTCCCCAATCTTCAATCTTCTCCCACACAGCCACACCCTGCTACCTCCAGAGCACAGTGGATGGTGCTGAAGGAGGAGGGGGAGAGCGAGCTGACTTTAGGACAGAGGGAACTTGAGGGGCCTTCATGAGTATCCGATTTCCAGGAGTCACAGTCTCTCCAAGGGTGAGGCCCTGGCTCTGTGGAAGCCAAAAGCACTGAACCCTGAACAGAGACAAGCGTCTCCCTGCAAGCAGGGAGTGCCTGGGAGGGGGAGAGACCCATGTCACATCACGAATGTGGCAGTGAGGTTAAGGAGTCAAGTGTGAGTGTGACCTGATGAGACCTCCCATGACGAGCATGCCCATCACGGCAACCTGCCATCTGCAGTTTCCCAGGGCTTCCTCCCATGACAACCTGTGAGAGGCAGAAGAGAGCTTCTTTGCCAGCTTTGCAGATGAAGTAAGGGAGACCATGGAAAGGAAATGACCACCTGGAATTCAAACTCACATCTGCCCAAAAGAGGACTCGGCACATGGGGACCAGAAGGAGGCACTGTGCTACCTGGGCAAAGAAGAAGACCTCTACAGTCACTGTCTGTATCTCACAGATAACTCTGTATCACCAAAGAAACCTGATGCCCAAGTTCCAAGAAAATGGCTGCTGAGAGAAGATGAAGGCCCTTCCGCAGAGAGTTTCGAAAGCAAAGTCTTCTTCCTCTGGGAGACGGAGGAGGGAGGACTCTCTGCCCGCACAGAGCAGCCTCCAAGCTGTCCAAAATCCTAAACAGAAACCTGTAAGCATGAAACTACCCCATAAGCTCACAGGGCTCCTGCCACCAGCTGTCCAGGAGAGACCAAGGTGAGGCCTGCGGCTGTAACAGCCCTGGGGTCAGTGGTACCCTAGGACTTCTCCTGAGAGGACAGCAGACAGACAGGAAGACAGAGGGGAGCAAGGGAAGAGGGAAGTGCGGCCTCCACCCCAAGCTGTTTCCACTTTTCAGATTTGCTCAAATCCCATAATTGACCTCCACAGAAAGACTCCAGTAGGCAAGCCTGCCTACCAAGACGTCCCAACAACACTCCAGGGACGCCTGATGGAAGCCGAGGGAAGCCTCACAGCCTGCTGCAACAGGCAGCCGGCCACACTTGGTGGCCACTGGCTACCCTACATCACCTAACAGAAACACCTGGCTAGCACTGGAAAAAGCTTTGTGGCCAGAAGGCCTGGATCATGGCTACAACTATCTGCCTGTAGTGGCCATAGAAAGCATAGCTTTTTTTAAAAAAAAATTATTTATTTTATGTGCATTGGCATTTTGCCTGCAGGTATGTCTAGGTGAGGGTGTCAGATCTTGGAGTTACAGACAGGTGTGAGCTGCCATGTGGGTGTTAGGATTTGAACCCAGGTCCTCTGGAAGAGCAGTCAGTGCTCTTAATCACTGAGTTATTCCTCCAGCCCTCAGAAAGCATATTCTTAATAATGAACACAGCATGAGCCTGTGTCCCAGGGAGCATACCTAAAGAGACAATGTTGCTGTTCCCATTTCGCAGGTGAAGAAACCAAGATGGTGAGGTTAAGAAACTTGCCCAGGGTCACAGATAGTGAAAGCAGAGGATCCTATGAATGGTGGGCATGTCTGATCATCCCCTAGATGGCAACAGACTCAGAGTTGTTAGGCTATCCTGCAGGAAAATAAAAGTGAGGCAGGAAAGCCCTCTCTCAGGTAACAGAGCCCAGTACATAGCAGGTACTCAAGAAGCATCTGTCCTTCCTGCCTAAGCAGAGGGAGGACAGGCTCTTCGGGTCCCTTTTTTCAGAGTTTTAAGCAGCCTTGGTCCCTGGCTGGGAAACGGTGACAAATGGCCCCAGCCAGGCAAAGGGTCTGCCTGCCATCTACAGCACTTTCTGCAGCCAGCTGAAGGGACGATTCCACCTTCAAGGCCCCGCCAGGGATTGCCTCCTCCTCTGAACTTGGCCTTTCAAAGCGGCTTTCATTTATCGGGCTTTAATGTCTCACATGATTTAATCGGAAACACGTGCCTTGTAAATATCGTCTGTCATGTTCCATCAGGTTCACAGGGAAAAGTACAAGTCAATAAACAAAGGTTGTAGCATAAATCTACCTTGAACACATAATACCTCAAATAGGAAAAGCAAAACATGTGTGGCCTCTGACCTGCGCAGTTTCATGAGCAGGAATCCGGGGGATAGTTGGGAACATTCTAAGACTTCATAATTAATAGGGAGGCGGGACTGGTCTGTTTGCACAGTGCCAGTGCAGAGTCGTTCAACAAAGGGCACCATACCTGCAGCACCTGCCAAGCCGCAGCACACCTAACTCGACCAGTACCCAGCTGCCCTAGAGCAGAAGGTCAAGAGTGCTCTGTGGGCATCTTTCTGAAGAAGGGGGGCCTTCCACCATTTCCTCACATGCAGGACACAGGGGAGGATGGTGGAGTAACAGCCTTGGGCTTTCCTCCCCATCCCCTCCCTCTGCCGCACTCCAAAAGTACTGAAGTGCAGACAAGGAAAAGCAGGGGAAGTCTAGGGAGTCAAGAACCTAAGATCCAAGACCCAGCTCTGACATTCAGGACCACATGCACCCCAGTATGAACTGGGCTGGTCCTATTCAGTGCTCAAATCCACCCACTCTAGGAAAGTAATTCCTTCAGCTCTGGGTGGAGGGTAAAGGCTGGAAGAGGAGTGGTGCATACAGGAAGGTGTCATTGGGTGGAGAGTAAGGGTAGGGGTGTGTGAGGCAGCAGGAAGGTGTCTTTGGGTGGATAGCAAGGACTGGAGGCAGTGTGGTGCAGCAGATAAGAGGTCTTCAGATAGACGAAGAGCAATCCTTGAACACAGTATTGTCACAGGAATCAGTAATCACTTGGTATATTCTAGAATACTACCATAAAGCATCCTATAGGTATGTCTCCTTTTTATTAAACTCATGGGCCTCAGAGTCACAGTCCAGGAGAAGTCCTGTCGTTGTAACACAACCGTTTCTGACGTGGTGCTGGGGGTGGGGCTCAGCACAGGCAACGTCCAGCAGGTTGCAAGTTGCGCCGATACTCAGTGCCCAACCCTCAGAATGTAGTAAGGGACCAAAGGCAGTATGCATGCTTCAGCAGGACCCCGGTACTATGGCCTGTCACTCTTCCCGGCCCAATCTCTGAGGCAAGTGCTGGCTTCCCTTCTGTCCCTCTGGCGTCCCTGCTGTCGAGGGGCATTCTGGCCTAGAACCCAGCAGCGTCTAGACAGACTGCTTCTGCCCACATCTAGCTGGATCTCTCCTGGGGCAGTCTGGCCTACACCCAGCACACAGGGGCACTTTCTGTATCAACAATCATTTACTTGTTTATTCTGTCTCCACCAGGATATAAAGTCCACGCTGAAAAGGGTCACCAGTCCACAGTGGCACTCAGTGACCGTGGAGCAGAATGGATTTGCTGAATGAGAACGGGAGTCCTGCCTTCTGCTGCTGCATAGTAAGAGAATGGAGGGATCTTTGAGATCAAGTTCAAGAACCCAGGCGTGTCCCACACCTAAAATACAGCCTCCCACGTGTCAGATCCCGCTGATGGGGTGAGGGGGGGATGAGCTGGTGGGGAGCTGGGGGCTAAATAAGTAGTTCTGGCAGCCAGGTGGCAAGACTGGTACTTAACTACATGAGCAGGTGGGCTAGAGAGCCGGTGCACAGATAACTGAGCGCACGAATAACAGATTGGTTGAGTGTACAGATGAATGAGTCATTTGAACTGCGCTCCCAACTCATCACTAAAGAAAGTCAGGGCACCTCTCGGTCCTCCTTCACATCAAATGCAGAAAGATTCCCCTCTGAGCCCCAACACGGGAGCACTTCCTGCCCACTGATGTGTGCCCTAAGGCAGAACCGGAGCAGAGTCTGCGACAGGCTGACATGTGTCTGTGCCTCAGGAGCGAGAGGAATGGCTCAGGGGCTGAGAGCACTTGTTCTTGCAGAGGATCCAGCTTTGATTCCCAGCACCCGCAGGCTCACAGCTGTGCACAGTTCAAGTCCCAGGCACGGACATGGTACACAGACATTCATGCAAGCAAAACAATCTAACTTGCAATAAAATATACAAATCTAAAAAAACAAAACTTGGGGGGGAGGGAAGAGTCTGTGGATGAATGACTAGGTAGCTGGGTAAAATACAAGGAGGTGCCAAGCGTGAGAAAACAGATGTGTGGGGTAGAAGGGTAAAAGCCGAGTAGGCAGTTGGGTGGGTGACAGGCTTGCTGGTGCAGGGGCTGGTGGCGGTCACGAAGGAACACGGGGCGCATGCGTGTCAGAATGAGAGAGGATGAGTCCTTGAACAAAAGAAAAGCAGGAGGCGGGTCCACGGGTCACTATAGACTGGGTCAGAGGGCTCACACCCCGAAGCTGCAATTCAGCTGGCAGAGGGCACTTTGCTGTCACTTTCCCAGATGCCATCTCTCTTCCGGCAGGGACAGACAGGCATATGCCTTAGCCATCACAAGTGACAGCCCATAGCCTCTGCTCTGCGTTCAGTATGTGCCGCGCTGTGCAGCCCTGAGAGCCGCTCGCGTCCTCTCGTGAGCTTCGCCTTGCTCGCTCGCCCTCACTGAGCCTGCAGAAGACAGGCTGGCGGGCACACATGAGGAACGGCTCTGAAAGGTGAGGGACGTCTCCCGACTCAATCCCGAGAACATTCACTTCTGCGCAGGGCAACGAGTTCTTCAATGCCACAAGAAGCGATGCCCAGAACAGCCAAGCCTACCAGGGTCAGCCAGGACCCTGGAACCCAGGAAGGACTCCCTGACTTGTCCCCCAGGCTCCCCCGCCGGTGCCTGTCACGCTCGTGCAAACGCGGTGCCTCCTGCGGACCCCCAGCACTTGTGGGAAGCCGGTGCCAGGCACCCTCCCACACATGTGAATGTTCCTAAACAGAGTAATTAGAGTGGTGTTTAGGTAACTTTTACACAGGCCCCTAATCAGAATCACATGTGGGGTGGAGCCAGCCGTGGTGGCCAAGCCGGAGAGGCTGCTCAGTCCCCGCCCCAACACAACTGCCACCCTCTGCCTCCTGACACCAAGTTTCTCTGTCTGCACCCTCCCCAGCATGGAAACTACCCACACCCGATTACAGACAGGCCAAAGGGAAAACACTTGTGGTTTCGGGGTTGAACCACCCACCAGCACCTCTGTAATCCAGCATGACACATACAAGTCAGACTCGGCACGGACCTTCCAGACCATCTACTAGAACCCGACAGGGGAAGAATGAAGTGCTTCCGGTCCAGGTTCATGTAAGAACTTAGTGACCACAGCACCAGTGGAATCTTCCTGAAGCCTAGCCGAACCATGCCATTCTCCAGCTCTCCCTCCTCTGGGAGCACCTTCCACCTCCAGGTACAAGCTCACCCTGCCCTGCCTATCCGCCAGGTGCAGAGCACAGCTGAGTTCAGGTCTTGTGGCCAGTCACACCGAAGGGCATGGCCCAGTTCTGTTCTTCCTGGTTCTTAGTCAAGGGTCTGTACCTCCCAGAGCCTTTGTTTGCTAGCTAATAGAGAGGCCATAGGGAAATGAACCACTTCGCTGGCCTAAGGGAATCACATGGCTCCAGACCTGACACGTAGCATGGTTTCTCAGTCCACGCTCCCCTCTGGTTTACTGTGTGGCCTTAAGCTAGTTCCTTGGGGTCTCTTTGTTTCAGTAGATTCCTCACTGAATGGGACATTTGGGCCTACCTTCACTGACACGGCCCGAGAACCTGGTCTAATTCTGTCATCCTCTGTGGAACATTCAAGGCCAAGCACACGCTAAGGCCAATCGTTCTTCCCAGATTCATCCAAGGCGTGTTCGGTCATACTTCTGCTCTGGCAACACCTAACTTTTGCCAGTGTCTAGCACAGAAGCCCACACGCCCAGGCCATGAATCTATCCTTCCCTTGGGCGGTGCTTCCTGAAGCTCCGTCACAATGCTGGATTCCCGGCAAGGCACAAAGCTACTTGCTCCCAATGCAGAAGGTTCTAAGCCCTGGGCAGGGGGAAGGCAGACCTGTATCTGACTACCTGGTCTTGCGGATAGGTCTGAAGCACCCCAGCGATTTATTCATTTGCGGGTGCTCACTGTACCTACGCCCTATGTGCTGGGCCCTGTCCTTTGGCTCTTGGTTAGGACGTGGACTTAGAACCTGCTCACTGTGACCAACACTGAGGCAGGTGACTGCCAGTGATGAAGCCTAAAGATACAGGGTCTTAATGAGTCCTCCTACATCAGGGGTCTCAGCAGTGGGCTGGCCCGAGCCAGGTTTTGAGGGGTAAGGAAGCCCTTGCCTAGTCAGTGAACAGAAGGAAGGCTTCCCACGAGGTCAGGGACCCAGCAGCCTCTTCATGACATGCCTGACACCTGAGCCACCAGAGCCTTAGGGTACAAGACCAGGAGGAACTAAGACCTCCCTCCCTCCACCTCCCCAACCTCCCCTATTCACTGCCTGTGCCAGGGCTTCTCAGACTTTATCTACTTGCCACTTCGTCTGCCTGAGAAATTATTACATAATTCCAGGCACAAAGAGATGCAAAAGAGCGACGCAAATCAAACATTGACTGATAAACGGGCTAGAGGGGCGGCTTGCAATCATTGATAACTCCAGTCCCAGGGGAGCTGATGCTTCCACGGGCACTGCACACACGTGGTGCACAGACATACATACGCGCACATATAATAAAAATAAAGGAAAAAATAAATTAAAAACAAATCAAACATTTAATGTTAATAATAAATCATAAAAAACTTCATTTAAAAACAATTCTTTGGTTTACATATAAACTTACCATTTATTAAAGATGAAAGTGTGTTTACATACTAGTGAGGTGGATGTGTTTATCTTTATATAAGGAGTTCCTATATAAACATCTTCAGCGTGTTTTGACTTTATCACATCCCTCGCTAAAACTGCCACTTTGCATAACCAGATAGTACAAAATGGCAAAAGTATGTTTAAGGGTCATTTCAGAAATGGTTGGAAATTTTGTCCTAATGCCATCAAAATTCATCTAATATTTTTTTAATAGGAGAGAGTGCAAACGCTCTCTCGTTTTTTAAAAAAATGAAACAAGTCAGCAACTTACGCAGCAATTTTTAACATCATTCTAACACAGTATACTCCAAAGACACATAGCTTTGGTACGTGCTAGGAAATGACAGTAGGGAAATATTAAAGCATTTGCTTTCTATAATTAAACCACTCTGCTTCTGTAAAAGCAAAAAACTGTACACACATTAAAACTCTGCATTTTTATAACATACAACCGTCTTGAATCTGAACTGAGGTGTCTTGGGCAGCATTTGCTGGTGTTGCGTGGTGTGACGGCACAGCAGTGTAAACACACGTGTTGTGTATTTAGAACCAAAGTGTGCACACCCAAAACACCTCAGAGTCCTACATATTGGATTCCGAATTAATTTCTGATCACTGTATATTCAGAAAACTCTTACTATTGCCATTTCTCATAACCCCCACATTCGGCTACAGGACCCCCAGTTTAAGAAGATCTAGACAAGGTAAAAACACTACGTGATAACCCCGATTCCTGAAGATACTACATGCTTGAGTCACAGAACATGGCAAAATCAAGCCAGTACTCACCCGGGAATGTCAGCCCTACTGGCTGCTAGCGGAGAGTCATCATCAACCTTACCCAGCCGTGAAATCTAACAGCGGCAAAGAGGAGCAGTCAAGCCAAACATGCCCACGGGTGCAAAAGTGGCAGGGGTGCCACGGGAGGAAGTAACCACTTTCTGAACAAACACAAGAAGCAACCCATATCAAGCAACATTACTGGGACCAAAAGCCTGCAGCTACATAGGTCCTAGGTCCCAGGGAAGACGCTACTATTATTATTATGCCAAATGCCGGAGTGTCAGAGGGACCCCAGTGACTTATCATTATACCCACAGATTAGTGCTTCTTTCAGTCCTCATCAGAGAAGTGTCTCTCTTCCGCAGATGGCGGTTAATACAGAGACCCAGAACCCACTTAGGTGCAGAGAAAATGAGACTGTGGAATGCCCAGACTTTAACAGGACGTCTATGTCACACCTCTCCTTCACAGGCTCGGGGATCATTGCAGGATAGGAGGTAGAAAGACTGGAAAACCAAAGTCGGTGGATAACTGCTGGGTCCTCCAGACACAGCAGGACGGTTGTACATATGAGCTCAGAGCAGCTGTGACAGCATGTGACAGCATGCACAGGACTTGTACAATCCAGACACGACCCCAGCCTGAAGAGGGGAGACGAGCGTGGAGCCCGCCCCAGGCCAAGGAGCTACTGACCACTGATGGGCTCTGGGAGGCGTGTCTTCCGGCAGACCAGCTTCCCTCTAGTGGAAGACCAGATGCCCAAGAGTATATGAGACTTGATGTTTCTCAAAAGGACACAAAGTTGGATGTGTAGAAGTTGGGAGAACGAAGACAGTACGGTCAAAATACTCTGTATGAAACTCTCAGTGGGGGAAACACACACACACACAAACCCACTAAGTGAGAAAACATAACTGGAAACAGCAATTGGGATTTTTATTGTTGTCATTCTGAAGACAAAGGAGTCCGAAACTGGCAGAAGACAGAGCTGAGTCTAAGAAAACAGAGGCAGAGCAGGCCCAAGCATGGCCAGCCAGTCATTCATCCTCAGCAAGGCAGTTTCTTCAGCAGCAAGATGGGTGTGGTACCCAGGATCTCCACCAGGGGCACTGTACACAAAGGGCAGCATGGTTACCATAACACACTATCACAGCTGTGTTTTAAAAAGGCCTCCCCTCTCCAGTATCTGACCCGGGCCTCATAGGAGTCCAGACACAGATTAGCAGTCCAGTGTACACATGACAAATGTCACGAGTACTTACACAGCAAAACAGTGAAAAATCGGCCGTGAAGGTCCGGTTCTGCTCCCTCTGTCCCACCCCCCAACCTTATCCTACCCCATGCTGACTAAGACCCACACAAGATTAACCAGAAATAGAATGTGTGTCTATTCCTATCAACAGAGGTTAGGCCTCATGCTGTGCTAGGTCCTGGCCTCCGACAGCACAGAGACGGAGGAGGAGTCGTCCTGGGTCCCTAGAGAGGTAGACATGCAGTATGGACCACCACAGCCGAGAGGAACAGGGAGCTGTCAGAGGGCTCCACCCACCTGGTCATCAAGGCAACTGCCACAGACACTGCCCTAGGTTGCCCTGCTAGGGCTAGCTGCTTCTCACAGTGGAGAGTAAAGGATGACCAATAATGAGTAATGACAGGGGCCGACGGGGAGGAAAGGCCTGGGTAGGAGGCGGGCCTCACCAGTGAGTGACACGCAAGCAAACCTGAGTCAGCTAGGGCAAGCGGAGCTCAGAGAGGAGGCTGGGTAAAGGTCCTGCCAAGGGGACAAGCTCACTGGCTGACTCAGAACTGTGGGGCCATCGCAGCACACAGGCAGTGAAAGAGGCAGAGTGAGTGAGGACAGAGATGGGCTTCAGGCCGGCCTTGCTGGTCAGAGCAGAAGACAGGAAATCTAGACAGGGAGATGCTGCAGTATCTCCACGCAAGAACAACTTACAACTTACACCGGCAGCTAGACACAGAATGGAGGACACAGAAGCCCAAGCAACAGCAGGGAGCCCCTGCCAGCACCAGAACGGAGGTGTGGGGGCTGCACAAGCCAGAAGGTGGTGGTAGAGACACAGACCTGTGACCAGAGTCAGAACTGAACTCAGAAATCAGAGCTGCTGGTGTGGAGCTGAGAGACAGCCAGGTGACCCCGAGGGGGCAACAACGGACATGAGGTCACAGGAGATTAAGGCTGCAGCAGCCAGGTTCAGCAGCACGGACAGGCCAGGGCAGGGAAGGAAACAGGGAGAAAGGCGGCAGCAGCCGGGTTCAGCAGCACAACCGGCCAGGGCGGGGAAGGAAACAGGGAGAAAGGCGGCAAGTAGAGCATAACCAGGAATGGCCAATTCCTAACATGTCTGCGTGCTGAGGGAAAACTCAGTGGTAGGCATAGAGCCTATGATGGAACAGGGATGGCCCTGAGGACAGGATGCTGGGGCTGTGAATAAAGGAGTGGCCGCGGCAGGGAGGCTCTGCCTGGATGGTACTTGAAGTCCTGAGCTCACGCATTCAGACTGGGTCATTCGGGGTGATTTCCTCGTCACCGTCACTGTGTGACAAACTCAGTTGGTTCTAACCAGGGTGGCACAGAGACCTGGCCATGACTATGACAGAGTACTCAGACTGACGGTGGCTGAGAAGCAGGATTACAGTGACAGGGACTAGGCTGAGAAAGGAGGAGACACAGACTCCAGGAAGGTGATGGGTCAGGACGGCGGGCACTTTCATACAGGCAGACGGCGGCATGAGCAGGTGAGGAAGGCCTCAGCTTGGAAGAAGGAGACCAGGATTATACAAATGGTAACCGGACATGGTGGTGCATGCCTTTAATCCCAGCACTTGGGAGGTGTTTGAGGCCAGCCTGGTCTACAGAGTGAGTTCCAGGACAGCCAGGGCTACACGCACACACATACACACACACACACACACACACACACACACACACACACACACAAAAACCCTGACTATAAAGAAAGAAGAAAGGAGGGAGAGGGGCTGGAGAGATGGCTCAGTGGTTAAGAGCACTGACTGTTCTTCCAGAGGACCCGGGTTCAATTCCCAGCACCCACATGGTAGCTCACAACTGTCTGTAATTCTAGTTCCAGGAGACCCAACACTCATGGCAAAACACCAATGTGCATAAAATATAAATAAATAATTTAAAAAAAAAGAAAGGAGGGAGAGAGTGAAGGAGGGAGGGAGGGAGGTAAGAAATGAAAGAAAAGAAAGAAGGAAAAAAGAATTGTATAAATGGAAACATGAAGGCAGAGAATAGAGGAAGTGTGGTTTAATAAAACCCCAATATATTATATACATCAGCAGATGGAATGTAAAAAGGAGCCACATGAGACCAACAGGGTGATTTTGCAAATTGAAATAACTCAAGTGAAAAATTAAAATGGGAGACAGAGTTCAGGAAATTTTCAGAAAACAGATTAAAAAGACAAAGATGTACTAGGGGAAAGATAGGACAATTAAAAGAGTAATATAAGAAGCAAAATGTACAATTAGTGAGAGTTCCAGAATATGAAAGAGTAAAGGAATTGGGAAAGTTAAAACAAACAAACAAACAAAACCCGAAAGACATGACTATCCGGAAATAAAGGGCCCATTGAGCACCCAGCCCAGTCAAAGAAAAGCCCACACCAAAGCACATCATTGGGAAATTCCAAAACACCAAACACACAGAGTACTTAGAAACCTAAAAAACAGACGGGGTGGGCTGGAGGGCTGAAGGAAGGGCATAGAGAATCTGTACAGAGTCAGGAGTCCGCACAGAGCTGGGTCACTGGAATATGCCGGATACCATCTTCCAAATTCACAGGATCGGCTCCTCAGCCAAACCTCCCTGGTTTCACAGCCACGCTGTTACTTAACATTACTGGGTCTCGGTTTCTTCATCTGTCAAATAGGCATCATAACTGCCTGTACCTACCTCCTTCTACAGGTCGTGAGAATGAATTAATTCAGACAAAGTCACCAAAACAGTGTGTTAGCTCTTACTAACACTGTCAAAACTGAGGCCTTTTCAAAGACAAATGAGGAAAACATGCCATAGCAAACTGTGGCGCTAAACCAAGAGAAATGGAAAACACGGTGTAAATAGGTGTGTGTGTGTGTGTGTGTGTGTGTGTGTGTGTTTATGTGTCTCTTATATCTTCTACTGGGGAACTGGGGAAATCACCTTACACGGTGAACCCCCCACCCCAGTCCACACCAAGCAACATGTGCATGCACACACATGTCCACTTCTACAAGCAGAAAACCCAGACACTAGCAATGTAGCTACACTTCCCTACACTGAGCACACGGCAGAAGAGTTCATGAGCCCCTTTCCTGCCCTGCTCTTTCTTTACTGTGGACCACCATTTGGGAAACTTTCTATTTAATCTGGTCATTCGATGGCTGCACTTTCCCCTGTAGATTGTAAACCCTGGAGCCATGCCCATGGCCATCCTGGTTCCCGGGAACTAGAAGTATGTGTACCTCACAGCAGGTGCTCAGGGAAAATTTGTTAAGTTAAAAAAAATTAAAAATATTTGGTCAGAAATGATAACAGGCATATCTATAATCATAGCATTCGGAGGCACAGGATTGCCATTTCAAAGCTGGCCTGAACTACACAGTGAAACTGTGTCTAAAACTAAAAAAAAAAAAAAAAAAAAAAAAAATAGAAAACAACAAACAACCTTGGCTTTCCCACCTTCCACAGCACCGACATAATGCTGATTAGAACACTCCGATTAGGAGTCGGTGATATGGTTCAGTGAGTCAAGGTGCCAGCCACCAAGCCTGAAGGCCTGAGATTGATCCCAGGAACCGGCATGATGGAAGAAGAAAGCTAGCTCCCCACAACGTGTTCTGATCTTCACACACACTCTGTGGCACGCCCCTCCACACACACACTTACACACTCACACACACACATACTCACACACAGCAGTGTGCACCACTGGACAGCCTGCATTGCGCTGGAGGTGCCAAGCCTGCTTCTTTAACCTTTGCAGGAAATTCTGAGACCCACTCAGAATTCTTATACAAAAGTCTCTTTTCTGTTTCTATCACCCAGGCTACGTGACAGATAAGGAACCAATATCCAAAGATCCTGCTCAGGGAAGACTGGGGGGGGGGGGGGAATAAAAAACCCTTAGAGAAATCCTTGAGACCAGATGGGGATACAAGAGAGAGAGACAGGACATCTGACAGGGTGATGGAGTAATTAGGGGGAAATGCAAGACCACGCAGACAAGAAGGAAAACCAACAAACTTGAATATGAAAGGTCCTACCAGAAATGACAGGCTCCCAAGGTGCACGACCTGATCACTTGATTGACAGGTCCCAATGAGAACAGGCTCAGATGCACTGTCACTGCCCTGCCCACCCCTTCCCGGTCCCCCTTTGCCTCATCCTCTTCCCACCCCTGTACCTATGAGAGTCTGGGAGTTCCCTAGATGCTCTGGGTCACTCTCAGCTCTCAGAACATCTTTAGTCCCAAGGACTTTCCGTCCTAAGAATGGCCTCGGTTTAGTAATTAAGATGTCCCGCACAGATTAATAATCTCAACTCCAAACCACTTTCCGCTAAGATCTTGAAGCCAGGCAGAGAACGGGCTGTTCCAGGTCTGACTGTCCACTGAGCAGCAGGCAGAGTTGTCCTCCAGATTGGAGGACACACACTGTGCCACTAGGGTACTTCTGTGAGTTCCTGGGTCAGCAGACAGCTGCGACCACCTCTTCCGGCCTCTTCTGCTCGGCAAGAAGCCCTCTGGAGCAAGGTGGGCTTGACAATGACCTCTGCTCACTCTGCTAGAGTGGCCCCAACCACAGTCTCTCTCACTACTGCCACACATGGATCCACCCACCTGTCCCTCTGTCCCTCTGGCATGCTGGCCATGCCATGTTCCCTGTGTGGTCCTCATACAGCCAGTCCCTTAAGCTTCATGAAGAAGTAACCCTTCTGCCACTTGGCATGAGTAGAAAGACACATCCCTGCCACATGCAGCCCTCCATAGAAAACCCTCTCCTTGGACTCTTTCATCTCTATCCTTCCTCCCCCAGTGCATACTGGGCAATTCTCTCAAACCAGAGTTGAGTCCCACTTCAGAATAACGCAGCCAGCAGCAGCATCATGCCTGCTGTCCTAGGGATCTACCAGACTCAAAGAGACAAGCTCTCATCACACACAGCCCCAACTAAATACACTCAAAGCCCTAAGCCAGGGAGGAGGCAAGGGCCAGCAGGTGGAAGACTGGGGCTTGAGAGAATTAAATCTTCAGAACTAAATCTTCCTCAGCTGCGGCGGAACTTGAGCAGTGAGGACCACATCGCAGCCAAGTCTGTTTTAAAGAGACCTAACCCTGGCCCACTCGCCAGCCCTGTAACCCTGGAGGAGCGGCTCTCCCTCTCGTCTGTTCCTTCACCTGCAGATTAGAGATAATGACAGGTACACCACGGACTGCTGGAGGAAGCAGAGGAATGGTGTGTGGGATCCGCTGACTCACTATGGGAGGGGTCCCTGTTAACAGTTTCATGACCCGAGCTGATATGTATGGGGGAAAATGCTAGAAAATAACTAAATGAATCCAAGGCCGAGCCACCATGCCACACGAGCTCGCATATGCTGGTGCCCCCTGGAGGTAGCCCTCACTGCCGCCCCAGCTGAAGGCTGCCTCTCCGAGGGGGGGGGGGCTGTGTCATCGCGCTGGCTTGCTTCTAAAGCTGTGTTTGGCATGACTTTGCTAAAAATAAATTTTTTATTTTAAAACATTAATAAAACAAGTTACTGCAAATAGCAATAACAACAAACAATGGGACCTGGTGAGTGACAAAACAGAAAGCAACGGAGACACCGGCTAAGGAAAGTCCGGGCAATTTAGCTATAAAAAGAATTTTTGATGTGTTTCAAAACATCACAAAGAACTCGCTGAAGCAGCAGACTCATAAAAATGTGGACAAAACGTCAAGAACAGGCTTGCTCTTCACGATGGAAGAAGGCTTATTTATTTATTTATTTATTTATTATTTGGGTGGTACTGGGGCTCGAACCCGGAACCCCACATATGTAAGGCAAGCACCCTGCCACCGAGCTACTAGAAAGCAAAATATTCAGCAAGAGAGATAGGAGCTGTGAAAACAGACTCGATGTCGGCTCCGGCTCCGCCATACTCGAAATCAGACCCAAGTCAAATGAAATGACAACCAGATGTCATTCCCACCTTCAAATGAGGAAAGGAGTTCTGAAGCCCAGGTGAGGATGCAGGCGGCATGTTCTCTGAGAACGCATTATCTGCAGCTGTGAAAACTGACTCGCCTGTAAAGGGTCCCCTCTCCTAGGAGCTACTACCCAGCAGCCCCCGTAGCTCCCCTGCAGAAAGGACTGCTGCAGGAAGACGTGCCCTCCGGCTCTGGCTCTCTATGCTAGCAGGCAACTGTAACAACCATGCGTATGTAATTCACATACATATGTTTGTTTTCATGCACAGAAGGTAGCTCTGAGAGGCCACAAACTTAAGATATCGCTAGTTTGGGGATGGGGTGTCAGACACAGGTGAAAATACAAAGAGAGAGAGGCTCCCTGAGGACTCTTTCGGAGATTCTTTAATGTGTCACCCATTCAAAATAAGCTAATCAATAAAATTTAACACATTTCTGGATGTTTACCAAGAGTTTTAATAACAAGAAAATTAGCATGTTAGAATGTTAACTTTACAAGTAAGTGTTTAAGGCTATATTCAGGATAGATATACTAATTTAATAATTAGACATGAACAAAACTGAAAAGAAATATACAAAACTGTAAGCAATAGTCACTGTAAGGAGTGGGAGGCTAAGCCAAGAATTGTTTGACATCTTTCTACAGCTTCCAAATTTTCTGTATTACTTAAATGAGCGGAAAAATAAGGATTAAAAAATTAAATTATCTTTAAAAGGTCAGTCACCTCCCAAATAAGGATTAGGAATAAGGCCAAGCAATTCACTAGAAGTCGGAAACGAGGATAAAACCAGACCCCACCACTGTAAGTGCCGGTCATTCTCATCTTGGGGGCAGGGTACAGAGACCACCACACCCTTCGGGCCGCTTCCCTCCCACCAGAGCCTCTCTAGGAAGCCTGGCCCGGTCTCTCATCACTATAGTTCCATGAACTCTGGGAGCAGAGCACACAGAACCTAGGACTCACATCTGTGTCCCCAACAGGAGCAAAGCTGGTATGTCCCCCTGCCCACCTTAGCGAGATGTTCCTCAAGCAGAGCCCAAGCACACAGAGCTTCAATTATGAGAGAGCATCAGGAAGTAGACAATAAAGAGAGAAAATTTCAAGACGAAAGCCTAGTGCAGCCCGGCAGAACCGCCCAGCGAGGTCCGGCAGAACCGCCCAGCGAGGTCCGGCAGGACTGCCTAGTGTCATCCGGCAGAGCTGTCTAGTGTAGTCTGACTGTCTAGCCAGCCCAGCAGAGCCGTCTAGCACGGTCCAGCAGAACTTTCCTGAGTGGTCCGGCAGAACCGTCTAGCGTGGTAGGCAGAACTGTCCAGCGCGGCCCGGCAGAACTGTCCAGTGCGGCCCGGCAGAACTGTCCAGCCCGGCAGAACTGTCTGCAAACAGGAAAGCATTACCAAATGGCACTGTCCATCGTGCAGCCTCCAGCCTGGTGCCTACTGAGCACTGGAATGTAGTTAAAACAATTTAAAGACTGCATCGTTAACTCTATGTTATCAATTCAAATGGCTGTAACTATTCTTAAGGAGAAATAAATGTATATCACAGGGTACTGATGATATTCATCAAGAAGATCCTTTTTATTTGTTATTTTATCTATCTATCTATCTATCTATCTATCTATCTATCTATCTATCATCTATTTATTTTGGTTCTCAGAGACAGGGTTTCTCTGTGAAACAGTCCTGCTATCCTGGAACTCACTGTAGATCAGGCTGGCCTCAAACCCATTGAGATTTGCCTGCCTCTGCCTCCGGAGTGCTGGGATTAAAGGCGTGAGCCACCACCGCCTGGCATGAGGATCCGTTTTTTAAAAAGGGCGCTGGAGTGGCTGGCAACGCCCAGTAAATGACAGCACTAGAATACTGAAAACGCCAGGTACGGTGAGGAGGGTCTGTGCCTGCCTGGCCAATATCAAACATCGGCAAGCAGCTCTTCTATATCCCCGGTGTACAGCACCCAAAGCAGCTTAAATAGCAAGAACTAGTAGGGGTTAGAAGGAGGGGGCGCTGGTGGAGGTAGCCCCCAATCCAGGACAGGCTGTCCTGGGTGTGTTCCACCTCCAGCCTCCAGCAAAGGACCGTTCTGCAGACCCAAGTTCCCACTTGTCCTCAGAAGGCCCTCTCTGAGCTCAAGCCTCCCTCGCCTACTGATCCCTCCCACCCTGACCCCCACTGACCTTCCCCCACGCTCTGTCAGGGGAGCCAGCAAATATGTCCATTTCATGCTGAGCAGACCAAGGCTGAGGTCATCGTCTGACAGCAGTGAGCGGACGGAAGTCTTCTTAGGAAAGAAACTGAGAAGAGAGCGCACACAGAGCTGGGACCCTATGTGCCGAGGAATCGGCAATACTCACTCCCTATGCACCTGCCCTCCAGGCTATGAGCTCTGTTAGTCCACCAGTGTCCACGGTTAGACCTGATACCTGAACAACAGGTATTCAAGGAGAGTAAAGCCTTGAACCTGCTCAGGAAGCACCCCCTTCACGGAGAAGAAACGATCACCCTGCCAGCATCCTGTAGGATTCCATCCTGAACCAGCTCCACCAGTGAGGCGGAGACACGGAGACACACTCACCCCAGGCCCTCTCCCTCAGGAGCACCCTGGGAAAGAAAACCTGGAGCTCAACAAGACTGCCTCTTCCTGGGAGAAACACCAAAGCATGGCCAGGAGAGGAGGGAGGTCAAGTTTCCCCCCAGTTAAAGGGGCAAGTTTCTTGAGGATGAGGAATGAGACTAAATAAGAGACACCCCCAGGAGGCAGTCAAGGGGGAAGAAAGACAGGTCAACCTGCAGCCCCCACTCCACTGCTTTGGGGCACTTGGCCCCTTTGGCCCATTCTTCTATCTGTAAAACGAGGGGGATGACACTCACCTCAGCCTCAGGAGAGGCAAATGAAGAGAATGGAATGGCTACAGAGAAGACTTACTCCCCGCAGGGATTGACAAATGCCATCCTGTCAATAGCACAGAGGCAGGCCGCACAGGCCTGTGAGGAACAGAGAGCCCTGGGAGCACCTTAAACACGAAAGGAAGAATCAAGAAAGTTCAGCAGGATGCTGAAGCCAGACAGCAATTCCCAGCTCACTAAACTGAGGCAGGGGCAGGGCGGGCGGGGGGGTATCTACACCTCTGGAACCCACCCCATAACCAAGCCCCTCCCTTCCTAGGAGACATCAGTCACTACCCGCTGCATGTGCGTCTTGGGCTGACCCGAGGCCAGTACCTGTTGTCAAGTTGAGCTGATGCCACCCACACCTACATAAATGAAGGATTGCTATCCCTGACCATTCTCCACCCCAATGTAAAACCTAGATACCAGCCAACCAAACCTGTGTCCTCCACAGTTGGAAAGCCAACCCTAACCAGACTCCTAATTGCACCAAGAAAGACGGCAGAGTAAAGGTAGACCATCGCAGTGTGGAGGAGACAGCAGCAATCGGTCAGCCTAGGAACTAGACCTAGATCTGCCCCTCAGAGAGACCCAGATCCACACCTGCTCAGCAACGGACGCACCTGCAACATGCTAGTCCCACTCCGTAGGTCTTCTCATCTCACTCCAAGTCAACTCTCTAAACAGAAATGGTCTCCACTTAACAGAGGAGGGAGACGGAGGCACGGAGTCCAATGAACCTGTATAATGTGTAGTTCTGACTCCAAAGTCCCATGGCTACCTTTCTCCAAGTAACATGACCCCTCTTAAACTTATGTGGCTATAAAGTTCACAGTAGCACACAGAGAGGGGTCAGAAAGCCATCACCATCCCAGGAGTGCTGTCTCAGGGGCGCTACCTAATTCCTGCCTGCACTGGACCTAAGTTTCATGTGGAGACATCAATCATCATCCACGCTGGCAGCGTCTGAGAGCCGCTATCATTGATTACAGGTCTCGGTTCAAATCCTAATCTGAAATTGTTCATCTTAGGGAAATCAGGGTCACATGTGTACTAACCACCAATTCTCTGCTCATGTGCACATACATGTTTATGTGAGTGGGGGTGCATATGCTCACACATAGAGGCCGGACAGTCATGTTAGGATCTTCCTCTATTGTTCTCCACTTTTTCTTTTGAGACAGGGTCTCTCACTGACTCAACAAGATTAGCTGACCAATGAGTTCCTGGCACAGAATGGAGTCCTCTACCTGGCCTGTAGCCTGGCCACTTCAGAGACTTGCAACCATAAAGTCCACCACCCCTGAAGTCTGTGGGTCCCAAAAAGTAAGGGAAAGGGGCAGCCCAGAAGAGCAGGAAGACTCGCCAAGGTCACCCAACAGATCAAGACAGAGCTCACTGTGAAGATCTTAAGACGACACTAGAAGAGAATAAGACTGTCTGCCTAAGAGGATCACTCAGCACCTCACTGGATCACCAACATGCAGAGAGCATTTGCTGGGGACTGGAGAGATGACTCCATGGTTAGGAGCACTGGCTGCTCTTCCAGAAGACCAGAGTTCAGTTCCCAGCACCCACATAATAGCTCACGAACCTCCTCTAACTCCAGATCCAAGGGATCTGGCACCCTCTTCTGGCCTCCTCAAGTACTACACTGACATGCACATACACATCAATCAATAATAAAATCACTCTTTCTCACAGAGGACCTTTGTATGTCCGTCCTTAGAGAAAGAAAACAGGAACACTGAGCACTCTTGTTCACAGTTCAAGACTCCTTGAGAGCAGCAACTGGGTCACCATTTTCCAGTTTCTTGATCACCCATCCTGAGTTGGGTCTGTGTTTAGCATCTGGGACACAGGGACAATGAGACTCCATCCCTGTCCTCAAATTCACCTAAGTCATAACCGCCACAGAGTGTGAACAGGTCTAGGCAGAAAGAGGGCTGGGAGAAAGAGGCTTCCGTGATGAGGTGGCTCCTAAGCTGGCAGGAAAGATTAAGTAGGGTCAGCATGGTAGAAAGGAAGGAGGCAAAGCCGCTCCCAGAGGTCCCCATGTCATTTACAGCAGGAGCCATGGGGACAGAAGCTGTAATTATTAGTGAGCATTCATTAGGAGTCCGTCTGCTTTATACACTTATACTTGTGATGACCCATCACCCCTCATCACAGCCTGCTAAAACTGTAACTGTCATTATCCCCCAATTTATGGACAGGCGTGTTGAGATCACCAAGTCACGATCTGAACCTGGTAGCCTGTTCCATATCATGCTCCTCAACCAATAACTCAGACACTCCACGAGCACTTCAGGTCAGACCTAGCGCTGGGCACACGCATACAACAGTGAGCATCTGAGCACTCTCTAATTCCTCCCTTGTACCCCAAGACAATTTAAGGGTACACAACAACGAATAAAAGAACTTTGTGGTTTAGAAGGAAAGAAGGGCAGAGAAAAACTCCACTTAGGGATACGCAAAGAGAAAGTCTGCAGTGCCACGGAACTAGCCAGAGATGATGTTGGAGCCAGCCAGCAAGGGCCCTTTCTTCCCACTGACTGGAAGGTCAAGATTGTTAAAGCGTCCGTGAGGACAGTCTGCAGGACAAATCTGTCTGCCCAGATAGATGTCTGTGTTGTTCTGCTCGGAAAACACTAGGCGATGTTAAAAGAGCATGTAAGATTAGGCTACACCTAGACCCCATTAGGCAGCAGCTCCATCGGCGGGCACTAGCTGTCTAACTACGGGTACACTCATGTCTAAGAAGCCTGAATACCCTTGCCGCCTAGGCCCGGCAATATCAGAAAGGTCTTAAACAAGAAGTTCCGAGGAGTCACAGTCCAGGATGTGGGCTCTCCATCCATCCCTGGGCCCCCACCCCTCCTAGTGCTGCAGGCTGCCTGAAAGCATCCCCTCTGCGGGCCCCATGAGAAGCTACACTGCGGACATGGTCTCACAAAGCGCTACGTAAGTACAAATGACTGTTTGATCAATCATTTGGCCTCAGCGTGGGATTTGGTTGGAATTAAAGCCATCTGGCTGAGGGGGGGCCAGAGAGAAGGGAGACAAGCAGGCGGGAAAATGACCCGCCCCCTCCCCCAAAAAGCATTGTTAAAATATAACGGGGGAAACCAGTAAAGTCCCTGCTGTTGTTTCAGCCTAAGCCACTTAATCCTTCAGCACATAAAGCGACTTCTTTTATGACCTTTTCCCTTTAAAAAGTAAATCAGAAGACGCTGCCTTGAACTCAGATATCTCTCAAACACGCTGCTCACCCCTCCCAGAGAAATATCCTGTTTCATAACCCTTCCTCGAGACACTTGAAACTGCGGATCACTAAATGCCTTGCTTTAGGCATCTGACATTCCAGAGAATTAATATTTAAACTTATTATAGGAAAAAAAAAGAATTGAGTTTGGTTGAAGCATGAAATATTTAATAGTGTGTCCAAATTAGAACCCCTATTTTGTTTCGCACTGGAAATGCCAATGATATTACCTGGGCTTTGCACTCAAATGGGATAAAATGCACAGCGGTATTAAGATAAAAAGACACATTTTCAGCCTTTTCCTCTAGAGGAGGGAGGTGAGCCAGGCTCACCGGGGAGTGGAAGCCGTCCAGTTTCATTTTATAATACACTTAAAATCATATTATCATTATCTGCCCTGAGGAGAGCAGGGACAGCACCACCTAATCACAAAAGCTACGGCAAAATCTCAACTCCACGGAGGCCCGGCCCAGCGCTGGCGCCCTTCATCTGGGGACGGGCTGACGCTCGCCCACTTTGCTGTGCTCGCTTGGACAAAAGTATTAAGTGGTTTGGGATAAAAATTAAGCTTCAGTTGACACAGTGGATCCTGGCAGCCTCTGCCGGCACGTGTAATTTATTTACAGGGTTGGAAAGTCGGCAAAATACATCATCAGCTCTTATACAAACTTCTACTAGGTATTAAATACCCAGCACTCAGAGAAGTAATTCAGACGGTCCAACAGCGTTCCAAAGTAAACCCTATCCCCAGCCCTCCCGAGAGCTTAAGACAGCAAATGGGATCTGTCTTTCTCAAGTCGGGCTCAGGGTCCTTCTCGGTTTCTTTCTAGAGCTCTATTTTCCAGCAATTTAAAAACAAAAGCAACTGCGTCTAAAAACGTAAGGTGGTGGGCGGCTAAAAAGACACAAATAGGAAAAGCAGGAGCCACACCCCTGATGCCGCTTCGCACGCACGCTCCCTTTCAGAACCAGTGTCAACAGGGAACGGGGAAGGCTCTTGCAGTTCCAACCCCGAGTAAGTGGGGCGACCCTCTCCTGAACATATGGTACAAGGCCACACTCGGCCTGGAAGGAGACCTCTGCGCTTCATCTGCCCAGCTCATCACTTGACACAAAGGATCCATTTCTAAAGCAAATTCTCACGATCAGTTAGGTCCCCGGTGTGCCCACCCTGGGAAGCCCATCTTTATCTTACCAAGTGCTAAAAACAAAAGGACTGCTCCCCAGATCCCTGAGCCACTGGCCTCTGCAGAGAATTCCTCCACACCACGAGATGGCCTCCGCTGGGGGCTATAACCTGCAATAACCCCTGGGTGGGGTGGGAGGGCGGGGTCCTGCCCCTGCTTCAGAGAAGTGAGCCTCCATGGCCAGCCTGAGAGTCCTCACAAGACCCCAGCTTCCTGAGGACACAATCACACTGGGAACCCATCTCCTCCCAATGTCGCAGTGGGGGGAAGGGGTAGAGAGCAATGCATAACCAAGCACAGGTCCCTAAAACCTCACGTTGGCCTGCTAGCTGAGAACTCAGTAAGGGGGACCCCAAGTTTTATAAAAGCTGTCCCGACAGTATGTGCTTTAGGGGGAAATACTGGCCTTGCTTTCAGACAATATGGTTCAAATGCAAGGCTTGCTACATTAGACAGGCACTTTCCTTAGCTGGTTCCTCCATCTGCAGAATTTAAAGAACGCCTCTTTGCTTTTCACATAGGGATGCCAGACATGATTAAATGCACTCACAGCTGTGCCACGTCTGGCCCTGCACACAGTAGGCGCTCCATAAAGGTGTAGTGTGTATCCCTTTTCCTTCTACATTCACCTTCTGCGCTCAGGACTTAGAAGGCCCAGCCAAAAGCCCTAGTCTGGCCTAAAGATAAATAGAGACTATTTCAAAGCCCAGGATCCTCCCAAATCTCTCGCTGAGGTAATGTGGGGTCCTGGGGATTTAGAGCACAAATGGGACAGGGATCATCCAATGGAACTGTTCCCCTTTCACAGAGGGGAAACCAAGGCAGAAAGCAAAAGGCCTAGTCCCTGTGCATCAAAGTTCTACTATGGCTCCAGGCAGCTCAACCTTAATCACCAAATAAATTCAGGCCCTACAGGAAATGCATCCTTCAGTTCACAGGCTGAAGGCTCCTCTCCATGCATCTGACTCAAAACACAGCTCATAATGCTAACACAGTCCTCCCGCTCTGCCGGAACCTTCTGAAGGAACAACGCTTTAGAGTTTAAGGGGGAAGACAGGAAAGGAGAAAACAGATGCGTCCAGTGACTGGAAACTGTAAGACCCCGGTTAGGGCTGCGCTCTCTCCACCCCCACCAGCGCAGAAGCCTGTTTTCTTTCGGTTTCTTATAAATAAGGCTTTGGGAGACCCGAGCAGCCACCAAACAGCCCCCTCCTCTTCTGCCTTCCTTACTCAGTAACTCAGCTGTCAGGGCCCGGACTTTGCTTCCAACGCTGAAGACTTTTTTTTTTTGATTGTAAACTATTAATTTGGGCAGCGGCAGTTGACAAACAAGCAATCCATTTTCAATGGCCAGAATCAGGAGCACCGGGAATATGACGGAACAGATACTTCACAAATCTGGGGGGTTGTTTTTGTTTTTTTCTTGGCCTAGAATCACAGGCTGCGTTTGTATTATTCAGTCAAACTTTTCAAAGTCCACCGCAGTTTGTTTGATTTCTTTTCTCCCTTGAATCGAACATTTTGTGCTTTTTACACACAAGAATAAACTAGTCCTTACCCAAAGACACAGCATGATTCTTTCGGCCCAAACTAATTGCCACTAAAATCTAGTCTGGGGGAAAAAATATTAGCAAACCACGGGTGGATCCTTTAACTTTGATTTGTGTATGTGTGTGCATGCGCATGCTTTGTACCCCTGTATCAACATCAAAATTCCCAAGAAAATTCTCTTCTTTAAGCAAAAGCCATGCATAGTTAGTGATGGTCAACTTCTAAATAAAGTTTGTTTGTTTGTTGTTTTTTCTTTCTAATCCTATCCAAAAAAGGACAGAAACCCCTATTCCAAACTTAAGTTTCTCCTCTCCTCTAGGATGCTGGCCAAACTCCATGAAATAAAACTGAAGAAAATGATAATTATGCAAACTCCAGAGCAAAGAACATAAGAGTATGGCTTTTAAATGGTTCATGCACTTAGGCCCGTAATGGGATTTTAACACACTTTAAAAATAAGCGTGCTGGTCCACTTCGCTTCTCACGCAAATGAAATGCGGGAGATGAGTCACTGAGTCGGGGTGATTTCCTTTTCAAACGTGTGGAGAAAAACCACAGCATAGAAAAAGTCACAACGACAGAGCAACACACCCTATCAGATCACACAGCCACGAGGGTCCTGCAGAAGCAAGGCCCCAGCTAAGGCACGATCTTAGGCGGTGGCACCCTCTTCATTTTGCCAGCCAAGTCTTAACAGCTTCTAGAGAGGCTGGAAGGCAGAAAAGGGAGAGAACTTCTAGCTGCACGGAATTTGAAGGGAATCTTCGGGAATTACATTTCCGCTACACGTCTATAAAAGATTTGTCGGGCGCATAACTCTTGTGACTGTAGACGCAACATGTTCCTATCTAGCCTCTCTCTTGTATACCCACACACACACTTGTTTCTCTTTGTCTCAGTGAGCCTGACATTTGGCCAGCAGGTTTTCTTCCCCCTTATTTGAAACCTCAAGCACTGAAAAAATTTGGATCTGATTATTTCCGGATCCCAGGACCAGCACTTTAAAATGGATGAAATGCAAAGCAAATTGCCCACCAGAGCCAGAGGGGGAAAATGCTTTAAAAATAACTTACACCTTCCTATTACAGATGTGCTGGCCTTTCCTGACCTCCTTGGAACATGCTGGAAAAAAAAAAAAACTCAGCCAGATAGCACACTGAAACCATCACGCCCCACTGCACATCAGCAGCCTGACGTCCGAACTTGGCCTGTAATGGCTTTGTTGTTGTTGTTGTTTTGTTTGTTTGGGGTTTTTTGTTTTGCTTTTCAAACTACTGGACTGACCGCTTTTAGACATGTACAACCACGATATGGGGACTGTTTGTATTAACGGCAGAGTTCACATTTGTGGTGATCGTCAATCTCCCCTTTTGCTTGCTGTGTACGGGACACGGTAAAAAAGGGCCTAGGCCCACTGAGTTGCTATGAATTAAACAGTACCATCATTACCCGGTTGGGGCAGATGGAATCATCTGGTAAACTACAAAGTCTTCTAGACATGGCGTGGTGACGATTACCAAGTCCCAGACATTTAAGACAGGAGACATACAAAAAACAAATGCAGTTAAGTCCTCTGGGGCTGTTTGGAAGGCCCTACTCACAAATGCCAGCTCTAAACTCAAGTGTGCACATGGAGACGGGACACATTTCAGAACTATAAAGTCCTGGAGTTGGAGGCCTCAGGAGCTGCCATTCACCGTCCGTAGCTCTGAGCAGAACCCGGAACCTGCATGCACTAATCTATAAAAAAGGAGTCAGTCTCCCGAGAGTCAGTGTGTGCCCCATCCAATACAAGCACTCCAGAGATCTGTTCCGTCAGAAGAGTCCACGAGGCAGGCAAAGCCAGACGAAGGAGAGTGCAAGGCTACATTCTGAACACTGTGAAGGCCCGTGCAGAGTAGGCATCACCGGCCATGGCCTCCGGGGCAAGTCCAGCTGTTTTCCTTCTTTTCAGGTCTTACAAAAAAGTGTCAAGTGTTTAATAATAATTTTAAAAATGCAGGGTTTGGCAATTTGGCCTTCTCAACTGTTTGGAATCTGGGTAAGTGGGACTTGGTCATAAACAGACAATGATTCTTATCACAAACGATGACAACGTTAGTCCATGATGTCACCCCATGCCTAGTCCCTCCCGGTCCAGACCTGGAAATATTCATTAGCTCAATCCCTTCACGTGCTTAAGGTCTGTCCAAGGCAATACGCATGCCATTTGAACCCTGACCCCACACCAAGCATTGCAGTCTTCTCTCGCTTCACTGGGTAGCAGGGGCCAAGGAAGACCCAAGACACAGCACCTCTTGGCCTCTCCTGGGCAGTGCACCAGAATTAGTGCCCTTCACATTTAACACTAAAAACTCAAAGCTTTTTCCCTCCTCAATCTGCAGCCTTTACCTCCAGTATCACTGTCCCTAGCATGGTGCCCTGCGACTTTTTCCATTTCTACAGCATCTTTACCACCTGTTTTACTGACCCTGCGATGGACATTAACTCTCCCATGCAAATAAAAATCCAGAGGCCGAGAGCATCCAACACATTACTGTCTCCATCCTAAAATGCTCTTGTGCTAAGTCAGTCTCAAGGAGGAAAGTGGAGGCTCAGAGCGGTGAGCTAACTTCCCCGTCATCCCACCCATGGCGGCTGGTGTCTTAGCATTTCTAACACAGCCAATAAATACGCTTCCATTGGTATCTCTGCCAGTCTGTTTCTAATAAGCCTGAGTGGATGGGGCTGGGCGCCACACATTCAAAGGGTTGGAGTGGGGCGGGGGATGTTTTGGCAGGAGGAGGCCTCGGAAGAAGGTGTCGGTTCCTCAGTGATGCTCCTAGGAGGACATCCTAAGGAGACTTGGGTGGAAGCTGCTCTTCTCTCAGACTGCCTGGCCTGACTCTGAAGAACCTGCAGACAGAGTTTCCTCTCTCTAACCGGAGTTACGCCAGAGCGCCAGTTCCCAGAGCTGTAGATGCTACCCCACCTGTAGGCCTCAGTGTTCTCACCTTTCAAATGGGTGCCGTCTACTCTACCCCAACAGCCCCACAGCTGTGAAGGAAAACAATTTAGAAGCCACTGAGATATTTTAACCAAAAAGACCAGGTTAAGGTACCAAGAAAGGGTTTGTTTCTCCCATCGTTTTTACCTTCCCTGTCCTTTCCAAATGGAGCCCTGACTTTAACTAAGACCTTTTATACAGGGGCAAGGCGTTGTGGGTAAAACACGATGGAGGTTGGGAAGGATGGAGGCAATAGGCAGAGCATCACGTGCAATGCTTCCAGTCAACAATGAAACACGGGTTGTGTGAGCTACAGCAATCAGCAGGGGCTGTGCGGGACTTGATTTGCAGATGACGGGCACCAGTGCAAGAAAGGACCTTTAATGGAACCCAGCAAGTCAGAAAGTTCTCTGTAGCAAGCATTACTCACACACACACACACACACACACACACACACACACACACACATTTTTTCTGTTTAAGAGTCCTCAAATATGCATCCTAGCAAAAATATTCTATAAGCATTTTTCCCGTATCCATTCTCCTCTTAAAAATGATTCCTCTTTGGAGAAGAGACTGAAGACAAGAAGGGCCTCTCCCCTACTAAGTCAAAGAGAACCCTCGGCACATTTCTTCTTCCAGCCAGGCTGGGACCGGGTGCTGAGCTGATGCTAAGAGGGTCCTACGACTAAAAACACTGACTTTGACTTCCTTGCAAACCACCTGGGAAGAGAATCAAGAGGTCCTGGGGTTGACATAATCAAACCCCAAAGCTGCTGGATCGGCCAATGGGGAATCAAAGAGCAGAACGGTGCATCCCTTAACAGTCTCTCTAATGTCTGGTTAATTATCTGTTAACACGAAACCTATACATAACAGGCCAGTAATAATTAACTATGATTGGGTGAATATGTCCAGGCGAATACCAGCACCTGTCCCTGAATTTGCCCATAGCGGGTTCTGGGCTTGCCTTGCTTGGCTTCATCAAGCAAGCACAAAAAAGCCATTTCTGAGTCAACACCTGGCCCAGACTGGATTACAGACTCAGAAAAACGTCTGTCAGGAGTCACAAAATCATAATAAATTTCTAACTTGACAGATGGGGAAACTGAGGTTCCTACGGGAGAGATCCTACTGAAGTCCTCTGTTTTCTTTCTTCCTTTCTTTTTAAGAGCTATTGGGACAGTTCAAAACATGCCTTCAGCTGTTTGGAAACAGTTACTAGACACAAAAGTTGATACACTGACGTACAATAAAATTTTGACGTTTCACATGACATACAAAAGCAAAATTATGTAATGTAAGCTTCCTATATACACATTTCCTCCCAAAACGCGCCTATTTGGTTAAAATTGGAAGCTTCCAGGCATCGGCTCAGACTGACAGGCGAGTCCCAATCAACTGCAGAAATACTGAGAACTCTTAAGAAAAAGTTCCACGAAGTTCTCCAGACAATCAATCCTTAAAGAGCCAGTGGCAGCAGCGCAGGCACAGCAGCCAGAATGGACTTCTGCATGCCCGCGGTCAGCGCATTGGTGTTGTCGGACTCACCCTTGCTGCCGCCGGCCTTAGACACGCCATAGTCTGGAGGGCTCCGGGGTCGGAGAAGGTCGTGGGCGCGTGGTGGTGGCACGGGCAGCCGAGGCAGTAGGTCTCGCGGGTTCCCGTCCCCGCAGCCGCCGCCACTCACGGCAATCCTGAAGGCCATGTGCGCTCCCAGGCCGGCGGGCCCGCGGCCCGGGCCGGGCGCACCAGGGGCCTCCTTTGGCCTCTTGTCCGAAAGTGCCTCGGCCACCTCGCAATGCATGGCGCCGGGGCGGGGCGCACAGCTGGGGGTCGCGCCAGGCTCCTGCGGAGGAGAGAAAGCACCGGGCTTTAGAATGCGGGAAGCTGAGTCCTCCGTCCCGGGACCACAGTTTGGGCAGTCATGTTCTACTTAGTCCTGATCTCTAAAATTTGTCAACGTCACACATCAACCCCATCCCTGAGCCACCTGACCCCGCGCACTGTGGTCGTCATCCTCTCCCTGCCATCGCCCTGGCCCCGCACGTCCCGGAGAAGCCCCCGCGCCCTACCACCTTAATCTGCTTCCACCCAAGGGTCAGCCCTCTTCGGACGAACGGCAAAGCCAAGGCCTGGGGTGGGATGGGAGCGCCTGTCCGGAGTTCCCTAAAGGGACAGGGAGAAGGGCAGCAGCTGGGACTGAGCAGGGTTCGGGGAGAGCCGGAGTGGGTTCAGATGAGTCCCTAGCCGCGCACCTCCAGGTGCTCCAGGGCAGGCTGAGCAGAGCCGGCGCACTGCACACGCACGGCCGCGGGTTGCAAACGCAGATCTCCCGCGAGCCCCGTCACTCGCCAGAGGCCAGCTGCAGATGAGCGCTCACACCCACTGCGCGAGCCCACAAAGCACACCCCATAGACACACATCCCTGAAACCCGGCGCGCGGGAGCACGCACAACCAGCGTCGCCCACGCACGCCGGCTCCCACGCACACTCGCGCCGGATCTATACGCACTCCGGGACCAGCCATGCCACACACTCCCATTCACCGGCTCACACTCCGCAGCGCCGAGTCTCACGCCGGAGCCACGGCATCATCTCCAGCATCATTCCCGCGAGAGCGAGGCCTCGGGGGCCCCCAAACTCGCCTCGCCCCTCGGCGCGCCCCGCGCCACCCCAGAGCTCGCGAATTTGGACGCCGCTGGGTCCCGGGTGCGAACCGCGCCCCTTCTCACCTCGCCGCGGGCGCAGCGGCTCGCGGGGCGCACAGCACGGCGCGCCTCCTCTGGCGCCGCAGCCCCCGCAACCGCCGCCACCGCCACGGCCGCCGCGTCCTACGGGGCGACACCCCGGGGGCGGGGCGGCCCGCCGCTGCCCACAACCGCTCGGGCCGCGACTCTCGGGGGCTGCTGGACCAGGCCAATGGCGGCGCGAGGGCGTGCCGCTCGCCTGGGGGCCTGGGCGGGGCGGCGTGCGCCTGGGCTGAGGTTTTGACAGCGGTCGGAGCCCGGCACGCTGGCTGCCGGGACTCTGCTGGACCTTGCGGCGCCGGGAGGAAGAGGGCAGGGACCCGAAGGCAGAGCCAGGGCAACCTGGCTTCGTCCCCTCCTAGGCGGGGTACTGCTTCTCCCCGGTAAATGGGAATGACAGTACCTGCTAAAACGGAGGTAACTGTTGCAAAAGTGCTTGACAAGTTATTTTGTTTTGTTTTTGAAGACTCTAACCAGCTCACTCGAAGAAGTCGCACAGATTTCACGGCAAGTCAATAGGAAAGCTGGGATCCGAACCCAGGCCTCAAACCACGTTCTCAAGATTTTACTTCTGTGATGTTTTGTAGAAAGAAACGAGGCGGGGTGGGGGGGGGCGGTGAGGGTGGATCTCAAAGTTCCCTTTTACCCGTTCCTTGCTTCGTCCTCTCTCCCTCATCAGGGTCTCAAGGGACCCTGCTCAATGTGTAGGAAGAGCCCTTATGAGGCTCCATAGTTATTGGACACAGTAGCTCAGCTCTCATCTCTAAGCCTTGCAAATTGGGGAGTTCATTCAGGTCTGATCTATCTTCTGGGGCTTACTGAGGATCCAGGGGAGCCTCAAAATGTTTCTACATACTGTCAACACATCCCATGTACTGATGACAACCACCAGTCCAGAGGGTCTTGCCTGGCTTACTTAAACGGTTTGAGAATGGTCTCTGGCCTTAGTCTTAAACTGGAAAAAGTGTGAAGCTCCTGCAACGGTCCAGGTTCAGACTGGGATTCTACACAGGAAGATAACCCAAGCAGCATTTCCAGAATCTTGGTAAAAACAAGATTTTCCAGCCACAAAATGTTAACATTTAATTTCTGATACTTTATGTAAAGACTTACAAACAGCATGGGTAATGGGAAGCAATGTGATGTTTTACTTAAGCCCACCCCCACACTCATGGCCAACCGCAACAGGGTAGGGTGTGGCAGAGCAGGCTTCCCGACTCCCACACCAATGTCTTTTACCACTTACATTACCAAGGGCAGGAGTCAGCCGGCTATGCAGGTAATGCGCAGGCCCAGGGATGCACAGGCACCTCAGAGGTCTTGCCTCTTCCTGGGAATTTGTCGCTTGTAAGACAGGATGGAAGGAGAGTAGAAAGGAAGAATAGCTCAGCAGCTGGACACCCAGTACTCGAGCCACCCCCCACTTGTGAAGCGTGGGTCATGGCTCTGACCAACAGGCACGTGGCTTTAGACAAATGGTGCCACTTACTTTATCCCTCAGAGAGCAAGAAAGCTGGAAGTTTTGGCTTTGCCTATTCTGCCCCACCGTGAGGCCAGGAGGTGAGTTCTCTGCTCCCTCACATACACCACCCCACTACACACACATACCTGCAACACACACACTACACACACATACTCCCAGCACACACACACACACACACACACACAGAGAGAGAGAGAGAGAGAGAGAGAGAGAGAGAGAGAGAGAGAGAGCACTGTACATTTAGTTCATACTGAAAACATTTGCCAGATGAGTCACTTAGCTAACTGGACAAGCAGGCGAAAGCTCTCCGAATTTCCCAACACAGCAACTGCTCATTTCTTACTCTTTTCTGCTCCCCCACCTTGGACTCGCTCTTGGATTTGAAGCAAGGAACCTTGTAAGGGCTCACAGATCTGCCACAGCAGGTAGGCAGGCGAAGCAGTGGGCTGACTGAGCTCTCGGTTCTGAGGACCTCTCAAACAGTACGTGTGGATGTGCAGGTCGGATAGGCTTCTGCACACTTTTCTAGAAGGGATTAAAGGGACCTGTTGCCCGTGATTAAGGGTCGAAAGCCACAGGAAGCCTGCACTTTTCATTTTTAGACTTCTCTAAATACTAGTATTTTCTAACAAGGTACACTATCTCTTTACCTTTCCAGGGGTATAACTGGTTATGGGGTGGATGTTTGGCATTAACACTCATTAATATTTGAATCAGAAAGAGCCCACAAAAGCAAACCAAAACCTACTACTCCCGGCAGCAAGCTAGACCAGGGCTTCTCTAAACTCCCTACTTGGGACCCCACCTCGCCTGAGAAAGACTTACACAACTGCAGGTTCATGAACTTCTCACACTAATCATGTTTCAATGCCAGGCCATACACAATCTGCCCACTGCATACCCCCATCTGGCTTCGTCCTCCAAAGCAAATGCCATTTTCCTTCTCTTATCTTGCTGTTTACTATGATGCCCCCCCTCCAGGTGAATGACCCTTGTCAAGTCCCCAAACAAATCTGAGCATCATCCCAGGCCCCTCAGGTATGATCAATGCCCGGAAAACTCCCCTCCTCCCCATCCTAGCTATATTTCTTCCTCTTCTTCTCGGTGCTCCATTCTCCTCCTCCTGAGAAGTCGTCCTCCACAGTGGTTTCCCCATCCATCCGAGATGCAGATCTGGCCATGGAGCTTTCTCAGTTTCAACTTCACCAACAACTTCCAATGGTCTTAAAAATAAAATCAAGGGTTTTTAAAAATTGATTTATTCACTGTATGTGCCTGAGTGCTTTGCCTGCATGTATGTATCTGTGTACCGCACGCATGCCTGGTACCCCAGGTTTAAAAAGGGTCTCAAATCTCCTAGAACTGGAGTTAAAAATAGTCGTGAGCCATCATGTGGGTACTGGGAACTGAACCCAGATCCTTTTCAAGAACAGCCAGTGCTCTTAACCACTGAGGTATCTTTTCAACCCCAAAATCAAGACTTAAAATAATTAGTGTGTGCATGCCTCTGTGTGTGTGTGCACACACATGCACATGTGTGACTTTGTGTGCACACAGGTGCACATGTTCTATGGCATATGTACAGAGGTCAGAAGGCAACTCTTGGGAGTCCCTCCTCTGCCACCTTGTGGGACTGAACTCGGGACAGATGTCAGCCTGGCATGCAAGTATCCACTAAGTCATCTCCATATCCATAAAAATCGTATTTAAAACATGTGGAGGTCAGAGGACAACCTGTGGGATTCAGTTCTCTCTCCACCATGTGGAAGCCATCAGGCTTCGCAGCTGGCACCTTTACCCACTGAGCCAGCGCCATGGTCTTTAATCAGAACGCTATTTAACCCTTAGTCCTACCTACCTAAGCAGGATAGTTTTCATCTAGAACTCAGAGCTTACAGAGATGCCTTCATAGCTGGGGCTTGTTTCCTCTGCTAACACGGTTCCCTCTTATCCACATTACACACTTCTACTACCCACAAGTCATTTAGTGCCCAATTCAACTGCCCTTTTCCTCTAGAAGCCTTTCCCAAGTCCTCCGGCGAGGACTACTTCTCCATGTACACACTCAGAGCCCTTCACTTGAGTCTGTCTCACACGTATGCACTGTTTTATCTGTTTGTTTAATGATCTTAAGAGTCCTGCAGAGGCAGAGGGAGTCTAGAGCCTGTATATCCCCAAGACTAGAAGAATCTCATGCACAAAGTCAGCATGGAGCATCTGGATTGTTAAAGACGGAGCACTAACTCACCTGTGCCCACGTGGCTAGGTAAGCAGCCTCCCTAGAAGACAGCTTACATCCAGGGCAGCTTACATTCAGAAAAATGGGCGGGGCAAAAGCAGACAGTTCTGTCTGAAGTCTCCTGTGCCCTGGAGCTCCAGGAGGGAGAGGTGAGGGATGCTCCACTGCTTACTCTGCCTCTGCTGTCTGCACCTGCTGTGTGCCCGGTGTGTGATTTCATGCAGTCCTGACAAGGCCTCTGAGATAAGAGGCCATCATAAAGGAAATAAAAGCTCAAGGTTAAGAAATTTATCTAAGTTCTCATAGTTCAGAGTGTCTGGCTTTGTGAACAGCTGATTTTCAGGCCACACCATAACCATTCATTGAAGAAAGAATACTCTCTTTGACAAATGCTGTTAGGACAACAGGATAGCCACATGCAGGGGAGGGAACCGCTCTCTCACACCGTCGACAAGCAGGAACTTAGGATGGACCAGAAACCTGCGTGAAAACCAGAAAACACAGGGATAAGTCTTTACCTTGGAATCGACAGTGCACTCTTTATGGGACTCTAAAAACATGAGCAACCAAAGAAAATCTAGATAAACGTGATGTCATCCAAATTTAAAACATTTCTACATCAGAAGAGAGTGAAAAGATGACTTAGCCAGGTGCTGCTGTGTAAGAGAACTGCTCGAGTTCCAGAGTTCAAGGCCAGCCTGGGCAACAGAGTGAAAGTCTGCCCCCCCAAAAAAAAGAAAGAAAGAAAGAAAAAGAAAAGAAGAAGAAGGAAGGAAGACGAGAGAAGGGGAGGGGAGAAAGAGAAAGGGAGAAAGGAAGGAAGGGAGAAAGGAAGGAAGGGAGAAAGGAAAGGAAAGGAAAGGAAAGGAAAGGAAAGGAAAGGAAAGGAAAGGAAAGGAAAGGAAAGGAAAGGAAAGGAAAGGAAAGGAAAGGAAAGGAGGGAGGGAGGGAGGGAGGGAGGGAGGGAGGGAGGAAGGAAGGAAGGAACTTTGTTCAGTAGTTTATAGAGGTAGTTGTGTTGACACAGGCCTTTAATCCCAATCCATGGAAGGTTAAGGCAAAAAGACCTGGAATTTGAGGCAAACCTGAGCTACATTTTAAGACTCTATTTCAAACAAACATTGCCTGCAAAGAAAAAATTCTAAGCCCAATTCGATTCAATTTTTATAAAAGACAAAGGCTGGACCTGATGCACAGACAAGAATACGGGGTAAGTTCAAGGCCATCCTGTGTGGCTTCGTGAGACCCTGTTTCACAATAAAAAGTAAAAAGAGGTTTGGTTGGGAATGTAGCTCAATTGTAGAGGGCTTGCTTAGCACACAAAGCCACGGGCTCAGTCCTTGGGGCTGAAAAGGGGGGCAAGTAAAGGATCTGAATTACCATTTCATCAAGAAGATTGACAAACATGATACCCAATGTTATTAGCCATTAGGAAAATGCAGAACCACAATGGAACATCACTCTAAATCTGATAAAATGGTGCAAAGGGGAGATGGGGGAGGAAGGAGGGTGTGGAGATATGGGAACCCTCACCCATTGCTGGTGGGAGTGTAAAATGATCCAGCCACAATGGAGAACAGCTTGGCAGTCCTTCAAAGACTTAACAGAATTATCATGTGATCCAGTCACTCCAATTCTAGATGTCAACCCTAAAGAACTAAAAACATAAACAAATACATGCACAAGTGTGTGCATTGCAGCTCATTTCACAAGAGCCAAAAGGTAGGAGCCACCTAAATGCTCATTGATGATGTTCTGATAAACTGTTACAAACATACAGTGGGGTGTAATCCACTTTCCAAACAGAAGACACATGGAGCTATTCCACACTGTGAATGAGCCTCAGAAACACACTAAGTGCAAGAAGCTAGACATAAAGGGCCCTAAATTATGTAGTTCCACTTACATGAAATAATCAGTAGGTATTTTATGGAGATAAAAATCAGAAGGGTGATTGTCAGGGGTGAGGAGATGGGGTCAGGCGGAGTCTGTTTACTGGGCATGGGATTCTTTTAGGACCTGAAAAAAAAAAATCTGGAACTAGATAGAGGTGACATTTTACAACACCAGGAATATATTAAATGCCACTAAACTGCCCACTTTTAAATAGTTAATTTTATGTTATGTGAATGTCACTGCATTAAACCAATTTTTCTAAAGTTAAGAAGAACAAAGTGTGCCTGAGTCCAAAGCCAGGGCTTCCATCACGACACTGTGGGCATTTGCTGGGAATGGCCCAGAGCAAGGCTTCTACAATGGCTGTGGCTGTGATGCCATCCAGATGGGGACATGAACAAGCCGATCTCTGGTTCCTGAATGCTACTCCTGCCGAATAAAGATGGCAATACCTGACCCAACAGGGCTGCCAGGGACTTCACACAAAGGCAGAAAGTAAGACAAGCCAGGAGATGAGAGACGGTTAATATTAATAAAGTGCCCACCCACCATTCTAATAATCATCTAACAAAAATGCTGTGTGTATGTGTGCCCGGAGTTCCCATACTTCCAGTGAAGCTTGTCTCTGCCCAGAGAGAAGTGCTAGAATTACGCACACTGGGCTACTCATGAGTTCTGGGTATTTGAACTGAGGTCATCGGGCTTGCATAGCATAGCTTTGCTCACTGAACCATCGCCCCAACACCAAAGGTGCTTTTAAAAATAAAATACAGGAAAAGGGGGATGACTCAGTGGGTAAAGTGTTTGCTGGATAAGTATGAGGGCAAGAGTTTGGACCCCTAGCACACATTTAAAGGGCTGGACATGGCAGCATGAGCCTGTGATCTCAATGCTAGGGAGGCTGGGACAGGAGAATACCAAGGGCAGGGAGGAGGGTATTTGCTACCCGGCTAGTCTAGCCAGTCAATGGGTTCTAGCTTCAATGAGCTACTTTGTCTCAAAAGAGAAAGTGGAAAGAAACAGAGGAAGACATTGATATTGACCTCTGGCGTGCACACGCAAGCACACATGCATGCACGCGCGCACATGTGCACGTGCACACACACACACAGGGAGAAAAAGAAGAAAACCTTGGAACAACTCTTTATAAATCACTGTTCTGAACAGCAACTAAGGATGTTTGAGATATGCATGCACACATGATCAAATCACTGTTCCGAACAGATACTAAAGATGTTTTAGATACGCATGCACACATGATCAAAGACTAAGAACTACTTTAGGACTAGAAGGGAATTTTATGATTAAACAACCCAACAACAACAAAAAACACTGAACATACAGCCAACATCACACATGCACACTGCACTTAGTGTAAACACTACTTTCCCCTAAGATCGGGAACAGGCAAGGATGTCGAACCTCATCGTTCCTCTCCAGCAGCACCCCGGAAGTCCTAGCGGGTCCAGTAAAGCAAGGAAAAGTGTAAAAAGTGTACAAGTTGGAAAGGAAGAAAAGAGCAGTCTCTACTGCCAGATGGTGTACATGATGATCTAAGCAGAAAATCCCGCAGAATCTTAGAAAAGTAAGATGCCTCCTCAGGCAGAAAGATAAAGTGGGAAAAGTGCTTGCCACGCTTGTGTAAGGACATGAGTCCTGACCCCCAAACCCACAGAAGCTGGGCGTGACGCACACCTGTAATTCCCGTGCCACAAGGAGAGACAGAAGGAAGCCAGGGGCTTGACACCCAGGAGTCTAGCGAATTAGTACGCTCCGGGTTTAATAAGAGACCCTGTCTCCAAGAGTAAGGTGGAGAGCGACAGAGGAAGACGGCAGCGTTGACAGCCTTGGCTGCACATCGATCATGACCCTCGGTCCAGAGGACGGCAGTGTGGCGGTCGTACAGCCACAGTCGTACAGATGGATGTACAGTCACACTGAGACCTGCGGCAGAAATGGTCCGTGCTGAGAAGATGTGAGCTGGGGAGGGAAGCCCCATCTGAAGGCGAGGGCTAAAACTAGACCCTCTGAAGATAAACGGCTATGGGCTGTGGAGTCTTCCAGCTAGCTGGAAAACATGCACGCAGGCCCTGCGGCTCCGGGCGGCAGTGGCAGAGCAGTGTGAATGGCATGGCAGTGAGGGCAGCAGGACACCAGATGACACTGGGGGACGGAGCAGGCCGGGTCCTAGAGGCACAGAGAGACTGGAGGCTGGAGACAGACACCATCAGATCTGTTCTGAAAATAGCAGCCCAGCTGTCGTGTGGGAAATGGCGAGAGAAGGAGGCAAGAGTGGGTGTGGAAAGAGTAGGCAGCAGGCCAAAGAGAGGCGCTGAGGAGCCTGGACAGGCACCAGGAGTGGTGGGGAGGTGGTCCGGAGAGCAGCAGGTGTGGAAGATGCAAGTCTGACACACTGGACCACGGGTGAGAGGAGAAGAGAGGCTGGGGGACTGGGAAAACAGAAGTTTGGGATAGTCCCTGGGTGGCCCGAGGCACTCTCCAGCCCTAATAGTGGTTTCCAGAAGCAAAGGGGATGTCACGGCCAACAGGCTCCGAAGGCAGATCCCTTCCTCACGCTCGTTACATGCTATTGCTTTTCTATAGCAATTTTAATTGGTTTTCAGCGAGTCACTGTGTTCACAGGGAAAACAGAGTAAGACAATACAGAATGCACATCAAATGCTGCTAACGGAGACAATAGGTTTTGACAGCTTGAAAAACGATGAGGGACAATCAGAGCTGCCCATAAAGGGGGGGGGGTGCTGGAATCACAGCACCGCCCCCACGGCAGGTACCGTCCCACAGCCAACTGCAGACGATTATACCTTGTATTCAGACAGCAGTGCAATGACAAGGGTTGCATTGCCTCCTATCACATGCCAAAGGGAGCTCCAAACACTTAGAGCTGGAGATCAGTAGGTTCAGGGCTCAGCCCTAGGTCACCTTGAGCCTGAAATACTATGATCTTTCCATCATGCCGTGTCCTGTGTCCAGCTGAAGTAGGCCTCATGCCCTGTGTCCAGCTGAAGTAGGCCCTTCTGGTCCTCCTGACTGGCTGCTCCACCCCCTATCCCTCCAGTACTCCTAATGACCACTTCTCCACGCAGCCTGCTCCATCCCAGCAGCAAGCCAAAGGCACACAGCCTCTGTCCTTGCCCCTTTCTGGAACTCTACCTTCATCAGCCATCTAAAAACACCTGCTTTCTGCCAGGTTACAAACCTGTGTGTGGTTTTGCTGTGTTGCTGATACTAAACCAAAGCCCCCTTGAAGGCATGGAGGGGGGTAACAAGGCTGGTACATAGCAGACAGGCTCATGAGGTCAAAAAGTAGGTCGGTGAGGTTGCAGCGGTGCCTCTGCAAGGGAGCAGAAAAGCCTACGGCTCACATTCACTCATTTTCCTCTTACACAACAAGCTGCAGCGCACATAGCACTGTTATTCATACGCCTTTTCCAGGCACATCTTAGTCCTTTGGACACGCACAAAGCATTCTCAAGATGAAGATGAAACTATGCATCAGTAAGTCTGAGTACAATTATAAAATCTATTTTAAAAAATCAGCTTTATTAAGGCATTTGAAAAACATTTTTCTTTTTTCCTAACAGGCTCTTGCTATGCGGTCCAAAGTGGCCTTAAACTCATGAGTTCAGTTGGCCCTGCTGTCATGGCCTTCTCATATCTGCGACTACAGGCACATGCCACCATGCTGGCTTGATTGACATCTCCTTGCACAAGCCCGTTCTCCAACACATCTTATCTCTTTTATAAACTCTGTGTTTGCCATCTGTACGCAAAGCCCAAGGACTCAAATGTTATAGTTGAAAGTGAACTTCCAAATTGTTCAGTCCAATTCTTGGCTTTGCTCTTGAGATGAAGGTTTGGTGGAATTGCAGTTCAAGGTCACACAGCTAGCTATGGCCAGAGACGGGACTAGAACTCACTTCCAAGACTTAATTCGAGGAAGGATGACTGGCAACCCATCTGGCTGTCCACTGTTCCTTGTGGACAAGAAAGCCACAGCTTTATTAGGGGACGGCTTGCAACCTCTAAAAGACATTTTCCAGACTCTGGTTATCAGATATGGCCACGCAGCTTCACTCTGGCCAATGAGATAAGAGTGTGGACTTTCAGGTCTCCTTAAAAATGAGGGAAAAGCCAAACTCCCTTCCATTTCTCTTCTTGTTGCCTACAAGTAGCCTGAACCCGACAGCCTCGGGGAATCACTGTAACAGCACCAATAGCCTGTCTCAATTTTCTTTTAATAAAAAAAAAATGAAATGTCTGTCCCTTAGGCCACCATTTTGTTATTGCTGTTGCTTTTGGAATATGCAGCCAAAGTCAACTAAGCCTCTTTGCTCCCAGCCCTACCCCCAGCAAATCTGTCCCTTAACCTGGCAAAAGGCAATTCCACTCAACCAACTGCTCCAGGCAAAAGTCTTCGAGTCAGTACTAACCAGTACTAACGACTCCATTTCCCTCACGCCCACAGCCCTTAACCATTCCACCAGCCATCTTTGTCACCCAACCCCAGACGACAAGTGTCTGCTTCTCTCCCTGAGAAGAACTGAAATGTGGGAGGCTGAGCCAGGAGGTTCACCAGCAAGTTCAAGGCCAGATTAGGTGAGCTCTAAGCCAGTCTGGGCTACAGAGTAAGACCTTGTCTCAAAAAACCAAAAGAATAAAAATCTAAAAGACTGCCTGGCACACACTTTTAATCCCAGAACTCGGGAAGCAGAGACAGGTGCATCTCTGTAAGTTCGAGGCCAGCCTGGTCTAGAGTGAGTTCCAGGAGAGACAGGGCTACACAGAGAACCCCTGTCTCAAAGAAGGAAAGAAAATAATAAAAGACAATATAATTTCTTACTCCAAGAATAACTTTAATGGCTAACCGCAACACAAAAATACCTGCAGACTAAGAGCCAGCAGTGCATCAGGCCAATATGAGAGACTTTGAAATCGAAAGGCCTTTTTTTAGCAGCTACCAAAACACAATGCTAACCAGGCGGTAGTGGCACACGCCTTTAATCCCAGAGGCAGGAGGATCTTTGTGAGTTCGAGGCCAGCCCGATCTACAGAACAAGTTCTAGGACAACCAAGGCTACACAGAAAAACCCTGTCTCAAAAAAGCAAAGCAAAACAAACAAAAAAACAAAAGCAAACAAAGAAAGAAAGCCCACAAAGTTTTTATTACTGTTCTTAGAAGAGGGGTCAAGTTGCCCACTTGCCACCCAGTGGTGACCCAGCTATCCTCACGGGTCTCTCTAGCTTCAAGGAACGCCCTGGTGATTGCCTTTGCATGAATACATGAATACATAAAGCCTGCTATGGAGAACTGGTCTTTCCATTTCATTGACAAATAATGGATTTCTTTTCAAGTAGGAAGCTTGAGTAACAAATCCTTCCTTAAAGCTTCGATAACTCCTTAGTAAACTTTAGCCACTAGACAGGTCTCAAGTTCGGGACATCTTTGGGGTAAACATATCGCTCGTGTTTATTTTCCCAGAGGAGGGGACCTGAGCCACGACAGCTCTAAGTTTCAAGGACACCAAAAAGCAGGGTTCAGCTTTTTTTGTTTCTTTTTCTTTCCTTTTTCCTTTTGTGGTTTTTCAAGACAGGGTTTCTCTGTAGCTTTGGAGTCTGTCCTGGAACTAGCTCTGTAGACCAGACTGGTCTCGAATTCACAGAGAGTCACCTGTCTCTGCCTCCTGAGTGCTGGGATTAAAGGCGTGCGCCACCACCGCCCAGCTTAAGGCTTAGCTTCTTTTTTTTTTTTTTTTTTTCTCGGGCCAGGTGTTTATTTCCCTTACATGTAAGATGGTTCACAAACACAATACTAGGGCTTCGGCACGGTGGGAGAGGGGAACAGCCCCAGCCTCTCAGGGCGAGAGGATCTCGACTTTAGTGTACATCGAGAAGGGAAGGAAAGGTGATTTCGCTTTCCTGCCTTGCCTGAAGGGACAGAATCAGTTCCACTTGTTTTGCCCTCCTCTCCGAGCCTTGGTGAAACCGGTGACGTATTTCATAAGGCTTAGCTTCTTAAATAGAAAGTACACTAGATTTCTGTAAGGAAAGAAAATACAAAAATCAAGCTACTTCTATGGTTTTGCCTCAAGGCTGCACAGTTCTCGGGCGGAGACGAAGGCCTGCAGGAGGTGGAGGCCTGCAGGATGGCTCCTCAGGTAACAATGTTTGTCACAAAGGTCTGATTACCTGAGCTCCAGCCTCAGATCCCACAGTGCACGGAGAAAAGTTGGCTTCTGATCACCATACATGAACCACATGCACAAACCTGCATATATACACACATACACCCCCATACACCACATACCATACACACACCATACACAGCACACGCACAAGAATCATATACACATAAGATAACAATAAACAAAATAAATTAAGAACGCACACATCTCAACCAGTCCTGGTGGTGCAGGTTGAGACAGGATAATTGCAAGTTTAAGACTAGCCTGAATCAGTCCTCAAGGCCAGCCTCGGCAATTTAATAAGACTATCTCAAAAAGTGAGCTGGGGAAATGGCTCGCCCAGGAAAGGGTGTGCCTTACAAGCGTGAGGACCTGAGTTCCAGTCCCAAATCCATGTAAAAATGCAATGTATGTGACACGCACCTGTCCTAGTGCTGGGGAGGCAGAGACAAGAGGATCTGTAGAGCTCAGCTAGCACAATTCGTGAGTTCCAGGCCAAAGAGACCTCCTGTTTCAAAGGAGGTGGACAGTTCTCCCTGAGGGTGATACCTACTGCTATCCTCTGGCCTTCACACAAACATATCCCACCGCCATTCACACACACACTAAAATACACACAAAGCAAAAACAAAAAACAAAACAAAACAAAAAAACAGAGCTGGGAATATAGTCAGGGTTTATTTTAATTTTTTTGTTTTGTTTTGTTTTAAAGGGCTGGAGTAATGGCTCAATGGTTAAAAGATCTTACTGCTCTTCCAAAGGACCTGAGTTCAGTTCCCGGCATCCACATCGGGCAGTTCACAAACGCTGGTAACTCCGACTCCAGATCTGACATCCTCTTCCAGCTTCATTAAGCACCTGCACACACTGTGGCGTGCGCGCACACACACCCCTAAATAAAAATATTTTTAAAGTGGAAAAAGAATATACGTACCTGATACATGCTGTGTGACTGTTGTTGAGCTCCACTAAAATATTCCTTTGGTAAAATAGTTTCCACAAATCCACCCAACAAATCATTTCACTTCCCCTCCCCACCGTCTTCCCCAAAGTCACCCAAGAAACCTGACAGGCAGATGGGCTACACACATAAAGATAATGTTTGTAGCAAGCGGAGCACGGGCCCTCAGCACGTAGTAGGTGCTTGATAAATGGTAGCTATTATTCCTGTGTAAGCAGTTGCCTAGAGAAGCCTTCCCAAGCTATCACCACTTTTCAACACAATATATATGAATAACTCACTTTGTAAAGTACTTAGAAATCGGGGTGGGGGTGAATTTAAAAACCTCTCTCTCCTGCAAACAAAAGAGGCATGTGAACTATGGAAAATTTTCCTCTAACGTCTCTGAAATAGTGACCTCTGCTGGCCAGAGGAAATATGAGTCTTCTGATGATCACCTCGTCCATGACTGGGCAAGGGATGAGTCTACCAAGACCCCAGTCCCTGTCGCTGGAACAAACACCAGGTGTTGCATTACAAGGGACAGAAATCTTCATAAGGGTTACCACGATGTAATTGGGGTGTTAACAAAATTAAAGGCCAGCCTTTCCATTTGCTCATCCACCCAGAAGATTCTTTTTTTTTTTCAAGCTCCATGGTCTCCTATTTTTAAAATAACATAATTGCATGCAAATGTTATAGCAGAAAAACAACACAAGGGGCATTAAAAATCAATCTTCCATGTAAGCCTCAGATTTTCCAGCATGAAGATCCAAACGCAGAGTGGTGACAAATGTGTAGAAAACAGAGCGAAAAAGTCAGAACGCATCATTAGGAACGCTACAACAAAAGGAAGGAAAAATCCCTGGGAGCCCATGTCTGACTCAGCTGGAGTGAACAGCTCACTACAAAGGCTTTAAAAGGCCCCACAATCCTCTTCACAGAGGGCCCAGAAACCCAGCTAGGAAGGAGTCAGGACCCTTTCCTCCAGGCAGTCTGTTGGCCGAGATGTTTACATCCAGTGCACACGTCCATCTCCTAAGGTGTAGTGTCCAACAGGAGCAGTAAATTGGCATCACAGCGCTGTGCTTTATGTCGGCGGCCACTGTAGCATCATCATCATCACCACCATCATCACCATTTTAGTGTCTGGCATGCTAAAAGTGGAGATGTGGTATCGTGATTCAGCCTTCTGTCTTCTCATAAACAAACTGCCTGCCCCTTGCACCAATCAGCCTCACTCAGCTCATTCTCATCCTGTGTTCAGGTTCATAAACACTAGGTCTGAGACCCTGGGTTAATAACATCCCTAACACGGTGACGAGACGGAGTCTGAACAAAGATCAACCAAGTGCAAGGTACTTTAGTAGGCACTAGGGACATGAATGAGCCACAGTCCCTGAACCCAAGGAACTCCGAGACCAGCCTGATGATCGCACGGTGCAATGCTCGGGCACTGGAAGCAGCGGCAGACTGCAGTGAGCACACTGACTCTAGCTTTTTGAAGTCATACTTAACACATTCATGTCCAGCCTTTTCTTTCCTAATATATTCTTTTCTAATAATATTTAAAGAAATCTCACAAGTTTCAACTGAAAAATAGTTTTTCTAATATTTACCAAATTTTCTTCTTGGGCTGTGGGTGATTTAAAAGCAAGTTTTTAAATTTCAAAATATATTGGATACTCTATCATTTGGATCTACCTTGGTACCCTTACTGAGACTTCTATGATTTATTGAGACAGGGTCTCACTATGTAGCTCTGGATGTCCTTGAACTCACTAAGTACAACAGGCTAGCTTCAAACAGTTCTGTCCTGCCTCTGCTTCCCAAGCGCTGGGATTAAAAGTGTGTGCTGTCATGAGACATTTTTTCATTTTTTTATTTTCCCGAGAGAGGGTTTCTCTGTGCAGCCCGGCTGCCCTGAAATTTGATCTGTAGGTCAGGCTGGCCTCAAATTCAGTGATTCACCTGTCTCTGCCTCCCGAGTACTGAAATTAAAGGCATGCTTTTAAGTGATTTTAAGTCCTCAGAAATTGGTTGAGTCTTGCTTTTTGAATCAACATCTGGCCGGATTTGTGAACGCCCTACACGAATGTCTTTTAGAGCGGCAGTTCTTCCGGAGGCGGGTGCAGTGTTGCTTATGGATCATTAGGTTGTCATCCACAACCTTGATTCTTAAAGTAATGTCCCATCTATCTAGAACTGGAAAATATAAAATGCCTTGTTCTAATGAATGATTTGTCCCCTTTTCCTTGTAGTTTTGTTAAGCTTGATGTATTTTCTTTCCTTGAGGCACTATGTATGTCAAAGTATACAAACGTGACATTCTCAATTCAATGAGGTAAACACCCAGGTGATTCAAATGAAGACACACATTCCAGAAACTCAGAGTTTGTCTCATTCCTTTCCACATCAGTACACAGCCGCCTCCCCTAGCACCGTCCTGACTTCTGTTACCATTAACTTTTACCTTTTCTTGAAATGCATATGAAAGCAATCACGACATGCGCTCCCTTGTCTATGTGGTTCTTTTACACTGTTGCAGTTTGCTCTTTGGATGACTATTGGCACTGCAAGATTAGTTTGCACGGTGGGGCTTACCTGTAACCCCAGAATGGCAATTCTATGTCAGCCTCAACTACAAAGAGAAATCGTGGTTTTAAAAACAAGAAAGGGCCAGGCAGTAGTGGCACACACCATGAAACCCAGCACTTGCGGGCTGGAGATACAATTCAGAGGTTAAAAGCACTGGCTGCTCTTCCAGAGGTCCTGAGTTCAATTCCCAAGCAATCACATGGTGGCTCACAATCATCTGTAATGAGATCTGGCGCCCTTTCCGGGCATGCGGGCATACATGGAGGCAGAATGTTGTATACAGAATAAATAAATAAACCTTTTAAGAAATAATAATTTAAAAAAACCAGCACTTGGGAGGCAGAGGCAGACGGATCTCTGTGAGTTCAAGGCCAGCCTGGTCTACAGAGCAAGTTCCAGAACAGCCAAAAAAATAAAAATAAAAATAAGAAAAGAAACGAGAAAAGCAGCACACATCTATACTTGAGCATTCCAGAGGCAGAGCAATCATTGTAAACTCAAGGTCAGTCTTCGTGACCTTGGAAAATTCCAGGCCAGCCAAGGCTACACACCTGAACCCTGCAATTCCACCATCAGCATCTTGAAGACATAGTTTTGGAGAGTACAGTCCTTTAATGTCCTAGGGCTTATACAAGCAGGTGGAACCGAAATGTCCTGTTTAGTATTAGGAGAGATCTTGTCCATTTTTTCACTCCTTTCAACCATTTTGTGAGATTTACTTTCTCCACATCGGTCCTTTTCTGATGAATATGGAAAGGTATCTCATGATAGTTTCATTTTCTATCTCCCTAGCCAGTACTGAACACCTATCTTCCTTGAGCAATTTAGATAAATTGGTTTCGCTAATGTTTTTTTGTACTTTGAGGCTGTTACCAAATGTACTGAGGTCTTTGTGAAAAACTGAATCTCTTTTTTTTAGCACTTCTCTTAATTTATAGCAAAAATTTTTTTTTTTTGCCTTAAGGTATACTTTGTCAAGATATGTAATACTTGGTTTTATAAATGTTGTCATCTTTATCTTTTCCTAGCCTTTTATTTCCAAAATATCCAGCCTTATACTTTTACATGTGTCTTTCATTAATAGCAAAAAGATTTTTAAATTGTTTAAGGATGGTTCTTGGTTTTGGTTTGGTTTTTTGAGACAGGGTTTCTCTGTGTAGGCCTGGAACTCTCTCTGCAGACCAAACTGGCCCCAAACGCTGAGATCTGCCTGCCTCTGTCTCCTGAGTGCTGAGACTAAACACGTACACCACTGTGCCTGGCTTTAAGGTCTTCATTCATTCCTTTCTATTCTTTGAGTGGTTATCCCTACGCTACAATGCGCCTCTTCTAACATATCGAAGCCTGGCACGCTGGTCATGGTAGCACAGGCTGGCGATCACGCAGCGGAGAGCCGTTGGAGCTCCACAGCACGTGGCGCTGAGTCTACCTTACCAACAGCCAACCGCTGGTCTTTCCAGACAATGAAAGACCTGAGAGCATTTCCACTCCCAGGTGTTTTTCTGTGTCTATACTAATTCTCTACATATTAAAAGCCTGCAAGACATTGTTTTCTAAATCAGTGTTCATGTTTGTCTGTTTCTCTTTTCCTCACCATCCTTCCATTTTCCTGAAGGGGAAAAAAGCTACTTTATAAGAAAGCTTCTCATGTAAGAATTTCTCGGTTTTTGTCTGAAATGTCTTTATTTACCCTCACCATATTTGAAGATCAATGCTGGATATGGGACCTGGAGATGTAGCTCGGTTGGCAGAGCACTTGCCTAACACACACGAAGCCTTGGGTTCAATCCTAGCATGACATAAACCCACCATGGTTTCAGGTGCCTGTAGTGGAGACAAGCAGACAAGAAGCTGGAGGCCAGCCTGAGCTACTTGTCTTAACAAACAAACAAACAAAAACTGAATATAGAATACTAGGTTAATAAACTCCTTTCAGGATAATTTTCTATTCCAGAATTTTTATGGCTTTTTCAAATCTTGTTTGTAAAAACAAAAATGAATTACATGAATTCTGTGTATATACAAGGTTTCCAGTTCTCTACTGAATTGTAATTTCACCGAGGAATCTTAATTACTTTGGTATGTCTGACAGCTCTATCGGGAAACCCTCTGCATCTATATGGATCGACTGTTGCTTTTGTTGGTTCTCACTAAAGTTGCCATCTTCCTATGTCTGGTTACTTTGAACCGGTGCTTGTGGGAATCAGTGGCAGGGAATCAGTGGCAGGGAGCTGCTCTCCTCCAGAGGACGGTGACAGTTTCTACTAGAACCTGGAGGTACTGGGAGAGATCATCTTAATTCAATTTAACTAGAGGTATTGTTACCCTTTTGAAAAAGGATAAAGTCCATTTTGAAGGCCTTGAGCCCCAAATCTTGTCTCCTATCCTGAGAGGCTCTAGGACCCACCTCTACCCTCCACCAAGCTCTCATCAGTAAAGACAGACTTTTCAGAAGTCATGCTAGCAATGCATGACCTGGCCTCAAGCATAACTGGACACTTGATCCACTTGGACCAATTTCTTTCCATCAGGAATCCGGCTGACATTCAGAAACAGCTGGTCAGTTTCCATTACATGTAAACTTGGGAGCTAGAGGGCAGCTGAAGTAGAAAGCCAGTCAGAGGCAAAGAAAGCAAAGAACCACATGGAGATACTGAGTGTTTGAGTTCTTCAGGGGGCCTAGAAGCAACCTATTCATTCTTTGGCTCACTCACGTTTTCTGTGCCTTGTCCAGCTTATGATGATTTGGGGTGGAAACTGTCTTGTAACTAAGAGCAATGATGCTGTGAGAAAGGAACCAGTGAACTATTACCAGTGGATTCAGAGACAAACGAATAAATCAAGAGTCAACATGGCTTCAAAAAGCCATCAAGAGAAGCCACCTCCCAATTGTTTCTCAGTCAGCGATGCCCGTAGGATTTCCCAAACCCCTCTACCAGCAGGATCACTTCTGAGGAAAGCTCAACAGTAACCAGGAAAAGCTGTGGGTGCAAGCCAGATGGAACACGAGCACCCAATGGCAAGCAGCAGCTGTACAGCTGCTCAAACCCAGCAGAGCGGGCTAGCACCAGGACACCTAAGGACACTCCATGTTTAAAGATGAAAAGCTCCGGGAAGAGAGGCTGACAAAGAATCCAAAAGAACTGTCCCTGGGTTTCAGGACTGCAGATGAAAGTGTACTGAGGGCGGTGATGGAAACCAGGGTAGGAGGAGAGCATCTAGTGTCCAAGGGGAGGCAAATCTATGCTCGGCTTGATGTAATATCAACCAGGCCCAAAAAGAGAATACCCAAACTTTCGGTGTGTGGCAGGGAGGCGAGGGATCACACTAAAATACACAGACTATGTGGGAAGGTCAAAGCTCATTCTAAAGAGCTGGGGCTCAGAAGTTTGAGGGCTGGAGAGATGGTTCAGCAACTTGCTGCTCATTCAGAGGACCTGAGTTCAGCTCCCAGCACCTTTGTTAGAGAGCTCTCAGCCACCTGTAGCACCAGCTCCAGGGGATCCAGTGCCCTCTTCTGGCCTCCACAGGTATCTGTACACACATGGAATATTCTCTCTCTCTCTCTCTCTCTCTCTCTCTCTCTCTCTCTCTCTCTCTCTCTCTCTCTCACACACACACACACACACACAAATTTTAAAAGAAAGAAAAAGAAAAGTTTGCAAAAATCAGAAGTCAGGTAAAGGGAACAAGGACCAGTTCCTAATGGTTGTAAGAGTCTCATAACTGCTGTGACAGCAAGTTCTCACTGGGCATGGTGGCACATTCCTGTAGCCTCAGCTTACTTTTAAATGATGGGCAGAAGCCAGGCATGAAACATATCTGTACAGAACCTGGCACTGAGGGGGCTGAAGCAGGTGAATTACCATGGCTTGAAGTTGACCCTGGTCATACAGAAGGCTATCTACAATCTAATTAATCAGGCTAAAAGTCATAAAAATTAGAATGGTAATGAACAACTTGCTAAGCCTAGTTGGATTGGTAACTGATGAATATATAAAGTGATTTGATTTAAAGATGATTGAGGGTTGGGAGAGCAAGGCATCTACTACCCAGGTCCCTAGAGGTGAAGGTCAAACTAATTAAGTAAAGCTGACAGAAGGAACTGTTAGCCTGGGGAAATCTGGTGTGTTTAGAAATACTACTTTGGCAAGAAAAGAAACCTCTGTTAAGAGACAGCTTTCAGCACCTGCACTCTTTGTTTAGTTTTGTAAGAAAGCTAAGACAAAAAAAGGAGAGAGGGAGAGAGAGAGAAAGAGAGAGAGAGAGAGAGAGAGAGAGAGAGAGAGAGAGAGAGAGAGGTCAGAATGCAGGCTCTTTGAAATTACTAGTAAACACAGATCACCCAACAGACCAGCTGGTTACTCAAACAGTTAAACCCTGTGCAGGTTTTATACCAACAACTCTGAGGCTAACCTGCAATGGCAAAGGAAACACACAGAAATTCAGACTCTAATGAGCAGTCTCAGTTAAGAATTGTCTTTTTATTCTTCAACCAATTCAGTATCAATGACATACAAAAGCATATAAACAGATCATCATAAATAGTAACAGGAAGACACACAAACACTCATGAAGAAATCCAGCACAGGATCCCAGTGTGATTTCTCCATGTCTACTCACCAGTATAAGGTTTATTCTACAAGTTTCCCACGACTCAGCAAAAGCAGCTTTGTGGTTCTCAAAGTCCCATTAGAGTCGCAAACATAGGTGCTGATAAAATCATGTTTTGTATCACAGCCAGAGGAAGATTTTCAAAGACTCTGATTTTTCAGGCCATCACATCAGTAGACTTGTCATCAGGAAGCAACTTCACCAAAGGAAACGATTCTCTCCTCTCGGCTTCCTCAGGCTCTCCTTTGTGCAGGAAGAAGGGTGCCTTTTAAGAATACCCTCGCCCACCAACAGAGAATGGAGAAAAAGGCTGACCCCCTGCCACCTTCCAAATGCAATGCAGATCTGAAGAGAGGGACAGTGTTGTGGTCTCTATCTCATTCACAGCAAGCACATCCAGAAATATTCATACTGTTATCAAACACACTTTCACCCAGAAGACGTGGAAATGGGAAGAACCTAAACCGAACCAGACATTTCGTAGAAGTAAGTCAAAGTTTAAAGGAATCGCTCTCTTCTGTGAGTTACATGTCACGGTTCTTTATGGAAACAGAAGATTAAGGGCTTGTCTCCTGAAATGCTGCAGTCAGAGGCAGTCAGGGAATATAAGAAGCTTATGGCTTTAATTCACAGAACACAACAGTTCTCCATTATCTAGCCATGCTTCTCTGGTCATCTGTAAGAAACTAACACACTGGAAATCCAACTTTCACACTGAAAAAAGAATCAAACCAACTTCATACACAAGGTCAAAGGGCACTTAAAAACCCAAAACCTGACAATTGGGGAATTGTTCCATAAGGAGGCTTTTAAGCCTAGCAGGGTTCATTTATAATTTGCCGTGTGCCGTTTGAAGGGGTGATAGGTTTTGGAGCTAAAATACACTACCATAAAGACATAATACGTCAGTGAAGCCGACAAAGGCTAGGCATACACATCACATTTCAGATTCATATACAATACAGTGCTGACTTTAAAGGAAATCTTCTGGAGACATTAGAGGGAAAAGATAACAGGAAAGGATTTATGAAGGAGGATTTAGTCCAAAGCTAGTCCAATGAATATCTACCAGCAGGACCTCCAATGTTTTATCTCCAAAGAAATGATCTAATAAGTCATAAAATGACCACATGTACATTTGGGACATACATGCTCCTGAGTACAGTGTGCCTTGGACATACTGGCTTTACTCGTCACTTGAGGACTGGGTGTTTCTGGCTTCAAAGATTGTCCTATTATATTTTAATTAGCCAGTTAACACGGCTGAGGCTGCTCCCTGTGTGAAGACAGACTAGACTCACAACATAATTTGATCTGGTAAAGACAAACAGTAGGGGAATGAGAAGTTTCCAAGGTCTTCTTACAAAACCTTTTCCCTCATTTGAAAACCTCTGCCAATCGTTTAATAGTGTTTCAAAACAGAAAGCAAAACTGGCTGGGAAATGCCCATATTCTCATTGTTTACTAGCATAAAACAAATGAATTCATAGATGTTGCTCAATTATTTCTCAAAAACCAAATGTGAATGTTTAATCGTGTAACTTAAGAACTCGATTTTTCCACATTCCTTTATATAGAGTTAGCATCTGTAAATTGAGACTCTTTTTGGACAATCATGCAAATTTAATTTGTCCCTGGAAACAAAAACACAACCTAACAGATTAACAAAATATGTCCTGTAGACAATATTTTTACTGTGAATTTTTCTCCACTGTTACCATTTTTATCCTTTAGTAAACAAACTAATCTTAAGTTTATGTATTTTGAGTTTACAAAGAGCTAAACTCTTAAAGCGATTAGGAAAGACTGTATCAAGTCACCCTACTTTAACTTCTGAGCTGGCTCCACTCTTTTCAAAAGTTAATTCTAAAAAAATGTGAATAATTATTATCAAGTTATATGAGCGAGAGACAGCTCGGCTGCCATAGATGCTCCTGTAAAACTAAATAAAGATTTTATTATACCACACACACAAAAAGCATTTGGTACAGAAAAGGCAGTTTTCGGTTATTCTGCTGAGAATTTCTTTCCATGATTTCTCCCATTAAAGTATAGTTTTCAAAGCAAGCACCACGACAAAGGAAGCATCTAATTAGTCCATTTTCTTCTGATCCAAGAATGCTGAACATTTACTGTCCCATCTGTAGCTGTATCAGCAGGGTAATGAACACAGTTTATATTACTTAACTATTCTTTGAACTCCAAGAACTGTTGAAGTCTTTTCTGATGTTCTGCAGATGCTTGCACAGCACTAAATGAAACATAAATGCAAAGCATAAGCTTTATTTTACATTAAGCATATTAAGTGAACCACAGAGCGCAGAGTCAATATTTTTCAAAACAATTAAAAATGAATAGAAATCTTCACTTATTTAGTACTTCTGAAAAGGCTGGATGAAAACCTTTTTCAATCTAATGAAGGCAAGGGCTTGCATTGGGCAATGGCATGTTTCTACCGTCTGAAAGACCAGAGCAAATTCAGACTGACAAGTGCAGGCAGCGCTCTAACCTGCTCCACTACAGAACCTGCTGTGCAGAGTTCCAGGCCCTGCAGTAGATTTTCTGGATTTTATTATTTTATTCAAACCAGATTTAAACATTATCTTTGAATTGTGGAGTATTTGAATTGCCTTTAATATAAAATCCTTTAAACTAAAATGTTTGGTTAAAACACAATAGATTCCATTAATCGTTTTCAAAGGTAACAGCTTGGTGGCTTGGATTTATTTCTCCCTTTGAACATACACTATGTTATGGATGGGGACTCAGTTCTCCCTCACAAAAGCATGTTATCTTGGCAGAATGCAGGCAAATACACCCTACAACTAGTACACAACTTCTTTGTAAACTTTTGAACAAAAATTGAATATAACAAAAATGTTGATTTTTATAGTTGTTGTTTTGAGACAGGGTTTCTCTGTGTAACAGCTCTGGCTGTCCTGGAACTCGCACTGTAGACCAGGCTGGCCCCAAACTCAGAGATCCGCCTGCTTTTCCCTCCTGAGTGCTGGGATTACAGGTGTGCACCACCACGACCAGTGGTTTTCTAGCTTTTTTTTTGGGGGGGGGGGGTGTCAAGACAGGGTGACAGGGTTTCTCTGTAGCTTTGGGGCCTGTCCTGGTACTAGCTCTTGTAGACCAGGCTGTCCTCGAACTCACAGAGATCCACCTGCCTCTGCCTCCTGAGTGCTGGGATTACAGGTGTGCACCACCACCGCAACCGTCCAGCTTCTAGTTCTTCATTAAGATTCCAGACACCTGAAGATCACCCTTTTCAGTACCAAAGAAATCCTGTTTTAATGCCTTTGCTACAGATTATCCTACAATGCCTCTTGATCATCTCTGCTTCCTGATCCCCAAAGAAACTCCAATGGAGCCACTTCACTGTGAAAGATGCCACCTAGGGAGGTACTCATGAGGTGGCTGTCACTAACTAACCAACATCTTGCCCCTTACTTAACTCTCCCTCCACTAGTAGGCAGAGAATTGTTCTAAGCTCTGTCACTCAGTACATTTTGATGCTATAAGCTGGAAGTAAACCAAATTTGCCTAATTATGAGACAATGGAGCTGGCTACAGTGGCTCACATCTGTTATCTCTGCATTAAGGAGGCTGAAGCAGGCAGAGCTCTGAGTTGGAGCCTGGCCTACATAGCAAGTTCCAGGACAGTCAGGGCTACATAGAGAGACGCTATCTCAAAAACCCAGAGTTTCCCTCATCTGTATCTGGTTCTCAGGGCAGAGCTCTGGGTGAATAATCACACACGTAATTTACACAGGCATAACACATATTGTATGCTTGGCTTTACATAGATAAATGATTCCATTTTTTTCCTCTATCAACAAACAAACAAAGCAAAGTCGGAGCCTAAATACCATCTACAGGTTCATCTACAGGGACCACATGGCTCACTAGTTAAGAGTGCAGACACTGTAGCTAGAACCAGAGTTAGCAAGATCTGGTCTGAATGCTGGCTCTATAACTGGCTACCTGGATGACCCAACCTTGGCTAAGCTGCTTCAGGAACTTCCCCACAACCACAGACAGCAATCCTGTAATCAGACATAAACCCACATGTTTTAGCAACTCCAGAACTAAGACTCTTCCTATTGTTCCACCCTGTCCTGACTATGCTCATTGGTGTCAGTGACATAAAATATGGCTTTCCTCAGAGGAAAGAGAAAAACAGAACTTCATTCTCAGAACTTTCAATCAGCCACCTACCTACCTTTCTTAGCTAATAAACCCTTATCTCCACCCCCATGCGTCCACTTTTGCTGTCAGTGGACACAGTAGACACACACACCTACTCATCTTCTATATCACCAGTGAGGACATTTGGAGCACATCCTATATGCCAGCTCACATCCTAGAAGCAGACTAGTGCTGTAAATGGAAAGAGGGCAGATTTTGGGGGGAGGTGAGAAAGGGTTTCCCTGTGTAGCCCTGACTGTCCTGGACCTCACTGTAGACCTTGCTGATCTTGAACTAAGAGATCCGCCTGCCTCTGCCTCTCAAATGCTGGAATTAAAGGTGTGCACCACCACCACCTGGCCTAAGAAGACAGAATTCTTAGAGCAAGTATGACTGCCTTTCAGATTCACATTCTGGTATAAATGTGCTGTCTGACAAGACTTAACTGCTCTGTGCCTCCGCTGACACACCTATGTAATTAGGATAACCCCTGTCCCTCACAAAATTATTGAGAAAAAGAAACAAAAAGCTACAATCCATGCCATCATATTGGACAGCAAAGTTTGTTTGCTTTTAAACAAACGTCTCAATGATACATGGTCATTTACAGTCCTTTTCTATTCTTACACAGAACCAACGTGTGCCCGGAATATCTGCTACTGCTACTGCCTTGTGCCATGGAAGCAAAAGAAAACAAAAGCAGGCGGTACACAGTATTCTGTTACTGACTGCATACAGACAGGCGGGACAACCTCTCATGCCCTCTAGAACTCATTTCTAATTACAATAAACACGGCTTAGTTAGGAAACCAGTATCCTTCATCCTGTCCAGCTAGAGCATTTCATGAGAGCAAAGCAGTAAACATCAATGAAAACTAAATATAAACAGGCCTGGCATTTGTGGTTTCTCTCTGGTTCAGTTTCTGAAGGTGTTGTGATCTGCCGGTGTTTTTCCAGCATGATTCACAAAACACCACAGCCTCATTTATGGAATATTCTGCTCACCCAAGTACCCAAGTCTTAGTTTCCTGACCAAAATGTAAAAAGAGAATTATTTTTAATATGGTTTCTGGAAAGGCACTTAGTATTTTTTTTCTCCTTTAAGGTTCTTTTGGTAACTTAAATGTATCAAATATATCATTCATATATATATTTGCTGCTTTTACAACTTTCTATCATTTGAAAGACATTCCCAAAGATAATCATAAACAAAAATTTTAAACATAAATACCAAGTCTATATGTAAGCTCTATTCACAGAGAACCATCAAACACCTATAAGAAAACCTTGATCCACAAACCTTCTTGTACCCAGCTCTCAGAACTCCTGAGCTAGGCCATCAGTGTGGATCAGATGGGTAAACTTACTTCAGATGTTCACCAAACGTTGTGGCTATGCGGTAGATAGCAGTTTTCAGTGAGGCCCTGAAGGCAAATCTTAATGTTTTGTAGGAGGAGTCCACAAGGCTTCCTGAAATTCGGGGTGGCTTACTAGAAGCATGAGGCAGCTTGAAGTACTTGTCGACAGCCTAGACCAGGAAGAAAGAAAACACAGTTCAGATCATTGTGAAAGCCAGGGTAGGCGAGGCTTGAGATGTCACAGTGGGAAAAGGCACTTGCTGTAAAGCTGAATGACCTAGGTTCACTGGAGGTCACTCCCTGGACCCACACAGGAGAGAAATGACTCCTACAAGTTGCCCTCTGACTTCCTCATGCCCTGTCCACACATATAAATGTAATAAATAAATAACTTTAAAAAGTCAAGTCAGTCTAACAAAATTTTTATTATAGATAATGTACACATCTACAAAGTCATGTATGTTCCTCAGTGAATAGTCACAACACTTTGAAAACACCTGTCCAGGACATCTCAAGTTTCCAGGGCCCAGCGAAGTCCCAAGACCCCATATTCTGCTTATCACTGGTGACAGAGGATGGCTTTAATCCTAATCTCAGCAAAAAAGACCAGAAGAAAGCCATGACTAAGCTACTTTTCCTTTTCTTTTTAATTCTAAATTAGGTTTTACAGGTCTAGAGGATGAGCGCCAGTGAGCAGTAGTACCTGGGACAAGACAGCCTACACAGCGAAACTCACTTTATTTACAGTTGATAACAATTAAAAAAATGAAAGGCCAAGAGCAAATAATTTAATTTTTAAAATTTATTTTTATTTTATGTGCACTTATTTTATTTTATACTTATTTTATGTTTTGCCCATATTTTTGTCTCTGTGAGCTTGTTAGATCCTGGAGTTACAGTTGTTAGCTGCATTTGGGTGCTGGGAATTGAATCTGGTCCCCTGGAAGAACAGTCAGTGCTCTTAACTGCCTCATCTCTCAGCCCAAATAATCTAATTTTAAGACAGCAATTACTACAGTAGGAGGAGAGAGAAGCACAGCTGAAGGATGCTAGCCTACAGCAGCCAGAGTGCCCGGTAAGGAGGATGTCATGGGCCCGGTACTCACAGCCACACACAATCACCAGGACTGAAGGAACCCCAGCCATCGTGTTTTGAATTTCAAGAGCCCTTGTATGTCATCTTGTTGTTCTTTCTTATTTTAGCACCCTATTTTTGCTCAAGGATATGCTATCCCTTATTCCTTTGTTTTTTGGTTGTTTTTTTTTTTTTTTTAATACTTTCTTCCCTTTGCTTCCTTTGGTCTCTATCAGCCATATTAGAGCTTCTCCTCAGAAAGCCGGAACTGTTTGGCTCCTGAGTGCAAGTGGAACTTCCCAAGGAGCTGACTAAAGCTTCCTGAAGCTGACAGGCTTCCCGGAAGGTGATCAGCATGGACTCTGAGGTGAACGCCACACTCAGTCATCTCAAGTCTTTATCCCTAGATCACCCTGAGAACAGTCGTCTACTATCCTGTGTGAAGGGCTGGGCCCCAGTGTTCAATGGAACTCACCTTGTGCATAGTCTCACACTGCCAGGCCCCTCCCAGTCCAGGCCCACGTCCTGGCCTCTAGAGGATGGCCATCAGGCTGGGGCAGGGAAGGAGCAATTAGCAGCAGAGAACCTAGGTCCTAACTGGTTGGTTTCTGAACCTCCTTTGGTGCCTGGTCTTGGTTGCAAAGGTAACAAGCGCCCTTCCCACTGCCAACTTAGGATGCGCCTCTGGGGTCTGCTACACCTATCAACATCTGCTTACCAGCCCCACAAACTGAGCAGCTATTGATCCCGCCACTGCTTATGGATTATGTATTTTAACAACTCTTTTACCATACCTAGAATTTTGGAAAAGGAACAAAATTTGATGTACATGTTGAATGTATCCTGGTAACTTCTAGTCCAATCATTTGTTCTTTCACAATGGTCACTTACTAGAACTATTTCCTAAGACTAGGCATAGTTCAAATACTTTTAGGCAGCATGGGAGGTGGTGTTCAGAGAAACAATTTGGAGAGGTTATTCTCATTGTAATTTCCTCACACACTTGATGTTATGCTTTATACCAAGAAAAAACGGCCATCATTCTTTACTATCTGGATCCACTGAACTTTTGACTTTTATAGTCTAGTTACATTACCGCCTGGATTCCATTCCTAGTACCATACACACATAAGCATGTATGTGCAGGCACTTGCACACGCACGCACGCATGCACGGGCACATACAAGCCTTTAATACACCAATGGAAGAATGACATGATAATGTGAAATAACTACGCAAACTAAGTCAGAATATAAAGGTAGCAAGTTCAGTTTTTATCCAGTATTTTGCAGTTTTAGCCTAAAAGCAAAAACAATTCAGGGTGTTACTATACAATCCTGACAGACCTGGAACTTGCTGTGTGGACCGAGTTGGCCTTGAACTCAGAGATCACCCCCTTCTGACTCTTTTTTGCCACTTTGTAAGGTCTGGGCTCACACGCCTGGTTCATTTTTCAAGATGTAAGGTAAGATGCACCTGAAATGGGAAATACCCTCTGTATGCAATGAGCTGCCCAACAGCGGCCATGCAAAATCTGAAACACATTTTGTCCATAAATGCTGATTTAAAATCGAAAGTATATCCCTAATAGGACCAAGTGCATCAAATAGTTCTAGCTGTTATGTTTGTGGAATCAAAATACAATTATATTTAAATTTCAGAATCTTGAAGAGATCACAGACATTTCCTTTGCAATATAATTACAAACAACTTCACTGTGAGATTTATAAATACAAACCCACAAGACCCACACAAGGACTGCAATCACCTCATAATCGCCCCTTTTCTTATCTGAACAACTGCATTATTTGCTAGACTCTTGTAAATTATGCTAAGTTTGGTACACAAATATTATATAGATGAAGGAAAACTGCCATGTATCGTCTTTGCGGAATAGATAACTACTTTATAAAATATTGTAAGACCAGAAAAAAATATTATGGGATGTTCTTCCTGTGGAGTGACTTGCTAGCGACACTACTGTATATAGTCTCCTTTTTCTTAAAAATATACTGTTCTCCTTGCCAGGCGGTGGTGGCACACGCCTTTAATCCCAGCCCTCAGGAGGCAGAGGCAGGCAGATCTCCGTGAATTCGATGCCAGCCTGGTATAAAGAGTGAGTTCCAGGATAGGCTCCAAAGCTACAGAGAAACCCTGTCTCAAAAATAAAATAAAATGAAAACAAAAACTGTTTTAGAGCTCAGAATAGAGTCCACCAGGTAAGAGAACTCACAACCAAGCCTGATGCACGAGTGCAATTCTCAGGACCCACATGGTCAAAGTGGTCTAGACACCTCATAGACATACACAAAAGTGTAATAAAGTTCTTAAAATATAAATTGTTCTAGAGCCAGGAATAGTGACACAAGCTTATAATTGTGAAGACAGGTGGACTCCTGGAGCTCACTGGTCATTCATGCCAACAAAGAACCCTATCAAAAAGAAAGTTGAGGATATTCTTTGGCCTCTACAGTGCATACAAATCACACACACACAGAAAGAGAGAGAGAGAGAGAGAGAGAGAGAGAGAGAGAGAGAGAGAGAGAGAGAGAGAAGACCGATCTGTCTGAAGTCTTTTTTCATGTATGAAAATGACACGTATGACATGGTGTACTTGTGCAGGTCAGAGGACAATCTCAGGTATCAGACCACACCTTCCACCTTAAGACAGTTGTCACTAAGTCAGATAGCCAAGGGACTTTCAGGGATTTTCCTGTCTGTCCCCGCCTCCCATCTTTTCATAATCAGACTGAGATTAAAGATGCAGACCGAGGCTGGAGAGACGGCTCAGCAGTTGAAGAGCACGGGTTGCTCTTCCAGGACCAATGCTTAATTCCACATCCATACAGCAGCCCACAACCTCCAGTTCCAGAGGAGCTAACACCCTCTTCTGGCTTCCGCAGGCACTAAGTATGCAAATGGTATACAGATATAGATGCAGGCAAAACACCCATACACACAGAATCATTTCTTAATAATGAAGAAAGTGATGTGCACTACCGTGCTCAGCTTTACATGGGCTGAGCTCTCAGGATCTGAACCAGGCCCACATGCTTACATAGCAAGTGCTTTACCCACTGAGCCATCTCCCCAGACCTGTCCGTCATTTTTTTTTTATATTTATTTATTTATTATTTATACAATATTCTGTCTGTGTGTATGTCTGCAGGCCAGAAGAGGGCACCAGACCTCATTACAGATGGTTGTGAGCCACCATGTGGTTGCTAGGAATTGAACTCAGGACCTTTGGAAGAGCAGACAATGTTCTTAACCACTGAGCCATTTCTCCAGCCCCCCTGTCTGTCATTTTTGGAGAGGGTCTTTCTATGCTTTGGAAGCCCATCTGTAGTTCATGTGCGGTGCTGGCTGGCTTCAAGCCAGCATTTCTCCTGCCTCAGCTGCCCAAGTGTAAGATTACAGGTTGCACCTATATGCCTGCTTTCCAATTCTTGTAAGATCAGTGTCATCAAAACCATGAGGTTTCAGAGCCACGTTGCCAAACTCAACAGCCACTAGTCAGCCATAGCTGCCGAGAACTTGAACTGTGACAGCACGAAATTGAGATAAGCTGTACAGTGAGCAACACATGACATTTCCAAAGGAAGTGTGAAAAAAAAGAATACAAAATACCTGCCAGATAGTTGTGCCACACATCTGTAATCTCAGAATTCAGGAGGCAGAAACACACAGATCTCTGTGAGTTCGAGGCCAGCCTGATCTACAAATCGAGTTCCAGGACAGCCAGAGCTGTGACACAAAGATACCCTGTCCCAAAAACACAAAATAAATAAATAAATAAATAAATAAGTCCCCCACAAAAACCAATTTATCCTGATTACAATAAAATGACTGAGCTAAGTAAAATAAATTAACACTGGTTTCCATTATTAACAACTACAGTCTGTTTATGTAACTACTAACAAATGTAACTTTACAAAGATGAGCTATTGCTGCCTGGCTCTGCACTCTTCTGGTTTGTCTAAGTAACTCCTGTAATAGGAGTGGCATTATCCTCTGCCATTCTCAACACAAGGTTTTTGCTGCTGTTTTTGAAAAGAAAGAAGGAAAATTCTTTATTCAGGATAAGAGATGGCTCAGCAATCACAAACACTAGCTGTTCTTGGAGAGGACTGAGGTTGGTTCTCAGCACCGCATAGCAGCTCACAATCACCTGTTACCCCAATTCTAGGTGCTTCAGTGTTCTCTTCTTGTCAACATGGGCAACAAGCCACACGTGGTGCTCATATACACATGTAGGTAAAGCACTCATACACATTTTTTTTAAAAAAAAGCTTTAAAAATCTTGGATTTTTTGTTTGTTTGTGAGACAGGGTGTGATATTGGCTATGCTGGAACTTGCTATGTAGACCCCGCCTGCCTCTGCCTCCCATATGATGGGACTAAAGAAATGCACAGCACACTCAGCTAAAGAAGTTTTTAAAAGCCTTGGAAAAAAGAAAGCATATTTAACAAGTGGTGCAGGTATAAGTGGATATCAACATGCAGAAGAATGAAAATAGACCCATATCTATCACCATGCACAAAATTCAAACCCAAATGGATCAAAGACCTCAATATAAAGCCAACCACTCTGAACCTCATAAAAGAGAAAGTGGGAAGTACACCTGAATGCATTGATACAGGAGACCACTTCCTAAATATAACCCCAGTAGCACAGACACTGAGAAAAACAATTAACAAATGGGACCTCCTGAAACTGAGAAGCTTCTGTAAAGCAAAGGACAAGGTCAACAAGACAAAATGACAGCCTACAGAATGGGAAAAAAAAATCATCAAACCCGCATCGGATAGAAGGCTGATCTCCAAAATATACAAAGAACTCAAGAAATTGGTCATCAAAAGAACAAATAATCCAATTTAAAAATGGGGTACAGACCCAAACTCTCAACAGAGGAATCTAAAACAGCTGAAAGACATTTAAGGAAATGCTCAGCATCCTTAGTCATCAGAGAAAAACAAATCAAAACAACTCTGAGATTCTACCTTACACCTGTAAGAATAGCAAAGACCAAAAACATTGATGACAACTTATGCTGGAGAGGTTGTGGGGAAAAGGGAACACTCCTGCATTGATGGTGAGAGTGCAAATTGGTACAGCCCCTTTGGTTGTCAGTATGGCGATTTCTCAGAAAATAAGGAAACAACCTACCTCAAGAATCAGCAATATCACTTTTGGGTATATACCCAAATCCGCTCAATCATACTACAAGGACATGTGCTCAACTATGTTCAAAGCAGCATTGTTTGTCATAGCCAAAACCTGGAAACAACCTAAATGTCCCTTGCCAAAGAATAGATAAGGAAATTGTGTTACATTTACATAATGGAGTACTTACTACAGAACGGAAAAAAATAATGACATCTTGAAATTTGTGGGCAAATAGACAGATCTAGAAAACATCATATTGAGTGAGGTAACACAGATCCAGAAAGACAAGTATCATATGTACTCACTCCTAAGTATCTTTTAGACATAAAGCAAAGAAAACCAGCCTACAATTCACAATCCCAGAGAACCTAGACAACAATGAGAACCCTAAAAGAGACATACATGGATCTAATCTACATAGGAAGTAGAAAAAGACAAAATCTCCTAAGTAAACTGGGAGCATGGGGATCATGGGAGAAGGGAGAAGGAGAGGGGAGAGTCAGGGAGGGGAGGGGAGAAAAATATATAGCTCAACAACAACAATAAAAAAGTTTTTAAAATCTGCTTACCAATTGCACTCAATGGAACCTTTATGAATATGTAACTACAAAAATGTGTGTATAAACTTCTTATATAGTGTTTCTTAAAATCACATGATTTTTAACATTCTTCTGTTTTATTAGTTTCTTACCAGAAATGGAGGAAAATGATTATTAATAATAAAATAATTTGGGGCTGGAGAGATGGCTCAGTGGTTAAGAGCACTGTTTGCTCTTCCAAAGGACCTGGGTTCAGTTACCAACACCCACATGACAGCTCACAACCATCTGTAACTCCAGTTTTAGGGAACCTACTGACACCCTCATACAGACATACATGCAGGCAAAATGCCAATGCACATAAAATAAAATATTTTTAAAAAACCTAATATAATTTTTAGGATGACAAACAACAAATTGTTCAAGATACTAGAAACGTCAAATCATTGTGCTCCCATAATATACCTGCCCTTGGATTTAAAAGGATCCAAGATATCTGAAGGGTAACTGCAAGAAAATTATTTTATTAAACTTTTAGTAATTGTTCTTTAAAAGGCTTCTAATTAGGAGTAAACCCCCAAACTCCCAGTCTCTTGTGTGTAGTGTGCTGACTTTCCCTTAGCTGCTCTCCACCTTGTTTCCCAAGGGAAGTCTCTCTCTGAACTTGTTCATCAGTTCAGCTAGGCTGGCTGGCCCACGTGCTTCAGGAATCTGCCCATCAGAGTCCTTCTCCCAAGGACGTGATTCCAGCCACATGCTGCCACACTGGGCTTTTTTCCTGGGTCCTAGAGATCCAAATTCAGAACCTAAAGCTTATATAGCAGGTATTTACTCCAGTCCAAAGCATCGATCTTTACAGTTAGAACGGCAAATGCACTGGGTTCCATCAAGCAGCCAGCCACCCTCTTGTCACTATCACCACCAGCCTCCACGTGAAAACGGACAGAGAGGCCTCAGGCTCAGGGACTTCAGCAAACAATAGTATCTACAGACACATTAAAACCATTGACTTTTCTTACTTTAACTGCCTTACCCCAAATAAGAAAGAAAGAAAGAAAGAAAGAAAGAAAGAAAGAAAGAAAGAAAGAAAGAAAGACCGACCTGAAAACTAAAACCTTTTACCGCTCCTTTGGTGGCAGAAACTGACCTGAACTTACCTCATGTGGCAGAAAACCCTGACCCGAGCTGACACAGGTTATTTATAGTCCTCATCCCACGCCCCACCCACTACACGTGCTCAGCTACTTCATGGGAGGAAAAACCACTCCGTTTTCTTCTTAGGGGATCTACCTCAGACACTAAGTATGTTTAACTCTAAAATGGCACACTTCAAAGGATTTTTAGAGGCTGGAGAGATGAGCAGGGCTCAATTCACAGAACCAACACAGCAGCTCACAAATGTCTGAAACTCCAGCTCCAGGAGATTCTATACCCTCATACAGACACACATGCAGGCAAACCACCAATGCACATAAAAAAAATCATCATTAAAAAAAGAATTCTTAATCTGAATTCTAAAATATATAATATGGGGGGGAGTGGGGGGAGTGGGAGGGTGTTGGGAGGGGGGGCGGAAATGGAAACTTTTATAATTTAATAAAATTTACTAAAAAAAAAAAATAAAATAAAATATATAATATGGCTTAGGATACCATAGTATCTTAGATCTGTATTCTACCTATGGGAAGCCAAACTAGATTTTTCCTTTTAACAATAGGTATGTTTTCTTTAGGTAATTAACCTAAATGGAATGACTTAATACTAAATAGATAAAAGTGCAAGTGATTAAGTAGGGCGAGTACAACGAAAGAATGTGGTTAGGAGCGACTAAGGTCAAATGTATGAAGGGGGTTTAGTAGCAGGTTCAGCATAGACAACTGTGGTTCACAACAACCAATGCACTACCTACAGTTAAAACTAAACTCTTGTCAGCCGTGACTCGCATGAGCATCCACTGAGCACGTCTCTTATACACTGAACGTGGTCCTTGCTCTCCACTCAGATGACTACCGAGTATCTCTGATGGAGAAGAGTGAGCAGTAACACCCAGTACAACATCCTTGGAGAAAAGTTTAAAGCTGCTTATACTTCGGGCCTAAGGAAGCCTACAAAGAGGCTACACGGTTGTACATGAGCTAAATGTCTCCAAGAGGACAAAAGGGCCTTTGGCTGAAAAGCACTCTTTTCACTCTTTTCAAAGTACTGACTTGGCTAAAATATGACAACAATTACTGTGTGCCAGCACCTGAGGGAAGTGCTTCAAAAGTGTCATCTCAAATAACAATCTGCTAAAGCAGCCACACTTAACAAGCTATGCTCATACCAAAAGCACCTGCTACTTACCATGCTCTCAGCTCCTCAATAAACCATTCTAGACCCTTTATAGTTATTTCTGATAATCCTCATGATTATGTAAAGAACAGAAATATGAGTATCTCAATCTAAAATTTAGAGGTCCAAAATATTTTGAAATCCTGAAATGCTCCAAAATGGATTTTGGGCTATTTCAGATTAGGAACCTCAACCACTAAAGTCTATCCAAATATTCTCAAATCTGAAACATCTCAACCTCAGGTGGCATTCCTTAGCCACCGTCTACCTTGTTTTATGAGGGGGGCCTCTCGAGCGGAGTTAGGCTGACCAGTGAGCCCCAGGATGTCATCTTTGGACTATCAAGCATCCCTGGCTGTTCTGTGGTGACTGAGGATCAAGTTCACACCCTTACACTTATGTGAGAAGCACTTTACTTACTGAACTATTTCTCCCCGCAGAACCTGAAACCCTTTCAGTACCAAGCATTTCAGAAGTGAGAACTGACATGAATAAGATACTGATCTCAGAAAGGAGTGAGCTGTCCCATGCGGTGTCTCCTAGACTGCTTCCTTATAGCACTACCAAAGGTTCTTTGGGAATTTAGAGAAAAATGTTCCTTTCAATTCAAAGCTCTGTTCCACAGAGAGAGTCCTGTCCCACAGCACCGGAGAGAAGACAGCACAGTGCTAAGAACAAACTGGGTGGCTGAGCTCTATGCAGGGGTGGTCCACTTCACCATCCTCACCTGGGAACTACTCCAATCATCCAGATATGCTCCTATAATGTACCCTTTTATACATTTCCTAATTTCTTTTTTTTAAATATTTATTTATTTATTATGTATACAATATTCTTGTCTGTGTGTCTGCCTGCAGACCAGAAGAGGGCATCAGATCTCATTTCAGATGGTTGTGAGCCACCATGTGGTTGCTGGGAATTGAACTCAGGACCTCTGGAAGAGCAGGCAATGTTCTTAACTGCTGAGCCATTTCTCCAGCCCCCACATTTCCTAATTTCTAACATGGATTTGGAGCCTCTAATTATTAATGGAGTCTTGTCTTTGGTTTTGTTTTCCTGAGACAAGAGTTTCTCTGTATAGCCGTGGCTATCCTGGAACTCATTCTGTAGACTGTCCTAGAATTCAAGAGATTCCCCTGCCTCTGCTTGCCAAATGCTGGGATTAAAGGTGTGCACCACTCCCACCCAGATAATGGAATCTTGAATGCAAAGAAATGCAAAAACCATCTTTTCCAATAAAACCCAACTATGTTTGACTCCAGCTCTGACATTCTGGCAGTTGTCTAAAGAAAGGAAGTGAAGAAACGTATACCTTTGCCAAGCCTTCAAGAGGGAATCTGATATGTTGAGTCCTAAGCCCAGCTGCCAATTCTGACTCAACCACTTACTGGGTATGATCTTGATTGAATAAATCATAGCAATATGTCTTTCAAGAGGAATTCAGTCGTGCAAAACAAGCCTTGTTTCAACTTCCCAAGCTGTTACAAACATTTTCATAAAGCATTTCTTTTGGAGTATTACACACAAGTTAGGACAAACTACATAAAATTCTAGAGAAACGAGATATATACCCTACTGGTGAAAATTCTCTGGGCCTTTATGAAACTGACATTTCCACTATCAACTTGATTGGATTAAGGATCACCTAGGTGACACACCTCTGTGCGTGTATGCGGGAGGGGTTTCCAGAGGTTTAACTAAGGAAGGGTGACTTGCCTTGAATGTGGGTGGCACCATCCCAGGGACACAGACATGTTGAGACTGAATAAAGAGAACAAAGCGACTGACAAATGACCACTGGCATTCTCTTTTGCTTTTTGGTTGGTACCACCATGCCTTCTTTGCCATAATGGACTGTGTACCTCTGAACCTAAGCAACCCCTTCCTCCCTTAAGTCGCTGTTTGTCGGAGTCACAGTGATAAGAAAATTAACTAATATACCTTCAAACTTAAAGTTCTGGCCTGCAAGAACGTTTTTTTCCCCCACCTTTATTTCTTCCCAACTTTTTTGTCTTGAAGAAAGCCATTGGTCACTTTAATCCATTTCTTTTTCTTTCTTTTTTATTTTTTTAATAATTTAACGTTATTTTATGTGCATTGGTGTAAAGAAGTTAGATCCCCTGGAACTGGAATTACAGTTGTGAGCTGCCGGAACTAAACCTCGGTCCTCTGGAAGAACAGCCAGTGCTCTTAACTGCTGAGCTACCTCTCTAGCCCCTCAAATTCATTTCTATGCCTCATTTCCAAAACTATCTTAGTTTAGGGCCAGCAAGACGGATCTATGGGTTAAGGTACTTGCTGAACCTTGTTGAACTGAATTTGGTACCTAGGACCCATATGGTAGCAGAAAACCAATTCCTGCAAATTGTCTTCTGACCTGCATCATACAGGCATGTATGCAAGCATGTACAAACACATATACTCAAACGTAAGACCCCCCCCCCCACAATCTTAGTTTAGAATCATCTGTTACATTCTGTCACCATTCTGCAGTTCTATAAATAGAATCCTTATAACAGTAACTAGGTTTTGGCTGTTGTTTTTGTTTGTTTGTTTTTGTTTTGTTTTTCAAGACAGGATTAATCTGTGTAGCCCTCCCTGACTGTCCTGGAATTTTCTCTATAGACCAGGCTGGCTCCAAACTCACAGAGATCTACCTGGTTCTGCCTCCTGAATACTGAGATTAAAGGTGTCCCACCACCACCCAACTTCAGTAATCAGCTCTTGGTGTGGCTCTGTTTGAGCCTGCAAGCTTCTGTTGGAAAAGAATCATATGTGTCTTTTCCACTCTGTATGTCATTCCATGGTAACTCCTAGATAGTTAAGTCTCTGTTGGATAAAAGGATCTGTGAATGGAATAAATTTTAATATTCTAAAATAAAAATCTAACTTGCAGAAGATAAGGCAAAAAACTACAGGACTGACCTCCTGTATCAAAGTGACACTGCCTTTTCAGAACGAGGCTCTCCAGATGAACAGGACCAGGAGCTTGATGGTGCGAGTGGTCACCCAGTGTGAAGAAATACAGTCTAGGCCATACAACTGCCCACTGACTCTTCTCCCCTGCTACTGGGTAATGCAGCTCAGGGATTTGCCTTTGAGCATACTAAACAAGTGCTCTACCACTGAGCTAATCCTCAGCCCTCTTGATACTCTAATTTTGAGATAGGGTCTCATTAAGCTGCCCAGGCTAATCTTGAATTCATTTTATAGCTTAGGTGAGCAATAAAGTTGCAGTTCTCCTATCTCATCCTCCCAAAGAACTGAGATTTTGTGCCTGCACTATTAGGCCCAATTTGACCAAAAAGAAGAAGAAAGAAGGAAGGAGGAGGAAGGAAGGAGAGGAAAGAAGAGAAGGAGGAGCAGGAGAAGAAGGAAAAAAAGAAAGACGAAGAAAGAAGAAAGAAGAAGGAAGAAGGAGGAAGAAGACAAAAAAAGAAGAAAGGAGGAGGAGGAATAAGACGATAAAGATGGAATTTTTTAAAGACAGGATGTCACTATGTAGTTTTGGCTGTTCTGAACTTGCTATATAGACCAGGCTGCCCTTGGACTCATAGATCCACCTGCCTCTACCTAAAGAGTGCTAGGATTAAAAATGTACACCACCACGCCTGGCATCAAAATAGTTCAATGGTGTATTTTACATTATACATTACCATAACTAAATTTTTTATAATTAAAAAAATATTCATCTTGGCCTACAACATTTTACCTCTAAGGACCTCTTTCAAAGACAGCAACAAAAATAACTGAATTTCAACAAGAAGACTACCCACTGATAACAAATACCATGAACTCAGTAATGCTCTCATAGGAATTTCTATTTTAACTAACCAAAACAGCATACAAAAACCTCTGGGAAACAACTGAATATCTGTTAGGATACATGTTAACTAATTCAGATGGCAAGGATGTGTATGACCTTGTGAGTCACTTGAAGTAACCGCAACCTAGAAGGATGGTGTGACCACCAGCAGGATGCTGGATACCCATCTCTTCACTCGTTGTCCTCTGGATAGCTTGAAGAGTGAGAGCCTCCCCATCCTTTTCATTTGGCCTTTAATGATTCATAGCTAAATGACTGATACTATTGACAGCGAGAAGTTAATAGTGCCACACAAACCTCCCTTAGTAAGAGCCAGAAGCCGATACTACACAACTTGCCTTGCATTACAGAGACACTTAGAAATTGATCTTTAGTATGAACAACTATCCCTTCAAGATCACAGAACATAAAATAGAACTAAGATGATTCACATAACATCTCTGCCTCCTCAAAGTAAAGAAGCAGTCATTATAATCAACCCACTGCATCAGAACTGCCACTCAATTCAAGGCCCTGAAGAGATGGTTTCACTCATTTAGCCAGTAAACAAGCAAATCAGCAGGCATTCAACAAGTATTTTAATAATAAGCACCTGTCACTTGCCAGGTATCACATGCTAGGAGTAAGAAAATGAGACAATATCAATCCCTGCCTTTATTCTGATTAACTGTATCTTGGCACGGGAATTACAAAGTAGAGACAGAAGAAATAAGAAAAGCATGTTTTAGACAAATAAATAAATAAATAAATAAATAAAAATAACAGAAAATAACAGTCATGTAAGAAAGTAAGTCATTCTTGAAGAAAAATGGTATATTCTACAGTCATTTTGTAGCAGATGGCTCAAGGTGGAACGGCAGAATCTAGGGTCAAAATGAGAGGGATCCCAGGTGAGAAGCTGAAGTAATAATTCAGGGCCTGAAGCAAAGCTGGGACAGGAAGGATGGGACAGGCTATTGATGGATAGCAGACAAAGGAATTTTGCAGTGTGGGGAGGGACTTAAAAACACAAAGATAAAGGACTCAAGGATCTAGTACTAAAGCAGTTAAAGCATCAAACTAGGCCTAACCCGGAGAGGAAAAGAAGAAGCTGAAAGGCAACATGAGGGCAAGGAACCAGAAGAAGAGGGCCATACAGCAAAAGCACAAGAGGGCTGTGCTTGAAGTAAGGGCTCCTTCCCAAAGCTCTAAATTAAAATTTAGCATTGGCTTTAATTATGAATAGGGACATCAGACCACAGTAACTTGCAGTTTCTATATCAAAGAAGTCAGCACTGTCTCCAAATCCGAGTCCTGCTGTTGCAGTTATCTTGAAATACCATTCATCATATTACTGCTTCAAATGACGGACAGAACCTCCTACTCAATGAAACAATCAGAAAGCACATAGCGCTACAGCATAAACTCGTATCTTGATAATTACAACGCAATATAATTCATTTCCTTTCTAACCCTACGAACTTTGAGGACATTCTTGGACTGATCAGATGGCTCAGCAGGCAGTAGTGCTTGGGTGTAGGCTGAGAATATACATGAGGATGACAAAAAGACTATCTGTAATACACAAAGGAAGTGTCAGTTCCCTGGTCCTGCTTTGTCCCTCTGATTCTCAACTGCACAGCACAGGCTTCTTTGCCTTTCTGTTCTACCTTTCAACAGTATTTTCCATCTCAACTCCTTTGTTTACAAGGAAAGGACTGAGATTTGACAAATCTGGGATTTTCATCCTCCCACCCAAATGTACGAGTAACTGCAACCCACATAAATAGACTGGTCTCCTAGTAAACTCTGAAGAGTAGGGATTCTGACAGTGGGGGAGGGGTGAGCAGAGTAACTGCAGCACACAACACTGGTGGGCAGTGAGGTCATCTAGCACGCTTGGGGCAGCATCATTTACTCAATTACAGTGGGTTCCAGTTGGCACGTTCTAAGGAAATTAAACAAAAAAATATTAAGATACATTGCATACTTAAAGTTAAGTAAGTACTGTGCCAAGAATCTTGTTCCTATTACACACATACACATATAAGTTGAATATAACATACTATATAAATCATGAGCCAAAAAGTTTCAAGAATAGAATCATTCTCTCAAGAATCCTAAGTGGGATTCCCAGGACATGATGTTAGACAGGGTCAAAGATGAGGGATGTGAATCTGCTGCTCTCCTTTAGGCTTCTCCACTGTCAATACCATGCAGTTAGCCTACGTTCAAGATCTAGCTCTGCTATGTCTGAAGTTTGTGTGTAAACTCAGACATACATTACTGTACTAGTGAGTCTCCCATATCTGTTCAGAGCTATCACTGACTTTACAAGATAGAAATGAAGATGTATGAGGACAGAAAACATGCCCGAGTCTCAGCTGCCCTGTTGTCCATTTAGGCACTGTTGGACTGAGATTGAGTAGTGCATAACTTGGATGGCAAAGGCAGGAGGATTAGGACTTTATTGGGCCATGTGTGCTACCTAATGAAACCCTATCTCAAAAGCCCCCATACCACCCCCCAAAAAAACTCAAACAAAATATTCAAAGTAACAACAGTAATAAAAAGGGGGGGAAATCACTGATTTTATTATGACTTCTTAAGTGGTGATATGAACTAAATTTTAAACAACACACTGTGGAGCAAGCTTTCCCCTCCTTTCCTAAAAGGTTCCCAAAATCGAAAAATGCAACAGTTGTTACTCTTCAGGCTCAGCTAAGCAGCTCCTACAAAGAGCCTATTGCACCCAAACTCTATTTCTAATGCCCCAAGCTCTCTGTTTATACTTCCCATGGCCATAATAACAAAAGGTAGCATAAAACAAATCATTTAGATTAAGAAAGGAACGGCTAGCCGTGGTGGCGTTTGACTTTAATCCCAGCACTGAAGAGGCAGAGAGGTGGATCTCTATGAGTGCTGGTTGCCAGGAACACAGAGTGAGATCCTGCCTCAAAACCAAAACAAAACAAAAAATGTAAAATAGAACAAAAAAGAAAGGAAGTCTTCTGGGCACAGCTCTCAGAAGCGAAGTTTGAGGCCAGGAAATTTAAGGCTACATAGCAAGACCTTTTCTAAAAATGAAAAGGACAGGAAAAAAAATAAGAATGATGGAACGAAGAGAAGAGGGGAGGAAGGCTGCTGGAAATCAGGAAATAGGGTTTTGTTGTTTCTGCCTTCCTATAAGTACAGGACTAAAAAAGGCCTGTGGTGAAAACAAACTACCACGCCTTGAGATGGACACCCAGTGGCCTTAGCTGTTGAGTCAGTGGCCAGCAGGGAACTTATCTGATTGGATGACGAAATCACAGGTCACTTTCAGTAGCTCTTGGCCTGGGGAATGAAGCTCCATTGGCAAAATGCTGGCTGATCATATATGAAGTCCTGGGTTTGATTCCCAGCACCACATAAAACTGAGTGTGAAGTAGAGTATGACGGCTTACACTTAGTACTCCAGCATTTGGGAGGTAGAGGCAGAGGATCAGAAGTTCAATGTCATCTTTGGCATACAATGAGTTTAATAAAGGTCAATCTGAGATATATGAGATCTTGTCTCAAAAAACAACACAGAACCCAACTTGCACAAAATAGCCTGACTATCTACCAGATTCCAGCAGCCTACCACAGAGTAGGCTTCTTTAAAAGTTTCCAGTTTCTTTTTAAGTTTTAAACAAATAAAGTTGTTCTTCTTGTTCTCTCTTTTAGATTGTAATTTCCTAAGGGTGAAAACAGAACAAGGATCTTACTTTCTAAGACACTTTGTTACTGGACTGGAGAAACAAACAGAAACACAGGGCACTGGAGGAGAGCCTGCACCCACACCCAACACTAGGACATATCACTTACCTCCTGCAGGGTCAACAAAGTATTAAGGATAGCTGGAAGTGTGGTCTGGACAACTCCAAATCTATCTTCTGTAAATGATGCTGCTACTAAGTGAGACAGACCTCAAGGGGAGGAGAAAACAGAAGCAAAATTAGACAAACTCACCTGACTATGTCTATTTGAGAAGACACCAATAGTCTAGATAGAAAGAGAACTACAAAGAAGAGCTATAACACAAAACTAGACAGGTTAGGCAGTGGTAGCACATGCCTTTAATCCCAGCACTTGGGAGGCAGAGGCAGGTAGATCTCTGTGAGTTCAAGGCCTGCCTGGTCTACAGAGTTACACAGAGAAACACTATCTCAAAAAACCAAAACCAAACAAAACAAAACTGGACAAAAGATGGACAAGCCCTGAAAAGTATTCAACTGCCTTAGCATCACAGAACAAAACATACAAAAAAATCAAGGCCTGACAGCCCTTAGGACACTTCCCATGGCGTGATCTAGACAGGTCTGCCTGGCTCCCTAAAGCACTGAGAAGGTAGTGTCTATAAGGTGAAATAGTTCTCTAACAGCTAAGTTTTCATATTTCAATGTAAGCGACCATAAGGTAAACACTATCTACTGGTTGAACTTTAATTATAGAAAGACATCTTTATTTATGTACAGGAAAAATTCTACCCAAATCAAACCCCATCTAGGTTTGTAGTTGCAGCTCGGTGGGAGCACTGGCCTAGCAGGTATGAAGCTTTGGGCTGAAAATTCAAGAATTGAGAGTCAAATCCCAGAAGTAATCACTCATGAACCAGACTTCAAAATTAACTGATTAAAGTCAATTATAGATTATAGTTCAAAGATGCTTCTTACCTTCTAAAGCCCAAATATGCATTTGGGCATCTGAAAAAACAGCCTGAATGGAGGCCTCTGGGTGCTACAAATAAAACAAAAATATTTAAGTAAAGTCCCCTGTACAAAAATTGCCATTTTACCAGTTGTATGATCTGTAACAGTAAGACTCACAGCTGCTCCCCAAATTTAAAAACTGAAATTTCTTATATAAATTTTAAGTACAACAGAGCATCCAAACTTACTGTGCAACCCCAAGCCTCAGCGTCTCATTTAAAGTAAGAGCTACCTATGATCAATCAGTCCACTCCAGACAATCAGCACAGTGATCACTCAAGGAGAGCTGCTAAGGCTCTTTATAAAAGAAAGGAACATCGGAACTATGGGTTACTTCTCTTAGACTGTCTATTACTCTCAACCCAATAAAAAGATAACCTATGAGACTTCCTTTACTATGCCCTGCATAGGGAGTATGGAACAACAACTGGCCTAGCTAAATAATGCTAGCAGGGCTGTGCTGCACAGACTTCGAATCCTAGCTTCTAGGGAGGCAATGGCAGGAAGGTCAAAAGCCTACATGGGCTACAGAATAAGTTTAAGACCAACCACAACTTATTGAGACCATCTCAAAACCCAAACTAAAAACAAGTACGTTGGCTTTATGAAAGTGCCCAGTAGAGACGATTCTCAATTGTCGGCATCTTCACTATACGACACTGTCCACAGTATTTCACAACAGCTCTTACAGAACTAAAATCAAACAGATATTCACTCACAGAGGAAAAGACTCTGCTCAGAGCAGAAACTTTCTTCTCCATAAAATGAGGCCAGCGGACCATGGTTAGAATTACAGGAAGGAATTTAAGAAAGTGCATGTCACACATAAGACACTCAAAGTAAGTTTGCTTTCCCCTCTGGAGACCAAGAACAGTAAAACTCCAGAGAACTCTCATCCCTTCACGAAGGATAAGACACTTGTTACTAAAAGATGGCCCTAGGTTGACTGTTTTTTGGAAAGGCAACTGACCATTAGGCAGATCTCCCCTTTGCTTGTAGTGAAAAAGCAACGTGAAGAGGCTGAAATGGCTCTTGCACATCAGGGCTGCTCAGTTCTGTTGCCATTATCATATGGCTTCAGAGAGCACAGATGAATGATGGAAACCTCTGCTTGTAAGTGCTGGAGGCTCCATCAGCCCGTTCACTAATACTGCAGTGTGTACAGAAAGAGAGGTAAGACTTGAACACTAAAAGCAAAAGTACTCAGTCCTCTATGGACAAAGGTTGTGTTTAAGGATTGACACAAAACTGCTACATCTGGTTTCTGTCTCACTTCAAACTCTCAATCCTCCTGCCTCAGCATCTGGAGTGTTGGGATTACAAATGTAAGCCACAATGCTGGCACAGAATGTAACTTTGTGGCCTGAAATGCAACGCTTTAATCCACCAAAAATTCAACCTAAATCATCTAATTCAGTCTCCTCTCTTTCGAATACCAAATAGACCACAAAGATGTGAACGGGAAAATGAGTCACGAGGCACCAGTAAGCACGGAAGGCTCAATGTTGCCAGCAGCCACAAAGTTTCAGGGAAACAACTATCGAGTCAAGGCCCAGGAATCGTGGTGTGACATGTGTGTCTAGGGAGAGGGCTGTTCAAATGCAGGACAGTGATCTCAGCATGGCTTGCTGAGACTGTGTCTATAAAATACTACAAGTCAGATCCTCCCTGCTACCTCCCACTTCATTTCCTCAACCCATTCAACTCTGTCATTTTCTATTCTTACCTTGCTAAAAAAGTACATTATCAGCACCCGTTTTGACAAGAAATTCTTAATCTGAGTTGGAAAAAAAAGAATTAAATGGTTATTCTTTCACATCTACTCAAGCATCATATACATTTCTAAGTTCTTCCTGCAGAATTCTCTAAATGTAAATGTAGCAGTGAGCAATATTTAAATGAACTATGTAAGTAATAACTCTGTGCTATGGATTGGATAAACATGAGGGCCACCTAACCTCAACTGTGTTTCCACGTACATGCACTGAATACCCAATTACAGCCTTGCTGTAATAGAAGGAAATCTAAAACGTTCGGGTAGTACTTTTTAAAACCTATTTTTTTCTCAATTCAATACAACGCTATCCTTTTAACATCCCCCTCCAAGACATTTTCTAAAGGTGACATTTACAGAAAATAAGTTCTCTTATATCAGACTCTAAATCCACATAGTTGAAAGTCAATCTATGCCTTGCTATACTCTCACCCAAAGCTACACTAAGTCATAGGAATGTGGGAGGCAGAACTTGTCTGGTTACTATACAAAACTAGCAGGACTGTACTGTGTCTCACCGGTTCCTTTACTCTACATAACCACATCATCTCATCAGCAAACATGTTTCTATGTCTCCCATTTAAAAAAAGTAGATTCTTTCAAGCCCTTGACCCCTCAACTCCTTCCAGTTACTGGACATTTTCTCTCCATTTAAGGCAAAAGTCTTTAAAAGACTGGCTTCTTAGGAGATATTCTCCCCTAATCCCTCCTAGCCCACCCTTCTCTACCCAAGAGCTCCTGTCAAAACTCAGCAAGATGGTTCAGACCTATAGCCTCAGAAACTGAGGTTCAAAGACGGCCTGACTGGGCTACAGAGATTGTCTGAGGCCAACTTGGGCAACTTAGGAGAACTTGTCCCAAATAAAATAAAAACGGGCTGGGATATAGCTCAGTGGGTTCCATTCCCAACAGTGGACCTGGTGACCCACTCCCTCGCTCCCACATTACCCCATCACTCCCACCCTGTGCTGAGGCTGCTCTGAGAAACGTGCTTTTCTCACCTCAGTTGCTGCTCCTTAAGAGTCCTTTGCTATCCCCTCTCATCTCTTTGACCCTTAATCAGTCAAGGGTCCAGCTTAGAGCTCTTTCCTTAGTGGCCACACTCAATAGCACTGAATCTTGAGGCTCTGAATGCTGTCTGTACCCTGATGACTTCCAAAAGCACATTATCACCCCAGAATCTTCTATGTTCCAGATACATATCTAATTCAATCTAATTGCTTTTCTAAACAGGTATCTCAAAGTTGCCACATCTAAAACCAAACCCTTAAGGTTTCCACTTCACCTCTATTATCTCTTCCTGCAGTGGTAAACTGCCCCAGTCACCTGCAACTATGCAAGTCTAGTGCCTCGGGCCAAAAGCCTTGGAGTGAATACTGATACTTTCTCCTGCACACCAAAAGCACATGATGGGCAAATTCTATTAAAACATGTATCCAGACCTTGATCATACCTTAGAGCTGCCATTATAACCCCATGATCACAAACCACCATTCCCACTAGATGACTGCAGCAACTTTAGCACTGGCTCTCAGCTTCCATGCCTGCTTAGCAGTCAAAGTCCAGACAAGGAAAATCTTACCTCAACCCACTATGTAATAGCTCCTTCACAATGAAAGTGACATTATAACATCCTATGAACAAAACAATATGGTGGTCTTCCATCTCACTGAGGGAAAAGGCCAGTCTCAGCACTATCAAGTGCTACTCTGGAGCCTGCCACCTCCCTGAGTTCACCTGCCTACTGACCACTGTCCCTCTCCCTGCTCCAGGCACACTAGTTCCCGCTGCCTCTCACACAAGCCAAGCACACTCGCTCCCTTGGGTCTGTGAGTCTTCCCATCCTCCCTTCTGCTCTCATAGTGCCACCTTTTCAATGAGACTTCTCTGACCAGACCACATAAAACAGTACCCCCTCCTTTAAGTACTGTCTTACCTGCTCTACTTTTTTCTATATAATACTTAAGACATCAAAATTCTTTTCAAGTATACTTTTCCTATCTTGGTCATGCTCTGTCAGGATGCAGCTTAGTGTTAACAGCATGTCACAGTATGAAGCAATGTTTGCCTTTAATAGATCCCAGAACGACCCTTACATTAACCCAATCAGTGGCATTTTACATTAAAAGAAATATAGAGTAATATATTTTCTTACTCATCTATTTCCTTTACTAAGATATAAACATGTGGGAAGGACTTTAATTACTGTTTAACCCAGACCCTAAAACCCAACTATCTCTTAAAAAGAATTAAGTCATGCGAAATGTATTATAACTCAAAACACTCAAACACTGGTGATTTCATGAGTCAATCTGACACTTGAAGCATAAACAAACAAACAAACAAAAAGTTATTACTGCTGTGAGATCCTTACAGTGATGCAACTATGAAACCTATAAATCTATCATCCTACCTGTTCACGTTTGTTCTGAATCCATGAGTAAATCACATTGGGCTGTCTCACTGTCTTATGCTCAGCAGTGACAGAAGTACAAGGAGAAGGATTAGAAAAGTCAGACATTCGTTGATCTATTAAAAAAAAAAAAAGTTAAGATGAGAATTTAGGCTGTCTGATCCTGCAACTATGAGACTTCAAAGTTTAGAAAATAAACAGCTCTCACCAGAAGCATGAGTCCATAATCGCGGCCCTCTTCTTATCAGCTGAGGACTTTGGGGAGACCCATAGCAGGTGTTCACATCAAAGATTCCAGCCATTCGATTCACTACACTGGAGCCAAATGGGGTTCCAAAAGGATTTGAAGCATCGGGAGTGGATAATTTTGGAGAAAACAGTGATGTTTTAACTAACGGTGGCACTGAAGGCATCTGGCTAGATTTTGGTGTCTGAAAAGTGGTTTCTTCTGTAAAAGAACAGATACAATGCAGACGAGGCCACACGGTCCAGGAAGGCCAGCAGAGGGTCTCAATTCTACACCCTGCCCCCCCTTAAAGCATTAAACTAAAGCACAATGGCTTCTGCTTGGATTTAAGTCCCAATGTCTAGATTTTACTTTTGTAATCCAGGAACCACTCCACGAGTTTTAGATTTGTTTGTTTGTTTTACGCATTATTATTATTATTATTGTGTGTGTGTGTTTAAGAGCAGCCACATGTGGAGAGGTCAAGCAACAACTTTTGAGAGTTAGTTCTTTCCTTTCACCATGGGTCCCAGGGTCAAAGCCAGGTTATCAGACTTGCGCAGCAAGCACCTTTACCTGCTGAATCACCTCACTAGCCTGTACCCACTTTCTGTCTTCTATCACATCGGTGTGGTTTCATTCCCCTCCAGAAGTATCCTGATCTCAAGTCTCATTTCTCTAAGCATTTTCAAATGAACTCATCATATGTATTTTACTTTTGAACAGGAGAAACCGACTGCATCAGAATCTATCCAGTTTCACTGTATATTCCTATTTTAACTACTACTTATTTAGCTAAACCCATCGAATTTATGGTAAAAAATGGGCAGGGAAAAAATGCTAGCACCTTCCAAAAAGAGTGCCACCAAAGACTAATTTGTTGCTGGGTCTGGTAGGGCAGATCTGTAATCCTAGCTAATCAGGGGACTGAGGCAGGAGAATTACAGGCTGAAGGCCTACCTGGGCTAAAGTTTGTTAAGGTTAGCCAGGGACACTTCTAAGACCCTGTGTCAAAATGAAAAATTAAAAGAGCTGAGGATGTAGCTCAAAGTTAGAGCACTTGTCTAGCATGCACAATCCTGGGCATCAAATAAAAAGACTAATTAATTTGCCCAGGATATGTATTAATCTGACCAAAACACAGCTTCATCAAAAACCATCTTATATTGGGTTAAAGTAGCAAAGTCATAGAACATATTTTTTTTTGCCTGTGTGAGGATCTTGATTCAATCACTTATCAGCAGAAAAACAAAATATCAACAACAAATAACAACAGAAAATCAGCTTGTAAGGACCAGTTCACTTCAAGTATGCTACACAAAATCAGAGGAACTTTCCCAAAACTCTGACACAAAAGTCTAAGACAAACATACTGAATTCGGATTTTGTTTTATATAAAACTGCAATAAAACATTAAACATTAATCTCAATACTCAGGAGGCAGAGGCAGGAAAATCTCTGTGAATTCAAGGCTCACCTAGTCTATATAGTGAGTTCCAGACCAGCCATAGCTACATAGTGAGACCCTGTCTCAAAAGAGAGAGAGAAAAGGAGGGAGGGAGGGAAGGAGGGATATTTTGTGTTTTAACAAATAAAGCTTGCCTGAAGATCAGAGTGCAGAGCTAAGCCACTAGAGGCCAGGCAGTGGTGACACACACTTTTAATTACAGGACTCAGGAGACAGAGGGAGATGGAGCTGTTAGTTCAATGCCACCCTGGGTTACACAAAACTGATCCAGACAAAAAGAGAAACAGAGCTGACACAAAGGTGACCCCAGCACTAGTGAGGTAGAGACAGAACTGACATGGTTGGGCAGAGAGAGGAGAATATAAGGCGGGATTAGACAGAAGCTCAGTGCAGTATGAGCAGTTGTCAGAGGACAGAATTGCCCCTTTGGTCTGAGCATTGGTAGGGGTAAGAACTCTCTAGTGGCTGGCCACTCTGCTTCTCTGATCCTTCAGCTTTTAACACCTTCAATAAAAAGTCTAAGTTTTTATTATTAAGTACAATTAGAATTTGTGCTAGAGAGAGAGATATTCAAAGTGCTAAACTTGTATTTCAGGGCTTCAAGACGGTTTCTCTATGTAGCTCTGGATGTCCTGAAACTCACTTTGTAGACCAGGCCTTGAACTCACAGAGATCCACTTGACTCTGGCTCCCGAGTGCTGGGATTAAAGACATACGCTACCAAACCTAGCTCAATCAATCTTTTAAAAGCTACTATTATCATGGACATAATTTAAAGCATTTTATTAACTGGAAAATGAAAAACTGTATTTTTTTTTAATACTCAATGACTTGCTGCTTTTCAATCTACAATGATATCAAAGGTCTATCTTTCTTAGTCCAATCTGGTATTTGCTGTCATGTTGGATCAATCTCAGCTAAACATAAAAACCTCATGCATGCTATTTTTTTTCTCTTCCCATTTAGAACTAGGAGTCACCTGGGGAAGTCAGTTTCTTGGGCTCCACTGAGTATGATGAAGACATCCTCCCATTTGTAGCTGCAGCCTCTTGGTAGAGAACCAGCTTCTGAGTCATATCATTTAAAAGACTCAAACACTCCCTCGAAATGGCAGTCCAGTTATGAGGATGTCCACCTAGGATAGCCAAACAACAGCTTTTAAAATGTAAAATACACTGTACTCACTTTTCAAAGCTTGGGGTGGGAGGTACTCAATAAGGAAGCCTTGATTACACTCTGTATCAGGGCCCGCTTTCCTCAGTTAAGCTACTATTGGTAGTCACGACATCTATACACAGCAACTTAACAACTACTTGGTTTAATCGATTTGCTCAAAAGTCTGCAAACAAGAATTTGGATTTTACTCTTAAAAGCTCCCAAATTGACTGCCAAAACTAAGTCAAATACTAGGCCATGCTTTTTTCAAAGACCAGAGTTACTTCACTAGAAATGCTGAAAACTGCTAAGTCTGTTAAAAACGAACTAAGGCAAAGAGAGCTAGGATGCAAACACTCCAGTGCTCGCTCCACTGGCTGTGGACTGCTTCCTTACGTTTTCATTTATAGGAGCTCCTGCTCATCCAGTTGTACTGTGCATTTCCCCAGTCAACCACAACCCAAAAATAGAAAAGTTCAAAAATAATTTTTAGGTTTTTAAATCAGGTATTCTGAATAACGTTATTTAATCTAGTGCCATTAATGATAACTAACTGCCTGGGACATTAACTCAGCTCACACCTGACACATTTACGCTGCATACACCACCTGCTAGGCAGTCACTAAGTAATCATCCAGATGATCTGTCTGAGTGTCATAGTATTTGACTGAGTGTGTTCAAATGCCCCTACTTTATTTAATAACGGCCCCTGGTACAGGAGTAGCAACAGTACCAATTTTATCATAGTATATCAGTATAATTGTTCTCTTTTCTTATTGGTGTTCATACCTTAAGGTGCATAATTTATACATTTTATCATAGGTATACAGGTATACATTGGAAAGCACATGGTACAGAGGGCTCAGCACCATCCATGGTTTTAGGCACCACTGGGAGCCTTGGAACATGTACCACTGATAGGAGAGAGACCACATGTAAGAGCCAGTGTTTGCACCAGGTGTGGTGGTGTAGCAGGCGGATCTCTGAGTTCAACATCAGCCTGGCCTACAGAGCTAGTTATAGGCCAGCCAGGACTAGAAAGGGACCAATGTTTCAAATATTAAAAAGAAAAGAGAGAACCAGCATTTACTATGATATCTCTAGGAGTGACTTGGCTATTTGATAATGATCTTTTTTTTAATTTTTAAAATTGATTTTAAACTTTATTATATTAAAAAAGAGGCCAAAAGAATCATACACCAAGAACAAGCAGACCCAGACTCTACAACTCAATTCTGTGTACTTGTAGAGTTTACGGATGTGCTATAATGCTACTTAACATGAACTAACAATTCTCATTATTTAAAAAATAAAAATATCTTCTCACTATCTGTCTTTGATTTTACAAGATCTTTGTCTACTCCAGCTATCACATAAAGACCAAGCATGTTCCGTTAGGTGTTAAGAACAGCAGAAGCGATGTAAACGTCTTCTCCCATCTCATGTCATTCCTCCCCTGTCAGTGGATCACTCTTCTGCTCCTTTCGTGTCCTGTAAGGACCATCACCTAACCAGCGGGGGCACACGACACTGTCGCTAGTACACTGATGCACTGCACTGGGAACTCAGGACAGCTGGGAGCTGTGTAATATTCTAGATTTGATCACATGCCCCAGAACAGTTCTCGGCAGAACACATGCCATTTTGTCAGTCGCTTGGATCTCTGAAAAAATAACGAGCAGAAGATGAGCCCAAGTGTGCCCGAAAAGCACCGCAGTCGCCTGCTCTCCACAACAGCGCCTCTGGATTTCTCCTCACTAAAAATGAGCAGCTCTAATCAACTATATTTTATATAACTCTTTTTACAATCTTGGAATTGGCTAGTTAAGCAAAATAATGGAGCGCTAATTAGAAAGCAGATGAAGGTTACCCAGGCTCTTTCCCATTGGGGCTGGACTACTTCCCTGCCAAGAACATGGCAAGAGCTCTAGCAAAGTCAGTCTTGAGTTGCCTGGCAAGTACAGTAGGGAGTCACTTGCCACTATCAGAGCCAGTCCCTGTCTAAGGGAGGCAGAATAACCTAGCAGGAACAGAGAGCTCTGTCCATGGAACCGAGTAAGAAAATCTTAGTGCAGTTCTTACTCCCACCTAGTCTTAAGGCCTCGACAGCGCTAAAACAGCTGAGACTCTTGGCTCGCTTTTCTGCTACGACACCTGGGACATAATTTCCTCAGATTCAGGTATTTAAAAGCTGAAAGAAATGAATACCCACAAATAAACATTTTTCCTGGTGACATGAATTCTACCTATAGCATATAAGTCATGTAAGATTTAGCTCATTCTTCATCTAAGGACTCAGGATTTCTCTTCAAGAAGTTTGGAGCACCCTTAACGCTCTCTCTCTCTCTCTCTCTCTCTCTCTCTCTCTCTCTCTCTCTCTCACACACACACACACACACACACACACACACACACACTCACACATGCACACATACACACGGTGATATTTTGTTTGTGGTTTAACAAATAAAACTTGCTTGAAGATCAAAGTGCGGAGTTAAGCCACTAGTTAGTCAGAGACCAGGCAGTGGTGGCACATACCTTTGAATCCAAGCACTCGAGAGGTAGAGACAGACAGATCTCTGAGTTCAAGACCAGTCTGGGCTACATGAAATTGATCCAGACTAAAAGAGAAACAGAGCCAGGTGAGGATGGCTCACACCTTTAATCCTAGTACTAGGAAGGTGGAGACAGGAAGGGATATGGCTGGGTGGAGAGAAGAATAGAAGGTGGGAGGAGACAGGAGCTCAGTGCACTCAGTCTGAGGATTCCTAGAGATAAGATCGCCCATTTGGCCTTAGGATTCGGTAGGAGTAAGAACCAGTGACTGGCTGCTCTGCTTCTCTCATCTTTCAGCTTACACACCCTAATATTTGAATCCAGGTTTTTATTATTAAGACCAATTAAAATTCACACTAAACACACACACACACACACACACACACACCTGTGCACCACCCATTTAAGTCTACTACTCTCAGCAATACCTGGTTGACTGAGGCTAAAAACTTCTTGCCTTCGAGAAGGAGAATATTGAGAAAGTAACATCAGGTCTTGTAAGGCCAAATACTAAAAGGAAAAAAAGAAAGAAAGATGTTGAAGCTTTAACAAAATCATACATAAGAACTAGACTCATTACATAACCAAGGAGAATCAGATGGACTTTTAAAAAAAAAAAAAATTTCAGAACCACAACCTTTTCTGGATCTCTGGAACTCTCTTGCCTCTACCTCTCTATACACTGTTAGCTCCAGCTACATACAAGAACTACAGAGCTTTGTAATTTTATAGCTCTGTAATGGAAAACTCCAATATCGTTTCTTTCTTTAATAACTTTCTTTCAATAAACTGAGTTTCTATCCTGCCTGATTCTGTAGCCATTCAGTCCCAAAGAAACACAGGGGGGCTTATAATGATTATAAACTGTTTGGCCTATTAACTCAGGCTTATTACTAACTAGCTCTTGCAATTAAATTAACCCACAATTCTTGTCTATGTTTAGCCAACAGACTTGTTACCTTTTATCAGACAGGCATCTCATCTTGCTTCTTCTTGTGTCTGGCTAGTGACTGACTTTATTTTTCCTCTTCCCAGAATTCTCTTAGTCTGGTTACTCCACCTATACTTCCTGCCTGGCTACTAATCAATCAGTATTTTATTAAGCCAGTATGACTGACAAATCTTTACAGTGGACAAGAGCAGTTTCCACAGAACTTCTGGAACTTTCTCTGTCCTCCCACACATACTCACAGCTCTCAGCTGTGGCACTTCCACCTGCTGCTTCTTCTGCCCCTACTCACCACACTACGAGGCCCACAAGAACAGGGACATTATCTTGCTCACTGCCAAACTCAAAGGCAGAGTCTAACACATAAAACACATAGTTATTGCTTTTTACTGAAAATCTACCTTCTCCCTGGCAAGCTTCTTTATTAAAGTATTCCAAAGCATTGTTCCTTCTGAGAAGCAGAATCACAGGGATTGGAACCACAGGGAGTAAGGGGCACCACAGCACTTGCCAGTATTAATTTAGCAGTGCTGTGTGTCTGTCTTTTCCATTAGTCTATGCTATGTCTTAGTCATCGTTCTACCCAATGCAACCAGCAGTGTCTGACATTTGCCTACTAATAAAGATTTAGTGAGTGGCCAAATGAGTAGCTAATGCTTACGAACAATTAGTGTCTCGAAGAATCATCTTCTTATTTGTTTATAGTTTCCCTAGACAATGACAAAAACAATGGGCTCCAGCCATTTTTTAAAAATATTTTTAAATTAGTAAGCTAGCTGGGCATGTTAATATGTGCCTAGGTCTTAGCACTTAGAAGGTTGCTTAGGCAGGACAATTGAAAAGTCAAGCCTAACCTGGCCTACATAGCATGATCCTGTCTCAAAAACAAACAACCAAAATAATACAGTAAGTAAGGCCCTATGATCTTTTAGCAGGATAAGATATATACTGTTAAATTATTCTCATTTAGCTTGATTTTTAAATTTCTTTAACTTTCATGATTATGATTTGTTTCAGAATTATCAGTAATTCATATGTCAACATACAACTAAGCACACTACCTTGGAGTGACAAACACCGCATGAATAAGTGTGTCTTGATCCTGCAATGTAAAGACTCACCAGTGTTTCTAGTGCTTCTAATGGTTTGTGAAGATTATGTACTTAGAGGGCTACCACTGCATATTATGCTTGAGAGAATTGTACATGTTTTATAAAAAGTTAGCTAGCTTAGCTGAGTGTGGTGGAGCAGGCTGGTGGTCTCCATTACTCAGGAAGCCGAGACAGGCGTACAGGATAAATCCAGGAGTTCAAAACCATCCTGGGAAACATATGCACATAGCTGGTGCATACACAGGGCACTTTACCCTTGTATTTAATCACTTGAAATGAAATTTTTTAAAAAATGTCATTAGCAAGTAGGTAATGTTTACAATACCAACACTAGAATATTCTATACCAGTGTTTCTCAACCTTCCTAATGCTGCGACACTTTAATACAGTTCTTCATGTTGTGATGACCCAACCATAAAATTATTTTTGTTGCTACTTCATAATGGTTATCTTGCTACTATGAATCATAACATAAAAATCTATGCTTTCCAACAGTCTTAGGTGACCCTGTCATTCAACCACAGGTTGAGAACCCATTCAAGGTCCTCAAAAAGTCTATCTAAAGGCCTAGCTGTGCTAACAATTGCCTCAAACTCTCTAAGTAAGGCAAAGGAAACTGATGCTGAACACTTCTGGTACCTTTATGATGAGAGGAGGACTGCTGTTTAGGACTTTCGGGAGGCAGTCATCTGATTCCTCTGCAAATGGAGGCTGAACAGGGAACACATAAGCCTGTAGGATACAATCAGATACAAAGAATGTGAAAGGAATTCTTTTCATGACCTTGTTATAATCAGTGAGCACTGACAGAGATTAGAGAGGAGAATACAGTCAAATCAGCATCTTCAGTGTTCCTTGTAAATGCATTGTTTAAGAAATGAACTGTGGTAGCCGGAGAGATGGCTCAGCAGTTAAAAGCATTGGCTGCTCTTCAGAGGATCTTTCTTTCTTTAATAACTTTCTTTCAATAAACTGAGTTTCTATTCTGCCTGATCCTGCAGCCATTCAGTCCCAAAGAAACACAGGGGGGGCTTATAATGATTATAAACTGTTTGGCCTATTAACTCAGGCTTATTACTAACTAGCTCTTGCAACTTAAATTAATCCACAATTCTTGTCTATGTTTAGCCAAGCTTGATTTGATTCTCAGCAGACATACTGCATGGATTTAAGTGTCCTTAACACCAGTCCCCAGGGGACCAAATGTCCTCTTCTGACCTCCACAGATCCCAGGCACTCATATGGGATACAGGTATACATGCATGCAAAACACACTCATATGTACAAAAAGTTTTAAATAAAAATAAATATATTTTCACTGGGCAGTAGTGGCACACTCATATAATCCCAGCACCCAGGTGGCAAGAGGCAGGCAGATCTCTGTGAGTTTGAGGCCAACCTGTTCGACAGAGTGAGTTCCAGGACAGGCTCCAAAGCTACAGAGAAACTCTGTCTCAAAAAACCAAAACAAATAAAACGAAATAAAGATAAAAAAATATATATTTTCTTAAGTATCACTGTCCCAATTTTATCAAACTGACATCAATTAACAGAAATAAATTCCAGGAACAAAGACTCTATGAAGTCACTGAAAATTACCAGAGATGGTAAAATCAAATAGAACACTTCTTTTCTGTGACAGACACATCAGATGACTTTTTAAAAAAATGGCAGCCCTTCACTTAAAAAGATTTTTGTGGAGCTAAATAGAGATGGCTCCATAGTTAAGAGAACTGGCTGCTCTTCCAGAGGGCCCAGGTTCAATTCCCAGCATCCATAAGGCAGCTCACAACTATCTGCAACACCAGTTCTAGGGGATCTGATATCCTCACACAGGCAAACCTCCAATACACATGAAATAAAATAAATTAATTTAAAACAAAAATTTTTGTGGAGCTTGAGAAATGGCTCAGCGGTTGGAAGCAATGGCTGCTCCTCTAGAGAACCAGGTTCAATTCCCAGCCCCCACATGGCAACCCACAACTATCTGTAACTCTAGTTTCAAAGTATCCATAGCAACAGACATGCATGTGGCACACATATATGAATGCAGGCAAAATACCCATACACATAAAATCTTTTAAAAATATTTTTGTGAGAATTGTCCAGATTAATTCAATTTTCAGAATTTCTTAACAAATTTCAAGATGTTTTTCAAAAACCAAGTATTGTATAACTGCATACTTAAACATTGATAGTAACTATTTCAATAGCACGTAAAATTAATTTAAAATCTAGGCCCAACTCGTACTCAAAATAACCAGGAAGAAAGCCAGGCTTTAAGTAGAGCATAGCAAATCCTATCCTGTTCGAGCCCAGTTACTCTATGAGCACCAACTCTGTTCCTTAGAAACAGAAAGTAAATGAGGAAACTGAAACCAGCTAAGGAACATGGCTCTGAGCAGTCATCTGCTGGAAGCACAACTTCCTATACTCTGAAACACAACAGTAGTTAACAAAAAACAAATACTGACCTCTGTGGCATAGATTTTGAAGAGTATCCATGAGATGTACCAAGTCATCAAGAGGAAGACACCACAGAGCCAAACATGGTAGAGTAACGAGACATTAAGGAGGCCGCCTATTGTGTCAAGAGGCCTGTGAGCCTGCCTATGAAAACAGTAAGTACCATTAATTCCCACAGCAAAGACAAGGACTCCACACTGAGAAATACACCCTATTTGCTAGTACCCTTCTAGAGCTATTTCCCTAACATTCCCTCAGAGGTATGTAGGAGAGTCATAGGGAAAACGCTGGCAGGAACTGGCCTTGCAGGTCCCTGAGTTCTAAATCTGCAGTACCATTTATTATGGAAGTCAGAGCCATATCTATAAACCTATTTAGCACAGGCAGAAACTTATTATTGCTAATTCATGGCTTGATTCTTTAACCCATTAGATGTCTAGGGAGCAGGGTATGACAAGGGGATCTGAAGGTCAAGACCACCATAGTCTCAGAAACTGGTGACTTGTGGATCAGATATCAGCTCCATGTATATGGCATATAAACAGTTTCAGAGTATTGCACACGTTACAAAAACAATGATCTCTGCTTTTTAAACGACTTTAGAAACTATTAGAGTGCTACAAAGCCTTGAGTGATTTAGTTAGTACTGCTATAAATCCTATAATCACAAAACTAGCAATTATGCAAAAACAGGATTTGAATCTGGCCACAACCTACACACTGCCGTTAGATAAACCACCACCTATAACCATATGTTCATCTTCATTTTCCTTATCCATACAACAGAGTATAATGTTTTCATTCAAACTCTTCAGGCGCTCACAAGATTTCAATCACCTTACAACAAGATTGACCACTCAGTACTTGGTATTCATGGGGAAGGCCAATACATGACAGAATTGTTTAGCTGCTAAGTAAATACTGACTGAGGAGGGTCTGACTTGCATGAAAGAAGAATATTAGGAGATTGTCTATATTATAAGTTTTTCTGAGTGAAAGAACAAAAACTTACATTTCTATCAAATATTGTTTTCCTCTTTCCAGTTGACTCAGGCTGCACAGAAAGCTAACCGAATAAATGGCCTGTGCATTTGGTTTCTCATCTAGTAACTAAGCAGAAGACAAAACTAAATTTTACCTAGGAACTTTTAAAAATAATTAAAATCTGGGGATGGAGAGATAGCTCAATGGTTAAGAATACTGGCTGTTCTTCTAGAGAAGGTCCTGAGTTTAGGTCCCAGCACCCACATGGTGGCTCACAGCCATCTACAATAGGATCTGGTGCCCTCTTCCGGCCTGCAGAGCACTCAGACAGAAAATATAAAAAGATAAAAAGTTTTAAAAATTGTTTTTTAAAAATTGAAATGTACAGTACCTCTAAAATTTCAAGATATGTCAAAATCCCAACTCTCTAAACTCGAACGTAGTGAATTCCACATATGATACAAGTCTCACAGTGAAGTAACCAAAATCAAAAGGACGCACATAGAGGAAGCTGATTTTATCCAGCAACAACAGGGTAAACCCTTTCTGATCTGTTTATTTGAAAGACGATCTCTCTGTATAGCCCAGTTTGACCTCAAACTCATGGTGCTCCTGCCTCAGCCCCAATAGTCCTGGGGTCGCAGGTATGCACCTCCACCCACGGATGAACCCACAGCTGTGTGCAAAGCATGCGTGAGGTAACTAAAACAGTGCACTCCAGAGCTCCGTAGGCTGACTCCTTGCTCAGTTAAGGTTGTGTCATAGGCAAAGTGAAAGAATGACACATTACTAGTGTGTAACTTTTTTCCATATTTATTTGATGATTAAACCATCGCTACATCATTAAAAGTTCTGAGAGAGAGGGTGGTAGGGCTCAGTGGGTAAAGGTATCACTACCAAGTCTGATACCCAAGTTTCATCCCTAGACTCCACATGGTAAAAGGAGAACATAGTGGAAGGACAGAACTTCCACAAGATGCCTCTGATGGGCACACATACTCACATTAAGTAAATATATAAATGTTAAAAAAAAAATTGAGAAAAAAACTGCATTTATTTGTTTGTTTATTTATTTACTTATTTGTGGTTTTTTTGAGACAGGATTTCTCTGTGTAGCCCTGGCTGACCTAATAACTTGCTCTGTTTATCAGGCTGGTATCAAACTCAAGAGATTCACCTGCCTTTGCCTCTAAAATGCAAGCACCACCACTGCCCAGTTTAAAAAAAAAAATCCATTTATTTTTTAAATAAATCATAGATGAACAGGGTAAATTTTATGACGTATAATAAATGACAAAGACAGACATGGGCCACACAACTCAGAAAGCCCACTCTCCTTTAGTAAGAAAGATACCTAACAGCAGCGGCAACAAAACGGACAGCTATTTCTTAAGTCTGGGCAAGGGTCTGAGTGAGTGCAGAAGGACGGGGTCTTTCACTGTGTATTCTTTTGGTTTTGGGATCTTGAGACAAGATGTCACTATGTAGCCTTGGCTGGCCTAAAACTCACTATGTAGACCAGACTGGCCTCAAATTCATAGAGATCTGCTTGCCTCTGCTCAGAGTGCTGGGATTAAAGCTATGGGCCATATCCTTATACTATGGGAGCCACATGCATTGCAAAATAAATACTTTTTTTTTTATCTGAGAACTGTATGCGTGTGTAAATTCATGAAACTTGCTCCGTGTAATAAGCTGGCCTGGAACTCACAGAGATCTGTCTGCCTCTGCCTCTGCCTCCAAAGTGCTGGGATTAAAGGCGTGCACCATCACTGCCTGGCTAAAAACTGCATTTATTTTTTAATAAATTACAGACAGGATGAGCAGTAGTCTCACTGTGATGATACGAGTGCATGACTCAGAAATTTTAGTGACTTATTAATGATTTAATTTTCAAACATATATTGGAAAGATTAGGTAATTTCCAGCATCTTTAGAGGTTATAGTGAAGTGGGTGTCCAATGGCGCACAATACATGGCACTAAACACCCAAACTGAAGTATGAGGAGCTGAGATGTCTAGCACAGGAGAGACTGGTGGGGAAGCCAGGAAGGGCGCAGCGTCAAGGTAAGCTTAGCCTTCACCTGACCCCACCTTGGCTGCTAAGGAGTGTGAGCAATAGTGTGGTTTCCAGCCTCCAAACAGTACAGGGCATGAGCCAGCACGTTGTACACCAAGCACCTACCTCTTTTCTGCCATTTCTTATTTCAATTTAAAGAGAAAATTAAAGGATAAACCTAAACAAAGCATCTAGAAAGTAGCAAAATTTAAAAGGAAGGAAACAGAGGTAAAATTAGACTTGCTTACTCATCTATGTGAAGGTCCATAGCAGTGCTAATCCAAGCTTTGGGAATATGGCCTGCAGAGAAGAACACCAAGACAGGAACATGAGAAGTTAGAAGAACAACTCTTCAGCGTGCTTTAGATTACAAGGTTCAAGTACACAAGGAGACCTCAGTTAAAATGTTAGGTTGTCTGATTAGAAATGGAGAGTTAAAGAGAATAATTCCTAAATACTGGAAGTCCTTCCACTGTACAACTATAAGATATTCAAGTCTTAGTCACCATGGTTATTAAAAACAAAGAAAGGCAAGACAGCTGGGACGGACTCTACGTAGCACTTCCAACTCTTCAGTACATCTCGGATCCACAGGTGAGCAGTCACTCACCCCTGTCTCTCACTCACACAGAGCAAAATGTGTAGCTGTGTTGCTTCTGAGCTGGTGAGATGGCTCAGCAAGTAAGAGCTCGGCACCAGAACCCACATGACAGGAGGCAACCAACTCTTGCAAGCTGTCCTCTGACCCTGCCATGTTTACTATCTTTAGCCGTGCAGCACAGAGCTGTTGGCTGACCACTGTGCAACAGATCTCCAGAACTGTCTCACCGCATGCATGCCTGAATACTTGGCCCTAAACAGTCCCTTCCCTTCCCCCAGCTTTCAGCTTTCAGAACCACTGTTCCGTTCTGGCTGCCTTGTGCAGCATCTGGTTTTCTGAGGTGAACACAACAGTGAACAGTTTATGCTGTTTTGCAACATAAGAGATTTCTCTGTTTAATGAATATTTTACATGTATATATCACATTTCCTTTAATAAAAATTCCCCTTAATTGATCAAGCACAACTATAAAAAAAATAATTCATTAAAGAGCAACTTTTGCAACATTTTCTACATTATGAGCTAATAATATACTATATTAGAAGGGAGAAATTCTTACCAAAAAAATAATACACAGTGCAGAAATTTCTGACCACAAACAGGGATTCCACACAGCTATGTTTAATTAGTAAGAGGAGAGATCTTCTGAAGCGCAAAAATTTATACTGCTGTGGAAAACAAGAAAAAAGTCAAAGGACACATTCAGTATCATTCTGGGATGGACACTCTAGCAGAGGCAGAAGTTGAAACACAATCATTAAGAGCAAGGAGCGAGGGTTGCAGCTAGATGGTACAGGAGCACGCCTGTACTACCACCAGAAAGAGTTAAATCTGAACAAAAGAAACTATAACTGGGAGCCCATGAGATAGTTCACTGAATAAAGCTGCCTCCTGCCAAGCCTGATTACCTACATTTTAGGTCACAGGAGACCCATATGGTACAAGTTGTACACACACACACACACACACACACACACAGAAATAAAACTGTAAATTTAGAACTTAAAAGATCCACAATAATTGCGCAATAAGACAAACCATTCTAATGTTTAGTTAATTTTTACACTCCATAACTAAGATCAGAAGTAAAAACACTGACAATATCAAGTAAATGACAAGTATCTCACCACTCTTTAGAGGCAGAGAGGAAAAGGAATGGGCCTGTCTTCTCGTTTCCTATCAGTTCACCCTACTCTGATCACCAACTCAATACGCACAAGACAAGACCACTGTGCATGAGCAATGTTCTCAGACAGTGAAAAGCCTAAGCCAGTGTGTTCCTTCACCTCAGCCTTTCAGGGAGGGAAACTTACCACAATAAAAACGAAGGCACAAATCTGACTGACGAGAAGACAGCTCCAGTCACCCAGATCCATCACTTCAACTGCTATCATCCTATCTTCGCCTCTCTGACCCCACTGTCCTGCCACCGTCAAAAAATGGTGCCTACCCAGGCAGATAGCTACACACTTGTAGCTGTAAGAGATGTCCCAAATATACATTTTGGCTAAATATTAAGATTTTAAAGTTAGGTATGGTAGCACGTGCCTGTCACTAGCACTTGGGGACCTGAGGCAGGAAGAGCCAGAGCTCAGGACTAGCCTGGGCTATGCGGTGAAACCCTGTCTAAATATATAGATTCTTACAAAGTTACTGTGAAGTGAGAGTTTATTATTTCAGAATAAACTTTTGATCAAAAGCAATTACAAAAAGTCCTAAAATTTAGCATTATATGGTAGAAACAGTCATTTTCAGCACTGTCAACTATTAGCTCCTGTGTGCACTGCACATCTGTGACGTTAAGTAGACGGTTGACTTCACCTGGAGGTCCAGCAAGACGATCAGAAGTGTCTTATTTTTTCTGACACTTATTTTTTTCTCTTTCTCTGAATTTTTATATTTGGCCTTACGGTCATGTACAACAGAGTGTTCCTGTATGGAATTTTCTCAAGATGTTCTGGGTCACCCCTACTTTTAAAACCCTCTTAAAACGTAAAGAGTTCCTAAAAAAGGAAGCTTTTTTTCACACACAACCTCAGGAAGATAAGGATCACATCTATGAGGGACAGATCTTCTCACAGATGTGTTCTCAGCAGCTCCTGCTCACCGATGCAACAGGCATGTGACATGTTAGCTGGGAGAACCCTCATACTCAATTCTCATGGACGAAATTCGCTTTAGTACACGATTGCTTTACACCTCACTTCTTTTCCACCAGTGAGGGAGCCAGTGGGAAGAGACTGGGTCTAAAGCTAATTCCAGTGCCCAGGCCTCACAGCCAGGGCCAAAATGAAGTGCATAAAAACACAAGCAGAAATAGCAGAAACACATGCCTCAGCTCCAGGCTGTATTCCTATAGGTGGGGCTTTTGTTTTTTAAAACCTCTGTGTCTGTGTCTGTCAGTCTGTCCATCTGTCTGCAAGCAGCCATGTGTCAAAATGCACATTTGGAGGTTAGAAGATGACTTTTGCAAGTTGGTCCACTGTGGGATCCAGAGAGTCAGTGCAGATCATAAGATTTGTGCTCCAAGTACTTTTGCCTGCTGAGTATCTCACCTGCTTCTGATTAAATTTTTAAAAAACTCCAGTGAATGAGCAGGAAAAATGGACTAGTCAGTCACTTGTTTGTCATCCAGGCCTAAGGGCCTGGGTTCAGATCCCCCACACTCACGTAGAGTCAGAAGTGGCAGTGCATGCCTATGGGCTTAGCATTACACAGGCCAAGACAGGAGGGTTCCTGGAGCTCAGGAGCAGCTACTCTGTCTTGAAATCTAAAGTGAGAATCAATTGAGGAAAACATCCATCTTCAATCACTAGCCTCAACACATGCAAGTGAGCAACCATACACATGTATGCATTCGTGCAACACACTCACACCCTAACTGAAGCAGTCTTACTACATCACTCAAACTAGATGAAAGAGTTGTATTTACACATGCATGCCTTATTCTAAAAGGGTCTTAAATGTCTTGCACATCCCTAAGCAGATGGCTACACCAAGCCCTTCACATGAATGTCATCATCACCCTCCAGCCTGCTGGACCACAGCAAGTGTTACCACAACCAGGAAAGGCAAGCGCGGGAGCAGCATTCTCAGAGTGGCAGCAGGAAAGGGTGACTGGAGCTCTCAAAACACACAGAAATCTCATGGACACAAAGGTCTTCCAAACTGCCTTTTGAAGATTTTGGTGCTAAAGAATGTGTGTGTGTGTGTGTGTGTGTGTGTGTGTAAGAGAGAGAGAGAGAAGACAGACGAGTATGAGTGGGAACGGGTATTTGTGGAAGCAGAGGACAACCTCTGTGTGCTGCACTGCTCTGCACTGTTCCCATGTTTAAGATGGGGACTCTTCACCCTGCACCCCAGGGTAGCTGACTCTGAGCTTCGGGAGTCCTCCAAGCAAACTGGGATCAGACACCTGTGCTACTGCACTCTCATGGGACCTGAACTCGCAGTCAGGCAATTTTACCCACAGAGTTTTATTGACGAATTCCAGTTTTACTGATCAAATCTTGACTTAATCAGATGAAGTTGGCCATATGTATAGACAAGTGATATTAATATTATAGGTAAGGAAATGCTCAAATTATATCTTACCTGTATAATGGGAAACGGAAGATAATTCATGTTGTTAATGAAATACAGAAGACTGTAGCTATAGCCCATGAATGCTCCAGCCAGGAGGAAAAACAGGTGATGTTCATTCATGCAGGTTTGGGCAGCAGGGCTTTCTAAGCTGAAGGGAAAAGTTAGGCTATTAATTCAACAGTCAAAAACACATTATCATTGTTTTAAGGCTACTTGCCAGAAGGCAAGATTCCAAGTTAATCACTTAAGAAATGCCTCAACTCTAACAAAATGACTCATTTTAGGTAAACAGAAGCAAAAGATTAACAAAGCATTTTCCCTTGACGCACGAGATCCTGACTCTTGCTGTTTCCTTGGAAATCTGAGGTAAGAATGTGCACAACAGTCATGTTGCTTCCAAGGCAAGCTGACTTCATCTGCATGCACCTACTGGAGGTGCTGGAGCTCTGGGCTTCTCATGGCACTAACTGGGCATCCCTCTCTGGGCCTCTGAACAGCGTTCCTTGGGAAGATACGAAATCAGGGGGCACCACACTGGACCTCCTCCCATTATATATATGTCTGCCTCCATGGCTATCATTCTCAACTCTCAAGCAGCTGACACTGTCCCTGAATCACTCCCAGAGACCCAACATTACCTCAGAGCCTCTTCCACATCCAACTGTCTTTAAATTTTGCTAATTTCCTGAAACATAAACTATCACTAACACTTCGTACACAGAAACAGGAACTTCTGTGAGAAGCTAGAAGGCAGAGCGCTATACTACTGATCTCCATAGGGCTCCTTTGACTTGGTAAGCAAACACGGTTCCTAGAAAGAAGAAAAAAAACTTACTATACCTCTCAGTTACAGTACAGGGAACCACGAGAAAACCGTATTGGCCCTTGGTGATGATGGCCGCACACCACGCCACCACCATTCCCATGGCAGCATGGATGAAGGAGTGCATGAGCTGCTGAGGGTGAAGGATCCTCCCTATCAGGGCCAGTCGGGAGCCGGGGATGGAGGGCACAACTGCAGAGAAAGCATAGCACCGTGGCTTTGTAACTACGCAACCCGAAGCTGAACCTGAACCTTCCCTTTCACTGCAAACACCCAAGCAATGAAAATCCAGTACAGAAAGCTCTCATGCTAACAATTCTAGTTTTTAAAAAGTTGAAATAAAAAGAGGCACACATACAAGAAAAATCAGGGAATCTAGAGATGAGGACTTAAAGGAACATAATTAACATTTTCCATTTTTCTTGCTTTTGTTATTGTTTTATAGACAAGGGTCTCGTGTTGCCCAGACTGGCCTCACACTACCTGCAGAGTGGAGGATATATCTGAACTACTGATATCCACTCTTGCCTGTCTCCTGATTACTGATGTGTACCCATACACATGGCCTTTTCACTTCTTTAAATTAATATTCCCAAGTAACTAATATAATGCTAATTCTGACATTTTCCTAAGTGCTATAAAATAAATAATTTAGAAGATAGCTCCAAATTGCCTTTATTTCAGCATTTGAAACTCACTATAGAGTTCATCTCTGAAAAATAAGCCACAAAGACAAAAATCACAATAATGAATATCAAATGCTTATAGTTATTACAAATTATTTATTTGCAAGGAGGTCTATGTAGAGGTTAGAGCCGGCCCTCTCCTTTCCCCACTAAGCCTGCTCACGAGCTTCTATAAAGGTATTTCAAAAAGTACTCTGAAGTGACCTGGAAGACAACTGTGGGAATGAAGTGAAGAATATTTATGTCTAGGCTGCCTGACACAGACAGGCGATAATCTTTTATTTTACCCAAAGAAAAGAGGTGCTGCAGATGCTGTGTGGGCAAGAACGAAGTGTAAAGGGAGGGCTCCAACACTCGGCATTTTAGGGAGGAAGCTGCCATCATCTCCTCTCCCCACTAAAACTGCCTTGAGAGCCAACTATGTGACCGGACTTCCTGCTGTGACAAACCCTGCCATGTCACTCAACATTCTTTCAAGTTCCATCTTCTCCCTAGAAAATCATTTTTCTTCTTTGTCGTCTGCTTACTACAACTCATCCTTCAAAATCTGGTCCAGCCATTGGCTCCTCTAGGCTGCTCCCACGCTGGGTCAAAGATGGCTCCCTGGACTCTGTCATACCTGCCCAGTGTACCTGTGAGCAAATACACTTCACAGATCCTCTGGAGCAAGCTGGGAGCACATGATGCTTGGCACACAGTACAAGCATAAGCCTACTCCCACAGGACACGCCAACACGACCAGTGAGGCCGTAGAAACACGAGTGCACATTTCTGACCCAGCACAGGCAGGCAGATCTGAGTCTGTAGCCAGCCTACTTTACAGAGCAAGTTCCAGGACAGAGAAACCTGGTGTCAAAAAACACCAAAAAATAAATAAAGTAAAATAAAAATACTAACTTGAGCGCCCTCACCTGGCCCACCTACATACAGAAAATGACCCAGGAGCACAGAAGAGAGTGTGAGAACACAGCCCATAAGCCAGGGAGCTCTGAACAGGGTTAGAATGGAGAGAGACCCAGTCAACAAGAAACACTACGAAAACAAAGAAAAACAGTATGTTGCAACATCCAGTCGGGACTTCAAATTTTACATTCTGCTCTTTTTTTAAATATAGAACTTTCTTTTTAATACTAAAAAGCTAAAAGGAGAGGAAAGATGTCATAGAAAACAAATAAATAAATAATCGAAATAACCTTAAGTGACAAATTCAGGAGTTTAAAAAGGTACGAAAGGAATAAACTGAGTAAAAAATGCCCTGGAATTCAGGATCCTACCAAGGCAAAGCCCATTTTTTTAAAATTAAATATTATAAAACTACAGACTTTGTTATTTGGTTAGGGTGGGGAGTGGAGGAAGAACCTCACAAAGTCAGTGACATATGCTTGTAATCCTAGTATCCAGGAGGCTGAGGAGGATCATAAAATTTGAGGTCAGCCCAGATTTGGTTCTGTACCCCATAAGGAATTATTTCATAATTCATTTGCTAACTCAGAGCTTTAACACTAACTGTGAACTATTAAAAGGGTTACAACTATTTTTTCAATGTGGTAAAAAACAAAATCTATGATTTGAATCTTTTATAAATACCCAGTTTTGAGACATGAGGACACTCACCCTACTGGCAAGCAGCGTGGCACAACCTCCTGACCATTCCATCCTCCCAACAAACCTTACCCAGTGGCCAATGACCTATCGCTTCTGGCCCCTGGTGCCACTCCTCCACTCTGTCTTTATGACTCTGCCCAGAGTCTATACCCCACTTCTGTAAGCAGACTCACACAATGTCTCTCATAAAAGCCCTAAATGTATCTTCAAAAGAGAAACACCAAGATAATAGTAAGTGTCACACTGAAGAAATAACAGAACATGACTATGAACACATTGTTGAAATTCTGCCCTGGGTAGAATAAATTATTTTTGTTTTGTTTTGAGACAATGTCTTGCCATCTAACCTAGTCAACTGTCTAACTCACCGCACGGCTGAAGCTGGCCTCAAACTTGTAGTGACCTCCTTCAAACCTCCTTAGCGCTAGGACTGGCTAGCACATGCCATACCCCTGATGTTCAAACTTTTAAAAAGATTAAAATTCAGAAACCTACCTGTATAGAACTCCACATTGAAAATACTTATTATTATAATTACCACTGACAGCAGCAGGAGGTAGAAGATGACACGGGAACTACATAAGTCATTGAACGAATCTAGACAACAAGAGAAATGAATTAGCACGGTCCATTTGGTCTGACAGTTCTGTCAGTGCAAGGCAATACAACAAGAGCTAGAAATACAACTAGTGCTTTTATGTGTGTACAGAAGTCTATGTGAACGTATGTGTATCTGTGATGTCTGTGTGAACATGTATGTACCTGTGATGTCTGTGCGAATATATGTCTAGCTGTGGTGACTATGTGAATGTATGTGTATCTGTACACACAGCACAGGACAGAGAGCATGAATCCCTCAGAGTTGGGGTTACAGGCACCTATGAGACACCTGGTTTCTTCTGTGAATTTTGGGATCCAACCCTGGTCCCCATGATTACACAGCAAGCACCCTTCTCCACTGAGCCATCTCAGCAGAATCCACAACTGTAGTCTTAACATTAAAAGTCTGCCTTGTTTTGTTTTGTTTTTAAAGCATTTATTTGTACACTGCTGACATGTCCAATAGGACACAAAAACTCCAAAGGAAATTTAGACTTTGTTCCGGGTACTGGAAAAAAATGGTATTAGAATTTCTTTTAAATAACACAGATGTCAGTAACAGAGAAAATACAACCATATGCAAACATCTCACCACGAAGAACTACACAGCAACATACCAAGTTTCTTTTCAAACCGTAAACAGAATTTTTAAACTCTACTTAGTAAATGCAATTAGTGCCTACAGCTAAAGTCAAAGTAACATGGGAACGGTGTAATTTAAAAGTCATCTAAAGGGCTAAATAACAAAGACCAGCAATGTCCCCGTGAAAATCAAAACACTCGCATTTCAGAGTAACCCAGCAACCAACGTGCTTCCAAGCTCAAACTATGCATGTTACTGTCTAAAAATATGAACAAAAGAAAGAGACATGGGACATGTTTGCTGAACAGACTCACTTAATAATGAAAGTAATTATTTTTCAAAGTAGAATTCAGAGACTAAGATTAACTACAACATTTCTTAGGCCTCTACAATTAATCATCTGCCATGCACTAGTTCATGGGTTAGTTTCGTCAGTCTGGTGTGCTTTAGCAAAGGCTGACACACATCAACAAAAGCATGACTCTACCGATTAATAGCAATACTTCCAAAGGCCAAACAACACAAAATTCTAACTCCTTGATGGCTGGCAGTTTCTTATAAGAGAAGAAAAAGAAAGGAACATATTGTGGGGAAAAAAATTCCCAAAGTAATATGTTTTTTAATATTAGAGAATAATTTCAAGACTTCAAAACCTAGTCTGACAATATTTATGTCTTTTAACTTTTTTGTTTTGTTTTGTTTTTCAAGGCAAGGTTTCTCTTTGTAACAGTTCTGGCTGTCCTGGAACTCCCTTTGTAGACCAGGCTGGCCTCGAATCCACAGAGATCCGCCTGCCTCTGCCTCCTGAGTGCTGGGATTAAAAGTGTGTGCTCTTTTAATCTATCACTGCTCAGATTAAATACTTTTTAAAACTGTCTATTATGTCACACAGCGAGAAAACAAATTTGAAGACAGAGACTTCAGTCATTTACTAGCTGGATGTTGAACAGATCACTTTAGCCTGAACCTTAGTTTTGAATTCACAAAGCACATACAACAACACCTCATTAAGCCGCAATATAGGAAACAGGTAACAGACGTAAGGTATTTAGGGCCTGGCACACAATAATGGCTACAACTGATATAAATCAATAACTACATTTCAATGAACTCACTGATTGCTTTAAATTATTTTTGGGTGGGCATGCTTGCTCATGCATGCACACCTGAAGGCCAGAGGGTGACACTAGGTCTCTTCCTCTGCTGCCCTCCATCCTCTGTTTTGACCTGAACCTCGCTCACTGAACCCAGAGCTCAGCAGCTGGCTAGGCTGGCCAGTGAGCTCCACCACAACGCTGGGGTTATGGTGCGTGACACACACCTGGCTTTTATGTGTGTGCTGGGCATCTAAATTCAGGTCCTCACGCTTGAGCAGCAAGCACTTTATCCTCTCAGCCATCTTTCCGGCTCCTGAATGTCCTAACTTCATTTTACATCCAAAGAGACCAACATTTCAGCCTGCTTCTACCTTTTCCCCTAAGTCTTCCCTGATATTCTTTATTTTGGGCCTCGCTGTCTTTTTTGGCCACAGAAAGAAGGCAGTATTCCTTAAATATTTATATAGCTTCTGTTTTGTCACTCACTGCTTCTGAAATAGTTTCTCCATAGGAATCCCAGGGTGACCTGGAACCCCAGTGCCTCCTGCAACAGCCTCCTAAGAGTTGAGTTATAAGAATGTGCCACTAAGTCAGGCGGCGGTGGTGCACACCTTTAAGACCATCACTCAGGAGGCAGAGGCAGGTGGATCTCTGTGAGGGTGAGGCCAGCCTGGTCTACAAGACTAGTTCCAGGACAGGCTCCAAAGCTATAGCTACACAGAGAAATCTAATCTCAAAAAAACAAAACAAACAAACAATGTGCCACTAACCAGCTAGTTCGGACCTTTTTCTTTAAGACTATAGGTCACAGTTTCTATCTACAATTTTAAATAGATGACAGGGACAGTACTCTTTCTCTAAAAGATTAAAAAAAAATCAATAAATTTGTCAAAAGAAAAGACAAACAAAAAATAAGGAAGGGGGAATGGGGCTGGAGAGATAGCTCAGCAGTTAAGAGCACTTGCTGTTCTGCTAAAGGACCAGGGTTCAGTTCCCAGAACCACATGGTGGCTCACAACCATCCAGCTTCAGGAGATCTATAGGCACCAGGCGTGCATGCAATGAACACAGATACATGCAGGTAAAAATACTTATACATAAAAAATAAAAATACATCTTTTTAAAGGAAAAGACAAAGGACAAGTCTTTATTTGTGTGTAGTCTTTTTCTTTTTCTTATTATATGTCCCAGGCTGGCCTTGAATTCATATCATCCTGCCTCTGCCTTCCAAGTGACACAGAGGGCCTACAGGTGTACACTACCATACCTAGCTATTTATGTAGTCTTCTAATGAGCTTTTTGTTCGATCATCATACAAAGTCTGACACACTTACTGATTTTTATATAACAAAATGCAGTTTGTGTTATGCAGGGCATGCCTTTACCTCATCTAAAAGTAAATGTCTTGATGGATCAACAATCTATGGGCAGTAACCGGAGTTCCCCTGCTTACCTGACAGCCACTGTATAGGATGGAACACATCGACGCTGCTGAAGATTATAAAGGCTGTGGTACAGACGGGCAGAAGCAACACCGACCAAATGATACTTCTAACTATCCTCCAACCCAAAACCTACAATTGAACAGAACTCCTCAATCATGAAGTCCGTTAGATTAATTAGCTATGCAAATCCTGCCTTTTCATATAGGCTACTAACATTAACCACTACTATTTATATCCAAATCATAGTCCACTCTCTGTAATGTCACATACCACTACTGAACCGTGGACTGTCAGGGACAGAGTCAAGTGTAACACCAAGTGCGTTTAAGGTGGGGGTGAATTCATTTTTTTTTCCCTGGTTCTCTGGGTGTACACACGTGCTCACTAACACACACATGTACACGGAAAAAGAAAACACGGGAAGAAATTCCACAGGATTTAATGTGACTGGTGATACAAGTGGTTAACAAACAGACCCAAATATCCTTTTATTTTTAGCCTGGGATAGATTACAGTACATTCAGGTAGAAACACTATTGGATTGTAGCTCATTCCAGATTTTAAAAAAAGAAAAGAAAAAAGAAAAAAAAAGAGAAAGAAACACTATTGGAAAGGAATGAAACTATTCTCTTTCCGCCCATACAAAGAATCGTTGCAGGGACAGTCTTAAACCAAGAATATATGCTCGACTGGGTTCTTTCCAACCCCACCGTCTGCTAATGCCACATCACATTTTTTTTGCATAGGGCACCCACTCCCATTTCGCAATCCCGGGAATCAAGGCATTTATTACGCAGCAGCTCGGATCACTAACATTTTGCAATACATCTTTCCTGCTCTGTCCAAATTCCCATTCGATCATCCCACCCGCGCTGACCAACTTCCACTTCGGACTCCAGATCAATACCCCAAACCTAACTTCCACTGAAGACACCCCCACAGCTCTGCGCCCAATCCCTCAGGTGAACAGTCCGAAGACAGGCCACTTCCAGCCAAGAGCGCCACACGGCCAGAGCCTGCCCGCCCGCCCAGCCACAGGGAGGCAGTGAGCGTCACCACGCGCTAACTCACACGCCAAAGGATGTCCCGCGCCCCGCCGACGCAGGGCCCACTCGGAGCTGTGGCCATGGAGATGGCGGCCCCTGCTCTCAAGCGTGCCGGGGACTGAGTGCACGCCCGCCACCAGTGTTCAAAGACAGAAAGACCCCGCGAGGACCCCGCTGGGGCTGCCCGAAACACTGCCTTAGCAGAGCTCTCCACAGCCGCCAGACCATCTCTCCGCGGCGTCGTCTGAACAGATTCGACCGGCCAGAACTGTCTATTAGTCACATGTCCCCCGGGGGGTTGTGACTCGAGAAACCGTACTCTGGAGTTCAAAAGGTCCTTACGAAGCAGGGTCCATCGGGGCGGCAAAATCAAGGGACGGCGATGCTGCATTCTGGGAACTGTAGTCTCCACAACCCCTGCAACGCAAAGGGAGGAGCGTTGCATTCTGGAACTTGGAGTTCCAAAGTATAGGCTCGAGATGTAACGTGAAGCATGCTGGGAACTGTAGTCCTTTTTTCTTTTTCTCCTTATTCTTTTCTTTTTTTCTTTTTTTTTTTTTTAAGATTTATTTGTTTATTATTGTATACAGTGTTCTGCTTGCCTTCCAGAAGAGGGCATAGGATCTCATTACAGATGACTGTGAGTCACCACGTGGTTGCTGGGACTTGAACTCAGGAACTCTGGAAGAGCAGCCAGTGCTCTTAACCTCTGAGCCATCTCTCTGCCTTCCTTTCCTTTTGCCTTTTTTTTTTTTTTAAATAAAGCTATACTAGTCCTGGGAGTGAGTAAGAATATTACACATCAGAAATAGCTGAAATGTGATTTTTTTCAATTCTTTTTTTTCCAGAATGCCACCTTTCTAAAAAGTGAAAGCAAAGGATTCTGCAGCCCTCTTTTTTAATACTCAGCAATTCACTGAAATCTTTTTCAATGGATTTTACTGCTAAGGAAAGTGTGTTTTGTGTTTAACCCAAGATATAACACTTGTTAAGTGCAGTGACTTGATCCTCTTGAACCTCTACTTCTTCAAGTGTAAAATAAGGATAAAAACACAACACAACATCCTGTCATGGGGGTGAAGATGTAAATATTATGCTATAAAAAGATAAGAACTGAAGGGGTGTGTGGCTGAGTTAGTAGACTGCTTCCCTAACGTGCACCAAGTCCTAGGTTTGATCGACAGCACCCCAAAATCATAGCACAGTGGCACACGCCTGCAATCCCAACACTCAAGAAACTGAGGCAGGAGTACACAAAGTTCGAGGTCATCCTTAGACAGTGAGCGTGAGACTCGCTGGAGTATGTGAAACAGCGGCTTCCGCAAAGAAGAAAGATTTTCATAAACAGCAAAGCGCTTGCCATGCTACTGTGAAGACAAAAGACAAACCCCTGCACACACCTTGCAAGACCACATTCAGGACCAACCTGCTGAGGGAGATGCTCCCAGCTCACCACAGCGGTGGGTCAGGAACTGAGGAGTTAGTTCCCTGAAATGGTCAAAATTGTCACAAGCACCCACAACCATCCACAGTCGCTGACTGAGCCCCGGCTTCCTTGCCAATAACGAAACCGTCTAGAAAGATGCTGTACTGAATGAGGTTTTGCTCAGAAATTATCCGGTACATTATAGAAAGTTACAGGTTCTTGGTCAGGTGACAATAAGTGTCACTAATTCCTTGACCACTCCAGAGCTGTTAAGTCTTTCTCTTCCCCTGCCTGGGAAAACAGAGAGGGGTGTTCCCTTCAGACAAGCAGCAATTCAGAAAATGTGCACAAGACACATGAAACTATAACCTACTCCTCTTGGAACAGAATAAAATTAACTAACATATGTGATGTGGAAAAAATACAAACGAGTGGTATAAAAACTCAATCATTATGATAGAATTTAGGAAAGAAATCAAAATAAAAGAAAAATCATAAATGAAAGTTGAATTAGAAGGATTTCAAGAGCTAAAATTTCAACAGCAAAAGTATAGCAAAATATTTTTTAATCAGAAAGGAATACAAAACAAAAAAAGGATTTTTTTCAAATTAATGTATAGCCCAGGCTGGCCTCGAACTCATGATCCTCCTGCCTCTGCCTTTTTCATCAAATCCTACCGGCGTGTGCCACCACAACTGGCAAAAAAAGGATTTTTTTTATCAGTAACTAATAGGGAGTTGAAGAGATGGCTCAGTGGTTAGGAGCACTGGATGCTCTTCCAGAGGACCAAGGCTTGATTCCGAACACATAGTGGCTCACGTCTATGTGTAACTCTAGTTCCAAGGATCCAACGCCCCCTTCTGGCCTCCAAGGGCACTGCACTCACATTGTGCACAGATACACTTGCAGAAAGAAATGCCCATACACATAAAAATAAATGTCTTATGTTTTTAAGTGATTAACAGAGAATAATACATTCTTAAAAAGTAAAAGTGAATACTAGAGAAGATAGGTGAAGCTCTAACCTCTGAATAATGGAAAATTCTGAAAAATCCTGAACCACCCAGCAACACACAGAAGTGTGGAAATTTCCTTTTGTTTTTCAATTTCCCTAATATTTTAAAAACACTAAAAATTTCCTAAATCATTTCAAATTCTTCAGTTGTATAGATTTTTATGTTTTATAACCTTGTAAAATATAAAGGCTTAGAGTGACAAATAACCCTTCCTTCTATCCATCCGGTTAGCGGCAGGCTCAGTTCCTTCCAGAAAGAAGGCAACCAGCTCTTCATGAAATTAGTCTTTGCAAAAGGAAAATCAAAGGCACCTGCTTTGAAAGACAGCTCCTGGGACACCCGCAGTTCTTGTGCAAGCATAGTTAGTGAAGGGAGCCAAAGGGATTGAAGCACACAGGTGATGCTTTCCTGTGGGGTGCAGGGAACACCTGTGCCAGGGTAAGAGCAGGCCATTGTTCTAAAGACCCAACCCCAGGCTTTGGGAAAGACTCTGTAAGGTTCAGTCCACTGATAAGCAAGCTTAAGCTCCTCCCCTCTCCCCACGGCCAGATTGTACTTGTGGCTATGTGGCAGGGCCATCTCTGCTGCTTTTTGGGGGTCAGACTCATGAGGAAAACCAATGAAGAGAGAACCATGGGGAAACCCACATGAGCTGAGCAAAATGTAATCCAGGCTGCGCACGCCAACCTTCACCCTTTTCAACACTGCATAGGTTTCTTACAAAGATGGATTTGAGCCTAGGATACAGATGGTCAAGTGAGACCCACAGGTTAAGAATACAACCAATGGCATCTCATCTGCAGGTGTGTGAGGAAGAAGCCGTGTCAAAGCTGTCCATCAGACACTGTAGAGTATGCAGGTCAGAGGTAAGGCTTGAAGAGAAGCAAATGCAGGGAAAATCCCAGAACCCTGCGGATGGCTTCACCCAACCTCAGCATGGTCCCCGACTGTAAAAAAGGGGACAGTCGTGTCTTCTGTTTGTTTCCACCAACACACTGAAACTGAGCCCTGAGCCCTGTCACCCACCTTTCAAATACCCTGTCTGCATGGCTGTCTGAGCTCTTATGAGCAGGAGTGCTGAGAGGCATTTATAGCTGGCAGACTTCACTGCGCTGTGAGATGCCCCAGAGATCTTTCCCTCTAATACAGTGACCACAAAGATTTTAGAACTGGTAGTACCCCTGCCCCAGTACCTGAGTGATGGAATGTACCATACCCCCGCCCGCTTGGGAGGAATTTATAATATGAACAAGAGATACAACACCGATGTTTTAAGTTGATACTTTGGAGTCGGTGGATGCCATAAAATAACATAGTACCCATCAAACAACGCTAACGAATTCAGAAGTCTCTGTTGAGAGCCATACCTATCCAAGGCTCTCTCAGATGCCCATGAAAGAGAACACTAGATCTGTGTCCTTGCCCAGGGGCACACTTGGCAAAGTCCAGTCTGGGACTGGCGACAGGACCTCAAAGAAGTTAAGGTTTCGGTTCCGGGAACCTGGCTTTTTCTCCTGAAGAGGCCAGAGTTATCAGTCCCAAGGCCACTGTGTGCGGTCTGTGACACACTTGAGACAGACTGTGTTCTTTTTGTTGCTTGCTTAGCGTCCTGCTGACGTCATCTCACTGTGCGCTAGCTCTCTGCTGACTCTGTCCCCCATCTCCCCCTGCAAACTGCATAGCAGATGCTGCACTTCTTAATAAACTTGCTCGGCAAGCCGGGCAGTGGTGGCGCATGCCTTTAATCCCAGCACTCAGGAGGCAGAGGCAGGCAGATCTCTGTGAGTTCGAGGCCAGGCTGGTCTACAATAGCTAGTTCCAGGATAGGCTCCAAAAACTACAGAGAAACCCTGTCTCGAAAATACCAAAACAATTAAACAAACAAACAAACAAATAAATAAATAAAAACTTGCTCAGCAAGAACCATAGCTTGTGCAAGACTTCATGACCCCAGCTTTCCTGTCTCCTTCACTGCTTCCCTGTTCTCCCTCTCAGGACCTGCTGGTCCAGGTCAAGACTTAAAAAGCTCTTGAGAAACTCATTTTGTGCATCCATTTAACCCACCAGCACTTACTAAGCCAGGAGCAGAGCCAGGCGCTGTGCTGGGTGCTTCTGCCTGGTACGCAAGCTTCACCTTTGGTCACCGTCTGTCCTCATGGGCATTCAACGAATGCGCCTGGAAGAGCTGGTTACTAACATTCAGCTTACATGTTGTGCTTGGGCACTGGACCAAGATGGGAAGTGGAGGTCTGAGGAACTGAAACTGGGGGCCCAAGAAATGCTTCAGTGGTTAAGAGCACTGGCTACTCTTCCAGACGACCTGGGTTCAATTCCCAGCACCCACATGGAGGCTCACAACTGTGTAACTCCAGTTCCAGGGAACCTGACACCCTCTTCTGACCGCTGAGAGAATCAGACACACACACTGTACACAGACATGATACAGAGAAGAATACACACAGAATATTCGAAACACTTTTTAAAGAAACTGCAACTTACCTGCTCACAGATCCCTTGTGGCCCCCAAGCATTTGTTCTCTGTTTTTATGGTGCCTCTGCTTATGGTGGACTTCAAATCCCTTTATGACTCTGCTTAAAGTGGATTTAGTATCAAATCCCATGCTTCCAACGGGGCACATGGGATGCATGTGTAATCACAGTACTTGGGAGGCTGAAGTAAGAGGATCACAGGTTTAAGGCTAGCCTGGGTTACACAGCAAGGTGCTGTCTCAAACAAAACAAGACAAAACAAAAATTCCTTCATCTTACTAGACTGTGTCTAAATGCTAATTTCTGTGAGGATGTCCCCCAGATATGAGGTCCCCCCTCTATTAACTGTTATGGGGTTAGGGGAGCGGCTGGAGGCCAAGGCCTTCCTATGTTGTCCAGACCGGCCTCCATCTTCTAGACTCAGCGATCCCTACCTGAGCCCTCCTCCTGCCGACTCGCTCCGCCACCTTTCATTCCCGAACACAGCACTGCCTTTGTCACAGCGATGATCAGTACGTGGGGGTGGGGAAGAAGAGCGGACGGACACAGGTCGAACACCACTGCATTTTATTTCCAGGGTTGGACTTTCAGGGCCTCACACACGCTAGACACAGCTCTAGCATGTGACTGTTACCCCTAGGCCAACACTGATTCTTACAGGTGGCAAGGCTTCAATGCAACCAGAGTTCCCTGCTGACGCTGTCCATCCTGGCTTCTGACAGTGGACATTGTGTCCGGAAGAGCCACACACCACCAAACATGACAGAACTGGAAAAAAAAAAAGTGAGGTTCAAGATCAAGATCCCTGGAGATAGGCAGCAGAAAAGGTGCCCGCCACGCCCACCCCACAGATCCCGAAGTCAGGCCCCGAGCTCTGCACTCTGAGTTAGCATCCCAGGTCCTCAGTCTATCTCCAAAAAAGGGAACAAAGGGGACAATTGAGAAAGCAACAATGCGGGACCGAACAGAGATTTTCTGGGCGGGGCACTGCTGCCACGTCTGGTAGGGAGAGGACAGGCTCCTGTGTGATGGGGTGAAACCATGCAGGCTGGAGCATCTCAAGGGGGGATTCACAAAGGATTAACCTGAGATGGGTTAGGAGAAGTGGAGAGTAAATATGATCAAATGTATAAAATTCTCAAGGAATTAATTAAAATACTATAATTTATTTTCAAGGGAGGGTCTCACTACATAGCCCTGACTAGCCTGGAACCTGCTATGTAGACCAGGCTGACCTTGAACTCAGAGATCTGCCTGCATCTTCCCGCCCCTCAACTGCTGGGATTAAAAGCACACCTAACTATTTGTTTTAAATATTTTTTATTTATTATGTATACAATATTCTATGTGTATTCCTGTAGACCAGAAGAGGGCACCAGACCCCATTACAGATGGTTGTGAGCCACAATGTGGTTGCTGGGAATTGAACTCAGGACCTTTGGAAGAGCAAGCAATGCTCTTAACCTCTGAGCCATCTCTCCAGCCCACCTATTTTTTTAAATGGTGGGGTGAGAGGGGGTCTTGTACCACAAAGTCAAAGCTGATTTAATAATAAAGGAACTAATGTGTAGAAACCTGGGAAATGGTTTATACCTTTAACCTCTGAAATAAGCACTCTGGGGCCAGCAAGATGGCTCAGAGGATAAAGGAACTTGTTGCCTTTGTCAGCTCGTTTCCCGAAACTCACATGGTAGGAGAGGAACAGCTCCCTCGGGATGTCCTCTGGCTTTCCACACAGGTACCATCTCTCTCACACACACGCTCACACCACATACGCATGCATGAATACATACATGTATACACATACATACATACATGCACACATACAGGCATGTCAAAGAGAGAAAGAAGTAGGCGCTGGTGGTGTGAGTGAGTATGAGGACGCAGCTTATGACCCCATGTGTCCCAACAGGAGGATTTTAGTTACAAAGGCCTGGCCGGAAACCCTCTGCTCATCTATTATTAAAGCCCTCGTCATACTGCACGGTGACTGCTGGCTGCTCTCCTCGGAACACACATACACCGAACACCGCCTGGGGGAGGGTGCCTCAGCCCGGGGTGGTCTTCCAGGCAATCCCACAAGCACAAGCGGGCAGACCTTCCCAGGTAGTTTCTGGACTTCCCCAGGGCTTTGACACGGGAAAAACAGCAGCGATGCTCAGGTAATAAGCTGGTGCACAAGAAAGGACAGCTGCAGTTGCTCCCTTAGTGACTTATTCAGGGGCAGCTTCCCTGTTTACCAGTAATTAGAGGTTCCCCTAGGATCTGGTGCTCCCGGGAGAGAAGAGGTTAATGTTCTCACAAGAACCCATTCCATGCTAAGCTGTCCTCATACACAGATTTATGTAGGGAAGGTTATTGTTGAGATTTGAAGCCATTTTTCTTCCATGAAAGCTAGGAGCCCGGAGCTTACAGTAGAAGACACTGCCAGCTCGTAAATCCACAGTGCCCGGGCCTCTGAACAGCCCCTCTTATTGGCAAAGCGATGGATGCTCTGCCAGGGAGGCTGCAAAGAAGCTGTTCATCACTACCTCATTTGGAGACTTGACACCTAAATGGAGCTACCCCAGCTTACAGATCTGTGCACAGCCCAGAGGAGCCAGCTCTGTGTACCCTGCACCAACTCTCTGGAGGGTTACAGCACCGGGGCTAGGCAATGGCTGCCTGTGTTCTTTCTGTTCCTCTCTAGCTGGACTCAGAGTCTGTCACTGAGAGATGTGCCTCTGGGGTATCGTTGTGTCCCACTGAACAGCCTGGACCGTCCCCTTTCCCAAGCCACGGGATGGTGACTACTCCTCCAAAAGAGAGAACTGTGTCACTTCTGGGACACAGTTCAAACGAGACCTGCCTGTGAAGCCTGAGCCATTCCCTCCTGTGGCTCTCTCACACCATGCGGTGTGACCTGTTAGGTTGGATCATGCCATCAGACTGGGGATCTCGGAGGCAGAGACTGTCTTTCTAAGTCCAAAAGAATTGCCTTATCGAGTGTAATGAGCAGCAGTGAAGCCCTGAGCTCAGCGGAGAAACCATCATCCCTATGTGCCTTCATCTCGCAAAGGCTGGCTCACCCTCCCGACATGCATTGGTCGCCCACGCTGTTCAAGCCAGCCAAGACCCAGGCCGAATACTACAGAGGCCAAGTCAACCAAGATTCTGTCCTATCCTGAGACTTTTGGCCTAAGGAAGGGACCTGCCTTGCCAAGGCCTTCTTCATTAACATTAGAAGAGTCCATCTGCAGGATTAGCTGGGTGAGTGATTAGGTCCTGATGCAAACAAGCCATGGTGTGTTCCTGCAAAGGAAGGAGGCCCCACACCAACCCACTGAAGACTGACAAGAAAATACTAGAACTTCTATTTATATTTCTTCAAGGACTTAAGTCTTGATAGTTACCATACGGATTGACAATAGTATAATTAAGGCCTACATCACGGGTTTGCACTGGGCAAAGAATGGAAAACAGCCTCAATAATGGCTGTCTCAGGCCCTTGTAAGAGCCCCTCCCCTGCCTTCAGTATGGGCTAACCTGTGGCTTGCTTCTAATCGAAGCGTTCTTCCCCAGATCTGGCTTCTGGATGAGCCCCAGTCCACCCCGCACAAGGCCACAGCCTTGTAAGAGGACCTGAAAGTGAGGAAGAGGCTAAGCTGTGCCCAGATTCCCCAGCACACGAAACTGGGGGGGAAGCAGCAAAACAGGTAATGGACACACGATCCAGACCTGCCACGACCAAGACATGCAGTCAAGAAGCAGGCACTACAAGCCACAGCTCTCTAGGCCAGACAAGAGGGTCCCCCAAAATTCTGAATGGCAGCAGTGTGGCCCGCAGATTTCGATTTTAGAAAGAATGCCATCTCTAAAAATTGGGGCAGATGGGCAAACTCAGAAGCTGGCTCTGCAAGACCTGGGTTCAAGTCCCAGTTCTGCTTCTCAGCAGCGGACGACCACAATAGATCCCCACACATTCACCCTCCTGTCCACGCAATCATGGGCAAGCCTGGTAGGAGAGGCTGATGACACAGCGACCTGGAAAGTGGTCTGAGAAGCAGACGGTGACAGGTGTTAGTTTGCCACCACACTCGGGTGACTGAGAGCAAGGAACTGTATGCTCTCGGCCTTAGCTGCACTGACACAGATGAGGACAGAAATCCACCCTATTCTGGCCTTTGATTCTAAGCTGCGCATCCTTGAGAGAAAGGCAGGCGTCAGCTAGGGAGCCACTGGAGGCTCCTCTAACCACAACATCTTGTTAATTTGAAGGGCTTACAACTGGAACTCCTCAATGAAGAAAGAAAACTCCTATACCTTTTATGAAAAGGAGATAAAGTATCAGAGCAAAGTCAACGGGGCCCAGCAAATTTCAATATAAATCACCAGCCATTGTCAGGGCAGTGGCTTTCATTTCACCACTGAGTGCTTAGCTGCCAGGAGCTTATAAAAACTGTCTCTCAGCTTCCTGACAATCTTCTCAAATAAGGCTGTGTCGTCCTTATTTTATAGACAGGTTCAGATGCACCTCGTAGGCAGGAACAGGCTTTCGCTCTAGTTCGGTCTGACTACTAGCCTTGCAGGTCCTGGCATATGTCCTTCACCATGAGACAGCAGCTCAGGCAGACAGGAACCGAGAGACAGCCGGTCTTTACAGACCAGAGTAAAGGTTCATGGCCCACCGAGAGGCCAGGTGTGCTCACAAACACTGAGCACTCACTGTGGACCGCGAGGTTATGTGGTGGACAAGGAAATCCACCCCTTGCTCTCAAGAAGCCAGTTCTAACCAGGGAGTCACACGGGTACACGGAGGACAAACAATGGCTGAAAGACTGAACCTATTGGCAGACAGGCAGATGGACAGACAGGGTCCTGAGCACAAGAACAGAGTATGCATAGTGTAAATAGGAACACCAGGTAAGTGACGTCTGTGGGAAGGGAAGAATGTTCTAGACAATGGAACTGGAGTGTACGATAAAGTGTTTGCTTAGCTTGTACAAGGCCCTGGGTTCAGGTTCAATTCTCACCCAGAAGGAAGGGGGGGGGGGAGCATACTAGGCACGAGGACACACACCTGTAATGCCAGCATCTGAAAACCAGGGGCAGCAGGATGAGGATCAAGAGCTCAAGTTTGAGCTACGTAGTGAATGAAAGGCTACCCTGAGCTACCTGGAAACTTGTCAACCAAAAACAGGCTCAGCCTTGGTCTGCTAAGGAGGTAGAACAGGAGGGGAAGCATAAATTACGAAGCTAGATCCTTTTTTCTGCACTCTAACTCACTCAGCTAACCATTCATGGAGGGATAACTTCAGAGGCCTGAACAAATGAGGCACAAAAATTCAGAAGCCTGGGGCTGGAGAGATGGCTCAGTGGTTAAGAGCATTGCCTGCTCTTCCAAAGGTCCTGAGTTCAATTCCCAGCAACCACATTGTGGCTCACAACCATCTGTAATGAGGTCTGGTGCCCTCTTCAGGCCTTCGGGCATACACACAGACAGAATATTGTATACATAATAAACAAATAAATATTTAAAAAAAAAATTCAGAAGCCTTTAGAGGACTCCAGGCGGTCATTCAAGAGAGCAACACAGGTCTCAGAGATGGGCCTGAGAAGTCACAGAGGTACAGGGAAATCACTGGGACAATCAGGAAAGGGAGAAGCTCTCCCGTGCACTGGAAAGTACACAGGAAGCAGAGAAGGTAGGTGTAAAGACAGAGCAGGACTCCACTGCCTGGAACCCAAGAGCCCGCGCTTGGCGCATGGACTTCAAAATGGAATTTTCAGCAATAGAAACATACCCACATGAAGGTGTGCAGAAAGATACAGGGTTAGCCTCCTGTCCTTCAGGCTAACACAGAACCGTTGCCCCTGCCCGTTTGTAACATACCCCACAAGATGAAAATTGCGTTCCCTGTTAGCTGGACTTGGCTGCTGCAACTGTCTGGTTGGGAGTGGCTGTAGTTGTGGGGAGGTGGTCCATCTCTGGGGCATCAAAGAAGTAAGCCTGCAGGAAGGAGACACATGAGGGAGCCAGGTGAGCATTCCTCTAGGAGCCAGATGAAGAGTCTCTGGGGCCTCTCCCCTCCCCCACCACGAGTCATCACACCAAACGGCAGCCACGGGTCTGTCCGTCCGTCAGTCCTTCAGTCTGTCTGTCCGTCTCACTTACCCAACATTTTAAAACTTAGTTCCTATTCACTGGCTGCGCTAGTTGTATGCCCAAATCTTCCCAACGACCCCGAGGGCCTGTACGGTATCCTCACCTGACAGGTACAGAAACCGAGGCTCACAGAGACTGCCCTCGGGTCAGTATGCCCGGATGCGCAGTGGAGCCAGGCCCCACAGCTGTGCTCACCTGACTCCAAAGCTCGCCTCTGCAACTGCAGAGCCACACAGGGACTGTCTGTGTTACCTGCATCTCATCAGGTTTGGCGTGATACTAAGTAGCCAGAAGCTTCTGAGCTGGCTGTTGCTAAACCAGTCGGTTGGTTCTCTGCAGGGACCTTGGAAAGAAAGTGCTGGGCACGCTTAACTTCCTAGTACTTGCGACATGAAGACAGTGTGTGACAAGTGCTTCCACTAGTCATCCAGGTTAGCTGTCAGGAATCAGGAGGTAGTGGGAGGGAGAAGGCAGCAAAGATCTTCCCTCCTGCCCTGAGGTGTGAGGATGCTCGTGTTAGCCCAGAAAAACACCCATCTTGTTAGCCCTGAGCTTCCCTTCAAAGAGTAAGTAAAACTGTTACTATGCCAAGGGCTACCAGATGCTTGGGATGCCGCATCAGGGGCTCAGAAAGGAGCAAAGGTAAAAAGCAAAACTATTTCCAGTAGCTCTGCCATTACTAACCAGAAGAGGGCGCCAACACGACATGCTCGGGCTTCCCAGACTGTCCAACCTTGAAAGTTAACAATCTCTTCAATTTCTCTTTGCCCGGGTACCCCTCTAGCTTATCAACTCTTCAGAGCAAACTTACTTTTCTTGCAGCTGTTTTCTGACACAAAGGAAGGAATTTCCTCTATTTGGGGGACATGAGTGAGTCAAAGGCCAGAGTACCCTATCCCGGGGTTCCTCAGGACTCTCTGAGGTCAGAGCTGAATGGTCCAGGTCCCTCATCTGCACTAACCACTAACACTGTGCCTGCAGATAAGCCCCCCCCCTTCAGTTAAAAAGATTGATAAGGCATTTTCTTTCAGTCTCTACTCAGCCTGTGATATGACGCAGGGTCTATGTCCGGCCTTGCCCGTCCTGAGCACTGTGGGCCAGTAGGCACTGGTGTCTCCAAACGGAGGCTTGTCTGACTCTCGCCGAGCCCACTGAGGACCCTTCCTTCACTCTCTGGGTGCTTCCTTCACTGTCCCCACCAGGTGTGAGCCTCCAGTGAGGACCTGGAGATAATTTTCAAGTGCAGTCCTGGGGGAACCTCGGCAGGCGTGGGGCTGCCACACACATCACTGCACTGAGAGGAAGATGCCAGACCAGCTTTCCCAGGAGAGACTGAGAAAGCCGGGCTCAGCTGTCTGGTTCAGCTGGCACCCCTCATCTCAAGCAACTCCCCAGCCAACTCCTCCTCCCACTTTCAATAACAAGAATGTCTTCTGAGGACATGACTAGACATAGTTTTCTTCCTCTCCTTTTCTGTATGTGTCTATGTGAATGCTTACCTGTGTGTGTCTATGTGAATGCTTACCTGTGTGTGGTGTGTGGACACATGTGGACACGCGTGTGCAGGCCAGAGTACGAGCCCAAGCCTACTCCTCTGGCACTATCCTCCTCCTTCAAAAGCACACCCATTCTCTCACTAGAACTCAACAAGCAGGCTAAGCTGACCGGCAGGGAGCCTCAGACACCCACCTGCCTCCAGTCCCTTGGTGCTGGGCTCACAAGCTGTCCAGATACACAGTGGCTCCTCCATGAGAAGAGCCCTTCTCCTGGTGGACACCTCTGTCCACAGTCCAACATGCCCCAGTTAGGCGACTTCAGAGCTGGATGGAATGTGCCCTTCTCCTCCCTACCTCTCTACCAACTTCTCAGCCCAGTAGACAATGTGAAAAGTTCAGGGCACAGATGGCCCGGGGAGAGGGACCAAAGAAGGGCTCCGCCACAGTGTGAAACGAGAGCCTCAGTCAGTTTATGAGCTGTGTGACCTTGGGTCACTCCTACTAGGGAATCAGGTTACAATTTGCAGCAGAGTGGCCCTGGAAACTTCTGCTGATGCCTTTGACCCGAAGAACCCTCCTCAGGAGAGGGTTTCCTGCCATATGCTGACTTTCACTGAAGCCCAGAAAGAAAGGAAAACTGAGGTTATGACAGCGAAGATGCCTCAGCTTACATCACCAAGCACCTCCCTGGTCAGAGTTCTTTCTACTTCGTAACGATGCTCTCTTTTACAAAACTATTTTACTTTTAAATTATATTTATTAGTGCAGGGGGAAGCACAAGGGATACAGTGCAAGTCTGGAGATCAGAGAGCAATGTAAAGGAGTTGGTTCTCTCCTTCCATCATGTGGGTCCTGGGGCTTGAACTCAGGTCATGAAGCTTGGTAGCAAGCAATCCCTCATCTCATTGGCTCTCTTCTAGAAAATTCTACTGCAGCAAGATGGGCAAGAAAATTCTACCTCCAGTACATTACCTGAGAAGGGAGAGTCTTGGGCAGTAAAAGATCCTGCAGGTCCTAACACAGCTACCACAACTTTTTTCTTTCTTTTTCTTTTTTTGTAGGTGAGGCCTGCAGCTTTTAGGCTGGCCTCCGGCTCCTTATGTAGCTGAAGACAATGCTGAAGTTCCATTCCTCCTGCGCCATGACACCCAGTTCATGTGGCACAGGGAAGCAAACCCAGGACTTTGTGCAGGCTAGCGAGCACTGTATCCACAGAGTTACATCCCCAACCCCAAAATGGGTTCCTTCACATTTTAATTTAATGTGTTTGGGGTCTGTGTGTGTGTATGTGTGTGATATGCAGTAAGTGTGTAGAGTCACACACGCTACATTCATGTAGAGAACAGGGCAGAACATCATGTACTTCCCATCTTACTGGTTTGAGATAGCAGCCCTCACTCAGCAAGGCTGACTGACCAGTGAGATCCTGGATCCACCTGTCTCCAACCTCCAGTGCTGGAGTTCCACGCACATGGAGTCATGCCGTTTTGCTTCCTCCTGAATCAGGGTCTACGTAGCTCTGGCTGACCTGGAACTCTCAGAGATCTGCCTGCCTCTGCCTCTCAAGAACTGGGACTGGAGATACATGCCACCATGTCCACACACCTAGCTTTTTATGTGGGTGCTGGGAAACCAAGTTCAGGTTATCAGGCTTGCAGAACAAGCGAGTTTACCCATTAGGCCACTTCCCCACCCCCTCAAGATGGGCTCTTTTTTCATATTTATTTATTTCATATGTAAGATATTTTGCTTGCATATACGTATGTATGTGTACCACATGTGTGTCTGGCACTCATGGAGGTCAGGACATTGAATTCCCTGGAACTGAGGTTACAGATGGCTGTTAGCTTCCACATGGGGGCTGAGAACTGAACCCGGGCCCTCTGTAAGAGTTGCTAGTTCTCTTAGCAGCCGAGCCATCTCCAGCCCCTGAAGTGTGTTCTTAATGATAATGGCACTCCCTCCTCTGTGTTCAATGTGCCCTGCTCCTTTCTAGACCTCACAGACTTAAAAATGGCCTTTCCAGCTGGGCGGTGGTGGTGTACACCTTTAATCCCAGTACTTGGGAGGCAGAGGCAGGTGGATCTCAGGGAGTTTGAGGCCAGCCTGGTCTATAAAGTGAGTTCCAGGACAGGTAGGACTGTCACACAGAGAAACCCTGTCTCAAAAAACAAAACAAACAAACAAACAAACAAAAAATGGCCTTTAACCCCCCCTCCAAACGAAAAAAATAGTCCTTCCTTCCTTCCTCCTTCCCTCCCTCCCTCCCTCCCTCCCTCCCTCCCTCCCTCCCTCCCTCCCTCCCTCCCTCCTTCCTCGCCTCAGCCTACCTGACAATGCTAAAAGCACAGAGGAGGAAAAAGATGTCAATTGGAAGCAGTAGAGAGGACAGAAGGGTCCAGAGGGACACCGCAGGAGCTTGAGCAATGTCTCCTCAGGATCCAAAACCAAACAAACAAACAAACAACAGCTCTATAGCTCATCAGCGGACAAGCTCTATGTCACGTCACATGCTTCCTGTGTATTGTTTTGTCTGACTCTCGGGACAATCGATGCGGGAAGATGCCAGTCAGGTCACAGATGAAGGAGTAGGATTCAGAGGAGCACAGAGCCGTGGCCAAGCTCACACACAGCCACCACACAACAGACCCTTCTGCTGGGTCTGCATGACTCAGGAGCACATGCGTTTCCTGAAAGGATATCTAGACACGGGGACTCAAACAGTTCAAACACTGTGCCCCTTAGCAACAACCCAGGTGTCTAATTTGACTCCAATCTTAAGCTTCCCACCCATGAAATCTGTTTTGTCCCCTTCATTCTAACCAGCCAGATGACCAACATCTGTCTAGCCATGGACAGGAAACCAAAAAGGCACCAGCAGGCAGAGCCCCTCCCTCCCCCAGTCCTGCTCCCCAGCCCTGTACAGAGACATATGGTCACTCATCCTTCTCTGGCCAGACACTGAATCTTAACCACATCACAGCAGCCAGGAAAGTCACACATTACAACCAAGTCCTCGCACCTTCTAGGACGATTCTGATGCTTAGGTCCCAGTGTCAGTTTGAAAAGAGCCACTGCACCTAACAGCTTGAGGATTTCGCAAAGCACACCCAGAGAGCTGGACGATGGTGCGTCAGGTAAAGATGCTCACGGGGAAGCCTGCTGGCGTGAGCCTGACCCCCAGAGCCTACCTGATGGAAACAGAGAACTGGTTCTAGCTGACCTCTGACCTCCACACATGTACCGTGTGCACGTGCCTACACTTGTACATCTACTACAGGTAAACGTTTAAAACCACACCAAGAGGGTACAGTGACAACATACCAAGCAGCCCACAGACAGCAGCACGTGGAGCAACAAGATTGTCACAATGGTGGCCAGGGCGACGCGCCGGTTATCCTCGCGAACAGCTGGCCAGAATGTCATTGCCAATACAGACCCCGAGATGCCCAAGGCAATCATGACGAGGACCCAACGGACAGCTCTCTGGGGAATGATCCACAGTACCTGGAAAAGGAGAGAGCATGTGGTTGAGCTGGGGGGTGTCTGTTCCTTCCCAGGATGTACGCGGCTTTGTAGAGCATGCGACCAGCATGCAGGGGGATGGTCCTAACCCAGGGCTCCTGACACAGCAAAGCCCTTGCCTTCCTGGCACCCATTTGTCCTGTACTTTAAATTCAAAAATAACCTCCAGGGACAGGGGAGCAGCAGGCTGGAAGTAACAAAGCCCCGTGGGGCACTCTGTTGAATTTTCCACCCGACTTGGCATGGTACTCACCGCTGTGGGAATATAAATGAAGAGCGAGTAGCCGTACACGCACACGATCTCCAGAAACGAATAGGAGACGATATTCATCACTTTGCTGTTTCTCCATATGAGGAAGCCCCAGAGAGCCAGAGGCACGAGCCAGGCGTAGGCATAGATGATGGTAGCCGCTATGGACACTGCAGATAACAGAACACTTCCGTCCCCAAGAAGCCTTTAGCAAGCACACTACCAGGGCGCTTCACGTGCCCTTTTTTTTTTTTTTCTTTTGAGACAGGGTTTCTCTGTATAGTTCTGGCTGTCCCAGAACTCACTCTGTAGACCAGGCTGGCCTTGAACTCTGAGATCCGCCTGTGCTGGGATTAAAGGCGTGTGCCACCACCACTTGGCTGCGTCACACCCCTTTCTGCTCTGTGTCTGCTGGAACTGGCACAGCACCTGGCACACAGTAGGTGTTTTAGAAATGTCTTTCAATCTAATGAATCCTTAGCATGTACCTCTGTGGTAGTGACCAGTGTCTCCTGTATGGTTTTATAGGACTTAGTGACTAAAAACTAGTCTTTGAAACAATTGAATTATGTAACTAAAATACTTCAGAGAGCCGTTCTAAATGTGTCTAAGTACACTGAGCTTTTAGATCAAATAAAATCCAACGATTCCCCCGGAAGAACACATTTTCCTCCCTAGGAAAACAAGAGCTGACACTGATTTCTTTAGCAAATGCATTAAAATGCCCTGGGTACAGATTAACCTGCTCTGCATGCCATCTAGTGATCTGTCTCTAAATTACGGAGTTCCAGCTCAGGCGTGTCGCCACACTGGCTTCTTCCCCCGTAAATAACTCTGCCTCGGCAGCAGACGCACCTGTTAGCAGCTCCTGGGAGCCGTCACTGGACGGTCTCCTGGTCTCCTCTCCTGAAGGGCGCCAACTCCCAGAACTGGGGTGACAGTCCTAGAACATGCTAAGCCAAGGCACCTGCCCTGCCAACGTGAAAATCAGCAAACAATTCAATTAGCACCTCCTGTAAAAACAGGCCCAGGCTAGCGATTTCGGTCAGACTCTGATGAAAGCATGCCGTTGTCCAGAGTCTTTGAGGGCTCCATGGCAGGTTTTTTTTTTTTTTAAAATGTATTTATTTAGTATGTACACAACATTCTGCCTCTAAGTTTGCCTCCAAGCCAGAAGGGGGCACCAGGTCTCATTACAGATGGCTGTGAGCCGCCATGCAGTTGTTGGGAATTGAGCTCAGGACCTCTGGAAGAGCAGTCATTGCTCTTAACCTCTGAGCCATCTCTCCAGCCCCTCCATGGCGGTTTTCTCTCACGTTGGAATGCCCTGATTGAGCCACGCGCAGTTTTGCTGACAGAATCCCTTTCCTTTGGGTGGTAAAGGGAAGCAGAAGGAAATTCTACCCTGGCTGTAGCTACTGCTTACTAAGCAGTGGTTAGACATCAGACCCTGCACTAAGAGCTTTGTGAAAGGCAACACGGTGTCTGAGGCCAAGCAGATTCTAAGTCACAGGTTCTAACCCGAGGCAAAGCAACTCCGGGTGGAGAGTTACCAAACATTCCCGTTTCAGTTTCCTGTCTGCAAAACGGGAATAAGATTACCTCATGAGGCCATCAGGAAAATCAAACAAGCCGACACAGGTGAGAACTATTTTGAGCAGTGATTGGCCGACAATACAGATTCAGTTAAGAGTTAGATGTGGAGGCTGGAGAGATGGCTCAGCAATTAATAACACTGGCTGCACTTCCATAGGACCCAGGTGTGATTCCCAGCACCCACACAATGGCTCACAACCAATCCCAATCCAATCATAATTCCAATCCGAGGGGATTTGATTCCCTCTTCTGACCTCTTAGGGTAACAGGCAAGCAAGTGGTACACAGACATACATGCAGACAAAACACCTGTTTATATAAATAAATTTAAAAAATAAATAAACGAGGCTGGCCATTGTGCTAAATGTGCCTTTAATCCCAGCACTCAGGAGGCAGAGGCAGGTGGATCTCTGTGAGTTCAAGACCAGTCATGTGAGTTCCAAGACAGTCAGAGCTATACAGAGAGAGACCCTATCTCAAAAAAATAAATCTATGTAAATAAATAAATAAAAGAATTAGGTTTTGAGCCAGGCATAGTGTCAGAGCTTGTAATCCCAGCACTTTGGTGGTAGAGGCAGGAAGATCAAGAGTTCAAGACCACCTCCAGATACACAGTGAACTAGAAGTCAACCTGGGCCAAGAGAAGTCTTGTCTTAAAAGAACATGGACTGGGAATGGAGTGGCAAATATGTCAAGACCCTGGGTTCAATTCCCAGCATTACACCACACATAAAGGATAATAATCTAAGTTATTATTAATGATACAAGCACATGACTGTAATCCCAACACTTGGAACTAAGGCTAAGGCAACACAATGACAACTTTACAGCCTGAACTATATAGAAAACTAGGTTAAAAATCAAAACTACCAGTGCTGGAGAGATGTCTCAGTGGTTAAGAGCACTGGCTGCTCTTCCAGAGGACCCGGGTTCAATTCCCAGCACCCACATGGCAGCTCACAACTGTCTGTAACTCCAGTTCCAGGGGAACTGACACCTTCACACCAATGCACATAAAATAAAGTTAATTTTTTTTAAAAAGTTCAGTGTTTTAAAAAAACAGAACTACCACTTTATGTTACTAGCTAATGTATAAACACAGTAACTCATTTGTATCTATTTCCCTTTAGAGAAGAAAACAGGACCAGAGATGTCAAGCATTTTGATGAGTTGATCAGAGCAGGATATAACCTCAGATATGACTCACACTTTAAAAAGAGTTTTAATTACTATTAATGTATACGTGGTGTTTGTGTGTGTGAACGCACGCGTCTGTGCGTGGGTGTGTCTGCGTGTGGGTCTGTGCGTAGGGGTGTACATGCATCTGTGTGTGGGTGTGTACGTGGGTGTGTGGGTGTGTCTGTGCATGTCCACCAGACACCTTTTCAGGAGTCAGTTCTCCCTACTGCTTTGGTTTCTGGACTCAGGCAAGCACCTTCCCTAACCGAGCCACCCACAGGCTTACAACACCCACTCTTCACATGAGCTGGGAGAATGGTCATGGAAAGAGCCAGGATCACCTTCCTGCTCTATCAGCCAGCACTTCCTGACACTGGGTGCCCAGCTAAAGGGCTAACAACAGTAAGGACCCTCCTGTGCTCCAGCTCCATCCCCAGGCAGGTGGGCCACTCTTCTTGGTTGGTAGCTCTATATGAACCTGCAGGGTAGAAGTTAACTACTTACAGCAACATAGCCGCTGTCTTGCTCTGCCAACCACTGAGCTACCTGAAGGCAATGCCTATGCCTCTCAGGGAACACACCCAAGTTTACAGTCAAATGAAGACTTTGTTAGTAAACAGTACTGAATCTATGTCTGATTCTATGCTTAAAGGAACAGAAGGGAAGAAAGAGGAATACAGAAGGTAAAAAGAGAGCCAGGCAGTGGTGGCACACACCTTTAATCCCAGCACTAGGGAGGCAGAGGCAGGTGGATCTCTGGATTCTAGGCTAGCCTGGTCTAGAGAGGAAGTTTCAGGACAGCCAGGGATACACAGAGAAAAACCTGTCTCAAAACAAACAAACAAACAAGGCAAAAAGGGAGAAAAAGAAGGATACATGGACTCTGACTCTGACTCTCTCTCTCTCTCTCTCTCTCTCTCTCTCTCACACACACACACACACACACACACACACACACACACACACATACACAATTTACATAGAATAAAGGGGAGAAAAAGAAGGAAGAACACATGAATGCACTCACATACATACATGCCTTTATACATAGACATGCATACAGACATGGCAATAATTATATTTATTGAATTTCTTTCACATACAACACTATTCTAACCTCCTTACACATCTAAAACTTTCTTCTTCTGAAACAAGGCCTCACTGTGTAGCTCATGCTGTCTTAGAACTCACTGTCTGGACTAATCTCAGACTCTTTTTTTTTAAGATTTATTTATTTATTATGTATTCAGTGTTCTGTCTGCATGTATGCCACCAGACCAGAAGAGTATACCAGATCTCATTACAGATGGTTGTGAGCCACAATGTGGTTGCTGGGAATTGAACTCAGGACCTCTGGAAGAGCAGGCAGTACTCTTAATTTCCGAGCCATCTCTCCAGCCTACCCTCAGACTCTTGATCCTCTGGCTTCTGCAGGGATTACAGGCGTGAGCAACCACACCTGGCTCAACTCTTTATTCTTTTTTTTTTATATGTAGCCCAGGCTGGCCTCGAACTCATGATCCTCTTGCCTCTTCCTCCTTCAGCAAATCCTACCGGTGTGCGCCACCACGACCGACCAACTCTTTATTCTTACACCAGCCCTATAATGTGAGTATTATCATTTCCGTTTGGCCAGTGAGGAATCTGAGACTCAGAACATCGCCTAAGAGGCAGAAGTGAGTGAATGGCAGGGCTGGGACCTATGGCTGGTGTTCCATTTGGGAGCCTGTGCTCTTATTCAGGCTGCACACAGTCTCTTAGCAGGGCGTGGGCAGGGTAGGACACCAGGCCTGGATAAAAGCTAATAAGCCCAACCTTCCTCACTTTGGGCTGGATGTCGCCTGCAAGTCCCTGTAATCTGTTTTCCCTGCCAAATAGTGGTTGTCATTGCTTTTAAGATAAGCAGTTTAGTGATGGGCATCAGTTCAGTGGGCAAACACTGACGGTACAGCTGAGTACTGAGTTAGGATTCCCTAGATGCTATTAGAGCCGGATGCAGTGGAATCTGTGACCCTAGTGTGCCTATGATGAGATGGGAGATGGAGACAGGGGAACCCTGGAACCTTACAGGCCAGGTAGTCTGAAGCATGCAGCAGTCAACATAACTTCACCTTAAACAAGGTGGTGAGAACCAACAAACACCCAGGATGACCTCTGACCTCGTGTGTAATGTGGCACAAATGCTCATACTCATATATGGGCACGCATTCACACATACACACACACACACACACACACACACACACACACACACAAATCAAAGAAGAGGAAGAGAAAGAAGAAGGACATTTTAAAGCAAGAATGTCGTTTACGAGCCCACGCTGGGTCTCATTCTGTGTGGTCCTCTCCAAGTCTTGACCATTGCGGACTTGTCGTTAGCAAAACTGCCAACAGAACAGGCACCCGCTTGGCATAGTTACTGGTTTCCCACGATGCTCTAGATGGCTTATAATTAGTGGTTACAGGCATCTTAGCTAGCTGAGCCTTCAGAACATAGAGAACAATGGCTCTGCTGTTTGTAGCCCCCAGATAACGCAAACACTGCCTCAGTCAAGCTTCAGGTACACCGTGTTAGTCATTTTGTATATTTTTAGAATAAACTCGAGTCATGCACTATTCAGTCTGACAGCTTCCCTAAAAATCATATAGATTTACAACACTGTGAATATATATGTGCCACTGAACAATAAACATTTAGGATGGAAGGGTTATATGCAATAGACTTTTACCATCGTGGGGAGGACTGTGAGACATATAGATGCGATGTGGAGAACTCTGGGGTAGGAGCTGTATTTGCGAGCAGGGGTGCAGCGCCTAGAGACTGGATGCTGTGCTCAGAGGGTAAAAGCTCACAGAGACAGTCCATATCCTAAACGACTCACACAATATACCCACCTTTCTGGAATTCGGGCACATAATGGTATGTCTTCTCTCCCAGGTGGATTAAGAAGTTGGAAAGGTTTCCACTAATCGCTATGGCGAAGACCAAGGTGGCACATATCCAAAAAGGGCCTGCAGAGAAAGTAGCAAGAAGACAGGGAGGGGGTGAGGCGCTCGCTGTTAGACTCTCTCAGAATCGCTTTTCACCAGCCTCTTCTCCGTCAGACAGGCAAGAGGAAAAGAATTTGGGATCTAATCAACACTCACTTAATGGGAATGTTCACAATCAAAAGGTCAAAACACAACTCAGAAATTAGATGCCTTAAAAGCAAGGGTAATCAGAATCCATGGCCAAGACAGAGTTCCCAGCTAGGTGAATGAAGGTACTGATGTATGCTTTCCCTTAGGAAAGGATCATCAGACATGCGCAAGTTCTTGTTAAGCCTTCAGAATACAAGAAGCAAAGATTACTTCCTGCACCCAAGCACTCAAAAATAATATCAGAGAACACATGGCTGAACCAGCCAGGCCCTTCTGCATTATAAATGAAGAAAAGTGCGAGAAGACTTCAGGCAAAAGTCAGCTTGGGGGCTGGAGATGTGGCTCAGTGGTTAAGAGCACTGACTGCTCTTCCGGAGGACTCAGGTTTGATTCCCAGCACTTACACATTGGCTTACAACTGCCCATAACTCCAGATTAAGGGGACTCTAATGCCCTCTTCTGACCCCTACAGGAACCAGGTAACATGTGGTGCACACGAAGGCAAAACACTCATATATACATAAAAAAATAAATATACAAATTGTAAGGAAAGAAGTCTATTAATCACCATCATTATGTGCATATATGCACATGTTTGTGTATGTCTAAGGCATTCAGAGATAGAGAGATATGTGTGTACATACGCATGTGTTTGTGTATGTCTGAGACATACACTGACAGAGAAAAATGTGTGCAGATATGCATGTGTTTGTGTATGTCTGAGGCATACAGAGACAGAGAGATATATGTGCACATATGCATGTGTTTGTGTGTGTTTGAGAAATACAGAGGCAGAGATGTGTGTGCACATATGCACGTGTTTGTGTGTGTCTGAGGCATACAGAGAAGGAGAGATAGAGATAGAAAGACACAGTTAAATGCTGTGATTTTTCCTTTCCTTTTCTTCTTTTGGACAAACATCTATTTTTTTAAGTTTTACACATGTATAGTGTACAATGATCGTTCTCACAGCCCACCGTCCCCCGTCTCCTTACGATAGTAGCTCCCCACCCCCATCCGTTCCCTACAGATCTTTCTCACTTTTTGTTTTGTTTTAAACCAAATTTAGAAGTTTAACCAGGGTCATCCATATGACCACATGTTTGGAGCTGTTCTCCTTTACCTTTATTTCTTTCTTTCTTTTCTTTCTTTTCTTTTCTTTTCTTTTTTTTTTCTGAGACAGGGTTTCTCTGTGTAGTCCTGGCTGTCCTGAAACTTACTCTGTAGACCAGGCTGGCCTCAAACTCACAGAAATCTGCCTGCCTCTGCATCCTGAGTGCTGGAATTAAAGTGTGTGCCGCCACCACCTGGCTCCTTCTTTCCCTTTCTAATGAAAAGGTAATTCATCAGTCAGGTAGTCGCACAGGCCTGTAATCCCAGCACCCAGGAGGCAAAGGCAGGAGGATTGCTGCAAGTGTGAGGACAACCTGGTCTACACAGTGAGTTCCAAGTCAGACAGACAGCCCACAAGACCCTACTGCATACATACAAAAAAAAAATAATACTTCCAGGTTCAAAAGAGAATACAGGGAAAAAAGCAAGAAGCTTTCTTCCTTCTTGTTCCAGCACGGCACTTGTATCCCAAGAGCTCCCCACAGTTCCTAGAGATTCCTGCCAGAAACAGTCAACACTACATATAAGTGGTAGTGTGCGTACGTGTGTGCATCTGTGTGCATGTGCATGCATATCCCATACAGATGACAAGGCACACATCTGGCTGTGCCCCTTTCCACCTGCACCTTCATCTACCCTGGAGATTCTACCACAGCTCTGCAGAAAAACAGAAAGTCCTTCCATTGTCTGCTTTCTTTCTTTATTTGCTCTGTTTGGTTTCGGTTTTTTAAGACAGGGTTTCTTTGTGTAGACCTGGCTGTCCTGGAACTCCCTTTGTAGACCAGGCTGACCTTAAACTCAGAGATCTGCCTGCCTCTGCCTCCAAGTGCTGGGATTAAAGGTGTGCATCACCACTGTCCAGCATGCTTGATTTCTTAACACCATCCTCTTCCCCTTCTACCTGGAAAGGCAAAATACTCAGACATACAAGAAAATAAAACAGATAAACCTTAGTTTCTTTTTTAAATTGAGCAGTGATGGTACACACCTTTAATTCCAGCACTCAAGAGGCAGAGGCAGGCAGATCTCTGTGAGTTTGAGGTCAGCCTGGTCTACAGAGGGGATTCCAGGACAGTCAGACTATACAGAGAAACCCTGTGTCAAAAAAACACAAAACAACGTGTTTTTTTTTTCTTTAAAGTACCAAGGGTTTTGGAGTCAGCTCAGTCAGTAAGAAGCCTGCCAGACGAGATTGACAATCTGTGTGGGGCTCCCCAGCGCCCATGTGAAAACCACACACAACATCATTTGCTGCAGCCCCAGATTCTGGTGGGAGAAGGGGCAGGAAACAGAAACAGGGCGATCTCTGAGGCTCCCTGAACAGACAGACTAGCCAAATAGATGAGCTTCAGATTCAGTGAGAAACCTGTCTCAAAAAACAAAGGTTGAGAATATTCCAGGAAAAACATCCAGTGTCACCTCAGATTTCCACACAAACACATATGTATGCACATGTGCATATGCCTGCATGTATGCACACACAACACACATATACCACACACACACACAACACCACACAGATACAAAAATTAATTTACTATGTAGAATAAATAGCAACTTTTAAATTGAGAGATTTAAAATTTTCATTTTCACTAATATTTGGTAGTATCTTCAGAGCTAATTTCAGACATCTTGAAATATCATAAAATTAATACAATTACTACATTTGGGGAGAATAACACAGATGGATGAGGGCTTTTCAAAGGCGAGTATTGACTCCTGAAGGTAGGAAAGAAAGGGAACCTGGGTAGTCAGCGACCCCAAGGAGCCACCAACATCCGATTTCCGCAAGTCACTTGCTTCCTCACGAAGAGTGCAGCGCTGTGCCAGGGTCCAGGTAAATCTCACAGTATTATTTGTAACTTCCTATACCACAAGAGACACACACACACAAAAATCTACAAAATCTCCACTACCAAAAAGCTTGGCTAAGGCTGGAGAAGATGGCTCGGTGGTTAAGAACATTGGCTGCGCTTCCAGAAGCCCCGGATTTGATTCCGAGCACTCACTAGTATCTGTAATTTTGGTACCAGGGGATGTGATATTCTGGTCACCACAGGCACTTATATGGTGCACAACACATACACAGACAAAACACCCATATACATACAATAAGGTAATAATAATAATAAAGGTTTGCTAGGCCATTCAAACAGAAGAACACAAGTGGCCAAATATTATAGTGTCATATAACTTGAAAGCAAAGAACATAGCATGCTCACTGCCAGTGTTTACTAATGCACACCACTGCTAGGCCCTGAGCTAGGCACTCAGCACACAGTGAGTCAGGGTGTAGTTCCTGCCTGTAGTACGTCAGATACCACAGGGAGATACAGTACAACATCGAACCTTGAGCGTCTGCCAGGGACACATCAGAAGGGTGGCAAACCGCGAGACAGGCATGTCCAAGCTGGACCTGAAGAAGAGCAAGAGTCCAGGGAAGAGGTAGAGTTATATCAGGAAGAGTGAACAGCACGAACAAAGACCAAAATCAAGAAAAGACTGTTCAAGGTCAAGGGAACAACCAGAGGCTGGAGAGAGACAAGGCCAGATCACAGAGGCTGAAGGAGTCCTGCTAGACAGAGGGACTTATATTGCGCCAGAGGAAACCTGGTGTGGGAGGCACTTCTGCAGCCTCTCTGTGTAAGCAGGGGATTGGTTCAAGGACACTTAACCCTTGGCCTGCTCAAGTCCTTTTGTAGAACCAGATACACTGTTTGTGTATCATCACCACACAGCCTCCCACACACTTCCATCACCTTCCAATAACCTGTAATACCTAAGGCAGTGCCAGTGCTGTGTAAGGTGGCCATACTGTACCACTTGGGGGATAATGACAAAGAATCTGTGTGTATGTCCAACACAGATGCACTACTTCCCAAATTTACTTCTGAGCTTTGGCTGGTTGAGTCACAGATACAGATCCTGTGGACCAGAAGCCCACTGTGCCCATGGAGCCTTTCTTGCCATTCTTTGGCTGTCCCAAGCCCTAAGCTAATAACACAGACACCTCAGGCCTAAAAGGTCACTGATTCCTGCCTACTACTCTGCCAGTTTAATTCAGATGCACACACTCGCCCTCAGACAGAAGCAAGAAATCTGCCCTAGCTCTAAACTGTTTTCTGAGGTATTTTTTAAAAAATATTTATTTATTTATTTATTTGTTGTGTACACAATATTTTTCCTGTGTGTATGCCTGCAGGCCAGAAGAGGGCACCAGACCCCATTACAGATGGTTGTGAGCCACCATGTGGTTGCTGGGAATTGAACTCAGGACCTCTGGAAGAGCAGTCAGTGCTCTTAACCTCTGAGCCATCTCTCCAGCCCCCTACTGAGGTATTTTTATACACCTTCTCTACTAATTGCAGGCTTTTAATGAACCTCCAACTGCTTATGAACAAAATCGAAATCCCTCTGGCTGATAGAAAAAACCCACGATGATCAAGGCTCAGTACCCTTTCCAGCTATCTGCTCCGGTGTCATGCAACGTACACTCACCCCAGCTTCTGCCAGGTGGCTTCATTCTGCCTTCTCTCTCCCCCTTCCTCCCAAATCCCAACTCTTATGTGGTAAACGTGGGATGAAACCTTAATTTGGGTTACATTTATAATTAAGTGCACATTTTAAATTATTACATATTAATTTTATTACAGTCAATATGGTATGGGACAATTCTGTCAATTATGTTTTAAATAAACACTGATTGGCCAGTAGCCAGACAGGAAGTATAGGCAGGACAACCAGACAGGAAGTAGAGGCGGGACAATGAGAACAGGAGAATTCTAGGAAGGAGGAAGCCCATCCCTCCCAGTCCTGCCTAGACCATGGAAGAAGTAGAATGTGACCTGCTCTGCTGAAAAAGGTACCGAGCCATGTGGCTAACATAGATAAGAATAATGGGTTAATATAAGTTATAAGAGTTAATAAGAAGCCTGAGTTAATGGGCAATCAGTTTATAACTAATGCAGACTCTCTGTGTGATTTCTTTGGGACCTGGTGTGAGGACAGAAACCAGGCAGGACAGAAAACCTCAGACAACACCAATATGTTTTAATATATAGTATATGAATTAATAAAATATTGATAATATAATGTATTATATGATTAATTTTATATTGTGAAATATTTGTAACAGAGAAAAGAGCAACATGAGTAACAAAGACAGACCTGGACTGGTTACTTTTCTACTGTTGTGCTAAAACACCATGACCAAGGCAACTCATAGAAGGCTCATGAAGGCTTATGGTCCATTGCCATCACAGGGGTGAAGCATGGCAGCAGGCAAGCCGAACAGCCGCGAGCTTGCACGTTGAACCACAAGCAGTAAGAAGAAAGAGCGAACTGGAGATGGTACATGGCTTTTGAAATCGCAAGGCCTGCCCCCAGTGACATACTTCCTCCAGCAAGGCCATGCCTCCTAATCCCACCCAAACAGTGCCACGAACCGGGGACCAGGTTTTCAAATGCCTGAGACGATGTGACCCCACCAAACTCTCCATGGAGGAGAAGCAACAGAACTCGGAAAGGCCCACCTGCCTCAAGCTTACACTAAAGTCACCTGAAGATGTAAAGGACCACTAAGGCAGCTGCAGCACTCACGAAAGATGAAATTCCTTCTCCCTCCAAACTCTCTGCAAACATTGTTACTTAACCTCACAGAGCCAAGAAAACATTGTACACCCTACTAACAGTGCAATTCTCTAACCTTCCAGGCAACCCCCACGTTTACTGGAATTTAGCGGGATGTGGGAGAGAAGCGAGGGCATCGTACATACCGTAGAGATCTGGGTTGCTGCGGACATACAACCTCACAAAGTTCTTCCCAGGGACCGGCAGCAGAGACCCTTTGATTCTGTCAAAGACCTGCAAGGCAACACAGCAGCAATTCTGCGGAAGGTTCATTTTCCTTAGGCTTTAATCTATGCAACTAAGTTCGTCATTTCAGCTTTTCTCACAGCGCTTTTATGTGCAGCGAGCCTTGTGTTTAGGAAGGCCGCTTCCAGTACAGTGGCTCTCACATGATGGCTGCTCTATCTCAGAAGAAACAAGTCCCCAGTATGGAAAATAAAGAGTGAAGCTGGTTCACGAACCTGGTAAGTGTCCACATCAAAGAATGTCTGATAGTATTCAAATGTCCAGAAGGGAGAGCTTTTCTTCTGACCAGCAAGTAACTGTCAGAGGGGAAGTGAAACATGGTTAACTCCAAGTAGACGACCCAACTTATTTTTCTTTTAATTATTTACACATATATTTATGTATTTTATATATATTTATATTTCATATATATGCATATATTTTATAAATTGTCTGCATATATGTCTGCACATCAAAAGAGGGCATTGGATCCCATGTGACTTTGGGTTTCTATTGCTGTGAAGAGAAACCATAACCATGGCAACTCTTTTTTTAAAAAAAGACTTATTTATTTAATATGTATACAGTATTCTGCCTGCATGTATGCCTGCAGGCCAGAAGAGGGCACCAGATCTCATATAGACAGGTATGTGGTTGCTGAGGATTGAACTCAGGATCTCTGGAAGAGCAGTCAGTGCTCTCAACCACTGAGCCATCTCTCCAGCCCCCATGGCAACTCTTATAAAGGAAAACATTTAATTGGAGTGGCTTACAGTTTCAAAGATTTAGTCCATTATCTTCACGGCAAGACATGGTAACGCAGACAGATAAGGTGCTGGAGAAGAAGCTAAGAGCTCTGTCTACATCCTGAGCTGCAGGCAACAGGAAGTAAACTGTCTCACTGGGTGTGGCTTGAGCATATGAGACCCCAAAACCCGCCTCTACAGTGACACATTTCCTCCAACAAGATCACCCCTATTCCAACAAGGCCACACTTTCTAACAGTGCCATTCTTTGTCTGCATGCTCTTAATTAAGTAATGACTATCATCCTCAAGCAGAGGTAATTATTCCTGCCCGAACACTTGACACTCCAGGAAGGAAGAGGCATTCTGATAATTGAAAGAATTGGACATTAGTCACCTAGGAAGTCTTTCTGTAAATGAGAACAAAGGGTAAAGGTTATTCTCTTTCCTTTTGGCTTCAGTTCCTTCTTTTTGTTTTTGTTTGCTTGTTTGTTTTTTTTTAAGACAGAGTCTTGCTATGTAGCCCAGGCTGGCCTTAGATTTTAGATTCTCCTGCTTATACCTTCTTAAGGGCTAGGAGTGCTGGGGCTACAATATGCCCATCATACCCATCCAGGAAATGGATTTATGTCATTTAATATTTGATTTAAAAAGTAACCTCTTAATAAAATTATGGGGCCAGACATGGTGGTATGTGCCTGTAATTCTGAAACAAAGAAGACAGAGACAGGAGGATGAGAAGTTTGAGGCCAGCTTCAGTACACAATGGGTTCAAAGCCAGCGTGAGTTACACGAGACACTGTCTCAAAGCAAAAGTTTTTTATATTTATTCATTTCCTTTGTGCAGGAAGGGTGCATGGAGGTCAGAGGACAACTTTGTGGAGTTGTTCTGCTTTACATGGGTTTGAGATCACACTCAGGCTACCTGGTTTACATGGTTAGAGATCACACTCCGGCTACCTGCTTTACATGGGTTAGAGATCACACTCAGGCTACCTGGTTTACATGGTTAGAGATCACACTCCGGCTACCTGCTTTACATGGGTTAGAGATCACACTCAGGCTACCTGGTTTACATGGGTTAGAGATCACACTCAGGCTACCTGCTTTACATGGGTAGAGATCACACTCAGGCTACCTGGTTTACATGGGTTAGAGATCACACTCAGGCTACCTGGTTTACATGGGTTAGAGAGAGATCACACTCAAGTTACCTGGTTTACATGGGTTAGAGATCACACTCAGGCTACCTGGTTTGTGCTGGAGGCACCTTACCCATGGAGCCATCCTGGCAGTTCCGGAGGAAAAAAAAATGGATTTTATAAAAACAATGAGAGCCTTAATCCCAGCAGTTGGAAAGCAGAGGTAGGTGCATCTCTGAGTTTGAGGTCAGCCTGGTCTACAGAGCAAGTTCTAAGACAGACAGGGCTACATAAAGAAACCCTGTCACAAAAAAAACCCAAATAATAATAATAGTAATAACAATAATGAAAGCCTATTAATTAAAAGGTGACAATGTGAACACTTTAAGATTCCTCTCAGAGGCCTGAATTATCTGGACTATGGCTCCACTTCTGACCCTGCTCTGTGTTACGATGGCCCCAAAGTGAAAAAAATCAAGCCAAATTAAAATTCTGTCCAGTAGGGGACAAAGACACATGCATCTACTACCATCACTCTGGAGGATTGCTGCAAATTCAAAGCTAACCTGGTCTGCACAATGAGTTTCAAACTAATCAGGGCCACATAGCAAGTAAAACTAGAGTCCACTACTCCCCTTCAAGACTGGAGGAACTGACCCCAGTGCTCCACAACCAAAGCTTGGAAGCACTGCCAAGAAAGACAGAAGGTTTTGAGGGGGGGTTGTTTGTTTTGTTTATTTATTTTTTTTGAAAAGTCAATGTTCAGTGCTTGGCCCCTATAGTCAGACAACACCCAGAGGATGTGGGGCTCCCTCTAAAGGGGTCTGCAGCCCCAGCAAGTTACCAATCCTCTTGGTCAGAGAGGCAGTAGCTATCTGAGGTTGGTCTCTAACGAAGAGTCATTCAGCAAAGAGGAGGGTCATTGAAAAGGGAATACCCCCATGCTTCCACGGAAAGACATGGCCATGAGACTCTGATATGTCCCAGCAGAAGAGCCAACACATAACAAAGGTTAACAGAGCCAACGGGCTTCTCACAGGCTTAACACAACTCTAAGGGACCTCAACTAACCTTAACATTAGAGGAAAAGGGGTATTTTGGGCCACCTTCTCAGGCTTAAACACAGGAAAGCACAGTTGAAGATGGAAAACGTAGTAAGATTTCAAATCAGTGAGAAGAAAAATCAAATCTAATAGAGACTGATTGCTGGCCATGGTGGCCCACACTTAATCCCAGCATTCAGGAGGCAGAGGTAGGTGGACCTCCGAGTTCCAGGCCAACCAGAACTATATAAACCCTGTCTCAAAAAAGGAAAATGAAAAGAAATAAGACAAAATGGGAGAGTTATGTCAGCTGTTTATTTTAGGATCTGCTCAAAAAGAACACCAGTGTCCAGTGTTCAGTGAGAAAAGTTGACGGACCCCAACAATCTCTAGTCACTTCCTTGTGACTTTACCTACAGCCCCGAAAAGCTTGGATCCACTTCCACTGGCTCTTCTACAAATGGACTTCGAGTTCTTCTTACCAAGCTGCCACTGTGATTTTGTTTTGGTTTGGTTAGGTTTTTTAAGACAGAGTTTCCCTGGGTTACAGCTCTGGATGTTCTGGAACTCACTTTGAGGACCAGGCTGGCCTCAAACTCACAGAGATCTGCCTGTTTCTGCCTCCCGAGTGCTGGGATGAAAGGCGTGCACCACCATGCCCAGCTGCAATTATGTTATTTTGATATATATTTTTTCAGCTGTGTAAGTATTGTCTCTTTCAGACCTATATTTGAATTATCTAGAGTTAGTAACTACAAAGATCTTTAGGTTTACAGAATAGAGTCCAGATGACAGGGCTTGGGTCCATAACAGAAGTTATTTTTTCAGGCTGTGTTATTTGATGATTGATGCTCACAGGTCACACAAAAGCATAAATATCTTCATTTAGCCTTCTGCCAAGCTGAATTCTTTTCTGTGCTCTACCCTAAGACTAAATATTTGGTTCTTTTTTTAACTTTTTACATTTTTTTTTAATTTATTCTTGTTTATGTGTATGTATCTGTGTGTTCACCACATTCATGCAGGTACTCACAGAGACCAGGAGAGGGTGTTGGATCTCCTAGAGTTGCAGTTATAGGTAGCTTAGGGTCCCCTGATGGGGTGCTGGGGACTAAATGCTAGTCCTCTAGCAGAGCAACAACTGCTCTGAACCACTGAGCCACCTCTCTCTAGATTACTCGGTTCTCTTTAGGTACGATGTCACATACCCAAAGGCCACTTGGTTGAAAACTGTCCTGTTCTTCCAACTTGGTTCCTACCCCCTTAGGCTGGCCCTCTCATGGCTATAATTTTGTTAGTAACCCATCTTCTGTCCTGGCCTCTGGAAACCTCTAAGAAGAGTGTGAGACAGGGAACTGCAAGCAGCCTGCACGCGAGCCAAGAAAAATAAGAACAGGAAGCTATGGGCAAACTGGTCAAGACCAGTGACCACTCGTTCTCACCAAGGACAGGACTGTTCCTAGACTTTTCTAGTTTTGTCTTCCTTTGAGATAGAGGCTCACTCTGTAGCCCTCACTAAGCTGGCCTTGAACTCTCAATCGTCCGGCCTCAACCTCTAGAGCGCCTTGTATTTCAGGTACACACAACCATGCAGGCTTCCCCGAGCTTCATTACACGGCTGTAGTAAAACAGTAGCATTTTAAGAGCCCCGTCAGCAGGAGCTGTAACGCACACACAATTACGTGTTGAGCCACGAGCACGGCTGCATATCTACATGTATACAGATATACTCTGCATATCTACATGGAGTTTCTGTTCTTTCTCAGAGAATACACGACAGTTAAAATCTCCCCTCCAAATGAGATGTAAGCCCTTGCTCCTGGCCACTCCCCTGGTGGGGCAGCCCATGGCTCACTTCTCCAATCCCAGTTCTCCACAGTCTCCTGGATGTCTTTCCGTTGACAGATTCGCATTCCCATCACTGCAGGGCTAGTCAGTGTCTGGTATCCATCCTACTTGTGACAAAAGGACCCACAAGGCTGGTGGTGGTGTCCAAGGGCTACACGGTGAAGCCAACGCTACACACTGAGCAAGTGTCCCTCTCAGGAGTTGTGGGCATAATTCAACGGGTAAAATACTGAAGAATTACTAACCCCTCACACACTCCAACTGTGCCCATGGTCACAAAGACCCACTCGATGGAAACACCAGAGAGACAGGGACAGAGACCTCCACGTCTCTCTGCAGCCCTCTGCTCTCTCCTTCACCTCCACCACTTCACAAGTCCTGCCCGGGTCCTCACCCACCGCTGTAGTCAAGACCATTTTGCTTGGTTCTCTCAGGTCTTCTGCACTCTAGTCTGTCTTCCTCCAACATCTATTTAAGACAACCGATTCTAAATTATCTTTAAACTCATCTAGATAGATGGTTTGAATAGTTCACTGGCTCCTGATGATTTTCAGAATGTATGAGAACAAACTAGGTCCTGGCCTGTCTGTAGCCTCACCTCCAGCCTTTGTGACCCTTCGCTCCAACGCAGACGATGAGGCTGTTCCGGCCCTCGCCATGCTCTTCCATACTCTGGGTCTTTACTAAGACCCTTCCCTTTGCATCCATCCACCTTGCCATCTTCCCTCTTCCAGTAGGCTTAGCCAGGCGCCTCTGACCCCAGGAAGCCTTCCTTTACCTCCCCTCTGTTCCCCTGACCCACACCCCACACACAAGTGCTTCCCACAGGGGACGGCCTGTTTACCTGTCTGTTTCCCCCACAAAGTGATGTCACGGGTCACCTACTTTCGGGTCACAAGGCACACAAAAGTAATGAGTAAACGCATGGACCCTAAGCTCTGAGAAAGGTAACAGGAACAAAACCGAATGGTAAATCAAACCTCAGTCTCATCAGAGTCGTTGTTCCCCAGCAGCTCCTCGTCTTCTTCTCTTCCCGAGCTTCCTCGGGGTCGGGGGTGGGGTTTGGAAGGCTCATCGGGGTCGTCAATATTTATTGTGGTAGCGTCTGGATTTGTTGCTAGCAAAGTGGCTCCATCGCCAAATTCTGAAACCAAGCAAAGCACAGAGGCCTGGAGACCGTTTCATACTTGCAGTCAGGTGCTGGGGGTGAAGCTCAGTGGTAGAACACACGTCCAGCATGCCTAAGGACCCAGCTTCCGGCCCTCATGCTTCCTCATTGTCTCAGTTCTGCTACGAACCTTATCTATGACAAGCAGAAGGGGCTTTGAAAACAAGCTCAGCACTAGGGAGGCTGAAGCTGGAGGGTTGCATTCAAGATCCCCCTGACCATACAACACAGTGAAGAAGGGGAATGGGGAGTACTATCTAAAATCTTTAGTAGGGTGCCTGATCCATCTGAACATCTCTGATTCAAGTAAATCCTACATAATCACCATAGAAACCATGAGGACCAACAACAAAGTGGAAATAATAGAATAGAAATCACTCAGCTTATAGTTGGGTAGTGGTGCACACCTTTAATACCAGTACTTGGTGGGAGCAGAGGCTGGCAGATCTCTGTGAGTTCAAGGCCAGGCAGAGCTACACAGTGAGTTTCAGGAGAGCCAGGACAGAGAAACACTATCTTGAAAAACAAATCACTCTGGTCTATCACACAAAGGCAAGCACTAGAAGATCCTGGTTAGTTTCCCTTCTATGCACAGCAAGACTCTTGCCAGCGATAGTCACGCTCTCACACAGCGAACACCTACCTCAGTCAACAGGGTCCCAAGTCCTGCTCTTCGGTGTGCTAACATCTAACAAACAACTCTATTACATGTTTTGTCTACAGGTGATTATATAGAAACAATGACTTCTTGTCTTTGTTTTATCAAGACAGGGCTTCTCTGTGTTGCTCTGGCTGTCCTGAAGCTCACTCTGTAGACCAGGCTGATCTCAAACTCAAGAGATATCCACCTGCCTCTGCCTTCCAAGTGCTGGGGTTAAAAGCATGTGCCACCACCTGGCTAACAATGACTTTTTGTATTATAATAGTTTTTAAAGTCTATAAGAAATAACAGTGTAGGCAAAGTTTTTGGGGGGAGACTATGGGGAAAAAACACTATGACTTATACATATGAAGATGCCATGGTGAAATCCATTACTTTCCATGCTAACCTGAAAGATAACCTGTAAACAAAGGAACAAGAAAAGAAGGAAACTAAGAGAATATGAGAATTTGGTGGCTACAGTCTTAAGATGGCCACTAAACAGTACAACCACTAAGTCATCTTTGTGTATTTGGTGGGGGGGCTCTGTGTAATCATCTGTGCATGTATGTATATGTTTGGGGGCCTAAAGTTGACATCAGGCATCTTCTTCCATCTTTCTCTACTTTATTTATCAAGGCAGGCACTTTTTTTTTCTCTGTGTAGCTTTGGAGCCAGGCCTGGAACTCTCTCTGTAGACCAGGTTGGCCTCGAACCCACAGAGATCCACCTGTCTCTGCCTCCCAAGTGCTCAGATTAAAGGCATGCACCACCACTGTCTTGCAAGGCAGGCACTCTTACAAAACCCAAAGTGTGTCAATTTTGATATCTTAGGGTCTCTATTGCTGTGAAGAGACACCATGACCACAGCAACTTTCATAAAGGAAAACATTTAACTGAGGCTGGCTTACAGTTTCACAGGTTCAGTCCACTATCATCCTAGCTGGAAACATGGCAGCATGCAGGGAGACACAGTGCTGGAGAAGGAGCTGAGAGTTCTACATCTTGATCCGCATGCAACAGGAAATGAACTAGTCTGCAACACTGGTGGTAGCTTGAGCATATATGAAACCTCAAAGCCTGCCTCCACAGTGACACACCTCCTCCTACAAGGCCACACCTACTCCAACACGACTACATCTCCTAATAGCACCACTCCCTATAGGTCAAGCATTCAAACATGAGTCCATAGGGGCCAAACCTACTCAAACCAAATCCTGTCTCTGCCTCACTAGTCACTAGTGCTGGAATTCTAGGCAGCCACCACATCTGCCCACTTTCTTCACAGGGCTCTCATACTTGCGTAGCATCTGAGCCATTTTGCCAGCCCTAGGCAAGCTTTTTAGGCTCTTGAACTATTCTGCTAAATTTTGTCCAGAAGAACCATCCTCATTAACTTCCACCAGCAGTGATGGAGACTTTCTGAACAACCCAACACTTTGTACTGAATGAGGTTCAGGACAGTACTAAAATTTCTTTATGTTCCTTTGAGACAAGATCTCACTACATAGGCCAGGCTGGTCTCAAACCTGAGATCCTCCTGCCTCTGCCTCCTGAGTGCTGAGATTACAGGTAGGTGCGACCACACCTAGCTTACCCAAGAAGCACCAGTGGTTCTGTAACTCCTAGGGCCCAGCAGGGGGATGAGACTCTTAGTTCAGCTAGCTCTTAGTGCCCACTGCTCCGTGAATACTTCATGCAGAAAATCAATACAGCACGTTTAAGAGGCAGGCTACTACCAGGCCGGCAGTGGTGGCGCATGCCTTTAATTCCGACACTCAGGAGGCAGAGGCAGGTGGATCTCTGTGAGCTCCAGACCATCCTGGTCTATAAAGCAGGTGCAGACAAGAAGTGTGTGCCCTCTGGAAGGACAGCCGACAGTACCATCTGGAGTGTGAGCTGTGTGTTCCTGCCACGATGACCCACACATTCTCTGGAGTGTGAGCTGTGTGTTCCTGCCACGATGACCCACACATTCTCTGGAGTGTGAGCTGTGTATTCCTGCCACAATGACCGACACATTCTCTCTGGAGTGTGAGCTGTGTATTCCTGCCACAATAACCCACAGACGCTCCTCTGAGCTCGGTGCTTTCGTCAACCTCAACCCCTTAAGCAAGGCTGGGATGGTGAGACTTGTGACAGTAATGCTTTCTGCCTCTACACTCTGGCCTATCAGAAGTTCCTTGGCTTCCATCTTTTCCTAGTACAGTGACTCCTGCCCGAAGGCTCCTGAACTCCACTCTATCACCTCAGAACAGCCTTCCGTGCTATCCTCAGTACCACACGCTCTTTCCTGAAGCCGGAGTCCTTAGCATCCATTTTTATAGCTTCATCTTCAGCATTGCTGGCCTCCTCTCAAGTCACCTCAGGCTGACAAGCTCCACTGTCCAGTCTATGATCTGGAACACAGGCCAACTTTTAGCCCTCTAAAGAGAGAAAAAACTTAAACAACCTTCCTCCATCCCCAGAGGCTTTGCAAACGCCATTCACAACACCTGCACTTCCTTGCACTGTATTTCTAGGTAGCATGGCCAACAAAGCAAGATCTGAAGAAAGCAAGGAGGAGCGGAGTGAACTCTCTGGAAGATGACTTCCAACAGAAAACAGCACAATGGCCCTCAGCCGGGACTCTATTAGGTCACAAGCTCGGTGTGGCAGAGGAAGAGAAGAAGGACACGGGCTAAGACAGGATAATGAAAAGATTAGAGGCAGTGAGTGGCGTCTGGCTTTCCAAGCTTCCGCCCTGGTGAGACGGGAAGCAAGGAGCCCGAGAAGGCAGGACTGAAATTTAGACACAATGCCAGAGACAACCGTGTACCTTGAACCTGATGGGATGAAGAGGGGGTGTGGAACAGCCGGGACAGTCGGATACTTGATTACTTTTATTTGTGTTTGTGTGTGTGTTTGGGTAAGTGTATGCCACCTGTGTGGGGGTGTCTCTGGAGGACAAAAGGGGGCATCAGATCCCCCGGAATTGGATTTATAGGCAGTTGGGTGCCACTTGATGTGGATCGGTGCTGGGAACCCAACTCAGGTCCTCTGAAAGAGCAGCAAGTGCTCTTACGGGTGTCAAATACAAGGTAGAGAATTATAGTTGTCACAGTGTTTGCCAAACATCAAGTATTCCTCAGACAATGGAGAGTCTGTGATGTCACCCCGCTTGGGTTCAAGTCCTGGCTGTCTGGTTTATTAACTGTATGAATCTTGGGCAGGTTGGGTTTTTCTTTGCCTCAGTTTCCGTACTAAAAACCCAAGAAGAGTGACTACTTTATAAACTCGACATAAGAAGGATTACATAAGTTGTCACTCGTAAAGTATTTACAACAGCGTCCGTACAGCATGTGCTTAGAAAACACAAGGCAACCACTGTGTCCAGGTCATGATGCCTGCTGTCAATAAGAAGAATTCTGTGAGAAAACTGAGCAGCTGGGACGGTCAAACTAGAAAAACCTGGGTGTGGCCAACAGCTTCTTACCACGATGTTTGAAATAAAATCCTTTAACGTATGTGTCAATAATAAAATCCACTGCCGTGGCAGCGGAAGCCATGACCGTAGGACAAAGGCGGGCACCCACTGCCATACCTTCAAACTGTAAGTCATCCGCGGCTGCCATTCAGCCAGAGGCTCCTTCCCAAGGATGAGGAAGAGAATTTCCAGGGGCCTAAAACAAAGAAATACATAAGCTTAGGAAAAGGGAACAATCTACAAAAAGAAATCACAGTAAAAGAAACCTCTACAGCCAGCTGCAGCGGCTGGCGCCAACCTTTACCCCAGCACTCGGAGACAGAGGCAGGCAGAGTTCTATGAGCTCAAGTCCCGCCTGCTCTACACAGTGAGCTCCTGTCTTAAAAATTAAAACTGTATGCACACTTTTTCATCGTGTGTGGTGGTGGAAATCAGTTCTCTCCTTTCGCCACGTGAGTCTCCAAATGGGACTCTGACCATGCTTGGGGACAATCGCCTTCACCTACTGAGCAATCTCCCCTACCACAAATGCCTTCCCTTGCCTACTTCCAGGGGAGACTGATAGCTTATTTAAGGATTACGTCTAAACATCAGATATTACTGAAACTGTTATAAAGGAACTGAAGGCTGGAGTTGTAGCTTATTGGAGAGAGCTTGCCTAGCATGCTGGAAGTCCTGGGTTCAATACCCAGAACCTGCAAAATCTGGTGTATGCCTGTAATTCCAGCATTTAGGAGGTGGAGGAAGGTGAATCGGGAAGTTTAAGGTTATCCTAAACTACTTGGTGAGGCCAGTAAGGGTTACACGAGGCCCCATATCAACAAAAAACTGACTGGCTGCAAGGGTCACTCACTGGGTAACTGTTTAGGGATCAGGTGAAGCCTGGGGATGGAAGCAAGTGGAAGGGGAAACTAGGATTTGGAAGTAGTGATGGGGAAGGCACTCCAAGGCAGCCAGTTTTAGAAGCTGAGGTCAAACAGTCCTGGGTTTGAGTCCTGATTCTGTTGCTTCTCTGCTGTGTGTGCGCTCCTCGAGGCCTCAGCTTCCTCATCTGTAAAATGGGTTCATGATGGTGTTTAGACCATGCAGTAAGATAATGAGTGTAAGGTATAGTGTGTATAGGGTGCTTAGCGTAGAGCCAGGCAATTAGTAGGTTTGAGTGTTGGCTGGCGACCCTGAAGCTAGGGTCCCGGGGGATATACAGGCCGACTTGGGGAGAGGGATGCTGAGCAATAAGTGGTCCGGGCGGGCAGGAGGTTCCCCAACTGGCCCAGAAGCCCCGACAGCCTCACCTCGCTGGGAGAGGGTCCAGCTGTCCAGGGAATGTTGGGGCCTGGGATGCTCAGCACTAAGGGCCTTCCAGCCGGTTCCCGGAAGCCGGAGATCCGGGGGAGGGAAGGAAATTTCTCCGCCTCCTCCGGGCGGAGCACCGCCCCCTCTCTTAAAGCAAACGCGGCCCTGGAAGACTTCCGAGCTGTGAAGCTCTACGAGCCGGCCCCGCCCATCCGAAGGACTTAAAGAGACAGACGCAAGTAGGGAAATTCTCAGGAGTTCGGGAGTGTTTCACTTACTATTTATACCTTTTTCTTATGTAAATATAAAATAGAGCAATGAAAAATAATTGAGAAAAATATATCATTAATTCCAGGTTTATCTGGAAAACTTAACCAGCGAGAAAGGGTCCAAGCAGTCTGATTTCTGAATAAAAGGAGTCCTCCTGATCACTGTTAGCGTGGGCGATGGCTGCGGATGGCCTCCCTCAGCTGTGCCACCCAAGTGTCTGACAGCCACCTCGAAAACAGCAGGACTCAGCAACATTGGAGTGGTCTGGCAAGCAACCTTGTGGCCGGTCTCCTGCCTGGACCTGGTTAATGTTACGAACTGCTCCGGACTTCTGGGACCGCCTCCTCCTCATAGAGGAAGCTACTTTCTCCTCCTGTTGCTCTTTTAATGCCCTGGGCTTCCCTCTGCCCTAGCAATGCTCGCCTGAATTGCTACTGTTTGCTCATGTTTGCCATCCTGTGAACACTTGGAGAACAGAGACCTGGAAGGATTCTATTCTCTGGGAGGCCAGTACCAGGCAAGGGCGGCAGCACACAGTTAACTATTCACGGCTCTAACGCGGACTGAAAGGGTCTATAGATAGTTCTCGCTGTTTGGAGCAGTGTAAACGGCAGACGCTTGATTCACAACCCACACAAAGAGACCAGTGTCTTTGGCCTCACCACACAGGGTACTTCCCATTTGACTTCTAACATACTCTGCTTGTTAATTATTGTTGATAATGGTTTTTTAACTGGCTAGCAGTCAGATGTAATAACACATTAGTCATTATAATTCATATGAAGGGGCTTTTAAAAAAAAAGAAAAGAAAAGAAAGAGTTGGGAGTTGGGGTTTTTGTTTTTTGTTTTTTTGTTTGTTTGTTTGTTTGTTTTGAAACAGGGCTTTTCTGTGTATCCCTGGCTGCCCTGGAGCTCACTCTGTAGACCAGGCTGGCCTCAAGCTCACAGAGATCCACCTGCCTCTGTCTCCCAAGAACTGGGATTAAAGGCCTGTGTCACCGTGCCCAGCCACATGAAAGGTTTTGTTGGTTTTTTTTTTTGGTTTTTTTTTTTGTTTTTGTTTTTGAACAGACACCCTGATCAGGCTTTGTCCAGGCAGGACCTCTGATTCTCGGAGCAATGCTGCAAACTTGAAGGGACCGTCCTTACGGTCTAAAGGAAAAACTGGGCTTGCTTAAGGTATGTGCCTGCACTTTGGGTGGGTGTCAGGGTGAACATCGGCTTAGGGATTCAGCCTGCAGGGGTGCCCAACACCTCTACCTCACACTCAGCAGCACATAGATCCCCACAGGTGCCTCCTGCAGCTTTCAAACGATGGAGGATGGAGCAGTCAGAGCCCTTTGATGATGCATACTTGCGATGGCTAAGCTTTCTCCCCTGACTTACCCTACCCCTCCACTACTCCTCTTTCTCTGCTAGTCCTAAATTACCCACGTGAGAGCCACACTGAGGTGCACAGGCCTCAAGCAGAGTCCCGGCAGGGGAGGGGGCGGGGGGTGGAAACGCACACAGTGTGTAAGTGTTCACAGGTAGGTTAAAGCTTCCTCTACCAGCCACCTGCACAGCCCCTTCTGACACTGTTTTGGTGTGGTTCCTGTTTCTGTGAGAGACACCATGACCAAAAGCCTCTTGGGAAAGAAAGCTTGGCTTGGCTTTCGTGTCCCAGTCATAGTCCACCACTGAGGGGAGCCAGGGCAGAAACTCAAGCGGAGCTGCGGAGGAGTGCTGCTTACTGGTTTGCTTCCCATGGTTTGTTCAGCCTGCCTTCTTATATATAGCACCCAACACCACTTGCCCACGGGTGTCAAAACCCATAGTGTGCTGGACCCACCCACATCAATCATTAATCAAGAAAATGCCCCCACAGACTTGCCTACAGGCCATCTGATGGAGGGAACCCCTCACGTAAGGTTCCCTCTTCCGAGATGACCCATAGCTCGTATCAAGCTGACAAAATACCAGCCAGCACAGTGCTATGCACACTAGGCAGTGGGCAGGAAACTGAGGTCAGTACCTCCTTGAATTCTCCATGTCCCATGACCCTATGTGTGGAGGCTGCAGCAAGAGTTTCCTCATCTACCTCTGGTGGGTAACCATGAGCAGTGTCCTAGGTGGGGACCCCACCCCCCACAATTCGAAGGACAATATCCCACACCTGGTACTGGGCCAGAACTGAGCATCAGGCATCCTCCATCATCTTTTATCTTTCTTTTAAGTCAGGGTTTGCCCCTGAACTAGGAGGAACTCACTGTTTTAGCTAGGATAGCCTTAGCCTATCTCCACACAGCCCCAAAGGCTCGGGTTACAGACATGTGCAACCGTATCCAGCTCTTTCTTTCTTTCTTTTTGAGTCAGGGTTTCTCTGTGTAACAGCCCTGCTGTCCTGGAACTCACTTCATAGATCCATAGATCAGGCTGGCCTTGAACTCATAGAGATCTGCCTGCCTCTGCCTCCTGAGTACTGGGATTAAAAGTGTGTGACACCATGCTTAGCCCGAAGACTGGCTTTTCTTAACGTCATTGGGAGCCTTGAGAAAGAAGGGTCAGCCAGCCAGCTGTCCTTCAAGGGGCACTGTGGACACTGCAGAGCCTCTGCGGAAGCTGAGAAGGAAACTTATTCTGCATTTTTTTTTTTTTTTTGGTTTTTTGAGACAGGGTTTCCCTGTAGCTTTGGAGCCTGTCCTTGTAGACCAGGCTGGCTTCAAACTCACAGAGATCCACCTGCCTCTGCCTCCTGAGTGCTGGGATTAAAGACGTGCGGCACCACCGCCCGGCTCTGCATTTTTTTAAAGAAAAGCTGCCTGAAAAATCAGTTTATTGCTAGGATGGCCAAGCGTCTAAGGGTACTGAATGCACAGTCTCTTAGACGCTTCCATCAGAGTCCCAGTGTGGACAAAAGAAGGGGAAACCTGAGCACTGAATGTGGATAACCAGGTGAGAAAGACAGACACATCTGTCTAAGCCCTACTCCCAGTTCTCCTGGGTCTCCCAGAGAGGCAGAAGCCATTCATCCCATTGCCCAAGGAAGAAAGCTCCTCTTTTGATCCATACTGTACATTGTCAGAGTTCCAGGCAGTTTCTTACTGCCACAAATACCCAAGGAAAGCAATTTAAAAGGGAGAAGGTTTCTGTGAGCTCCTGGTTCCACAGATTTCAGCCTAAGGTGATCTGGAGTCTAAGATAAAGTAAAATATCATAGGGGGCTGGAGAGATGGCTCAGAGGTTAAGAGCATTGCCTGCTCTTCCAAAGGTCCTGAGTTCAATTCCCAGCAACCACATGGTGACTCACAACCATCTGTAATGGGGTCTGGTGCCCTCTTCTGGCCTGCAGACATACACACAGACAGAATATTGTGTACATAATAAATAAATAAATATTTTTTTTTAAAAAAAAAAAGCAAAATATCATAGTGGCAGGAGCATGTGACAGTGGCTGTGCATCACATGGCATCCAGAAAGCATAGAGGGACAGACGGGAAGAAGCAAGATGCTCTTGAGAGACATACTTCCTCCTACCTCTGAAGCTTCCCCACCCCCACCTCTCAATAGCGTCATGTGATTATGATCCATCCGTGCATGACTCTGCTGATGAAGCCAGAGCCCTCATGATCTAGTCACTTCCATAAAGCCCCATGAGCAGCCACCAGTCTTTAACCTGCTAGCCTCTGCAGGGATTTCTGATTCAAAGCACGAAAAATAGCAATTTGTTCATCATTGTTTCAGACCAAAGGATCACGTTAATCAGAAAAAGCTTTCAACAGGGACATTAGACCTGGGATCTACTTGGAACTCAGGCACAGAGGTAGTCAGCCTTGCAGAATTGTGTCATCACTTGTCGAGGATACGGCCAAAGCACATTTGAAGAAACCAGAGGGATGGCAACACTGTCCTCCATCACAAAGCACATGGCATTAAACAAATGGCTTCTCAATTAGAAAGGGCTTTGCTGGAAATATGCAGTGTTCAGAGCTCTGTAAGCCACAGGGTGTTTTGGGATATTTGATCACACTGTGAAACCCAAGATTGTACTAACAAAATCAACCTTGGGTTGGGAGGTGGAACCAGCAACTAGTTGACAGGAATTAGCTGTAGAGAGTATGGCAGGGCCAGGAAGATGGATGGAGAGGTGTACAGGTAGGAGCAGGGAGGGACTTGGGGTTTTGAGGGTTTGGTGTTTTGTTGTTGTTGTTGTTGTTGTTGTTTGTTTGTTTTGACATAGCTGGAGAGATGCTCTCTGACTGGGTCTCTGGTCAGAAAGGAAGGTCAGCTGATTGCTTCTCGGCCTCTCTGAGCCAGCAGGTTTTCATCCAAATGTCTGCTGACACCTGAGTCTTAGAGGTAAATAGAATGATACTCAGTTAAATTTCAGCTGCAGCTGCTAAGCTAACGGAAAAACAACATCTGGCACCCAACATTGGGCATGACCACACACATGAAGAAGCCATGCCAGCTGGTACCACCCACATCAGCTGCCACTCTCTTGAGACTCTGCTCCAGTTGCCAAAGCCACTCATGGGGACTCCTCACTGGAACTCCAGAGGGCAGGCTCATTCTCAGGAACTGCAGAAGTGACCCTGAGATCACCACTGAGAAGTCAGCAGATTTGGTGAGACACCTAGGTGATGTGGGATGTCTTTATGTATATATGTTGCTTTTATTGGTTGATGAATAAAGTTGTCTGGCCCAATGACTTAGCAGAGTAAAGCCAGGCAGGAAATCTGAACAGAGTTAGAGAAAGTAAGCAGAGTCAGAGAGACGCCATGTAGCTGCCAAAGGAGAAGGACGACAGAACTTTACCTCTAGGCAGACCACAGCCTCGTAGTGATGCATAGATTAATAGAAATGGGTTAATTTAAGATGTAAGAGCTAGTAAGGAATATGCCTGAGTCATTGGCCAAACAGTGTTATAGCTAATATAGTTTCTGTGTGATTATTTGGGTCTGGGCGGCCAGGAAACAAATGAGCAGTCTCCGTCTACACCTGGGAAATTCTTAAGGAGAGAGTTAAGTGCTATACAAGAACAACCAGCAGGTGAAAGGCACCCCCAAGTGTAGATGGAGATTTTCCTCCATCCCACCGGTCCCACTGAACTGATTTCTCTCTGTCCATCAGGTCCCTGCAGCCACTTATGAAATAACCATTTTGAGACTTATCAGTTACAATTGTTTGGTCAATGATCTAGGCCTCTTACTAGCTAGCTCTTGCTTATAAATTAACCCATTTCAATTAATCTATATATCACCAAGTGGTTGTGGCTTACCAGTGATGCCCTGGCATCTCCCCAACTCTGCCTTCTCTCTTCCTATCTTTGCTTTGATTTCCTGCCTAGGGATATTCTGCCTGGCCATTGGCTGAAACAGCTTTATTCATCAACCAATAAGAGAAACACATAGTCACAGCATACAGAAGGACATCCTACATCACCCAAGTTAAATGGAATCTTATAGAAATAGTAAATTTAAGGAGCTTTAGGGAAGCAGTATACACTCACCCTGTGTGAAGCACATGTTAAATTCATGAGCAACTCAGAATAGAATTATCCACCAAGGTTGGAAGAATTTAGTTATGGAAATATTGGGAGCTGGTCCTCAGTTATAATGGTGAACATGGTGGAAAGAGGAAGCTAGGGCCATAGAACAATAAAATAGGGATTGAGCCATTAATATTTCCCAAGATTAGCTTCTAGGTGAAGGCCAGTATGCTGACTGGCAAAGACAGTGTGAATTAGATGATTACACATTGGTCCTAGGTAGTTTAGCAGCCTTAAATGCTTGGGACAAGGTTGAAGAATCAGGAAAGAGATTTGAATCATTTACTTAAAATTATACAAGACCCAAAAGAAGCCTTCTCTGATTTTTTTTAATAAAGATTGACTTCAGCTATAAATAGGATAGTACCCGATTCTGAAGTCAGATGAATATTAATTGAATATTTGGCTTTTGAAAATACTAATTCAGAATGATTAAGCCTTTAAAGGCAAGATCAGCACCAACAGATGAATGGATTTGAAATACAGCTAATACTGGATCTCACACTTATGAATGATGCTGATTTGATAAAAGTAAGTTCTAGAAATTTAAAAAAATCAGAATGCCAGATTTTTAATTAATTTTTAAATTTAATTAATTAATTTATTTTAATTAATTTTTAAATTTAATTAATTAATTTATTTTAATTAATTTAAAATCCTATTTTAATTAAATATTTTTCTAATTATTCTTTGTCAATAAAAACTTGGGAGTCAGATACCAGGGTAAGAACCTGAATGATCAGAGAAGCAGGAAAGCAACCAGTGACCTCCTCTTTCTCTCCTTCCTCTATCCAAAAGAGCCAAGGATCTTTCTCAACCCTACCTTATTACTTCCTGTGTCTTCTATATATCCTCAGTCCTCCAAAACCTCTATGGCGGTTTTGGTCAGCCAGTAGCTAGCTCCATCCTCTGATTCAAAGCAAACTTTACTGTCAGTCTCGAGAGTGTCAAATTCCAATCAAAATATCCTGTAACATTTTAATTGTGACAAACAAGATCATTTGAAAAGGGATTGTAGACAAGACATTCGTAGAAAGAATGTTTCTTCTAGAGACGCAGAGTGGCAAAGCCAGCATTGGACTAATGACTGCAGATCAACAAGGGACAAGAAAGGTAACCCTTTGCCGTCAGGAAACACCTTAGGGGACCTCTCACAGGCCCCAATATCAAATTCGGTTCAGTCACTCCCTGCCAGCATCAGAGAAACTCATCCACAAAGAAATTAAAAGAACAGTCACAGAGCAAACATTTAGGTTGTACATAAGCAGGGACAACAGCTGTTGATCTTTCAAAGGTACCAACAGCCTTATCTTTAAGATGGTTGACTGATAGATAAAATGCTGTGGGAACTCCTTCAGCCAATGGCCTTGGAGATGCTGGCCCACTTTGGGCGTGGTCTTGGGTACTGTATGGGCAGAGGTGGGGGCATGGGCAAGCCCCTTGGCTGCTGGATTTGGTTCCTGTTCCCCACTCATGCAGAGGACTGCTGATCTGTGAGTCTACCCCTAAATAAAGAGGCCTATATACTCCATTCTAAGCTAGTGTGGGACTACTTTATCATAATCAGCTACAACAAACCTGGGTGGAACAATGACCTTTGACATCAGGAAAGCTATAGGCACTATAAAGAGAATGATTTTGTTCCCTAGCCAGCTTCATGAAATTGGAGGCTATAACTATCTCCTGACATTTTTTTTCGTCATTTTATTCGACATTTCCTCCCTCCAGTGCACGAGAGGAAGGCTATATGGTAGGGATAATCAATCATGAATGCTTTGAAAAGTTAGGAGGCAGTCAGGGTCTGTGTTGACATCTGTGTCCTATGTTCCCACAAAGCCTGTGGCCATGTTGCTGTCTGAAGCTATGCCACTGCTGGCACCATGCTGATCTGAGTGGCCAGAGCTGTTGCTGAGGGCCATGTCTGGGTCTGTGGCCTTGCTGAGGTTGGGATCTGTGTTTATCTCTGTGGCCCATGTTATCACAGGGAGCCATAAAACCATGTATGTTGAAATCCAAGGTCAGTGCTGAGCACCCTTTGCTGCCCCTGGGAGAGTTGGCCCTGTCCCTTGCTGGCCCCTCACAGGAAAGCTGGCCCTGCCCCTCACAGGAGAGCTGGTTCCTCACAGGAGAGCTGGCCCCACCCCTCACTGCAGGCAGGAGAGAGCTGGCCCAGATGGCATGGGTGTAGATCTGCCTCTGCCCTTCCCTCCCCCTGCCTGATGGGGTCGGTGCCTGCAGCCTGGACCCACTAAATCAGCTACCACCCAGACCCACATCCGGGGCTTTGAGTTGGCCCACCCCGGCATCTACCCCATCTATGACCTGCCTGAGTGTGTGTGTGTGAAGGAACTGGTCCTGCAGAACCACAGCTACAGGGTCTCCGTGTCAAGGGGCAACAGTAGGACATTTGAGACCATCATCTACTGAGGTGAGGGTCCAGTATTGATGGTGTACCAAAGCCAGAACCGTGAACTAGAGCAACAACTCCCTGTAATGAACGTTTGCAAGTAAAGCTGCGTGGACAAAATGGTCTACTGCGTGACACGCCGCAGCTCCCAGTGCCACTGAGGTAAATGAAGACGGGTTAGAGAGGCGGGAAAGATGGAGGAGCAAAATGGCTTTTTGCTAGTTTGTATTATTTATTTATTTGTTTATTCATTTATTTGGATTTTTGAGACACGGTTTCTTTGTGTAGCCTTAACTGTCCTGAAACTAGCTCTGTAAACCAGGCTGGCCTCGAACTCACAGAGATCCACTTGCCTCTGCCTCCCAAGTGCTGGAATTAAAGGTGTGCACCACCACCACCCACCTTTGTTTTGTTTTAAATTAGTATTTTCAAAGTTTTCCTTTCAGGGGATGTTATGGGGGTGAAGGGCAGATATAAGGGGACAGAGAAATGAGTGGGATTGGGGCTCATGATGTGAAATTCCCAAAGAGTCAATACAACATTGTGTTAAGACAAAAAAGTTGGGAGAAGGTGGTGGCCCACACCTGTAAGTCCAGCATTTAGGAAGCTGGGGCAGGAGGATTGCTGTGAGTTCAAGGTCAGCCTGAGCTGCATAGCAAGAGCAGACACAAAAGGGAGTTCCTCGGACATCTCCTGGGACTTTCACACATAGCAATAAGAATAAAGGCAACTTAAGCCTCTGCATCCTGGCAAGGGCCTCTAAGGGCTGAGTCATTCCAAAATGCCAGCTGAAGGTGAGGGAAATAGGAGAGAGGCAATGGAGGGAGAAAATGATGGATTCTGATTGGCCTCGGCACCCCTTGCGGCATCATAGAACATAAGGTGTTTTAATGGCCCTTTTACACCTCTTTATTGCATACTGAGCTGTCCTCTTCAGTGGAAAGGACTCAGAGAGATTTGATTTGCCCTTATCAGTGCTGATGAGGCAGGGACCAGGTCCTGATGTAACTAAACCAGTGTAACAGAGTAGGGGATGTGCAAGCGGCACTGGACACCTGTCAATCACTGCTTCTTATCTTTCTGGCTCCGTCTCATGTTTTCCAGACACCTCTGCTATGACTGATGTAGCCCGCAACAGGCTCCTCATGGGTGCTACCTGACAGGAGCCTGCTTCAGGGCTCTTCCACAGGGACCCTCTCATTGCCTAACATATGTCCTGGAATGTGATGGAGTTAACACATAACATCCCAGGGACAAACAGGCTAGCCTCAAAGTTGTAATCCTCACTGGGCAGTGGTGGTGCATACCTTTAATCCCAGCACTAGGAAGGCAGAGGCAGGCAGATTCCTCTGTGAGTTCGAGGCCAACCTGGTCTATCAGAGCTAGTTCCAGGACAAGGTACAAAGCTACCGAGAAACCCTGTCTCAATAAATAAATAAATAAATAAATAAATAAATAAATAAAACCACACACACACACACAAAAAGAAGTTGCAATCCTCCAGATTCAGCCTCTAAAGCACTGGGATTGCAGGAGTGTGCCGTCAGGTCCTGCTCTGGGAGACTTTTGACCAAAAGGGATGAGCTCCAGTAGATAAACATCTCTCACTTCCTCACAGATGATCCCAAGAGTCCTTTTGTACATTCAGATGTCAGCAGATGTGGCATTTCATCTTGATACTGAGCCTTTGACTTAGCTTTCCCTGCTTTTTCTAGCCCTTATTATGCTAATGTAATAGGAGATCTCAAACAGAGGCTGGGCACACAGTTCAGTTGGCAGAGTGTTCACCTGGCGTGCAAAAGCCCTGGGTTTAGTTCCCAGCACTAGATGTGGCAATGTTTGAAGTCCCAGCCCCAGTGAGGCAGGACCACCGGAATTTCAAGGGTACATGAGACCCTATTTCAGAAGAAATAAGAACATACCAGACAGTTCGGAGTCCTCTGCTTTCCTTGGTTTATTGCACCCTCATTGGGCTCCACCAGACTGAGAAGCAAGGACATGATGAGGCACAAGATGATCACAGGAACTGGAGGATTCCTGATGTTTAGGAACAGCGCAAACTTAAAAACTCCAAACAAACAAATAAACAAAAAACAAAGAAACAAAAAACTTTTATCTTTGGGCATGATGGCACATGCCCTTACTCCCAATACTTGGGAGGCAGAGACAGGTCAATCTCTGTGAGTTGAAGACCATTCGGGTCAACATAGCAAGTTCTAGGCTAACTGGGGCTACATGGTAAAACTGGCTCTCAAAAAAAAATCACAATTTTATCTTTTTTTATTATTATTATTGGGGGTGAGTGGGTGAGTGCACACACACACACACACACGCACACGCACACGCACTCCACAGTGCCTGGGTAGAGGTCAGAGGGCAATTTTGTGGAGTGAGTCAGGTCTCTCCCTCCACACTGATGAGGGCTCTGGGAAATTAGACTCTGGTCATCAGGTGTGCAGGCCGCCTGTCCCTGCAGAGACACCTCACTGGCCCTTAATTATACTTTTTGTTGATGAGTGAGCATATGGTCAATGTATGAGTGTGCATACATGCACATGTATGTGTAGAGGCCAGGGGACAATCCCAGGTGTCATTCTTGAGCCCTCCTCATCCGCCTCCTTTGAAGCAGAATTTCTCACTGGGCTGCATCTTCCAGTGGGCAGCCCAGTGAGAACTCTTGACCTCCTGAAGAGCAGTCATTGCTCTTAACCTCTGAGCCATCTCTTTAGCTATCAAAAAAATGAATTTTATAGATGCTTTTTCTAGGCTGAATGAGAAAGCATATCTTTCTCTTATTAATGTGATGTATAACAAAAGACAAATTCAGTGTTGGGGAGATAGCTCGGTGCTCACCACCAAGACTGACAACCTGAGAACCCACATGGCAGAAGAGAACTGTCCCCTACTGGTGTCCTCTGACCTCCAAACACACATCATGGCATGTAACCTGTACCCTACTCACACACCCATCACCACCCACATATGTTACAGATATAACCCAAGAAAACCCAATAGTAACATATCTACACCTTAGGAAGAAAACAAGAACAGCATATGAAAGAAATTATCCCTCAGAAATAAAAGCGAAATAAGGAATTTCTCAAGCAAGAAATATTGAGAGAATTTGTTGCCCAAGGTTTATATTGAAAGAAACACCATCTTCTTAACAGAGAAGGAGAATGGTATCAGCAAGAACCTTAGTTTTACATAAAGAAAACAGCACTAGGGAAAGGAGAAAGTAAAATGTTTGATTTTTTATTCAAAACAACAATGGCAGCAATGCACTTGATGATCTCTTTTTCTCTCTCTCTTTCTCTCTCTCTCCTCTCTCTCTCTCTCTCTCTCTCTCTCTCACACACACACACACACACACACACACACACGTATCCAGACTGGGGATATAACTGGGTCTGTGTGTGTGTGTGTGTGTGTGTGTGTGTGTGTGTGTGTGTGTGTGTTAGTTACTTACATCATTACTGTGACAAAATACCCAACAAAATGCAAATTTCAAGGAGAGAGGGTTTATTTTGGCTCACGGTTCAGGGTCACAGTCCATCATGACAAGGAAGCCACGGCAGCAGGGACTTGAGGCAGTGGGCCACACTGCAACACTAGCCAGGTCGGAGAAAAGGATGAATGCATGCTGTTGCTCCCAGCCAGGGAATGGCACCACCCACAGTGGGCAGGTTTTCCTACCTCATTTAATGCAAGCAGGATAACCTCCTACATGAAAACCTAGAGGCCCACCCTCTCCAGGTGACCCTAGGTTCTCTCAACTGACAATTAAGATCAGTAAACAGCTGACTAATGAAATTAAAAGCACAATATCATTTATATTAACATCCAAAAAGTAAAACAACTCAGTATAAATCTAAAGACATATGAACAAGATCTACAAAACTCTACAAAAGAAATCAAAGAACAGCTGAGAAATCAGTGTGTCTTCCATGCTTACAGACAGGAAGACCCAACAGCCAAGATTTCCATTCTTCTCCAGTTGATCTACAGATTCAATACAACCCACATCTACAGTTTATGAGCAGAAAAAGATCTTAGAAGAGTCATAATAATAATTAAGGAGAACAAAATCAGAGGACAAACATTATTTTACTTTAAGATTTATTATAAAGACAGAGTAATTTCTAGGTATAGTGTACACTCCTATAGTACTAGCACTTGGGAAGCAAGGGTAGGGAGGCCAGTCTGGGCTACAGAGTGAGACCAGCCTGGGCTACATAGGTAGACTCTGCCCCAAAAAGACACACAAATGAAAAACAATCAAGAGAATGAGAAGACAAGCCTAGATGGGGAAAAACATTTGCAAAAGACACATCTGAGAAAGAATCTTACACAAAATATTCAAAGAACTCTGAAGACTCAGCAAGAAAATGGACATCTGACTTCAAAATGGGCAGAAGATGGGGCTGTGGATATAGCTCAGTGGTAGAATTCGCCTAGGATGCACAAAACCCTCAGCATGCATGTGGTGCACAGAACCACAAATAAAAATCAAGCTGTGGTCGCTACCTCATCCAAGAGTAAATATGCTGCTGGACTCTCAATGCTCACTTAGCTCACTTAACTTTACTGTGGTGCCAAGGTGTACATTTGGGCAAAGGCGTTTGTCGCCAAGGCCAATGACCTGAGTTCAATCCCTGGTACCCACATGGTAGAAGGAGAGAACTGACTAACAAAGTTATCCTCTAAGCTCTATCCATGTGCCAAGGGAAGCATGGCCCCTGCCCCCCCCCACGCAACACACATGTATATAAATGTAATTTGATTTTTAAGTGATACACTACTATTGAGCTTGATAGATTGATTGTATTAAATGCATTTTCAACTGTGACCTGCAGCATATTTATCAGGATATAATTTATCTATCTGTTATCAAAAGGTGCTCCATATCATATGTATCAGAGACTTGCAAATTGTAATGAGAGGGATGCCAGAACACACATACAAGAATAGTAAGCATCCAAAGTACTGATATCATCAAATATTGGCAAAGATATGAAGCAACAGACATGGACTCTTGCTCACTGCTGGGGGAATGTAAAATACCCCTGACACATTGCAAGAGAGTGGAAACTTAACAAAACCAAGCACACTCTACTATACAGTTCATCAGTTGCATCAACTGATCCAAATTAGTCGACAAACTGTCTCCATCCTCATGTGATGTTTGTATCTGCTTTGTCTATGATCCTAGGAGCAACCTAGATGTTCCCCAGTTGATGAATGGGTCGAGTTTGGTATAGCCAGACAATGAGAAATTATTTACAACTTTCAGAAGAAATCAGCTATCAAGTCAGGAAACTTAAATGAATACGACTAAGAAAAAGAAGGAAATAGAAAACGCTACAAACTGTGACCGTGACTACACGAAATTGAGGGTATGGGGAAGGTCCAGGCCACACCCTCTCCAAAGGGCTCTGTCTCTGAAATAGTCAACCGTCCACTATAAGTGTGATTGAGAAAACTAATTTTCATTACTGAAAGAACCCAATTTTATTTTATTTTGTAGCTCTGGGGATACATCCCAGAACTATATATATGTATATGCCTGGCTCTCGTGCTATCACTGGGTCCTAATCCCGGCCACTCTTTATATGATACACACGTGCACGTGGTCAAAGACAGCTGACATTGAAAGCTCTCATTTGTAGGAGATTTTTTTCTTTTTCTTTCTTCCTTTCCTCCTCCTCCTTTTTTTCTTCTTCTTCAAGACAGGTCTCCCTATACAACCCTGGCTGACCTGGAACTCACTCTGTAGACCAAGCTGCTTTCAAACTCACAGAGATCCCCCTGCCTCTGCCTCCCGGGTGCTGGGATTAAAGGTGTGGACCACTACAGCAGCAAGAGATCTTTTAACAGGCTCTCTTTTTTTGTTCCTTAAAAAAAAATGATTGTATTTTTTTATTGTACAATATTAATTGTATAAAATAGTGGGATTCATTATGACTCAACAAAGTCCCTTTCAGTGTGATCCTTTAAAGTGTTTGTTTAAAAAAAAAAAAAAAAGAAAGAAAGAAATCAACCAGAGGGACATCAAGAATCTCTCCAAAGGTACCAAAGCCCGAGGAGATAATAACTAAGCGAGACCTCTGCACATATGGCAATTTTCCAGCCAATTGACAGCAAGGCAAACACCTGCTGTCCTGTCTGCCCCAGTCCTCTTGTCAGGGTTGGCTGCTATGCCCTGCACCTTTGTCCAGCTCCGCCCAGCGGTGTCTGTCTGGGGCCCCTCTTGTCTGTCCATCCATCTCGAAGTCAGCTCTACCCCTTGCTGAGATGGGGCTGCCCTGGCTATGGCTGTGGCTGAAGCGGCTAGGAATATTCCTGCAGGTGGCCGTGGAGGTGGCTGTGGGCAAGGTGCTTATGACACTGTTCCCAGAGAGAGCCAAGCGGAACATCCTGGCCATGGGCCAAAAGACCAGCATGACCAGGAATCCCCGATTCTCCCCCGACAACTGGGTCCCGACCTTCTTCAGCATCCAGTACTTCTGGTTCGTCTTGAAGGTCCGGTGGCAGAGACTGGAGGACAGGGCTGAGCTTGGGGGGCTGGCCCCTAACTGCACGGTGATCCGCCTCTCGGGACAGAAGTGCAACATCTGGGATTTCATTCAAGGTCAGCAGGCTGTTCCGGCTCAGGGGCTTGGAGCAGGGGGGCCAATGGGGTGGAGAGGTAAATTGGAAAACACCAAATTTTCTGTCACTGCTCAGGCTGCTGCTGTGGGGCTTCCTGTCCTGCTGCTCAGGGGCGGAATACTCCGAGGTTTTTTCTCTCAGCTGATATCTCTCCAGAGTTCCTATCACAAGCCGTCCACTCTGGCTTTCCAGCCCCTGGATGTAGGCAGCTCATCCTTACCTGATGAAATCCTTTCAGGCTCTAGTCTGACATACAGTGCCACTTCCTGCAAGAAGCCCGTCCTCACTTCCCCAGGTTACCCTTGTTATATGCCAACCAGCATCTTCAACTTTACTTTATCCGCACTGAATGTTTGCAGATATGAGTGGGTACCTAAGTTTCACCTGCCACCCTCACTAGCCTATAAATTCCACAGCAGAGGACCATAGCTGCAACCCACGACAGGGCCCCATGTCTGATGTGGGCACATAGTAGCAAGAGAAGATCTCTCAGCCCTCTGGCCTCTTCCCCATCTGCCATAACGGTCTGTCTGGGTTCTGGAAGCCCTAACTAGTCCTCACTGCTCCCCTCCCTGACAGAACTCTCTACTCGAGTTCCTGTCTCTTTTCAGACTCCCCTTGATGGCTGCTTGATCACTTCATCCTAAGATTATCCAGTGCGGCGCGCGCGCGCGCGCGCGCGCGTGTGTGTGTGTGTGTGTGTGTGTGTGACTGTAGCATCCCACATCGGCATTCAGAGGAGCCCTGGCCTGGTCAAGCTTGGAATGTTTACCCTGATGCTATTTCCAAGATTCCTTCACGAGAGCTCCGTTAGACCAACGTGGGGCTTTGCCCACCTGGGCTTGGCTTCTCTGTGCCTTTTCTAACATCGTGAAATGGTTTGGAACACCATTTTGTGTGGTCAGCCACTTTCCTCTGGGAATGAGGACCCAGCTCTTATTCCTCATCCTCTGAGATGCCACCTCAGATCTCTATAGCGAGGAAGACGCGCTGAGTTGCTTTCTCCCTTCTGGATCCAGGCTTCCCTACCTCCCCCTCCCCTCAAAGAACTGCCGCTTCCTACCCAGTTCCCACCACCCTGTTCCCCACCAGCAGAGCTCCTCGGGAAATAGCTGTGCCTGACTCAGTTAACCCCCTGGTTTCCGAGACGCGGGGGTAACCTATTGCTTTTCACAGCATGTTCTTTGGGACCCAAGCCCCCGTGAAAAGCTTCACTACATAGAGATCCCCTGCCAAACCAGTGTGGAAACCCCACATCCTGTGTCAGCTCCTGTGATGCCATGAGACAAGTGGGCACGTGGCGGGTCCAGAGAGGTTTGAGACTTAAAAGCAGATCGGTAAAGCAAGCCCCCATTCCAAACACTCCTCTCTCTTCAAGGAAAGCCTTTGCGCAGCAGGCTGATTCCCAATACCACCCTTTGGGAAACGCTGACCTGACCGCGCCCCCTTGTCTCTAGAAGGGGAATGGAGAGACCTAAGAGGCTGAGCTGACTGACTGACTGATTGAGTGACCAATCAGACCCAGGATCAGACCTCTTACTCCCCTTTCTCAGGGAGCCGTCCCTGCCGGCGCCAGATTGTCTGCTAGACCTCAGGAGCCTAGGCAAGACCCTAGACTCAAGGGCTTTACGGTTCCACAAGCACAGAAGGACAGAACAAGTTAATCCAATGATCCTGTGAAATACAGGGGTCAGGGAGGGCCGGGAGGGCCAGGAGGACCTGACTGCCTTTAGGACTTGGAAGGCTTCCTGGAGGAGGTGTGTTTAGAATATGAGAAGGAGACTGTTCAAAGTAGAAGAGGAAAGGCAAGTCTGTCTGTCTCCTTCCTCCCTCCCTGTCCCTCCTCTTTAATGATTTTAAAGTATAGCATGGAAAGAATCTTAATTTGGTCAGCCAACAGTTAGCACACAAGCACTGACAATAAGGACAACGGGCCAAAGCTACAGCGAAACCCTGTCTTGAGAGAGAAAAAAAAAGAAAGAAAGAAAAAGAAAAAAGAACAATAGGAGGAGCAGCTTTTATGCTGTGTCTGCTGTGTGCCAGACCCTGGAGGAACAGAACAATGTCCTGGGTGTTTATCTGAAGATCAGTTCCTTGGAAGTCACCCTGCCTCAGGGCCAGTTCACGGAATCCACGGTATCCGTTAACTGTCCACTCTGACTTAAATAGAAGTCAGTTTTCCAGGATGGTGGCAAACACCCGCTGTCCCAGCACTAGCGAAGCAGAGGCAGGAGGATTGGAGTTCAGAGCCAACCTGGGATGTGTAATGAGAGCCACATCAAAAACTACTGGTTGGGGACTTGCTCAGTGGTGGAGCACTTGCCTAGCATACCCAAGACCTCAGGTCTGATCTTCATTCAGTACAGAAATAAGAACGCGTCAGGCATGGTGACAGGTGCCTGTTATCTTAGAACTCTGGAAGTGGAGGCAAGGGGATCAGAAGTTCAAGGCCATGCTACCTTGAGAGTTGTAGGCCACCATGGTCTACATGAGACACTCATTAAAACAAAGAAAGTGGGATGTGGTGAACTGGAGAGATGACTCCGCAGCCGAGAATGGTTGCTGCTCTTCTAGAAAGCCCAAGTTTGGCACCCAGCACTCACGTCGGGCAGTTCACAACTGCCTGTAACTCTAGTCTCAGGGGATCTATCTACCTCTCTGTTCTGGTCTCTGTACACACGTGTGTACACACACACACACACACACACAAGCCCTTTTAAAGAAAAGATAAAGGAGTGTGCACTTTCTGCCTGATCCCTGCAGCCGCATCAGAGAAGAAACCATGTGAGAGGCTGAGCTAGACCACCTAACCTTCATTTATAAAACGGAGTGGACTTTTGGCACCTTGACCCGGTGTGCCCTGAAGTCACTGGCACTGGTGAAACAGACATGAATGCCGCTGGCCTCTGCCCCAGCATGCCAGAGAGAGAACGATGGCCCTGAACAAGGATGCACACACACAGTATGTGCGTACTCCTGAGCATCACACACACACACACACACACACACACACACAGAGCGTAAACTGGGGTCTGCAGTCTCTCCAAGTGCACAGAGGATGGCTTCTCTAGGAACAGCCTGCCCCAGAGGCTCACGCGCTGGCCCCGGAGGCAGGAGCATGAACCCAGCCCAGCGGCACTCTAGAACTGTTTCCTCTTTATGTAACACAGCCGACCTAACTCCAAGTCCTTACCTGACACCCTCACGATGTGGACTGTGGCCTGTGGACACCAGCAGGACACCAGGCATGAGCACCCATCCTTCCTCTCTCTGCTGCCAGGTCAGCGGGGCACGAAGTGTAGACTTTGCCCCCCACCACTACTCATCACCATGACGACCACTCTCTGGATAAGTAAACAAATAATTCTGTCCCTTTTCGGGCTTGTTGAATTTTTGCCCATTGAAAGCAACATTCCGGAAGGCTAACATTTCAAGCTGCTCTGACCTGAAAGCACTTTTCTTATCTGAAGAGCGAGTCTCTAGGGTTATTACAGTCCAGTGACCAGACACTTGTCAGTGTGACTGGCCTCAGAGCCTCCCCTGCTAAAGTCGGGGCCTCCCTGTCATGTGGTAAGGAATCATCAGGCAATCAACTGTCAGGGAGAGAGAAGGCCCCACTCTGGGACCTCCTCAGGCCACCTAGGAAAACAGTTGCAAGCCAAACAAGGAGGGTTTTGTGTCTGCAGAGAAACTAACGTGTCTATCTCTCACCCTGAAGGTTGAAAACTTTTTTATTTAATGTGTGTTTACATGTACACATGACACAGTGCTCACGTGGGGTCAGGGGGACAACACAAAGGAGCAGGTTCTCTCCTTCCACCATGTGGGTTCTGGGAATCAAACTGAGGGTGTCAGACACATCCGCAAGCACCCTTACTTCTGAGGCATCTCGCTGGCCCCGTATTAGGAAATTATAACAACTCGTGCTTCTCCTTTTCCTTGACTACTAGAACACTCACAGTCAAATGTGCAGCTCCGTCATAATGAATGCACAGTAGCCGGGAACCCAGTTCGGTGGTAGAACTCTTGCCTAGCATGTTTGAGACCTTGGGTTCGATCTCCAGCATTGCCAAAAGCTAAGCTGAATTTCCAAAGGCACATAGCACCCGAGAGCCTCTTTGCCCTGTTTCCTCTCCTGTTCTACACTTCTCAGAAGGCCAGGATCTCTTCCCTTGGTTACTATTTGCTATTTCAACATGTGTGCAAGCTGCTTCAAATCCTGTGCAGAAGAAGGGAGATGTATAACTGGTGACACAAAGCACAAAGCAGCTGAGGAGCCCTCTGCCACCATCTAGCAGCATGTCCTTTGGTTCTGCCTGCCCCCTGCCTGTGCATTAGCTGATACTCCCACTTCTCCAGTGTTGCCCAGCTGCTGCCTGCCCCCATCCCCACTCTGTCTTCTCTCCACACGACAGCCAGTGTGCCTTTCAAGTGTGAATCCGAGTGCTACGTGAAGCTAGGGATTTCTGCAAGCCACATACCTCATCCTGATCTCCTTTCTAAAATTTTATTACATACTTTAATTTATTTTTATATGGATGTGTGCGTAAATGTACATGGATATGGGTACAAGTTTTCTACAAGTGTGCTATGATGCATGTGTGGAGGTCAGAGAACAACTTGTGGCCCAGCAAAATGGTTCAGTGGGTAAGCGTATCTGTAATCATGTCAGACAACCTGAGTTCAATCCCCGAGACACACAAGGCGGCAAGAAAGAACAGACTCCTGCAAGTTGTCATCTTCTGACCTACACATAGGCACCTACCAATCTACATACACACACATACATATACACACACATACCACATACATACACACACATATACACACATACACACACATGCACACACATACACATACATACACATATACACACACATGCACACTTGCACTAGCACCAAGGAACAAATGAGAAGGAGCTTGGGCTCCCCAGAACCCAAAGCCTCTGGAGACTTGAGTATGGGACCTCTTTTAACATCAACACTTAGACCAGATCTTGCAGTCACCGTGGTTGGGGTACCCATCGCCATCCTTGAGGTACCACCAGGCCGTGAATGAGTTCTTCCATCTCAGTCAGAAAGACTTGGATGGAGAGTGCTGCCCGCCCCCGCTGCTGGGGCAGAGGGCATTCCTGCTTCTTCCATCTTCCACATAGCAAAGCTGGGCACTGTCTCATCAGTCACACAGAATAGGGACTTCCACATGAGGAAAAGGACTAAGGACAGACGGGCAAGAATTACAGCAAACAGCTACCATCCTTGCCTTACAGCTCCAGGACTTCCCTCCGCAGCTAGAATAAAACCCAGCAACTCCTGCTCTGGCCCATGGCAGTCTGTGCCAACTCTATCCTTGGTGCTCCCCTGCCAGGTTCCAGACAGCGGTCTTGCAGGGCCTTAAACAAACTGGGCTCTGTCCTTCCTCCAGGACTTTGTCCATTGACTGGTTTTGCCTGGAATGCCCTTCTTCCATTCCCGGGGCTGGTTTGTTCCTGCCCTTCCCCCTCTCGGGTTGAATGCCCGCTCCCCAGAAGCCCTCCCTGCTCCATGTGTCTGCACTGGGTCATTCCTTCAGGATCTCTTTCTTAACATTTATAACATTTTCACAACACTCCACTTACTGTCTACTTGCTTGTGGCTAGTCTCCCTGCTGAACACACTTCACTGTACTTGGCGTCTGGTGGCCTTCTCCACAAGCTTGAACCTCTGCGTCCAGCCGGGTTTCCATCCTTGCGCCTATATTTAGTTGTTAAGCCTTGTGGGACAGTGGATGAGCTCTGAGGGCTTGGACCCTCAGCCCACACAAGTGCAGCCTTTTTCTGAATGCCTGAGGCATGTCCTCTGGGACTCACTCTTCTACTGCTGGGTGTGTCTTTCTGCTCCCACAGTGGCTGCTGCCACCTTCTGCCCCAGAAGGGGCAAGATCACTGACCAGGAAAGGCAGGATCTGCTAGGGTCTGGAGGGGATGGGAGATACATGCAGAAGCCCACTGAGCTATGGGGCTGCAAGATGACCATGGGGGACCGTTCTCACCCTTCCAATGTCCTTGGCTTAGGGGAGGATGTCATTAAACAGCAGCGTCCCGGGTGATGAGAGAGACCACAGAAAGCATGAGGCATCTGTTTTGCAAGTTTAGCAGCATCAGCTTCATTTCTGAAGATTTCATTTTGCATCACGTCCCACCCTCCACTCCCTCTGAGATGCACTCTAAGCTGTTTCACTACCCGAGAGCTCAAGGAGTAGATACAATGGTGTACATTTGCTGAGGGTCTTGCTTGTACCACGCACTGTATAAGGCCTTAGCAGCATTAGTTTACCTAATCTTCATAATGATGCTGTAAAGTGTGTGTTCTTTTAAGATTTATTTTTTTATTGTATGTGTACGTGTGAGTGCCTGTGTATCTGTATGTGTTCCAGCTGTGTGCCTGTGTTGTAGAGACCAGAAGAGGGAGTCTGATCCCTGGAACTAGAATTGCAGGCAGTTGTAAGTCACCTAATGTCCTCAAATGTGGGTGTGGAGAACAGAACCTGTGCAAGGTCAGAAAGGGCTCTAAACTGCTTAGCCATTGTCTCAGCTTCCTGTAGAATGTGTATTATCATGTCCATTGTGAAGGGAAACTGAGGTACTGTTCACAGAAAGAGCACTGGCTTGCAAGTTCATTTGAACTTCACCGCTGACCTGCTGTGTGTGGGTGCTGAAGCAAGTCCATAAATTTCAGATGCTTCGTGAACATAAGAGAGAATTTCCATGCCTGGTGGTGCACTTAAGAGGCAGATCTCTGTGAGTTCGAGGTCAGCCTGGTCTACATAGTGAGTTCCAGGCTAGCCAGAGCTACATAGTGAGACCTTGTCTCAAAGAGGGGGGTAACTGCTCACCTAGAATATTAGCAACCACACTGCATGGGGGATAGATATCTGCCTACTTATAAACTGCGGTCTGAGGGGAAGGGACTCTTCTGTTATTTTAATTATCAATTAGCATCTACAGTGGTCACTGAGACCACTAACAAAACGTCTGGTTTCAGGGGGCAAAAACCAGGCTTAGCCCCCGGTAGTCATGGTGTGTAGGCTTGGGCGCTACACTATGCCCAGGACTCATCCCACAGGGACAGAAGGGACAGATTTGCATGCAGGAGGGAAGATGCTACATGCAGAAAGACAACTGTGCAGTTTATAGCTCCCAATGGCTCCTTCTGTTGCAGGCAACCGGCCGCTGGTGTTGAATTTTGGCAGCTGCACCTGACCTTCCTTTCTTTTCAAATTTGACCAATTCAAGAGACTTGTAGATGACTTCGCTTCCACAGCAGATTTCCTCATCATTTACATTGAAGAAGCTCATGCGACAGGTACAGAGACTCTGCCTCTTCTCCTCCCACCCCTTCTCTCCCGTCCTCTGAGTCCATCTTATAGTTGGCAAGGGAGAGGGGAGGACCAGAGAAGCCCTGCATTGCCTCCCCCCCCCACCCCCACACACATAGTCTGCTTTTAATCAGGGCACACATAGTCTGAAGAGGAACCTAGACAAGGTGGGGAGGGTTCCAGGGAGGGCAACTGATTTGAACTCCACTTACAAGGAATTGAGACCTGCTGTGTCACAAATGAACATGGCTGCCCTATAGCTATTTTTCAGGCTATATCCTAAGATCAGAAAGACATACCTGTCTGGATTGTAGCTCACCAAACTTTAGGGAGGCCCCATGCTTCTAGGGGCCCTGCTATGGCGGACACCTTCACAGATCTGGGTTGAGATCTAGGAGATGATTCTGCCTCTGGAGTGAGGACCACACTCAGAGGAGCAGTGCTGTAGGACAGCTCTTACCCGAGGACGCGTCTGCTCTCGTTCACATTCAGGGGACAACTAAGATATCATGGGGTAGTAAGTGCGTGGGTATGGCATGCTCTTCTCTGCAGTTTTAAGTATGTGTAAACTTCTTCATAATAGAATTTTTAAAGAACAGCTTAGGCAGCAGGAGCTCAAACACAAGGCCAGTGAATCTCTTTGTGAGCAGTGGGCCCTGGGCAGTCCACTGAGACCTATGAGAGTCTCCATAGCCGAGATGAGACAGGGCCTGGACAGTCCCCAAGATGACAGAGCCGATCAGGTACTGGGGTGGCACTTCTCAGACTTCCGTAAGGTCACCTAGAGATCCTACTGGGATGCAGGAGGACAGGAGTGTGGCCAGGTGGAGCCGGGGCAGCTGGTCCAGGGACCACACTTTGAGGAACTGAGTCCGGGAGGACCCAGCTGTTATTTCCAGAAGAACAAGTTGCTAGCTGTAGTGGGGGTGGGATTACCCCCAGACTGGCTTGTGGTTCTGATGCCTGCTGTACTTTCCCTGAAGTCAGACCCAGCAAGTCCCACCCTTTCCAGAGCCCAGACCTGTCCACCTGAGCCACGGAGGAAAAGCCTCCTGTCGCTGCCCTACCGTAGTCACCCCATGCGTCTTGCTCCCTTGCGGCAGACAGTTCTTCCTCCCTGCCTCCTGCTCTGAGATGCTTTTTTCTGTCAGTTACACAGAACTGGACATGAACTTGAGAGAGAAAGTGTGCAGAGTCAAGGGTCCACCAACCTTAGGGGCTCAGGGGTCTGTAGCCAAAGTCGGTTGGCTTTGCCGTGTTTATCCAGCTAAGATGTATGGGCACAGGGCAACAGAGTGGTCACACAGACTGGGTTTTAGACCTAGGTGTAGTTCCTGCTCCATCACATGCTGGCCATATGACCTTGGTCAACCTTCAGGCTTGTTTCCCTGCCTCAGAGACCGTGTTCAACCAGCACTGGCTCAAGCTCAGTGAGAGAGAGTGAAATAAGGTACCGCAGCTCCTCCTTCCTGTAGGCGTTCATGCCGGAAGACACTAAGGAGCCTGGGATCGAACTTGAGGGTGATAGGAACCCATCAAAAAATCTAGGCAGGAGCGTAGCAAGGCCAGGTTTGCATACTGGAAAGGACAGCATTGTGAGGAAGAGTTAGGGGAGGGAGGTTGTCTAGATTCCACAGTAGTGGGGTTCGTTGTTGTTATTGTTGTTGGTTTTCCCAGACAGAGTTTCCTGTGTAGCCCTGACTGTCCTGGAACTTTCTCTGTAGACCAGGGTGGCGTCGAACTCACATACATCCCCCTGCCTCTGCCTCCCAGTGCTGGGACTAAAGGCGTGAGCTACCACTGCTCAGTCACTCAGTCAGGGTAGTAGTTCTTAAACTGTCATGTACATTAGAATCACAGAGAAGACTGTGAAAACACACACTTCAGAAACTGTTCCTCTGTGGCCTAGGGCGGGACTGGGAATTCCGGTGACTAACAACCTCCCAGGGGGACCACAGGCCTGCATAACCACTGCTCTGACCTTTGCCTTTAAATGCAGTTGAGGCACCAACAACCTTGAGGGCTACACTCTCTCCCTCCCCCACAGGCTCTTCCTCTAACAGAGCCCAGCGTGGCTCAAATGTAGGCTAACAATCAAGAAACACTTTGCCCAGCCGTGTCTCACTGAAGACCCGAGGTCTGTCAGTCAGCACCCAGGTAGCGCGTGAATCCTGGTAACCCCTGGTTGGCCTTGCATTTCAACTCTGACAGGAGAACTTGACTGATCTGCTGTGCTAAAAGTGGGTGGGACTGAGACCACAGTCCCTGTGTGGCACACCCACGGGGCTGCAGCCTAACCTTCCTCTTGCAGATGGCTGGGCTTTTAAGAACAACGTGGACATCAGGCAACACCGGAGCCTCCAGGACCGCCTGCGGGCGGCACACCTGCTGCTGGACAGGAGTCCCCAGTGCCCCGTGGTGGTGGACACAATGCAGAACCAGAGCAGTCAGCTCTATGCAGCTCTACCCGAGAGGCTCTACGTGGTACAGGAGGGCAGGATCTGCTACAAGGTGACCTGGGCTCAGAGGTCCAGGGAAGGGTAAGGGGTTGGTGTCCCGGGAGCAGAAGAGGATGTCAGCCCAGGGAGAGCTATATCCCATTGCTTCTCACCATGTGACCTGGGAAGATCTTTTCACCTCAAAGCCTTCCGGTCTTCTCTGTTGCAAAATGAGATTGGTCTCAACCCAATGCAGTGTGAAAAGTGCCCCCGAACATGCCAGATTTGAGCAGAGCTGCAACCTCCTGGCTGCCTCAGCATCCAGAGTCTGGCTTAGTCCTTATCTCTTCTTCATGTTTATTTATTATTTATTTTATTATTTATTATTTGAGACAAGGTTTCTACACATAGCTCCGGCTATCCTGGAACTTGCTCTGTAGCCCAGGCTGGCCTTGAACTCACAGAGATCCACCTGCCTCTGCCTCCTGAATGCTGGGATTAAAGGTGTGCACACCATGCCCAGTCTTTATTTTTAACTCTTTAAATGTCATATTTTATTTATCTTCCATGTGTGAAGGACGGCACCTGCATGCTACTGTGAGTGTGGGGGGGTCAGAGTGTAACCTCTGGGGGTCAGTTTCTTCTTTCACCAGATGAGTCTTGACAGGCAAACTCAGGTCATCCAACTTGGCAGCAGGCACGTTTACCCACTGAGCCATCCCAGTGGCCTTTGGCTTTAAGATGAGTGGGAAAATGTTTCTATTTTATCCATGGTGCTCAGAGAAGGGATAACTTGCCCATGGTCACCAGGCAAGCAGAAGAGGAAGGCTCTGGAGCTGTCACTGCCGAGAAGGACCGGTGACTAGAAGCTAGAAATGCAGTAGGAAAATGACTTGGAAACCGAGTCAGGCCAGCTTCATAGCAACGGTTTCCTAGCCACAGTTTCCCCTGTGGGTCTCTGCCTGGTTGGCGTAAAGAGGGTAAGCATGGCCATGACCCATCAGGCACAACTGGCCTACCTGGAGGGTAGAAGCTAAAATGTATAGTTCTGAGTGGATTTCAAACCTTGAGAACAGACTCGGAATGCCTAGTCGCATAGATGACAGACTGCCTCTACAGTCTGCTGGTAAAACAAAGAACAGCCTACAGTTGGAGCCCCAGGGTGCAAGGGTCACAGTAGAAGACCCATCTTCTCTTCCCCCTGAAACCTCATCTTTTGATGCCACTATTAAGACAAACTGGTCTCCAAGTTCCTACCCTGGGCTCGGCCCTGTGCAGGTACAAGAAATATAGAATGCGCTTAAAATGACCGACCCCTGACTTATGTCAAAGGGATCCATCTTCTAAAGGCTGAGAAAGATCCAAGCAAGAGCAGTGGCGATGGAAAGATGGGTCAGCCATTAAAGAGCTTGTCGCACAAGCACAGGGCCTTGAATTTCGTACCCAGATCCCATGTGAAAAAGCTGAGCCCAGTGGCATGTATTTGCAGTTCCCACACTAGGGATTGGAAACAGGCAGCTGGACACTGCCCTGGACTGACAATCTCACACAGATATCATTACTGGGGTGGTGGTGCTGGCGAATGCCTGTAATCCCGGCACACAGACATTGTTACTGGGTTGCCGAGGCTGCATTCAGGCAGTTTCTGCGGCCACAGAGTCTAACCTAATTGCTAAGTCCCAGACCAGTGAGAGACCCTACCTCAAAAAACAAGGTTATAGCTGGAAAGATGGCTCAGTTGTTAAGAGCTTGTTCTGCTCTTCCAGGGGACTTGAGTTCAGTTCCCAGCTCCCAAGCCAGGCAGCTCACAACCTCCGATAACTCCAGCTTTGGGGGTTCTCACGCCTTCCTTTGGACTCCATGAGTATTTGCTCTGGAGTGCACATCCCCCTTTCCATACAGAGAATGGGGAGAGAGAGAGGAGGAAGGAGGGAGGGAGGGGGGAGGCAGTGATATTGAGCCAGAGCAGGGATCAGTGAAACTTTTCTGTCGATGAGTAAATATTTGACTTTATGAGCCAAGTTTCTGAATCCACAGCAATTTGACGCTGCTGTTAGAACACCAGAGCTGTTGGGGGCAACATGGAAATGGAAGAGCGTGGGTGTCAGGATTGATCTGGCTCTCAGACTTCAGGTTCCCAGCTTCTGGGGGATGGACAGGCTTTTTCAAGGATCTGGCCTGCTTGGGCCCTGGGCTGCAAGGAGTCAGGCCAGCCACCATGAGGAGGGAAATTTGTTGAAACTATTGGAAGCAGGTGGGTAAAGTGTGAGGAGGGAGGGAATTAAGCACTTAGACAACCAGAGAATTTCATCTTCCTCCAAAGGCCAAGAAGAGTCACAGGAAGGTTTTGAACAGGACAGGCATAATCTGATCAGATCTACACTTTAGAAAGATCACTGGTGTCTGTGGAGAGAGGACAAAGGGATTGGGGACCGAAGACAGAAAGTACTGTGGTTGTCCCAATCAGGATGGAGAGGACTGAGTGAGGGCAGAGGTGGTTCTGCAGAATGGGAAGAACTCAATGTGAAGGTTGATGTTGCAAGGACTTATGGTTTTGTCCCCTTCTCCTAAACCTCTGACATTCTGCCTCTGGCCTCTCTCCTAATTCCCTGCCCAGTCTTCAGGTTAAATGTTGGTGACACTCTCCACAATTTCCCTTAGCGGCATGACCTACCTCAAGGCTGCATCTGCCCCGTGTTGACAACTCCGTAGACATCATTAGCCCTGATCTCTCAGCCAAGCCGCAGACATAACATTGTAGGATGGGATCGATGACACCTGACTCATCTCTCTTGCAGGGTAAACCTGGTCCTTGGAACTACAATCCAGAGGAAGTCCGCACTGTCCTGGAAAAGCTTTGTGCTTCATCTGAACACACGCCTCAGCTCTAGGGAACCAACAGGGCTCCCCAAGCTTGGTACTCCCCCACCTCAGTCCAGGTGTCTTTTATCTTTGACCTGTGTTCCCAGCTGAACCTACCAACTCAGATTTTTCTGTAAACAATTCCCAGGGAGGCAATGTAGGTCACAGCAGACAACCAACACAAATCGTTACAACCAAAAAATACAGCAATGCTGTGCAGTTGGCAAAAGTCAATGCTCAGCTCCACAATTTTCCCACAGTGGAGACCAGAGCAGTATGCAACATCCTCCTGTAGCAGGGCGCTCAAGCGCCACTGGCAGACTTCTGGTGTAGTGACTCTTCTAATGGTGTCAAGAGCTCTGATATGGTGATATCCATCTGACCAAATTTGTCACTCTGAGAATCAATCATTTCAAATGCAGAACAGTTCTGGGGGGGGGGGTTAGTACCAACCAGAGAATGTATTTCTACTTGTTAATGAGAGATGAGGAATTGAAGGCAGAAAAAGTGGGAACCAAAGACAATAGAAACCCTTTTCTGGCCAAACGACTGAAATCAGTTGGTATTGTTAGTGGTAGGTGTTTTCCATGGCAACACATATCTAACTCTCCTCTGGTTCTCTGGTATTGACCAGAAGCATTATAACTTTCACCAAACCGAACCACAGGCACCAGCTAAAGCTGCCAGGGCAGGCCCTGTTGAAATTCTGTCCCACTGACTCACATGTCTCTTACTGGTCCTTCGTGTTAGATGACATTGGACTGATGGGCAACCATGGGTCCATCTGTTGTGACTGCTTCTTTTCATATTTGCCTATGATGGTCACAGTGTAAAGTTCACACAGCTGTGACTTGATTCTTAAAAATGTCATAAGAGGCAACACGCTAACAACAATTAAACTCTGCCTGTCTATTTTGAATGGTGTCAGTGTGATCTGTACATTTTCTTTTCTGACTTGTGTTGGCCTGATCTATCTTTTGTGATAGCACGCATGTCATTTCATCAGCTGAGCTAACATAGGCTGGGGGAGTTCCATTCAAGGGGAAGAACACTCACACGTGACCTGTGTCAGATGTGTGTATCGCCTTGTGAGATGTTGCTGGAGGAATGTAACTGTCATATCACAACAACGCACCTTTAAAGGTGATGAGAGAATGCACGTGGGAAACACAACAGCGTACAAACAGCTTCTCCTTGACTCTGCCTCAGGGGCTTCACTTTAAACATTTTAATGTTGCCTTTATTTATTCATTTAGGTGAGACGGGGTCTAGTTATTGAATCCAGATTAACTGTGAATTCACAATCCTCAGACTCCACGGAGGAACCGAAGGTGTGTATAACTGTCAAACCATTTTACTCTTATATGTACTTGGTTTATTTCATTTCATTGAGACAGTGTCTCACTTATCGCAGGCTGGCCCCCAACTCTAAGGTAGCCACAGCTACCCTTAAACTGATCCTTCTGTCCCTACCTCCCAAGAGCTGAGAATAAAGGTGTGTGCCATGATACTTCGCTGATCCTTCGGTCCCCACCTCCCAAGAGCTGAGAATAAAGGCGTGTGCCATGATACTTCACTGATCCTTCTGTCTCCACCTCCCAAGAGCTGGGAATAAAGGCATGTGCCACTATGCTTCACTGCTTTACTTTCAAAAAAATTAGGCCAGATACGGTGCTGCACACCTTTAATCTCAGCACCTGGGAGGCAGAGGCAAGTGGATCTCTGTGAGTTCAAGACCAGCTTGGTCTAATAAAGAGTTCCAGGCCATCCAGGGCTATATAGTGATACTGTATCTCAAAAAGGGGGTAGGGCTAGGAGGCCCTGTTGGTCAGAGGTTGCAGTCTCCCATGGCCTGGCACCTCTCTCTCTGAGCTTGGCAACATGGAGGACTACCTCCCATCCATGGAAGGTGCCCCATTCTCTACCTGACCTTATTGGGAGACTTCCCAGTCCAGATGCCTGACTTACCTCTGGTATGACCCTTGATGAAATTCCTTGCAGAAGCCTTCCTCCTACTGCCCATATGGTAATTAGACACTGTGCCAGGAGCTTTACAATAGAATCACGCTTCCACAGGCGATAACTGAGACTTGTACTGGGAGCTTTACGAGAGGAGCACGCTGTTGAATGAAAATTAGGTGATGCCTCAGCCACTGTCCCCTTCCCTTAAATCTCCCCTCACTCTGGAATCAAGTTGAGCCATCTCACTGAAGCAATATCCCAGAAGGCTCTTCTGTCATATTCAGAGACCATACAAAGTTCTCTGTCATTGCTTCTGCCCCTTTGTCCTCATGGACTGGTGGCCAGTGGACCACAAGGAAAAAGGGGACCCCAGGGTAGGGCGCTGGAGAAATGGCTCAGTAGTTGAGAACTCCTTATTTTTACAGAAGGCCTGAGTTTGGTTCCTGGCACCCATCCAGTTAGGTCACAGCCACATGTATCTCCAGCTTCTAGGGGTCTGATACCCTCCTTGATCTACAAGGGTACTCCAAGATAACACAACAGTCACACAGACACACAGACACACATACTCAAAATAAAAATCTTAAATAATAGTGATAATAATAAAGAGATGGATCATTGGATAAGAATCCTTGCTGCTCTTGCAGAGACTATGAATTCAGTTTCTAGCACCCTATGGTAACTCACTGGTGTATATAACTCCAGTTATAGGTGGTTGTGATGCCCTCTTCTGGTCTCCTTGGGTACCAGATACACACACGGTACACTTACATACATGCAAACAAACACTCATACCAGCCTCAACTCTAGGGTAGCCATGGCTATTCTCAAACTCCTGATCCTCCTGTCTACCTCCCAAGGGCTAGGATTATAGACCTGTCTCAAGCTGGTTTCAAAGTCCAAAGTTAAAAAGTAATATTGCTGGTGTGTGGTGCATACCACATGAAGAGGAAGCAGAGGATGATCAGAGGCCAGCCTGGGTTACATAAGACTCTGTCTCAAGCAAAGCAAATAAACCCTGCCAAATCCGTTACTAATTGCCTACTTACCATAGGCACCTTCAGATGTATTCTCAATTTCTTTTATCACCTATCTTAGTTAGAGTTTATATTTCTGTGAAGAGACACCATGACCATAGCAACTTTTATAAAGGAAAACATTTCATTGTACCTGGTTTACAGTTTCAGAGGTTTAGTCCATTATCATCATGGTGAGAAGCATGGCAGCATGCAGGCAGACATGGTGCTGGAGAAGGAGCTGAGAGTTCTCCATCTTGATCAATAAGCAACAGGAAGTGAGCTATGTGCCACACCGGATGTAGTTTGAGCATATATGAAACCTCAAAGCCTGCCTCCACAGTGACACACTTCCTCCAACAAGGCCACACCTACTCCAACAAGGCTATACCTCCTAACAGTGCCACTCCTTATGGAAGCCATTTTCTTTCAAAGCACCACATTGCACTCCCTGGTCCCCAAATGCTTGTAGTCCTATCGTAATGCAAAAATACGTTCAGTTCAACTTCAAAGTCCCCATAGTCTTTAACAGTCTCAAGTTTGTTTTAAAGTTCAAAGTTATTCCTGAGACTCATGGCAATATCTTAACTGTAATCACCTATAAAATTAAAATCAAAAAGCAGATCACAAACTTCCAACATATAATGACACAGGATATACATTACCATTCCAAAACATAGGGAAGGAAGCATAGCAAGGAAATACTGGACCAACGTGAGACCAAAAACCATCTGGGAAAACTCCAAACCTGTATCTCCATGTGTCATGTTAAAACTCTCTTCAGATTTCCAACTCCTTTCAGCTTTGTTGACTGTAACACATTTCTTTCTCTTGGGCTGTTCCACTCCCTGTTAGGAGCTTTCCTCATCAGGTATCTCATGACTCTGGCATCTCTAAGATCTTGAGTTCTCCAAGGCAAGACTTCAATTTCTTAGCTTCGCACAATGGCCTCTCTAGACCTCCATTCAGTTACACCCCCGACACATGCCTGGCCTTAGCAGCTTTCCTTAGTAGCGGTGGGAGAATCCATAATGCCTTTCTTCTATCTTTGGCTCTAAAGCCAGAACCACATGGCTGAGCTGCCAAGTTCTGCTGCTTGCTGGGGCTGGAACAGGTCCCCTTCATCCAACTACATCTTCACCAGTTTTCTATTTTCCACCTTCACTGCCTAACCTGGACTGTGCTGAAACTGAATCTCTAGCCCAGGCTGGTCTTGAACTCACAGACCTGCCTGCCTCTGCCTCTCAAGTGCTGGGATTAAATGCGTGTGCTGCCACCACTCAGCTTTAAGCTTTTCTTTAATTCCTTTTTACAAGTTGAAAACCTAGCTGGCCGGGTTCTTTCCCTGAGGTCACCACTCCCTTTATTTCATTTCTTAGTTTGTTTATCACTTTGAACAGAGAATTTGGCTCCATTACACTTCTTGGTGCTCCCTTATCCCCTGCTCAGCTTGTTCAATTTCATTATAAATCTTTATAATCATGAACACTAGTAACCACATGACAGAGTCTGTGCTAGGCTGTCTTGAGAGTTCATTAATTCATTAATCCAATTCTCTTCACTTTAGCCTCAGGTAGACTCTTTGGACAAGGACAAAAAGCAGTCACTTTCTTTACCAAAATATTACAAGAATGATCTCTAAAATTCTTCTTCTCTGAAACCTCTTGAGCCAGCCCCCACAGTTCAAATCAATCTCAGCACCATTGTCTTCCATGTTCCTACTAGTATGGCCCATTAAGCGGTGAGGGAGGAAGGGGACACCCGCCTAGCCACTAGATCAGCCGAATCAACCCTGGCGATCAATGGGGTGACAGATGTCACAGCCAGATGGCCCTTACACCAGACTATGGTAACTCTTATAAAGGCAAACATTTAACTGGGGCTGGCTTACAGTTTTAGAGGTTTAGTCCATTATCATCATAGTGGGAGGCATGGTGGTGTGACTTGGTGCTGGAAAGGTAACCGAGAATGCTACATTTGGATCAGTAAGCAGCAGGAAGAGAAAGACACTGGGCCTGCCTTGAGTATTTGAAGCCCCCAAATCTACCCCCAGTAGCACACTTCCTCCAACAAGGTCACACTACTCGTGCCACTCCCTATGAGCTTGCAGGGCTATTTTCATTCAAACCACCATGACAGAGTTGAGGTCTTCTGCCAGGGTCCAGCCCATCAGTGGACAAGTTCCTGAGAGGAGGCAAGGAGCAGGCGAGGGAAGGACCGAGTCAGGCCATGGAGGTTAGGAGACTCTCATAGCCTGACTGACTTGCAGTCAGAGTGTTTATTTGTACAGAATTCAGTAAGCAGGGATAGATTCATGTTGTTTGAATACATAGATCATATCATTTCTGTCCTTGGACACACGTTCAACTTCCTCTTGTACATCTTTTAATCATCATTGATAAACCATGACACAACAGAGCTATCTTTTACAATCATTTTTACTCATCAACCCCATAACCCAAATTCTAGGCAGCTCTTGCGGTTTCAAGGACACTAGACAGAAAATCTCCAAGCCAGCCTGGGCAGATTGCCATGTCTGAGCAGTGTATTATTAACTCTTAATGGTCAGAGCACCCAAGAAAAATCCTCAGGCCAAGCTCACTCCAGTTATTATTCAATTTCTGCTATGACTCAAAGTTTACATTTTATATCTTTACAGAATTTCTTTATAGGTCTAAGCCTAGCATTTGTTTGCTTCTTGGTCATATGACACCACAGTGACCTTGCACCAGTAACTTTTCTAAGAAAGAGAGGTCCCGACCCTCCTTATTTTCTTTCTTTCTTTCTTTCTTTCTTTCTTTCTTTCTTTCTTTCTTTCTTTCTTTCTTTCTTTTTTCTTTTTTTGTTTTTGGATTTTTAAGACAGAGTTTCTCTGTAGCTTTGGAACCTGACTTAGAACTCGCTCTGTAGACCAGGCTGGCCTCAAATTCACAGAGTTCTGTCTCTGCGTCCCAAGTGCTGGTATTAAAAGTGTGTGCCACCACCGCCCCGTTCTGAGCCTCATTCTTTTTATCAACTTCCCACATCATTCTTTGCCCATCAGTGTAAGTCCCTGTGTAGGGCAGAGGCAACTCCAGCCAATGTAACTTTGTTGCTGTATATGCTGCATAATCGCCTGAGTGTGGTGGGAAGAGGCTGGCGATCTGATCTGAGGCCAACTCCTCCAGCCCACAGAATCTTGTTGACCTTTGTAAGTTTACTTTGCTTTGATTATCTCTTCATGAGTAGGTATGGGGGAGCTGTTTCAAGAATATCTCAGAGCCTCATAAAGAGATCTCTGCTTCTTCATGTACACCACAATCTCCAAGGCATAAGGAAGACCTTTAAGTAGATAAGGGTATCTCCCTAAAAGCAGGAGGGGTAGTAGGATCATGACTCTCCTGGGGAAGCTTGAAGCAGTACTCCTGGGAGATGGCATAAAGGATTCGGAGGAAATTTCCCATCAATTCAATAGCCCCAAGTTGTATAAATATTAAAAGTCCCCCAAGCATGCAACACACGGCGATCAAAACAAAAAGTGAAAATGACCGTGGTGGCGAACATGTGGCTCAGCTTTGCTGGATCCTTGTCAAAAAGCTGATCTGGTTTTATGACTTTTGCCATTCCCATCAGATATGGCTGTGCCGGTCCTCTAGCCTACCCTCATGAGGATCAGACATGGGCTATAAAACAGTCACTCAAGATGGGCTAGGATATGCTAGAACTGAGAACACAGAGGAAAGAGTCAACCCTCTGAGCTGGGTGGATCCAAAAAAGCGTGAGGAGCTGGTGATGCTTGGAGTTTGTCTCCAAGGATGCTTCCACATCTAGGAAGTGAGTCTACAGAAAATACGAGCTGGTTAATTTTTACTGTCAACTTGATGTAAAAAAAAAAAAAAGTCATTCGGGAAGAGGGGATCTCAGTCATAGAACTGCCTAGAACATTTTCTTGTTTTTTAATTGATGTAGGAGGTTCCAACCTACTGTGGGCGGTAACATTCCTAGGCACATGGGTCTGGAATGTGTGTGTGTGTGTGTGTGTATATACATGTAGCCCAACGCCTGTTCTACGTGTTACATGCTACAGTACAGTTCAAAAGCCAGGCAAGGGCCTGGAGATTGAAACACACACACATGCACACGCGCACACACACACACACACACACACACACACACAGACATGGGTGCCGAGAATGCTCTCTTTATTGTGCTCCAGGGCAGCTTGACTAATGGCCACACTCTAACTCTCAGCTGCAAGCCCACCAGAAACCACTCCTCTGCATCAGGAACTCCTGAGGGTCTCGTGCTAAACACAGTAAAACAAGTTGTTTGTTCAGAGCAGCTGCAAGCATAGGAAAACAAGTTGTTTACTCCGGCAGGCAGAGGGTCACAGGAAATTCAGGGTCTGGGGTCCACAATCCCCAACATATACACATATGTATTATATATTCATTCATACATACATACACATATGTATACATACATACACGTGTGTGTGTGTGTGTGTGTGTGTGTGTGTGTGTGTGTGTGTGTGTAAAGCTAACTGAATAGGAAGAAGTGGAAGGGGTAGTGGGAGAGAGGGTGCCAGTAAGCAACACTCGTCCATGGTCTCTGATTCCAGGTTCCTGTCTGGAGCTCCTGCTATGAATATCCTCAGTGATGGATGGACTGCAGCCCAGAAGCGTAAGAGGGAAAACCTCTTTCTTCTCCACGTTGCGTTGCATTTGGTCAGGGCATTTATTACAACAACAGGAAAGCAAACCACAATGGCATTTCAGGAGGCTAGAACTGCACCACAGAGAGAAGCAGGGACAGGTGACTGCAATGCTTGAGCTCAATTCTATCTGATGATGTGGTGTGGTGGTGGTGGCAGTGGTGGCGGCAGTGGTGGTGGTGGTGGTGGTGGTGTGTGTGTGTGTGTGCGTGTGTGCTTGCATATGTGAACTTGTTAGATCTAGATTCCAAGAATAAACCTATTTTGCTTGTCTACCATCATGAGTTCAGTACTAATGACCCATTTAGAAATATTTGTCTCTCAGAACCGCTGGCCTAAAGGACAAAATTCATTTCTGGTTACCACTCTAGTTAGTTAGCAGCATGAACCTGGGAGGGTGGGCCTAAAAATGAGGCGGAGTAAAGTCTCATGCAATAGCCAACTTGATTCAGAGCATCAGACAATGTATACCCTGAAGGTTAAGAAGAATCACTTGAGAAAGGTGTTCAAACACAGGGACAAAACCACATGTGGCAAAAACGTGTTTCCATAGAAACATGAAGCGCAAGAGCTGAAGTCATCCCAGTCCTGTCCTCTACACCTGGGAGGAACATGAAACACGTTCCAAGAACGAGTCCGCGTTTTTGAAGACACCAAGGTCGCAAGACTCTTGTCTTGTTTTCTTGGAGTTTTCTCACACAGCTGCATTCCCAAATTGTGTTTTGACACATTCCTATGTATATGCTTCCTTCCTTCCTGTATTTTTCTTGTTTTTTAAGTGGGATCAAGTCTAGACCTGTGAATGCTGGACAAGTGCTCTCCCATTGAGCTACACTCAGGGTCTGTGGGTCTGTCTTTGAAGGGAGGGCTCCTGCATCAGCATCTGCTTGTCTGTGAGGATGGTGCCCTTTGCAGTGCTTGGCTTTATGCGAGGACTCTGATCCTACACTGCTTTCTGACAGGATGAAGCAGTGTCTTCAAGGCAAAAGGCTGCGGAAACCAAAGCTCCGCAACATCAGAACTGTTGCTCTCCCAAGTTAGGTCCAGCCCATTACAGGTCACAGGGTATTTTATTTCTGATAAATACAGCCATTAACTTTAAAAGGTTTATTAAAATAGTATATCCGACCCAGGAATGGTAGCACACTCTTGTAACCCCAAAGACAGGAAGATTTTGTCAAGACCAGCCTAGGCTGGATAGTGAGTTTTAGGATAACCTGGGCTAATGACACATGACCACATTCCTTCTCCTATATGTATGTGTGATTTCAGCAAATATCATTAACTATTTTAGAAAAGATTCCAAGATTAGGATCCTCCAGCAGATTAGTTCACTAGAGCTACCAGTAGTTTGCCAAGGAGGCACATACTCACAAAGCCCAGCTGTCATCTTTAAGCAGAGAGCATCATGGCTGGACTGAGGAATCTCACACTCCAATCTCTGCCTGAGATTTGTGGACACTGCTAGATGATCTTCTGGCAGCAAAGTCATAGAGGAGGCATCTCGGGGCAGCCTAACTTACTTCTCTCTTGGCACTTGAATCACTAATTCTGCCTGGAAAGCCATACATCCTTTTATATTGAAGTCCAGCAACTCTGCCAAGGCCTATCCCAGGGGAATGCGGGTGTGAGAGGAAGTGCCCACAGTCCTTGCTACTCTGCCAGGGGGGATCACGAGTCTGAGGATTCTGTGTGTAATCTCTCTTGCAACACACGTTCTTCATTTTTCCCAGGACTTGGCCTGTTTTACAGTTTCCAGTCATCTGCCCCCATAGCACAGTGGTTCTCACATGTGGGCATGTACTAAAACTACCAGGAGGCTTGATAAAATGCAGATGCTTGAGTCTCATTTCCAGGATTTGAGGTTCAGTAGACTTGGGGGTGGACTGCGGGACCTGCCTCTCCAAGTTCCCAGAGACGATGCTGACGCTGCAGCTCCAGGAGCACCAATGCAGACGCACTACCTCCGTGGATGTCGCTGGTTCTCTGCCCGGGTGTCAACTCATGTGCCAGCTTCTGTGAGTGCCCCCTGCTCCTGAGACTGCCCTAACAGACACGAGTCATCTTACCCAAAATGCCCAAGAGATTGTCCTCCACCTGAGTGTGGGCTGGTGCACACAAGGACTGGTTTGAGTGGAAGCTGCTTCGATTCATCCAGGCCCCTGGGTTCCCTTAGCTCAGCTTAGTCTAGCCTGGTTCTGGAGAAAATGAAGTTTGTGTACAAAGAGGCTCATCGGCTGGAGAAGTGCCACTTTGAGGGCCAGAAGATTCAAAAGAAATACCCAGAGTAGCTTTGGTAGTAGTAGAAAAAGCTTTCAAAACTTGAATAGGAGACAGGGGAAAAAAAAAAACCAACAACTGGTGCCTTCCCTTACAGTTGGTCAACTCTTCCTGATCCAGAAGCAAATGCGCCTGCGTCCTGCCTTGTTTCTCTTCGTGAACAACATCACTCCACCTGCCAGGCAATGCGGCAGCTAAACCAGGTAAACCAGGAGCACCACGAAGACATCTTTCCATATGCTGCCTACAGTTACCAAGGGTCTGCAGTCGTCAAAGCTGCTGTCTGAAGACAGGAGAAGCCCCTTCCTTGATTCAACCCCCCGCCTCCCACTTCAGGAGGAAACACCATCTTCTTTCTTCAGAACCCGCCCTTCACGCTTGAGGTTGTCTCTCTGGGCCCTTAGCAGGGGCAATGGGAGACCTGGGCCTCCTGCACTTGTTTCTGTTTGTCGTCCATTCCTGCTCTGCTCCCTCATTGTCAACCCGTGTGGCATCCAACGATTGTCTTGTTTCTATTCCTTTGCTAACCGCCCAAGGAACTCAGAACCCTAACAGTTCCTTCTGTTTCACTATCTTCCTTTGGGGAGGATGGAAGGGACTGAGCTTAGAGAGAAAGGTAGGGGACACACAATAGAGGCAACCACTAAGGTGAACTGGAAATAGAGACAGTATACACTGTTAGCTAACTATATTAAAAACTCGGGCCTGGGATTGGAGCTTAATTGGTAGTATCTGCTCAGCATGAAGGAAACCCTGCATCTGATACCTAACATTCCATTGTAAATGGAATGGCAGGCTGCGTTCCCGCTCGGATCCCGGCTAGCTTACCCCCGAAATAATTACACGGAAACTGTACTCTTTTAAACACTGCATGACCCATTATCTGTAGCCTCTTATTGGCTAACTCTTACATATTGATTCAACCCATTTCTATTAATGCGTATTGCCACTTGACTGTGGCTTACCGAGACGAGTCTAACTGGCGTCCATCTCGGAGAGGAGAGCTATGGCATTTGCCTCATTGCCTTCTTCCCAGCATTCACTTCTGTCTTCCCCACCTACCTATGTTCTGACCTATCAGGCCAGGCAGTTTTCTTTATTAACTAACCAATGAAAGTGACAAATAGACAGATAACCCTCCTCCATCATTTCCCCTTTTTCTGTTTAAACAAAAAAGGCTTTCATTTTAACATAGTAAAATTACATATAGCAAAACAGTTATAAAGCAAAAATTACAGTCACAATTTTTATATCTATTTTATCTTTTATCATAACTAAGGAAAACTATAACTAACCATTCTTCAACTCCATCAAAGACTCCAGAAGGATATAATATTACCTAAGTAAACAAGAAATAAGCAACTTCCAAACTCTAGAAATGACAGAGACATCTCGCTGCCTGGACAGTCACCCAAAGTTCCTCTGTACCGTTGGGGCATCCATCTTCAGCCTTCAGGCCCATAGTATCCAGCAGACATTTCTATGAAGCAGGAAATTTCAAAGGCAGTTTAGTCACTATCTGCTGTGTCCTGCAGAATGTCTCGCAGATTCTTTCATGAATCAGGAACTCCGAAAGATCATCTCACCTTTAGGCAAGTTTAGCAGTCCTCTCTCTGCGGGTTCTTCATGTCCAGTTTACGCAACAGTTCAGGCAAGAGGAGTTTCTTCCCCAAATGGCTAACCAACTCCATAAGGAGCCTCTTTGATGCCCATTTTCCTCTTTGAAGTAGATTGGTGCTGCCAGGAGCAGATGTGTCTCATTGTCATGAAAAGTCCTAAGTTATTAAAACATTTAAAATGCCATATTCTGTAGTCTTTGAAAGATATGAAGAATGCCTATCTAAAATATATCTATGCACATCTAGAAAATCTAACATGATTACAAGCTTGACTATTATTGATTATCCATTAGCAACCTATATTTCCTAATTATACATTACATTTTTAAATGAACTACACAATCATAATACCTTAATCAAGATCAGAAATAATATACAAATAACAAAATTGACCTTAAAATCCATACCAATGCAAATTATTTATATCAATATCATCCCATAAATGAGGCATGATGGTTCATGGTGGCTAGCATTCTGGAGGTAAGGCGGAAGAAAAAGGACCAAAAGTTTAAGGTCATTCTCAGCAGTTCAAGGCCAGCCTGAGCTTCATGAGCTCACAAAACAAAACACTGCCTCACTGGGGCTCATGGAGGAACAGGTCCTACAGAACCATGGCTGCAGGATCTCCAAGACTCGGAGCAGCTGCAGGACATCTAAGAGGAGTTTCGGTGAGGGTCAAGTATTGATGGTACACCGAAGCCAGAAGCCTCGAACCTGACCAACAACACATTACACAATGAACATTTCAAGTAGAGCTGTTTGGACCAAAGGGTCTAGACTATACAGTACACAGTGGCTTCAAATTCCATCAGATGAATGAGGAGGGGGATGGAGAGATAGAAAAGGAGGAAGAGCGAAGTAAGTTTTTTATTGCTTGCTTTCTTTTGTTAGTTTTAAACTAATATTCTTGTTTGCATTTTAAGCTTTATTTTTATCTTATTTTCATTTATTTTATTATTTTTTTAGTTTTCCTTAGTGAGAGGAACATAAGGGTAAAAGTTGGATTCAGAGGAACTGAAAGATGAGTAGGATTAGGGTGTAGGATGTGAAATTCCCAAAGAATCAACAAAAAATTATGTTAATTAAAAACATTAAAAAAATCTCAAGGATTTCAGTATAGATACAGGTAAGCAAAACCAACGGCCCTGTTCGGTCAACAAACATTTTCTAGAGATCTATATATCTAAAGTAAATGAGGACGGTAGCTGAATAAAAGGGGCTCTGAGGAGGGGCCTCACCTACAACACAGCCGTAAGTGGGGGTCTGTAGGCAGAAAAAAATACAATCTTAATGGGGTTCAGCGAGAGAAGGCAGCTTAAACCCAGAATGGAAATGGAATGAGGAGCCCCCAGGAGAGCCCCTACCGCCAACCACTGAAAAGGAAAACAGGCCAGGACACGCATGCAGCTTTCCAATAGAGCATGTCTCTTTGTTTGTGATTTGCTTTGTTTTGTGGGGATGCAACCCAGAGCCTTGAGTTGCTAGCACACCCCTACTAATGAGCCCCACCCCTAGCCACCTTCCAGCCCTACAGGAAGCAGAATTACACGGATGGCACTGACTAGTTGTTCTCTGAATCCACAGAAGCGGGCTTCGAGAGAATTCACCAGGCGTGTGCCAGAGATGGATCAGATAAACCCTGGAGACCCCTTCCAGCAATCTGAAAGCCTTAAGATGGAGTTCTTGAGCAAAGAATTATTGACTTTTCAGTTTAGGAACTTGGCGAAAAGAAAACCCTCAGCATTTCTGCTACTGAACATGAAAGCAATTGCTCTAGGTCATATTTTCAAAAACCTTATTGGCCCCATATTACAGGAAAATACTTGAAAGCTACGCAGGCACTATGATTACCTGGTTCTTTGCCCCACCAGATGTCTCCATTCACGCTGCCCCAGGTGGGATGTATGAGCCGGTACTCACCTTCCCACCAGACTTCTCCATTCACCCTGCCCCAGGTGGGATTTACAAGCCGGTACTCACCTTCCCATTTTTGAGGACAACATGGCTGCTCACGTACCTTTCCGACTTCCGTTGCTCATCCTCAAACCTTACTTTTCAGGACCATGTCAGTGTCACAGGTTGTTGTAAGCAATTCATCAGAAATCCTAAGAGCCTTAAAACCCTGGGCTGAGGAGGTAGCTCTGTGAAAGAACACTTGCCTAACAGTGTGAGGCCCGTCCTGACTCCTCCCTGCAAACAAAACAGCCCACTGTACACCTAACACAAGCACAAGATGTCTTCTGAGGTATTCCTCCCTTGGAGCCCTACTCTCAGGGGTTCTCATCACGTTCTTCAAAAAATATATGTTCAATATACAATACAAGTTTTCTGGGGCATTATTTTTACTTTCATCCTCAACAATCTTAAGAATACATAAAAGTAGACTACCATATTAAACCCCCAAATATCTACCACCCACATCCAATAATTCAGATAAATTTGCTTCAATTAACTTCAAAAACATTATTAAAAATCTCTAATCAGGCTGGAGTGTAGCTCAATAGTAAAGCACTTGCCTGGTGTGCTCAAGCCACAAAATAGTAAGTATCCCTGCTTCTGTGTTTAAAATTAAATCCTAGTTATTACTTTATTTTTTTACCCACACATAGTTCCATGAAGATTTTTGAAAGACCTGGACAGTTTTTTATAATTTATTCTTTGTTTTTTGAGACAGTCTCTCTCTACATAGCCCTGGCTGTACTGGAACTCACTATGTAGAAAAGGCTGGCCTCCAACTCAGAGAGACCCACCTGCTTCTGCCTTCAGAGTGCTGGGATTCAAGGCGAACATCACTATGCTTGGATCAACAGGCTTTGAAACATAAGCTACATATAGGATATCTAGAAAGATATACAATACCCATTCCACAAGCCAATATCCCAATTCATCTCTAAATTATCTCTTCCCAGTTGTTTTGTTCAAGTCACCTCCAGAACAAGACCCACACATGACACGTGGCTGTGGAGGCTCTTGCGTCTCTGAACCTAGCGTGGAAACCCGTCTTTAACGTTTCCCACGACACAGACAAAGCCAGGTCACTTATGTTTGGCTTGGGATAGGCAAGGGCAGACTGTAAGCAGCTCCAGAAGCTCCCGAGCACAGAACAGTGACGCCTTCCCATTCCTACATAGTTGACTCAGGTTAAGCTTTGCTATCTGTAAACCACTGGCCTCAATCCGAGACCCAAGCTGGATTTGCTACAAAGCATTGTTGGCCAGAGGAGCAACAGAGAAGAGCCTTAAAGCTTCCCACCAAGGTAATTTAGTGCTTAGTCTTTAAGTATACTACTCTTCATCTCATTGGCCAGAACTGGTCACATGGCACTACCCAAAGAAGGCTAGGAAGTCAGACTGGGACATTTCAGTTAGCTGCATTAATGGCCGTTTGTCTATTTACCTTTCTTCAACTACCCTGTGAATTTACTGAAGGCAGAAGCTAATCCTAGGGCACAATTAGATGACTCAAACTCTGTCATGTTGGCCAGAGTGTCTCACAGGCTGCTCTATGCTACATGTTTTAATAAACATGCTTAGTTTATTAAAAGTGAACACCTTCACAGAAGCACCCAGAATAATATTGTCAAACCTCTAGTCACCATGGCCCGGTCAGCTGATGAATAAAATAACCATGAAAAATACACTATGTAGTGGGTTGAACTTCATTTCCCCAAATGACACGATAAAGTCATAATAACTAGAGGCTATGAGTATGATCTCACTTGGGTCCTTCGGTGCAGTTATGACCAATAAGGATGGGCTCATACTGAGTAGGGTAGACCCTTAATTCAATATGACTGGTGTCCTTAGAAGGGGAGACACAAGGAGACAGTCAGTAAGAGGGAAGAAGGTGTATTTTGTAACTTTTATAATTTAGCTTTTATGCTCCATTTGTTATTTAAGTAAAATAAAACAATAATAAGACATAGAAGTCTTGATCAGTCCATCCACAAGGTTCCTTGTTTCATAAAAATATTAGGACTTAATGTCAATAATGACTGTTTTGGGAAAATAAAGATTTTTTAAAATCTTTCTTTGACATCTTTTCAAATCATAAATAAGTAAAAAAATCATCAAAATCAAGACAAACTATCAAAAAACCAAAAACACAATAATAACAAAACAAACAAAAAAACAAAAATCAAAACCAAAAGCCCACAAAGCTTTTGGTATGGCTGGGTCCCAGGACTGTAGTCACACTGTGGTCACACCTTCCCTTCAGTCTGGCTGGGTCCTGGGACTTAGTCACACCTTCCCTTCAGTCTGGCTGGGTCCTGGGACTTAGTCACACCTTCCCTGCATACTCTCCTTCTTCTACACCCCCACACTGTTCACTGCATACACTGCTCTTTCAGCTTTTGCAACAATCACTTAATAATTTAGAAACTTAGTGCACAGAGAGCTGAGAAGCTCTATAGTAGATGCTATAAAGGCACAATGAATTATAAATTTTATTGAAGTATACTGAAGTCAAAATTTCTTCATTGTCACCAACAGTGCTGATTCATGTAACCAGAATTTGCCAAAAATACTGAAGAAAATATGAATAAACATGGAAACAGAGTGATACAAATCTCTTTAATAGCAAACATATCAAAGATAACTTTGGGTTTCTATAAATATATTTTTAGAGCAGAGTAGTTCAGAGCATTTTGTTGTAATTACTAAGAAATGTTTGAGACTGCTAGTCCCTCTGCAGAAATGCTATGAACAGATGCAAAATGGTCGAAGGCTGAAACAATAATGAATCTCAAGAAAGTGGCGTAGCCATCTCGTGCCTGTAAGGGAAAAAAAATCAATATGGATGTTTCTAGCAATCCAAGCAATCTGCTAAATCTGTTAACAGGCAGCTGGCAGAAGAAAGGCTTTGATGAAGAGAGCTTTCTAACATGTAACAAAATGTAAGACAGTGTTCAAAGACAAGTCAGCTCCACCTAGCAGTTGTCTGGGAGTGACAGCATGGTATCTATCACTCCTGGTGTCATGAGAGACAGTGGGAGGGCTGGACTTTACAAATACACACTGCTGACAACTGTTTACAAGTGTCTTTCTAAAGTACTGTTCATGCTAAGCAGTTTCTGTCGTTAGCGATGCCTTAGAATATACTATACTGAAGCATGACTATACTCTCACATTTTTATAATTTCCCTGGAAACCAATTTGGCAGTATGTGTGTGTGTGTGTGTGTGTGTGTGTGTGTGTGTGTGTGTGTGTGTATTCATAAAATATACTCTTGTGACCAGCAATTTTATTCCATGAAATTTAATCCTAGAAAATTAAAAATAAAAAAGGTGAAGGTCATAATGTCCAGAGCATGTACTAATGTTCCCTAGGAATTACTTGTAATGACAGAGAAAAAAATAAACTAACTTAAATATATGTAAATATGTAAACAGTACCTTAAAAGCATAATTATAAAGCTTGGGATATAATATTAAGTTTAAAAAGATGATACAAAGTTTTCTACACATTTGTTGTAACCATCTGGGGTCTATGGTCAGCAGCTAGAATGATGAATGGAGCTGATCTGCTGTAACAATAATAAAATGCCCACTCCACTCACCACTTCCCAAACGTTCCATAACCCTCCCCAGTGAGTCCTCAACAAATACCAAAGAATGCAGAGGCTTCCTAACCTGAGCATAAAGTTCAGCATAATTCATCTTTTTCTTCTCTTGACACTGGATGAACTCAGGTGGGAAAAGAGTGGACTGTGGGATTCAAACACTGCCAGTGGAGTCTCTGTGTGCGCGTGTATGTGCCAGTGAGCCACAAAGAGCCCTCTCTCTGTCTCTGTCTCTGTCTCGCCAGCACTGGGTTTACACATGGGTGCCACCTTGTCCCACATCTCAGTGGGTGCTGGAGAGCAAACTCAAGTCTCGACACCTGTACTGCAAGTGGACTGAGCTCTCCCCACCCTCTGAGGAGTCTTTGAAATGCTGATTTCACAGCTGCTCTGGGCAGGAGGAAAAGCTGCAACCCTGCAGGTAGGAAGAAAGCAGCTGAGCACCAGCACTGGCACCTAAATATACTTGGAGTGGCTTACTAGTTCCTGTTTGTTTAAAACTAGGGCACGACAGAGTAGCAGAGACAAAAGACTCCTGACGTCAGCGGGCATTCATTCCACTTGACAGGAGAGTCCAGTGGAATGCTGTCGGAAAACATTGGTTCATTTCCACTTCAGCTGTCTCTGGCTTATTTGTTGCTGATCCTATGCTCCAGTTCCCTTATCTAAACCTCTCTTGTCCTTTCACGCGTAACTAACACCCAACTTTGACATCTCAACACTTTTAGTCTCCTATTCTAAACGGCCCACAGAATCAAATGAAAGAAAGTAAAGAAATACTTTAAAAATAAATGATTGAGCAAAATAAAACAAATAAATGAATTCAATTCTGTTTTATCCATGCAGCCACTTTCTCCAAGATTGGTTTAAAAAAAGAGCCTAATTAATAATACATTTAGCTAATAATATTATTGAGAATAATCTCTAATGGTTAAGAAGGCAAAAAGCTGCTAATACCATGAGGATATCCATCATGAATAACTCATACTAGGAAAGTTTAAAATCTAAATTGGGCTCACTAAAGATAATCTTATCTCTAAAAAGTATGTCCACTTACCACAATTTCTTCGTTTTGAAGCTGTCCCTCTGTGTGTACTAAATCTAAAACACAAATTTAATAGAAATAGATTAAGGCTCAAAGATATGAGGATAGCTATGGAAATTTGAGAGCAGCAAAATGTGATTATTTGGCAAACTATAAGTTAAAGTCAGATTTAAAGGAATTATCATTACTTAGGGGTTGATTTGATATAGACATTTGACTTTAAAATAACTAATGAGTTATAAAATAATCTAGTCAGTATAAATAAAAGACAATTCAAATGTAAATATAAAGTAAGAAATTGATAAAATGTAGAGGTCTCCCCCCCCCCCCCCCGCTTTTATTGATCAAGCTCCTAACAGTAATTTCAGACTTTTATGGAAGAAACCATTTTTCCCACAGGAAAACTTCACTGTGAGGCAGAATGGCCTGTAATGATCTCTCCTGGCCCTTAAGTTTAATAATATACAACTGGAATAATTTACTTAGCCATGAGTTAATTATTTTGAGTATTCAGAAGTGTGAACTATTTAATTAATATAATAATACCTTTTGACATTAATGTGTTCCAAATAATGTACAGAATTTCAAAAGCTACCCAGGACCAAAAGGGAAGACTTTGGGAAGTAAGATCCCAGAGACCTTGTCTCTCCATCCTAATGCTTCTCTTAGATAATGAAAAACGATTATCCCCTGCTTTCCTCTGTGCCTTCTCCTCTAGTTATGCTGCCAATCAGGGAATGTTTTCCACTTTCTAGCTTGGTATTGGGTACATACGCGAAATCCCAGCACTCAGGAGCCTTAGGCGGAAGGATTGATGACAGTAAGTTCCAAACCAGCCTTGGTTACACACAGAATAAAAACCTGTATAAAAAGCGGGTGGGAGGTTGGGGGGGGGTGAGGGTGGGGACTGAAGAGATGGCTCAGTGGTTAAGAGCACAGAATATTCCTCTAGAGGACCGGGGTTCAGTTCCCAGAACCCACATGGCAGTTCACAACTGTCTATTAACTACAGTCCCAGGGGATCTGATGCCTGCCTTCTAGCCTCTGTGGGCACCAGACATGGATGTGGTGCATAGATATCCACACAGAAAAAACATCCATACACATTAAATACATAATTCTTTTTTTTAAATTTAGGTTGTTTTTTTCTGGAATTTTATGTTTATATTCTTTTTCTTATTTATCTGTATGTTAAGTTTATATTGTGATAAGTATAAATCTAGGTTTCTTAAACCAATACCCATGCCCTGCTCTAACTACATGAACAGCAAGCAGACTGCTAAAGAAACCAGTTATGAACTAGTTATGAACCAGCCTCATTCATACTTTCCACATCACCCACTACTCTCAAACTCTAGGCCTTCCTGGAGATTCATATAATAAATTAGCTTACTTCTTGACATTTCCTCGGAAGGAACTAGGTTACCACCTAATCTGCTGTGTTCTAGAAGTTATTGCTGTCCCTCTGGCAATAACGTCTATTGATCTACATTTGCCCGGATTACTAGGTTTATGTTTTCTTTTCTCTTTATAGTTTTATGTGTTTTTACTCTACTGTTTTCATGATATTTTCTAAGGAGATAAACACATGAAGTTATTCTGTATGTTTGTGCTTAAATGGATAGCAATTTAGTTGGTTATGTTTATCGAAAAGAATTTTTTTTTTAAACTGGAACTCAATATGTCATGCTCGCTAGCCTAGACGATCTATGTAGATCAAGCTGACCTCAAACTCAGAGATCTCCTTACCTCTGTTTTCTGAATCCTGGGACTGAGGACATGTGCCACCATGCCCGGCTCAGCAGACAATTAAACATTATCATTAATCAGAAAAAAAAGGTACAAAACCAACATTTGTTTGTCATACATAAGCCATTAGCTCACAGAAGTCTTAAATGTGTCATCTCTATAGCTCTATTTTTTTAAGTTTTTAGTCTTTCAAGACAGGGGTTCTCTTTGTAGCTCTGGCCATCCTGGAGCTCGCTTTGTAGATCAGGCTGGCCTCGAACTCACAGAGATCCACCTGACTCGGCCTCCTGAGTGCTGGGATTAAAGGTGTGCACCACCACTGCCCAGTTTCATCCCTATTTTTGAAAATGTTAATTTTTATATAAACAGCACATGAAGAAGATTACAAAATATGTGGTTTTTTTTTGGCTTTATTTGTGCTAAAGAATCATTAAATCACTTTTATCTACCGAAATGCAGTTGAACTGATAGCACAGAGTCAGAGGCCAGGCATCTACTCACTCATACGCAGAACAGTACTGGCAACATACACACCTTTTTCCACCCACAGCTCAAAGTCGAATGGCTCTTTAGATGTGGTCTTTTCAATCCTCAAGGTTCGCACTGGCATTATAAACAGAATAGAGATGTTAATTAGCTATTTAATGCTATTTTGCTGTTTCTGTTCTTCTTTTCCCTGCTACTTGACTGGCATAAATTGATGGGTACTACACAAAGTGCTGGGACTAGAAATAATACATTCTGGAAGCTATGACTGTTTTTCCATAAGTCCCTACGGCAAAATATAACACAGTATAATGGCAATCTTGCCAGTGTTTATCACTACAGAGCACAAATCTAATAGAGCTTTTTTGAATCTGGATATTATCTGGAGTATTTACATACTGGTTATGATACTTCTGGTAGCCATGGTCATAAGCCTTTATGGAGAATAGGCTTTGAGTCAGGCATGTTTGTTCATTCTCTCTTGGCTGAAGTCTTTATGAGAAAGGTATTACTAACCTACTTTCCTGATGAGGACACAGGCTTACAGTGCCAGGGAAGATGCCCAATGGACTAAAGCTAGCAAACGCAGAACAAGAGTCCACACATGAGGCCTGTCTGGCTCTAGAGTCTCCACATTCATATTAGAAGCATACCAAGCATGCAGTTAACTTCCTTCTGCACAGGCTTTCCTCCATTGTCCCTACCTGACCCCCAGAACCATCCTTCCCCTTCTCTGTCCTATTCTGGAGGGGCTGACTTCTATAGATTATATCTTCTGGACTAACTTACCAACTAGCTTCTCTTTGGAGTTGGCTAGAGGCATCCACCAGAAGATTGGAGGGCAGAATATTTTATCTACACTCTGTCCTGATTCACACCATGACTTTGATAGTGGTCCTGTCCCTTCAAGACTAAAAAAGCTTCTGCTAGCAAGACCCACTGCTAGTACAGTCCCCAAATCTCCCTGGCCTTTAGTAACACTTTCCTTTCCTTGTCCCAGGACAGCAGTGGCTCCCTGTTGTTGCTAGTTTCTGAGGACCATTATCCCTTATTCATTCCTATAGCCCAGACCAGGATTTCATAAGTAGATCTAGTAATAAAGTCTCTTCATTGGAAACATCTGGGATCTATTCTGTTTCCTGCCATGATTCCATCTGATACACTGTATTACAGATAGGACTTGATGTTCCAAGGGGAGATTCTACTCTTACTCCTCAGAAAATATCATTAGCAATAGATGAATCAAAACTACCCAAAGGGAATAATTGGGGTTATCAAATTTACAGAAAGAATCTGAAAACTACAGGCTAAATGAACCTAGGATGAAGATGTCATAGAACCTAGTATCTTGGCAAGCCAACTTCTAGCATTCCTAACAGAATCTTCTGCCAAAGACTTTCACATAGTAAACCACATGACGATTATGACGTGCTTCAGAAGGGTCTCAAATGAACAGTGTAAGAGCAGCTAATTGTGCTGAAGGCAGCCAACCCATACTTCCTACCTCCCATTTCAGCAATGAAACTCGGTCCCACACTGTAAAGAAAGAATAGTCGACATCTGTTCACTGCCTATAGAAAAATTAAAAGAATAATAAAAAATTAAGTGTGATTTACTTACCTAAGTAACTTTGGATCACAAGTTTTTCAATCTTTACATGTTTGTGAAAACAAATAATGAACTCCTGGGGAAACATGCCCGTGGTGGTCCAAAAGGTTTCTGGATTCCTAATGGTAATTTTAAAGGAATAAAAGGAATAAACAGATATACAAAATGTAATCATAATGTTCTAATGAATAAATATTAAAAACAGTTACTGTTTTATTTTAGAATCCTTTTCTAACTTAGTTCTGCCTATAATCTCCCCAACTTTAGTCCATTTTTTAACCACTGGCAGATATTCTCTTCTTATGCTGCAACTGAACTGATGTCACTCTCATCTAAAAGGCTCCAGCGCTCCCCTACTGACTATAAAGCCAGCCTCTTTAGTTCCATCGTTGAAGTACATAGCCTCCCATCACTACGTCACCCCATCACTGCCGCCACAGCCAGCTGCTTACCACTCTCCAACACATCATGCAGACGCATGCTTCTACACCAAACCTAATGAGTTCTCTTGACCCCAAAGCCCTTCTTCCTCTTGCAAAAGTTTATGGTCCCTTCTCCAACGCCAGCTGATGAGAATCATGTCCTCTGTGCTTTCCACTTGTCTCACAGCATCCGTTCCCACCCTAGACACGTATCTCTTGTGCTTTTATGACTCCTAAGGACCCAGACACTTGCCTTTCAGTATTTTTAACAGGCTCTTATTTTTTAAAGATTTATTTATTTATTAAGTATACAGTGTTATGTCTGCACACCAGAAGAGGGTATCAGATCTCATTATAGATAGTTGTGAGCCACCATATGGTTGCTGGGAATTGAACTCAGGACCTCTGGAAGAATGACCAGTGCTCTTAACCTCTAAGGCATCTCTCCAGACCCAACATTTCTTTATTTTTATGTTCTTAATAACTACTATAGTAGGGGACCAATAGTATATTAACAATGTTTGCGGGAGAAAGAAACATGAAGTTCCAATTCAGGTCTCTCTCTCTCTCTCTCTCTCTCTCTCACACACACACACACACACACACACACACTATATATATATATATATATATACATATATATATATAAATATGTTAAAGACATTTCTATAGTCAATATCATATGTGAAATAGTCTACTGCAGGTATTGGTGTAGGAGGTCCTTCTGTCTTTGTGTTACTTTTTTGGTTAATAAAAAACCTGTTTTGGGCCCTTAATAGGAAAGAATTTAGGTAGGTGAGGAAAATTAAATGGAATGCTGGGAGGAAGAAGGCAGAGTCAGAGATGCCAAATTTTACCCGGTAAGCCACTGCCACGTGGCAATAAACAGATTAATAGAAATGGGTTAAATTAAGATGTAAGAATTAGCCAATAAGAAACTAGAGCTAATGGGCCAAGCAGTGATTTAATTAATACAGTTTCTGTGTGGTTATTTCGGGGCTAAGCTAGTCAGACATCCGGGAAGAACAAGTGGGCCCTCCTCCTACAACATATGGCATTGGCTAAAGGAATAATCATTTCTATTTTATCAATTTAAGCCTTTTCTTTCTTTTTTGGGAGTAAAAGTTAAATACAACGAGATTTAAGTGTAATGAGTTTTGATAAATGTATATTCCCAAGTAACTAATTCACTAAGGTAGCCAATACCCCCAGTGAGGATAGAGAATATTCCCAGACTCCAGAAATTCCCTCTTTCTTCCAGACAATTTCTACACTCCCTTAGTCAACAACTTCTTTGATTTCTATCATAGATCACGCAATGGTTTACGCAATGAGCGTTACTTTATTCATTCCTTTGCAGTTTCTTTTTCAGTGCTGGGGCGTGAACCGGGGACCTTGTATGTGCTAGGCAAGGCTGTACTGCTGAGCTACATCCTTAGCCTGTTGTCCCTGCCTCCCCAACAGGCCCAAGATGGCGTTGCTCTGTGTAGCCCTAGCTGCCCTGGAGCTCGCTCTGTAGACCAGGCTGGCCTTGAACTCACAGAGATCTGCCTGCCTCTGCTCCTGAGTGCTGGGATAAAGGTGTGCGCCACCACTGCCAGGCGCCTGTGCAGTTTTTTTGAAGCAAGGCTTCACTAGGCTGCTCAGGATGGCCTGAAACTTGCTATGTGTCTGAGGATGACCTTGAACCGTTCATCCTCCAGCTTCACATCCCTCCACTTCCCAGGTGCTGGGCTTACATGTCTGCACCCCCACCCTCAGTTTATACCATTCTGGAACTAAACCCATGCTTCACACATGCAGGCCAGCACTCTACCAACTAAGCCACATCTCCAACTGCTGTTAGTGAAATTCACAAATTGTTATTTCCAATTACTATACAGAAATACAATTTATTTTAATAACCCCTTGATTTTTCTGCATCCACTGAGTTTACTTACTAGTTCTACTAATCTCTCCCCCTCCCTTTTATCTTTCGAGTCAGGAGGTTGAGACAGGGTTTAACTATGAAGCCCAGCTTGGTCTTATCTTCCTACCCCAGTTTCTCAAGTGCTTGGATATAGGCTTTTGCCATCATGGCCAGTTGTTGTTTTGTTTTGTTTTGTAAATTTTATGAAGACAGCCACATAATCTGAGAACAGACAGTTTTGAGTTTCATCTCTCTCCCTTTTATGTCTGTTCACATCTTACTGTACTCACTAAGAACTCCAGAAGACAGAACCAGCAAGAACTTTTCCAATCTTAGGAGGAAAGTATTTTCAGTTTTACCACTGAGCTGAAAAGGTCTTGTGTGTCTTTATTAGACTGAGAGATCCTCTTCTCTTAGGGTTGAGAGCAAATACCAAGATGAACAATGGAGTTTGTCAAATGCTTTCTTAATATAAGATTTTCTTTTCTTTCATTTTAAAGATTTTTTTTAAATTCTATACACAGTGCTGTCTGCATGTATGCCTGCAGGCCAGAAGAGGGCACCAGATCTTACTACAAATAGTTGTGAGTCACCATGTAGTTGTTGGGAATTGAACTCAGGACCTTTGGAAGAGCAGGTAGTCCTCTCTCCAACCAATGAGCCTTCTCTCCACCCCCCCTTTAAAATCTTGAGGCAGGGATTATGCATATATCCCAGGCTACCCCAAACTCATTATGTAACCAAAACTAGCCTTGAACTTCTGATCTCGCCTTTACCTCCTCAATACCTGGGTTATAGACATGTGCTCATTCTACTAATATGCTCTACATTTTACCTTGTATTCTTGTGATATTGTGAATGGATCAGTCTTGTTTTCCCAGGGCAAACTACATTTTTTGAATTCAGTTTTTTGGGTTTTCATCATTTTTTTGTTTTTGTTTGTTTGAGACAGGGTCTTACTACAAAGATTAGGCTGGCCTCAGCCTGGAACTCATCATGATGCTCCTGCCTCAGCCTCTCCAGTGTAGGGATTACAAGAATGTGCTGCTATATCCAATTCAATTTAAAATATTTTTTAAAAAAATTTCAATTTACTTTCAGAAAGAACAATGGTCTTCAATATTTTTTCTTGCAATGCTCTGCCTGGTTTTAATAATAGAAAAATGATAGCATACTACTTGACGGAAAATCTCCCCTTCCTATCTGTTGAGGTTGATTTCAGGCAGCCGAAAACATGGCAGGCAAGCACTCTATCGCTTAGCTCTACTCAAGCTTTATTATTTTAAGGGTTTGTAATATACTGATATTTCTTATTTGAGTGTTTGATAGATTTTGTAATGGATAAGAGTTTGCTCAAGTTTTCTACTTCACCTTGTATCATTAAGTTTTAAGTTTTATTTTATGTGTATGGGTGTTTTCCTGCATTATATCTGTGTACATGTATCGAGTGAGGTGAGAAGAGGACATGGATGGCCTGGAACGGAGTTACAAACTCCTGTGAGTTGTCACATGGGTGCTGGCAACTGAACCAGGATCCTCTGCAAGAACAGCCAGTGCTCTTAACTGCCGAGCCATCTCACCAGCCCGACCCTGTGTCATTTTTACAGCTTAATTTTGTTATTTATAATGGAATGGCTATTTTTTCAGACTCTGTATTAATATAGTTTCTTTCTTTTTAGTACCAAATATTTATGCTTTCTGTATTTGTTTGCTTGTTGAAACAGTCTCTTTATGTAGCTTTGTTGGTCCTGAATTTAGAAGTCTCCTGCCTCACCTCCTGAGCACTAGAATTTCAGAGTAGAGCCGGAGATCACGCTCACGGCTTCATGCATGAGCAGGTAAGCAATCTACCTACTGAGAGACATCCACAGCCATGTTATAGTTACTTCCATTTTCTTTGGGTCTAATTTGTTTATTTTTCTAGATTCCCAAGTTGAAATTTTATATTGGTTTTGTTTTTTTCACTTTTTCAGACAGGGCCTCCCTATGTAGCCCGGAGGTCTTCTGGGTACTAAGACTGCAGGGGTGAGCTAGTACTCCCAGCTAAGAGCATTCTCTTCATGACTTCAGTCTTCTGAGAGCGCCAGGACTTATTTTCAGTACACTTCAGGGAAATTCAATGTGCGCTTGTTTCATATCCCAGCGATGACAGTATTTTAAGTCAATTAACCAAGATAACTGAGAGCATTGTTCAGATCATCTGAATCTTTATTGACTCATGTTGTTCTAGCTTTATTGAGAGACAATTGTTAAATTATCCAACTGCAGAGTTCATTCATCTTCCATACATATATTAGACACATGTAGAATTGTAACTTCTTAAGTAATTGATCCTCTTACAGAATAAAATACCCCTTTATTACTAAAAATCTTGTCTTATTTTCTCCTTTATTATGAATGTAGTTAAGCCTTTTTCAAATATATAGTTTGTGGGGAAGATAATTTTTTATTTACTCACTTTCAACCTATTCACATTTTAAATTTTTGATTATAGTTTCTTCTGTGTGTGTGTGTGCGTGTGTGTGTGTGTGTGTGTGTGTGTGTGTGTGTGTATACACACACTTTCAGGAGTCAATTTTCCTTCACTGTCTGGGTCTCAAGGACTGAACTCAAGTTCCTATGCCTGGTGGCAAATGCCTTTATTTGCTGAGCCATCTCACTGACCTCTATGCAGGGGTTTCTGTTTTAAAGAGTGCTAGCATTTAATTAATCTCCTTATGTGGCTTCAAGCCATCAGGACACAGAAACTCCCCAAACCCTTAATCTCCTCAGCTCTTCCTCTCAAGCATTTGGCTTTCATGATGGCAGGTTGTCAAGGGAACATTCTCTTCCACAGAACAATGTGGTATCAGGATCATACTACAACAGTGATTGGGACAGCTTTGTTTTTGGCAGCAGACTGTTCACTGACCAATGTCCACAGTTTATCCAGATTGACAGGGCAGAAACTCTGTTGTGTTTGGTTTTTTTTTTTTTTTTTTTTTTTTTTGGTTTTTCAAGACAGGGTTTCTCTGTAGCTTTGGAGCCTGTCCTGGAACTAGTTCTTTAAGCTCAGGCTGGCCTCGAACTCACAGAGATCCACCTGCCTCTACCTCCCGAGTGCTGGGACTAAAGACATGCATCACCACCACCCGGCTTAGAATAATTTTTTAATCACTAAGTGATTAGCTATCTCTCAAAAATACTCAGAAAAATATAGTTATCCAAATATTTTTTATTTCTAGTACATTTCATATAATTTTTTCTGGTATTATACCTCTTCAAAATTCCTTTAATACTTTCTGTCATGCAGGTTTACCTGTAACAAATAAATTATCTTTGGAAGTATGTTTAGCAAGAGAAAGAATTCTGGGTTGACAGCTTTTTACATCTGTTTACATCTCTTTTTCAGCATCTGTCAGACACGACACTGCTGATGTGCTCTCTCTGGTAGACAAGCCGCTGTCATCAGGCCTGTGCAGCATCTTTACCTACAGAGTCGTCTCACCAGCCCTAAGCCGGTGTTTTTATGTAGTGCCCATCTACTTTAAAATGCATAAATATTATGTCTTCTATCAACATAATTGAACATTGTTTGACAATAAAAGTTAAATACTAGTATATATTACCAGATAGAGGAAGCTTAAAATCACGGAAGTGAGAGAAACGCCCCAACAGTCCCCATGCTAAACAGGGTGCTAATATAAGAAAATCCTGGCAAGTTCAAGGCCAATTCTATTTACACCAGGAGTTCCAGGTCAGTCAACGCCACACTTAAAACTTTGTCATAAAAACACAAAGGGGCTGGAGAGGGTCTCTGAGGTTACAAGTACTGGCTGTTCTTGCAAAAGACCTGAGTTTGATTTGCAGTACTTACATGGTGGCTCACAACCATCTGTAACTCTAGTGCTAGGGAATCTGACACCCTCTTCTGGCTTCTGTGGGCACCAGGTACACATAGAGTGTACAGGCAAAACACCCTACCCATAACTTAAAAAAACAAGCAAACCACAAAACCCCAAACAAATGAACAACAGATCTCATGTGAGAGCGGCACAGTGATGCACATGGATAACTCTTAGCATTTGGAAAGCTAAGGGTTTGAGGCCAGCCTAGGATAAAATAAATTGTTTCAGCTAGGGACAGCCTACTTTAAAAAAAAAACCCTCAAACCACAATATGTATGACTCCATTAATATGATTCAACTATCATATTCAACTGTACTATGCAAAAAGGATCACTTCTTTCTCAGGGTGTGGGGGTGGATGGATATGTATCGAGAAATGAACACAGATTACATGTGTCCAGTGATTTACCATTATAGTCCTAGCTTTTCTTTTAAATTTGAGATAATCTCTTGCTAAATTGCCCAGGCTGGCCTCCAACTTCATTGAAGCACCCCTGTCTCAGCCCTCCAAAGGCTGAGACATCTTATACCCAGCTTTGTTGTTTTTCTGTGGAGTTTCTTTTCTCCTCTTTCATTGATATATTAAGTACAGAGGACAAAGGCAGGGTCAAGAGGAAATAAACACATTTGTTTTAACCCTTCTTTCTAGTCAAGTGTAATCCCAGGATTGGGGGAATAGAAGCAGAAAAATCAGGATCTCAAGGTTATCTTTAGTTACACAGTGTGTTCTATGCCAGACTAATTACAAAACTTTATCTCAAAAAAAAAAAAACAAAACAAAACAGGACAGACAAACAAACAATAACAAAAAATAGTACAACTAACTTTTAAGGAAAGTTAAAGTATTCACCAGGGGCATAAAATAATCCTCACTGTAGGAATAAATTTACAGCATCACTTTCTCCAAGTAACTCTGTAGCTATTTCCATTTAGATAAAACAATCTGAGTATCTACTACATAAAGCCTGTTTGTGTTTTCTAGAACTATGTAAGATTAAAAATCTCTGGGGCTGGAGAAATGGCTCTGGTTCCTCAGAGAACCGGGTTCAATTCCTGGCACTCACATGGCCGCTCACGACTGGCCTATAACTCAAATTTCAGGGGAATTGATGCCCTCTTCTGGCCTCCATGGTACTAGACATGCACATGATACACAGGCATACATGCAGGCAAACACTCATACACATATTTTTTTAAAAGACTTTAAAGGAGGGGGGAATAAGTGGCTGATAAACTGATTTTGTCTTAGAAAAATTATCTATCTCTAATTAAAGTGAAGGGTGTTTCTGGAAAGAGCTCTATTCATACACTGTAAAGATTTGTCACTCACATTGGTTTAATAAAACACTGACTGGCCAGTAGCCAGGCGATCCGATTAAGAGAATTCTGGGAAGAGGAAAGGCAGAGACAAAGTCACCAGCCAGATGCACAGAAAGAAAGATGGGAATGCCTCACGGACAAAAGATATCAAGTCATGTTGCTAAACATAGATAAGAATTATGGGTTAATTTAAGTTGTAAGATCTAGTTAATAACAAATCTGAGCTAATAGGCCGAACAGTTTATAATTAATATAAAGCCTCTGTTTCTTTGGGACTGAATGGCTGCAGGACCAGGGGGGACAGAAACTCCCATCTCTACCTCTATTCTGAATGAACAGCTTAAGACAAATTTCTGCAGTTCTGTGTATACATGTACACTAATTTTTCTATACCACATCAGTGGGATGAATCACTATTATTTGGCTTTCACAGGAAATAAAAGATAAAGAAAAACTATGAGAAATAGGCAAAGGCAGGCATTCAGTTTTTGATTCAAGCTTTAAGTTTGAGTTATCATATAGAACCTTTAGTTGGGAGTTAGAAGACAAGTGTGTTAGTTGATTCTGTCATTCATTTATCTATGTGATTTTTTTTTTACCAAACTGTTTTACCTTTGGTAATCCTTTTGTTCATCTTTAAAATGAGGATGAAAATACTTTTTTAAAAAAAGGTTTATTTACTTTATGTGTATATGTGTGTGACAGAAGGTTGTGATCTATCTGTTGTGTATGCTAAGAACAAAACTCTAGTCCTCTCCAAGAGCAGCAAGCACTCTTAACCTCTGAGATATCTCTTCAGCTCATTTTTGAGACAGGGTCTTACTATATGGTCCAGGCTAGTCTTGAATTCCAGACAGTTCTCCTTAGGCCTCAGTCTCCCAGTACTATAAGATTATAGGTATACCATGCCCAGTTGAAAATAGTTTTTATATGTTTAGCACTTCTCAAATTGTAAAACCCTATACAAATTTGAAGTCACACACATACACACACACACACACACACACACACATATGTGCGTGTATACATTTATGTATGTGTTTAGACAGAAGTTTGTGTTCCACCTGGTCCCGTAGTAATTCAGTCCCAAAGAAACACACAGAGGCTTATATTAATTATAAACTGTTTGGTCTATTGGCTCAGGCTTATTAGTAACTAGCTCTTACAACTTAAATTAACCCATAATTCTTGTCTATGTTTAGCCACGTGGCTTGATACCTTACTCAGTGAGGTATTAATGGTGTAGGAGGTTCTTCTGTTAATGTGTTGCTTTCATTGGTTAATGAATAAAGAAACAGCTTTGGGTCTGATAGGGCAGAACTTAGGTAGGTGGAGAAAACAGAATTGAATGCTGGGAAGAAGGGCAGAGTGAGAGACGTCATGAATCTTCTGCCTGAGATGGACACTGGTTAGAATCTTACCGGTAAGCCACACTCACATGGCGATACACAGATTAATAGAAATGGATTAAATTAAGATGTAAGAATTAGCCAATAAAAAACTAGAGCTAATGGGTCAAGCAGTGTTTTAATGAATACAATTTCTGTGTGGTTATTTCAGGTGTAAGCTAGCTGGGTGGCCGGAACAAACAAGGGACCCTCTCCTTGTAACAGTTGGGACCCAATCCTTGTAACACATTCTCATCTTGTGTCCTCTGTGTCTGCCCTTGACTCTCTCTGCTTTCCTCTTCCCAGAATTCTCTTAGTCTGGTTGCCCCACCTATACTTCCTGCCTGGCTACTGGCCAATCAGTGTTTTATTAAACCAATATGAGTGACAATTCTTTACAATGTACAAGAGCATTATCCCACAGCATATGTGTGTATGTATATAAACTACACTCTCAAGCTTTCCAACATTAGTCAAGCTTAACAAATATTTGTTGTTCTAAATAAAAAAACTAGTCAACAAGCAATTCAAGACTCAGTAGCATCAAAGATAAGCAAAATACAGGTTGATTTCCAAGAATTCACTGCTGAGAGAGGACACTAACATTACAGATAAACAATTACCAAAAAAAAAATTCAAATCACATAATTTTATAATAGGAACTTAAATCAAATGCTACTGGAGCCTAGCAAAGACATGAAGTAACCTCACCTGAGGGAAAAGGTGCTAGAAAGGAGCAGCAACTGACCTTGGAGAAAGAAGTTGATTACTGAGAACTTGTCCAAGCACAATATATTATGGAGACTTATAATAGTTCCATCTTACAACTGGATCTGCCTCAATAATTAAAACCAGTGTTAAAGGGCTGGAGAGATGGCTCAGTGGTTAAGAGCGCTGCCTGCTCTTCCAAAGGTCCTGAGTTCAATACCCAACAACCACATGGTGGTTCATAACCATCTGTAATGGAGTCTGGTGCCCTCTTCTGGTTTACAGGCATACACACAGAATATTGTATACATAATAAATAAATAAATATTTTTTTTAAAAAAACAGGGTTAAAGGTGTATACCTGTCTTACAACAAGTCTAAAATAAAGATATTCTAAAAGATCCTTTCAGCTCTAAAAGAATATAATTTCACCAGTCAAATTGTGGTTAAGTATACACACTGAGAGGATTTAGGAGAGTAATAAGCCAGAACTATTTAAAAGAGGTGTTCTCAGACTAGAGAGATGGCTCAATGATTAAGAGTACTGGCTATTCTCCCAGAAGACCCAGCACCACAAAGTGGCTCACAATGATCTGTGAGTCTAGTCAAGGGGATCTGACATCCTCTTCTGGCCTCTCCAGGCACTGCACACATCCGATGCACAGACATATGTGCAGACAAAACACCCACATATAAAGTAAAATTTTAAAATGAATAAATAAAAGCGGTGTGTTTTCTATTAGTCATTTTTTTCTTGGTGTTAAAGTCCTGAGGATACCACTTATCTCTGCAAGAACAATCTCCAGTCCTAGCCCAATGGAACCTGGAAGGAAGCACACAATGCAGGACGCTTTGGAATATTTGTGTGTATTGTAAAGATGCCTCTCTGCCTAAGGCGGCTTCTGATTGGTTTAATAAAGAGCTAAACAGTCAATAGTTGGGCAGGAGAGAATAGGTGAGACTTCTGGGCACAGAGAGAGAAACTGGAAGGAAAAACCAAGGCAGAGGCTTGCGAATTCACCAGAGCGACACGGAGAGGAAACAGGAGAATGCAGAAAGGAATGCATATAACAGAATGTAGATTAATATAAACATTAATTTAAGTTATAAGAACTAGGTGGGAAAAAGCCTAAACTAAGGCCAAGCTTTCATAATTAATATTAAGTCTCTAAGCTGTTATTTGTGGCTGGAGGGTCAAGAAAGTCTGACTACAGCAGGAAAGGCAAGAAGTGAGACATTTAGTTCAGCAAAGATGCTGTTTAGACCAGTAAGCAAACAGACAGTATATAGGAAGTAACAATGTTTATACAGTTCTATTTACAAGTAAATTTGGAATTAAACCAAAGCTGTGGAGGGCCGGACCACATTCTCCATTGCTTCTAGGAACAAAGGTAGAGATTGACCTCTGTGACCCCAAGGTGTGGCGGCACACGCCTTTAGCCCTGATGCCTGGGAGGCAGAGACAAGCAGATCTCTGTGAGTTCAAGGTGATGTAGCACACGCCTTTAATCCCAGCGCACGTGCTTGGTAACTCTACCGCTGCGTCCCTGCCTACTCCCGAGGCATCACCTGGGACTGGGAACAATGGACCTATCCAAGAGTGACACGTCCAAAGCAGGGTCTGTTTCCTATATAAGGGATGGGTTCCATCTTATCTGGGTCTCCGCCATGTTGGCTGATGCCCGCTCTCCCAAGGGGCATTAAAGCTTTACTGCAGAAGTATCCTATGTGTACCGCGTGGTTCTTGCTGGCGAGACAGTAGCGCGGGACATCTGGTGCTGATACCCGGGAAAAAGAAGAACTTTGCACCACCGGAGACCCCTTGGACACAAGGAGGATTCAGAACTGTAGGCATGCGTGCTCAGAGAGGTACGTTCTAAAGTCCAGAGAGCATATCAGAAACTGAGCAGCAGTGGGAGGTTGTGCGCGCACCCAGATAAGTTAAAAAGGACCCTCCGGTAAAGAATGGGGGAGACAGAAAGTTAAAAAGGACCCTCCGGTAAAGAATGGGGGAGACAGAAAAGAAAATAAGTTAAAAAGGACCTCCCGGTGATTTTGGGAGAGTGGAGATGGGGGAGAAGGCTGATTTACAGGGTCGAAGGCTTTGTGTTGTGTTGTTCGTGTTGTTTTTTGTGTACTGGACAGGAGAGGGATATTTGAATTTGGGAGCTGCTAAAAAAGGTAGTTTAGATTTAAGGCATGGGCTTGAGAATGTGATGTTGTGGGGGAGAGGTTCTGTTTTCGCCTCCACGGAGGATGGGAGCCTAAGTATGTGCTTGAGATCCACGTGGTTTGAATCACCGAGACCTCCTGAAATGTTGTAGTGTATACCCCTAAGAATGCAACGGCCCAATAACAGCAGGAAGCAGCCAAAGAGACTAAACGACGCCCAAATTCCCTAAAAGTTTAAATGAGGTCCTTTCAAGCCTGCTTCTCTGAGTTCAGCTTTGCTCCATGCACCGGTTTGGGCTCGGAGTGGGTGCAGCTGGGGCTGGAGGGCGGCTGGAGCGGAGCTTTGCTCTGTGGCTATGGTGGGAGGCATATTGCGCAGGCTCAGTTGGTGCCTGGCCTGGAGGGTATCACAGCAGTACCGAGAATGAGAACGGTGCCACAAGCTGCCAGGTCAGAAGGCTTGCAATGTACCTAAAACTGTGCTGGTCTCTGAGGGTAAAATGGCTCTGATTCCATTTGGCTATGCTAAACGATGCTAACTTCAGGCAGGGCTGGTCGTATTTATCATAATAAAAGCGCAATTAAGGTTTAAATGCAGTAAACAGGCAATACCGTATTTCATCTACATAGTGTGACTTAAGTTTTTAAGAACTGCTTAGCATTTTAAGAACTCAAGTCCTCCTAAAAGATTGCTGTGTATACGCTTGGCTTGTCTGGTGTTTCGGGTTCCGCAGGGAGATGGATGCGAAGGGCCCTTGGACTTCGGGGTGATTGGGTCGTTGGCTGGATCTGTGAGAGTTTACAGCCGCTTTTGCTGTGGCACAGGTGTTGAGAGTTGGCTAGTAGGGAAGCGGCCCTGTTCGCCGCCTCTCCCATCGGCCCCTTGAGCCGCAGCAGCTCTGGCGCGGACCTTGAGTTATTGCCGGCCTGTGCAGCCTTGGTCTGGGTGTCGGCTCCCGCCACACTCCGCCACCAACACAGCCTCAGACCTCAGAGAACGAGGCTAGCCCCGCGGGGAAGGCAGGGGCACCTGGGGGTGGAGCCGCCACTTCCTGGCCTGGGACAGGCGGAGCCGCACAGCGGGACACGGGGAGCTGCGCAGCGAGCAGGCCCAGGGCCACACACAGCCCTTGGAGGGCGGGCGGGCTCTGGAGCCCGAGGCCACCGTACCAGCAAGAAATACGGGAGCCAATAAATCTTAAATCTAATATCAACAAACAGGGCCTGGGTTTTTCCTAGGCGCCACTGGGACAACACGGCCCATACCGTAAAAAAGAGAGATCCCCATATGGGTTCCCCAATGGCCACGTCATCTTAGGACTCCAGGCTGGAAACAGAAAAACGGTTTTCTCATATTTTTAAAACAATAATCTCATCTGTGCCAGATTTAAAATGGTTTAATTCTAAGGCCTACTATAATGACACAGACAAACAAGATTGCTCTTTAAAACAGAGACCTATAGGTCTCTAAGTTCAAGACCAGCCTACTTCCAGTACTGACTGTGCTAAATTTTTACACTGAGTTTTTTAATACTCTTAAATGTTATTTTGGAAGAAGAGTTTGTTTATGTTTTTTTCTAGAAATGCTGACATACATCTACTGACATTCATGCTGTGGATTCATCTGTCCAGAGGCCTGAGGACAAAGCCTCTGCTATGGAGCTGTCTGGCCTGATTGCTGCGGAGCTGGCGGGTTCCTGAGGGATGGTCCAGCTCCTGCCCTTGGTCTGTCAGTTATTGCTATGCTGTTGTTGCTGTACATTGCAATGTTATTGTTGCTGTACTATTGCTTGCTATCAGTTTCCCTTATCCTGTCAGTTATTTCTGCTAAACACTATGGGTATCTTCAAGATAGGTTACAAAATGCCATGGTTATTTAAATTAAAAATTGGATAAATATCTATTTAAACAAAAAGGGGGGGAATAATAAAGGAACTGCCCCCGATGCCAAGAATGGCCATCGCCATGGCTCTGTTCACCATAAATTTTTTAAATCTGGATGATAATGGCCAAAATGCTACAACACGACATTGTTCGGATCCGCAGCGGCCCAAAGATTTGGTTAAGTAGAAAGATGTGCTTTCTAATGAATGGAAAGGCCCGGATCCCATCTTATTGAGATCCAGGGGAGCTGTTTGTGTCTTCCCACAGGATCAAGAAAGCCCATTCTGGCTGCCAGAGCGATTGACCCGAACAGTGAAGAGTGGTCCACAACACACGGATTCGCCTGAGGACCTGGCTGCTGTTCCTCCTGCCATTTTGCGGATGGATGACAGAGCACCGATGGAGGACACTCTCAGCCTTCCTGAAGCTGTTACCAGTCAACCATAGGATGGCGGTGTCTCCCCGATTTTTTACAACCAATAAGACTCTGGGTCCCCTCCCTACCGTCCTAGAGATGATTTATAAGCTTGGCCGTAGGACTCCAGTCCTGGGCCGTGTCTCTCATTCCCCTACTTCAAAGAATGGGTGGGGGTGGAAATGTTTTGGAACAGTCCTATGCTATGGATTAGTGTTTCTCCTCTGGATGGTCTGCTGACTCAAATCCCAAAATCGTAGGGACAAAGTGGTTATTGCACAAGCGCTGGCTGCCCTGGAACAGGGGCCTCTACTGATATGTGGCTATCTATGTTAAAGCAGTAAGGTTTAAGCCAACCAGCTCCTGCACCCCTAGGACTGTGGTCCATTGCACAGGGTGGAGTGCTTGGCTTAGCTAGCCCTGAAGGTTGTCGAGCTGAAGAGCATCGCACAGAGAATGGCCCTCTCTGAGAGATAAGTCGCTTTGCTTAAGGGTTTCCTGCCGTATATTCCCTTTCCCAGAAAATTGGCAGAGGGCAGGCTGGATAGGTTCCAGGTGTCATGAGCCTAGGGACAGATTCCGTGCAAGCCCATCGTAATGTTTTCATTTTGGGAAGTGCGACCTCTATCTTTACCTTCCTAGGGAGTTGCCTTTCTGCAAAGAAGTAAAAAAAGGGGGATATGTGGAGGGCCGGACCACATTCTCCATTGCTTCTAGGAACAAAGGTAGAGATTGACCTCTGTGACCCCAAGGTGTGGCGGCACACGCCTTTAGCCCTGATGCCTGGGAGGCAGAGACAAGCAGATCTCTGTGAGTTCAAGGTGATGTAGCACACGCCTTTAATCCCAGCGCACGTGCTTGGTAACTCTACCGCTGCGTCCCTGCCTACTCCCGAGGCATCACCTGGGACTGGGAACAATGGACCTATCCAAGAGTGACACGTCCAAAGCAGGGTCTGTTTCCTATATAAGGGATGGGTTCCATCTTATCTGGGTCTCCGCCATGTTGGCTGATGCCCGCTCTCCCAAGGGGCATTAAAGCTTTACTGCAGAAGTATCCTATGTGTACCGCGTGGTTCTTGCTGGCGAGACAGTAGCGCGGGACACAAAGCCAGATATTAAAATTTATTCTTCCATAGAATTAAGTTGCTGCCTTGGTAAACCACTTTTAAAATCTATTTATGGACTAAGAAATAGCTCAGCAGTTAAGAGCACTGGCAGCTCTTGCTGAGGATCTGGGTTGAGTTGCCAGCACCAACATAGCAGCTCACACTAACTTACATCTATAACTCTAGTTCCGGGGACCTGACACCCTCTTCTGTCACTGAGCATTGCACACACGTTGTACATATGCATACACATAAGCAAAACATCAGTATGCATAAAATAAAAATGAATAAAATTTAAAGCACACATACACACCTATTTGCAAACTACAAATGATAGAACAACTCTAATCCTGGACTTTGGACGCTGAGACAGGAAAATTTTGAGTTTAAGACAAATCTAGGTTATACAGTAAAACCCTGTCTTAGAAAACTCAAAGCACAAATAAATAGAATAAAAGCTGAGGAAAGAGCATGATGGTAGAGTACTTGTCTACTCTGGGAGGGATGGTAGAGTACTTGTCTACTCTGGGAGGGCCCTGGGTCTAATTTCCAGCACTGAAAGAGAATAAACTGAAAGAATAATTGAACCTGTTTGCCCAAAAAGGTCAGTCTAAGAATTATTAAGATTAAAAACCTTAAATACCGTTGAATTAGTTCAAAGAATGACTCCACAAATAGACACTATGAAGTCATCTAGCTCACTAAATGATTATTAAACTTCTTAACAGTGCCAGCTGTTATAAAATAGGCCCAGTACTCGAGGGGCTCCCTGATCTAACAGCAGCCTGGAAGCAGGACCGAGGGAAGAGCCACTCTTACCCATCGATGATGTTTTCCGGTGGGTGCTTCTCATCACTTGAGGTAGCCAGAATCACTTCAGCCCCTTCAGTGCTCGAACAGAGATCAACCTTTCTCATCTCAAAGTGTTTAACCTGAAAATTTGATAAAAATACAGGAATAAAAAAGCAAACTCTTGACTCTCAACAAAAGAGAAAGCAAGGCTGTTGCCTGGCATACAGTTTAACAACCAAGCTATTCAAAATGTGGGAGGGACTGGCACATGTTTGCTCTGCAAACTCTTGCCTTCTCCCTGGGATGATCTATAAAATATGACCCCCACTTATACTCCACAAAATGTCTTTGACTACTTTTAACTGACATCATTATTCTGCTTCTAAAATTAAAACCCTCAGTTATTATATAGAGATAGTTAACAACTAATGGTGACAGAAATAATGGGTGATTTTTACTGCAGTTATCTAGCTGTATTTATAACATCTTTAAGATCTGGAGTATAAATACAGGGATTTTGTGAGAATCTACACCCTTACCAATCCAAGTATCAAACAATACTTACTTTGGGGGTTTTTTGTTTTTAAAACTGGGTCACTCTGTAGTCCAGGCTGGCCTAGAATTTACAGTAATCTTCCTGCCTCAGCCTCCCAAGTGCTAGGATTACAGGCATTGGCCCCTACACCTGGCTGTATTTTTAACTTTTTCTTTCAGGTGAGACAAGGTCTCTCGTCCTCAGATTCTCTTTCATCTACTCCCTGTGAGTTGGGGCTTCAGACCTGTCCACCACACCAGGCTCATTTACAATTTGACACACTAGCTTTGGTTGCTTTTTTGAGATGACAGTTTTGCTTTGTTAACCATGCTGTCCTCAAGTACCCCCGAGCTCATGTGACCCCCTCCTTTTGTGTCTCCAATAGCTAAAATCCCAGGGAGCAGTAACAACAGCAGTTACCATTTTCTGAATAGGAACACGAAATAAGGAAAGCAATGAGCTTAGTTTAAACTCCGAACTAGCAACCTGCTCAGACTAAAACCCATCTCTGCTGAAGAAATCTTGTTGAGCTCCACATACTCAACTGGAGGATACTGGAGGATAAAAAAGGAAAGATTCTCTCAGACCTTATCCTCTGCTTCACCCACCTGTTCTGATGGTGAACGACGGCTGTGTGCAGTGAGAGTGCCAAGAGACAGCCCCAGGAACGCCATGGCCTCCTCCGCCGTCTCTCATTGGCTCCGCCGTCTCTCATTGGCTAGTCAGTTCCCTAGTGCTGAACTGACTAGCACACCACCACATGGGTGGTTTGAAAGCGCTCTAAGGACCAGTGCTCAGTTCCCAGCACTCACACTGGAGAGCTCACAACGTCCTGTAAGTCAGTTCTAAGGAACCTGATCCCTTCTGACTTTTATGTGTGAGTGCCTGCACACACACAATGCATAATGAAAAAAATCTTAAATAATTTTCTAGATACAAATTCTGTTTCATGAGTCTTTATAAATGTCTTCTTCCAATCCATGCTTGATTTTTCTTTTTAAATTTGTCTTTGAAAGAAGTTCTCACTATTAGCTCAAACCCTAGTCCTCCTGCCTCAATCTTCTGACTACTAGGATTACAGATGTGCTTTACCATGGTTGGTTTATGGCTTGGGCTTTGATTTTGATACAAGAGTTGCCTACCCAACTGTAACATGCACAAAAAAAAGGAACCAAATCTTAAGCATATATTCAACAAAGCTTTGCAAAGCAAACACATCAGGAAGTATTAAGAGTTTATGAGAAGTCTTCCTCACCCCTTCCTGATCCTACCTCTCCTTCCTCCCTACAAGGAACAGTGGTGCTATTTCTAACATGGTGAATTAATTCTGTTTAAATTTCATGTACGTGGAATCTTAGTTCAGGCTTGTTGGTGCCTGGCTTCTTTTTCTCTTTTTATGTTTGTGAAGTTTATCAATGTCATATGCGGCACTGTTGAGTACAGTTAGGTACAGCTGCAGCACAGCCCCTGAGATGCAGGTCACCTGAGATGAGATCAAAGAAACAAGCCCTTGTGAAGTTTCACCGGAAACTGGTGCTAGCTGAAAAGCAAAGGAAGGTTTCTTTGGTTTGGGGTACAGAAGAGACAAACCCAATGAAGGAGAAGTTACACTTACTACTTAGTTATTTGAAACCAGAAGTAAACTAAACATTTAAAATTGCAACGTGGTCTCCCGCTCCCAAAGGAAAAGTGTGAAAGATGTGAACTCTCCCAGGGGAGACTACCTATTTACTCCACCTTCTGCTGAGATACTGCATTAAGTAAGATTAGAAGCATCTCAATAGATGAATGTAGCACAAAATTCTAATTGTCCTTAATAATAAAAACTCAGAGTCAGATACAAGGGGGTGAAAGTTAAAAGCTCAGAGAAGCAAAGCAGCCAGTCACTAGAAAGTTCTTACTTCTACCAATGCTCAGAATAAAAGGGTGAGATCCTATCACCATGAATCTTCAGACTGAATGCTATCTCTATGAAACCTCAGACTGCATCTTTGAGCTCCTGTCTCCTTCTGCCTTATATTCCTCTCTCTGCCCAGCCATATCACTCCTGTCTCCACCTCCCTAGTGCTGGGACTAAAGGCAGAGTAATCTAAAGTGCTGGAATCACCTTTGTGTGAGTGCTGTTTTTCTTTGACACTGGAGAAATTTAGTGTAGCCTAGGGTGACCTTGAACTCAGAGATCTGTCTACCTCTGCCTCCTGAGTGCTGGGATTAAAGGTGTGTGCCACTACTGCCTGGCCTCTGTGGCTAACTAGTGGCTTAGCTCTGCACTCTGATCTTCAGGCCAGCTTTACAAAATATCATTATAATGACTCAAGTGCTGGAGTTACCCATGTGCTAATTTATATTAGAATATACAAAACTGACCATATATAAATCTGTTAATTTAGACAAAAACATGAACAAAACGAATGAACAGAAAGTGAGTTTTACAAGACAAATGAAAACTCAAAAGAAACAACACAGAAATTCGGGAATTGAAAAATACAGTTATCTAAAGTTTAAAAAAATGCTAGCTAGGCTTAATATCAGATAGAATTTAGCATTAAGCAAAGATCAGTGAGACTGGCAAGATGGCTCAGTCAGTAAAGGCGTTTCCAGCCACACCTGATGTGGCTTTAATCCCAGAACACACAGTGGAAGGAGGAATCAGCTCTGCAAGTTGTCCTGACTTCTACTTGTGAACTATGGCATACACATGCACACCAACACACAATAAATAAATAAACAGAGAAGAGTAAAGATCAGTGAACATAATACGGGCTGAAGGTGCAATGTAATGGCAAAGTACTTGCCTGACATAAAAAAGAGAGATACTCAGCAGTTAAAGCACTTGCTGCTCTTCCAGAGGATCCAAGTTTAGCTTCCAGCACCCACATGGCTCAGAGCTATCTCTACCTCCATCTCAGGGGATCTGACACTCTTTTCGGGTCTCCACAAGCACTCACACACATATGGCACACACACAGAAACACACAGACATAAACAAAAATAAATCTTAAAAAAAAACACAAGTGAAGGGAGCTGGAGAGATGGATCAGTGGTTATCAGCACTTGTTGCTCTTGTAAAGGATCCAGGTTCAGTTCCTAGCACTCGTGGGGTAGCTAACTACCATCTGAACTCTAGTTCCAAACGGTCTGATGCCTTCTTCTGGCCTCTGAGGGCACTAAATGCAAGCAAAACACCGATTCACATAAAATAATAAAAAATTAACTTAATAAAATCAAACTAATCTGAAATATGCACAATTCGAATTGGTATCTTAGGAGAAAAAAGAATAATGTACGAAAAATTATGAAGAAAATACGGCTAAAATTTTCATCAAATCTAAAATATAAACTCACAACTCCAAGAAATTCTGAACTTTAAATTGAACAAAACACACAGAAGATTCTACTTAGTCACATTAGTCAGTAGCTGAAAAAACAAAAGCAGTCAGAGCAAAAACCACAACACCACACTTCAGGAAACAGCGACACCTCCAGAGGTGTACCTTACTGATGGAGGCACTGTTAGTCCTGTCAAAACTAACCATCACAGTAATGCTTCTAGACTAGATCTAGATCTGTGAAAAAGAAGGAAACACACACGAGATGATAAATACGTTGTTAAGAGAATAGCCTAAAATTTTCTCAAAATGACTACTGAGCTGGGCTGCAAGCATGACTTAGTAATAGAGTACTTGCTTTATATACAAGAGGCCCTGGACGATATCCCCAGCATCAAAACAAGAACAACAGAAAACACCCAAGTCTACTGAATGATCTAAAGGTAATAGCAATTGAAATCAGGGATGATGCAGCAGCAGCAAATATGAGCATGGTGTGGTGGCACATGCCTACAATTCAAATACTCAGGAGGTGGAGGTAGGAGGCTCAGAAGCTCAAGTTTATCCTCAAGCTGAACACCAATCTGGGCTATACAAGACATTTCCCCATAATAAAAAATAAAACAAAGACAATAAATAATGCAAAGCAAGAAGAAGGTAACAAAACTGTACTTACAGATCATGTTAGTAAAGTTCTTAACACTGAACATGAGTAATATAATATTAATTCAAAACAGACTAGGGGGCTGAGAATGCAGCTCAGTGGTAGAGTATTGGCCTCACATGCACAGTCTTGGGTTAGATCTCAGCACTGAAAAACCAGAGACAGACAGACACATTAGGATATCAAGGATGCATGTCATAATCCTAGGATTGTATGGTAACTAATAACGATAAAACCAACAAATAAAGAAAGAAGGCTTCTCTGGTTTAGATGCCAGAAGTTTGGTCTCTAGCCTCTACTATAAATATACTGTATGGTGGTGGGACCTTTAAGAGATGAAATCTACTGGGAGGTGAACAGGTCACAATAGGTCTCCTAGAGGGATTATTAATGCTAGCCTCAGAGAGTAGGTTGGGTTTTATAGAAGTGGATTCATTTCTGTAAGCAGGCCTGGTCCCTACCTGCTCTCCTCTTCCTTCTCTTGCCTTGTGATCTCTCTTTCCCCCCTACATGCTATCACCTATGAGGTCATTACCCAAGCCAAGCAGATGTTAGCATGTTCTCTGCCCTCCAGAATGGTGTGTTAAATAAACTTATTTTTTTTACAAATAAAATTTCTTTACCCAGCTTCAAGTAATTTATTATAGAAATACAAAACAGGCTAACAAAAAAACTAACAGAGAAGATAAAAATGCAATACCAGAAAAATACATGACTATTCTATAAGAGGGCCAGAACACAGAGTTAAACAAAACACATTATTTCCCCACTTACCATAAGTATATTAAACATTAGATTAGGCTGAAATTAAAAATCAATCAAATAATATTTTCAAGAGACAGCTCTAATTTAATAAAGACACAGACTGAAAGCAAATGATAGGATATGGTATGCTTTGTTTTTATTCTTTCTTTCCTCTTAGACAGTCTTTTTAAGCAGCCTAAGATGGCTTTGAACTTGCTATATAATACACACTGATCTTGCATATTTGATCTTCCTGATTTGTCTATCCTCTTATGTGCTATGATTATAGGCCTGTGTGACTATGCTTGACAGGTATGTATTTTAATATTTAGCAAGGTTAAATCTATTTAATATTTAAAATTTGTACTATACTTTGAACCTTAATAGAAACAATTCCACTAAATGCACAGATTAAATTGGAGAGAATTGGCATGGTTCTACAAGTAAGTATCATGGAGCTAGCATATATATGCATTTACTTAGGACTTTTTAAGTCCTTAAAAAAATAGTTTTATCAACATCTCTCTACTTCATCTTAGATTTAACTGTTATTCACTATAGTTTCTACTGCTACTGTAAAGGGGATCTTTATAAAAACAACACTTGACCGGTGGTGGTGGCACACACCTTTAATCCCAGCACTTGGGAGGCAGAGGCAGGTGGATCTCTGTGAGTTTGAGGTCAGCCTCGTCTATAGAGTTTCAGGACAGCCAGGGCTATTACACAGAGAAACTCTGTCTCAAAAATAAATAAATACTCAAAATTTCTTCTTATTAGCCAAACAATGGGTATTTACCACATTTTAGCACTAAATGCCACATTCACTGATGTTTTATTAGATCTTATTAATGTAAGAATTTTTGTACTAGTTTGTTAAGTTTTTCTTTTAAATATGAATAAGCATTGCACTCTTGTCAAATACATATAATAAAATGTTTTTTTAAAAACCTATTTATGCATTTTTTTAGGTATGAGTGCTCTGTTTGCATGTATGCCTGCATGTCAAAAGAGAACATCAGATTCCCATTACAGATAGTTGTGAGCCACCATGGGGTTGCTGGGAACTGAACTGAACTCAGGACCTCTGGACAAACAGCCAGACCTTCAAGTGGTTTTCTTTTCTTTTCTTTTCTCTTCTTTTCTTTATTTCTTTTATTTGGTGGGGGACGTTCCAAGACAGGGTTTCTCTGTATCTCTGGTTGTCCTGGAACTCACTCTGTAGACTAGGCTGGCCTCAAACTCACAGAGATCCGCTTGACTCTGCCTCCCAAGTGCTCGGATTACAGGCGTGTGGTACAATGCCTGGCCCATATGGCTTTTCTTAAGGGATTAATGTGATAAATTAAGTAAAATGTTTCTAATGCTAAGTATTCTCAGGTCCCGACCCCCAACCAAAGTCTACATGCCCAAGACGTATTATGTTTATCCAAAGATTTGCTACTTTCATATTTTAAATTTTTTGCCATTTAATCAGTTTTATAGCCCTAGGATTAAGATGATATTTCAAAGGAAATTAGGAGCTGAAAAGGTCGTTCTCTAGCTACTGGAACAATTTTATACAAAGTAGGGATTATTAGAGGATGGAGAAGCAGTTTAGTGGGAAAATACTTGCCTAACATGTTGTCTAGGTTTGGTAACACACACACACACACACACACACACACACACACCCCAGGGGAGGGCAGTACTTTATCCATACCTGGGTAAGTGTTTGTAGAGCCTGTTTTTGTTGTTGCCGTTTGTTTGTTTGAGACAAGTTCTCACTATGCTTACAATGTTGGCCTCAAATCTGTGATTCTCTGGCCGCAGCTGGCCTAGTTCTAGAATCACAGGTGTGTGGCTGTGTAACATCTAGATCAGCTCTAGAGCAGTTTTTTCACTATTATCACAGGTGTGTGCCTGTGTAACATCCAGACCAGCTCTAGAGCAGTCTTTTCACTATTATCACAGGTGTGTGCCCGTGTAACATCCAGACCAGCTCTAGAGCAGTCTTTTCACTATTTCAAATAGCTCAACAACTTTTTTATTATTTCAAATTTGATAGTTCTACTCAGGATTTCTACAACTTCTTGAATTAATTTTTATATTTAAAATATGCTTAAATAATTTTATTTATTATTACTAAGTGTGCATACATGACGTTTTTACAGTGCTAGGAATTGAACCCAGCTACAGAGTAAGATCCTAAGACCCCCCCCCACCATGGGATTGAGTAAAGATATTTTAGATAACATCTTTGTTAAATAAGGATATAAAAAGCATGTTTATCAACCCTGCAGACAGCTCAAAGCTGAGATGTCACCTTATATGCTGAATGACAGAACTGACCCTCAGAAAGAAACGGGGGAAGGACAGGGGTTTAGTTCAGTTGCACAACAGGTGCTCGGATGTTCATCCATTTACATAATGTCTGTGGCTGCTTCTGTATGGCAGATATGAGTAGCTGTCAGACTATAAAGCCTAAAATACTATTTGACCCTTTGGACCCTTGATCTAGATGTATTAAAATTTAACTGGTTTGGTCCACGACAAAAATCAACACAAGACAACACTGTTCCAAAGGTAAAATTTTAAAATGCTATTTTAGATTATACTAAAAGTTAGGCTGTGGGGGGTGTAGCTCAATGGGAATGTGCCTGCCTGGCAAGCATGAGACCCCAATTTTGATTTCCAGCACCCCAACAAAACAAAACACAATTTAAGAAGTTAAAGAGGCACTACATTCCATCAAATTCTTTGACCAACAACCAGCAAGGTGGCCCACGTGTACTAAGTGCCAAGGCACTATACCAGAAAAGATTAATACAATCTGTAACCAAAATTTGGTTCTTGTCAAGCTGATAATAGACACACAAGTAGTAGCTGGGTGCTACCAGTGTGATTCACATCTAGGCTACTGTGTTCAGTTCTAGCTAGAGTCTTTTAAGTTCTACATTGTTTGGGAGAGATAAAATGTTCAGAGCATGTCCCCCACTTCCCCACAAAACAAATAAATGTGATAAAAATGTAAAGGAACGAACATCTTAAAAAGTTACCTTGCCCCCTCTGTCAGTGCATCTACTAAAGATGCACGTCCTTTACCAAGGATGACACATTTGTGATGTGCTTTCTAATCCTACCTTTGCTAGATGAATTGACATGAATGTCTCAAAACAGGTAAATGCTGTATGCATATTTCACTTGGATAAAAATAGGTAAGGGAGATTCAACACATTTAAGAAAGGGATGATGTCACCTATACTGGGAAGGTAAAGGCTGGAGGACTGGAAGTGAATATAAGATAATTCTGGGTTATAAGAGAGCTGTTCTCAAATAAATGAATAAGAGTTAACATTTGGGGAAGTGTTCTCATATTGATGTATATAGTAGATGAATGGGATACAGTGTGCACTCTTCAAATGTTTTCTTGTCTTACTTCATTCTTAAATGATCTAAGATGTCAATGGAAAGAGCAAACAAGTGCTTTAACACACAATGTATTCCATACCTCCTAAAACAATCAGTCATTAGACAGGAAGAAAGGGGTAGAGATTGAGTTTCCACTAAGTTTTTGTTGTAATTAATGAGAAAGAGGCACACCAATCCCAAGTTAGCCCATGAAGCCACTCAGCAGACATGTTTCCATAGCTTCAAGATGCAGACATGTTTGAGGACATGCTTGATCTAAGGAAGCATGAATTCTCTTAGGGAACTCTCTATTTGTATAGGGTAGGCACACAATCAGGGACGCCGGTGTCTTATCCTTCATCAGGGTCATTTGTTTACTTCTCTTGTACACAGCGTGGCCATTTATGGAACTTCTTTCAGAAAACCTCTGGGTCAAGTTCTGAGTTGATTTTCTTGTTTGCCAGCGCCCTTAGCTCTGCGTGCTCTTAAATCGGCACACCCCAAATCCTTTCCTATACCATCCACTGGTAACTCTTGTGTAAATTTTAAAAACGGACATCCTCTGTCCCCCAGGTTGGCAGCCCAAACACAGTCCTCTCTCCTCCTCCGCAAGCCCCAGCCCCAAATGATTTAAAATAGCTTAAATGCATCCACATCGACTTTAAATATAATTTGTAACAGTTTGAACGATGCTGATGATGTCTTATACTTGGGTATATTAACTGTGATTTGTAATGTTTCTTCCTTTTGAGGGGTCAAAGCATCATTTCAGGTCACTAAAAGGTTCTTGGGGCGGGGCCTAGGTCTCCAGGACAGAGAGAGGCCAGGCCCTCTCCTAGCAACGTCACCGGACCTCCCGCGGTCGCCTGGCGCGCATCCCCCTCACAACCCCTTCCTTCCCGTCGGCATCCCTCCGCCCGCCACGCCACCAGACTCCCACCTCTGCCGTGCCCGCCCAACGCGCAGCGCAGACCCGCACGCCTGGGCCTCGGGTAGCTCCGCGAAGGGACCGTCGGCTCGCGATGCCCGCCCGGCGCACCACGCCCGGCTCCGCCCCGCTCCGCCCCGCCCCCGCCTCGGCGGAGTTCCCAGGCGCGCGCCCGGCGCAGCTCCGCCCCGCCCCCTCCCGGCACTGGACCCGCCCAGATGCGCCACCTCGCCGGCGCGCCTTTCCTCGGGACAACCCTTACCCGGCTCCGCGACGCCTCGGGGGCCCCGCAGAAGTCTCAGGGGACACGCCCCCGCGCGGGCACGCACGCGCGCCGTCCAACCCCGCCCCTTCCACCCTTTCCCCGCTACTACCCAGCTCACTCGGAGCCTCAGTCCCACCCCATTCCCGGCCCCGCCCCGCCCCCGCCCCGCCCACCTCCAAGCCAGGCCACGCCCCTCATGCCGGCCCCGCGCACGCGCGCCTACCCAGCCGAGGCCTCCCCCGCCCCGCTGGTCCCGCGGTCCCGCGGCGCCAGGTCGCCCCCAGCCCCTCCCTCTTGCCACCCTCTGTGTGTGTCCCACCCTCACGGGCTTTGTGGCCTAGGTGCCGAGCCGCCTGCTTCACGGTCAGCCGTGCTGTGGAGGAAGGAGCCGCCAGTGAGGTGCTGCCGCTCGCTGCCCCGGGCAGGGGCACAGGTAGGTGGCGGCCGCGGGCCGGGCCGCTCGCCGAGCCTCGGGCAGGGCATGGGTACGGGGGCGGGCAGAGTGTGAGGGGCTGGGGGAGGGGAAGGCCCTAGGGACGAGGTGGAGCTCTCCGAGGGAGAGGTGGGAGGATGGAGATGTAGGGGTGTCTGAGGTGGGCTTGAGGGTGGGGTCGTCGGTGTGTGGGGTTAGTCTGAGGGTGTGTGGGAGAATTGGGGTTCTGGGCGGGAGAGGGAACGGATTTAGCTTGTGTGGACTTGGGGAGAGACTTGGGTGGGAGTGCTGGGGAAGGGGCAGAAGAAAAGGGGTTGAGGCGTGCACGGAGGGTAGGAGCTGGGATTGGAATAGGGGGAGGGGTGGGGCTTGGGGGCAGGGAAGAAACAAGTTGAGGCTGTGGGATCGTGAAGTTGGGGATGGTGAGGCGTGAAGAAAGGGGGTTGTGAAGGTTGAGGACGCAGACCCGGGACAGAGATAGAGAGACTAGGGTGCTGGAGGAACCCCGATGGCGAGAGAGAGGAGGATGGGGACTGGAAAAGGGCGCGGGGAAGCAGATGGAGGTGGGGATTGAGTCTGGAGGTCCGGGGCCGAATTTTGAGGGGCACGGAAGAGTCTGAGGTGTGAGAGGAAGATGGGTCGAAAAGCTGGGAGTGATGAATGGGCAAGGTTAGAATTAGGGGGGTGGGGATTGATTTTTTTTTTTCTATGAAAAGCTATGGAGTGGGCAAAACTCTTAGGATGTGGAAGAGATTAGCTTGCTCTTGGGGAGAGAGGGGCCTGGGTGTGCCTGAGTCTCTGCAGCTTGGGGGGAACGCAGGTAGGGAAGTGCAAGTTACAGGAAAAAAAAAAAAAGAAGTAGTGGCAAACTGAATAATGGCGGTGACACAGAACAATGAAGGTGGATGGGTAGTTGGTTAGAGATAGTTTAGAACTACTTGCTGTTCGGAATTCAAAAGCCACAGCATTTTCAGATCAACCAAAGGTGTCTGCAGTCTTGAGATGAAGGTCATGGGTTGACAGATGTTTTCCTGGTGTGTGGATATGGCGGATTTCTGCCGGGGCAGAGAGGAGGAGGAACACCTCATCCTTAAGACAGCCCTGGTTCTCTTTCCACCCACTCTTTCCTCAGATGACCACTGTTTTGGTTTTTTTAATGTATTCCCTGCCCTCTTAACCCCCAGCTTGAGCCAGTGTGTGAGGACCAAGGTGAGGCTGATTTTTTGAGTGTTTTAAAGACATTTTCAGGGCTGGGTGTCATATTTTTATTCTTGAGGTACAGCATCCTGCAAGTGGGAAGATCTTGTGCTTTGGAGTTATACAGCCCTGTGGTTGAATCCAGGCTGTGTCACTCAGCACTTGTGAGCCTTAAGTAAGTTATGCCATTTCTCTGAACCTCTTCATCCATTAAGAGGCAATATTGACCTCATAGAATCCGTGACTGCATGACATCATTTTTTGCTGTACCCAGCAGTGCTTGCCAGCTGGTAGGTCCGTAGTAAATGGTAGCTTTAAATCACATCTGGTATCATTAACATCTGTCATTACTTTGGCCTATTTATTATTCTTAAGAGATTGTTAATTGATCTACTAAGGTTGGGTGGGTGTTCATTTTGATTTTGTTGGGTTTTTTCCCCCCCTTCAAATTAACCATAGGCTCAGCTCACAGTTTAAGCACTGTTACCCTGTTGCCTTGTTTCTTCTCTCCCCCTAGTTCTCCTGACTGGGATAATTACTATGCTTTTTGCTTGGAAACTGGCTTCAGGGCTTAACAACTATCATGTTTAGTTATCAATTATTTTAGCTTGTCTCTTATTTAGAGAAGTTATAGAGAATTGAACTTTTGTTTGTTTGGGTTTTTTGTTTTTCAAGGCAGTATTTCTCTGTTGTGCTGTTGGAGCCTGTCTTGGAAGTCACTCTGTAGACCAGGCTGGCTTTGAACTCTCAGAGATCCTCCTGCCTCTGCCTCTCAAATCCTGGGATTAAAGGCGTGCGCCACCACCACCCGGTGAGAACTGAAGTTTTAATGTACTAAGGTTACGTTTCATTTATCTGAAGAAATGATATTCTTTGTGCTCCGTTTAGCTTCACATATGGTGATGCGCTACTGAACCGGACTGTTAGCTAGGTCACAACACTGCTTCTCTGTGGTAGCCGGAAGAACCACCACACTGCCTGTCTGTTAATCTGAATTATAGCTACAAGAGAGCTACAGTGAACACTGTTATTCTGTTATCTGAATTTTCCAATCTGGATGAGCACCCCCTCCCCCAAGCAAGAAAAGGCTCTGTCTCTTAAGAGGTCAGTTTGTAATAGGCCACCATGAACAATACCCAGTATAGAAGCTCTACCCTTTATGGTTCTTGAAGTTGAAAGTTCAGGCATTCATTTAATCCTTAGATCATTTTATAGTACCTTACAAACTTCAGGAAGTGCCTTATTGGGAGAATACAGGATGTTTAAAAAAATTACCATAATTCCCTAAGCTAAGGGTAGTTCTTCAAGTAGTAAAATTGAAGCAAGTAAAGCCTTGGATTACTGCCTGGACAAATGGTATAGATTTACTCTTAAGGAAATACTGAATTTTTTTTTGCCATTTAAAAGGAGAGTACTATTTTCTGACTAGTCTAAGAATATGATGTAGTCATATAACTGCCCCCTTTTTTGAAAATGATCCTTAAGGTAAAGGTGTCAGGATTTGGGGTAGAGTAAGGGATTGGCATCCGCACTCTGGTCCCAACCTACTTGTGCCCTCTGCTGGATGGAATCAGACTTCTCATTTTCATGAATCTTTGCCATCCATTCGTTCCATTTTACTCCAAAGTTTGTGGAAGGTTATTGTTAGAGATGAGGATTAAGAGCAGTACATGTATGTAGAACCTGGGTTTTTGTCTTTTTCTTCCCTCTTTCTGCTTGTCAGAATTCTGGTGTGTTGGTCCACTGAGGTACATTATCTTCCATAGGATTTGCCTTTCTGCTGTTACAGTCAAATCTTTAGGCTAAGCATGGTGGCTTATGCCTGTAATCCCAGCACTTGGAAAGCTGTGATAGAAGGATCGCTGTGAGTTTGAAGCCAGCGTGAACTATATAGTAAGCTGCTGCTCTAAAATGGTGATGATGATAAAATAGTTTCTTTCCTTCATTCACTCATTTGTTCATTTTCTTGTCTATGTATCAAATAATTTCTTTTTGGGACCATACCGAGTATCTCCTTTCTGATACTTAAAGTTACCTCTGAAGATCTGCTCTTAAAGATCAAAGGATGTTTTTCTTTTTTCTCCTGGGTAGGAATATGGTCTGTGAAGTCGAAGGAACCAAATACTTGCCCCTGCTGAAAGAAGCGCTTAAAAGAAGTGGGAGGGGGCATCTCTTCAGCAGCAGACCCTGAATGCTGGCAAGAGAAGAGTATGGAGCGCGTTAGAGCTGGCACTATCACAAGGCTTTTTTTCTTTTTTAAACTGGTTTTTACTTTAGTTGTTTTGTTTTTCTCCCTTGGTAGTACCAGTAGCAATATAGCTCCATCATCTGCTCTGTTTCTACCACCTGCAGAAGGCTGACAAGTGGGGGGAGGAGCTTGCAGCTGTTGCCTGGAAGAGGCACTGGCTCCTAGCAACAATATCAGAGCACTAAATCTGCCCCTTTGAGGTCTCATTCAGTTCAGCAGATATCAGTTGAGTGCTTACTCAGCACCATGTTAAGCCTGAGTAAGAGATATCAAGTGCCTTTCCTTCAAAGAACTCCGTTTGGGTACAGTAACAAGTGAACATAGTACACACTGCTAAGTGTTGTGTAAAAGGAAACACTGGGAGCTCTGGGAAAACAGGACAGGCATGGACTGGTACAGGGCTTGGAGAAGTTTCCCAGGAGAATGGTGAGTGATGGTTGAACTGAATGTTAATGATGAGCAGGAAATAGCTAGGTCAGGCAGAACAACCAAAAGCAGTAAACTAAGCCAATTCCAGTGGGTCAAGTGAGTGGCCAGTTTACCCGTGCAGTGTTGGCAGGGCCACAGAATAGGTCTTAGTGGATGAGCTGGAAAGGATGAGGCTCCAGGGCTGGGCTGGGCCCTCTTTCCTGCTGTACTTTATACACATAATTATTCTCAGGAGAAAAATGGATAGTAGTGATTCCCACAAACCGGATCGCTGTTTGATCTCCAGAGACTCAGCATTTTTGTCATTCACTTAATTGTTTGCTGACACTTGTAAGTGGCTTCAGGGCTACGTCGTAGGCATTGTTACAGAAGCTGAGTTCACTCTAAAAGTCAGCCAGAGTCTTTGAGGGATAATTTCAAATCCTTTAAAAATGCTGACAGGCCTATATTGCATTAAAATTCATATTTTTTCCTTCTTTCTTGTTGTAGAAATAATAATCTGGTCTCTTCACTTTATTTAACATAGCCATTTCTCATGTAATTTGAAATCTCATTTATCCAAGAAAACAAGTATTTATACAGTTAATTCTTGGATGCATAATATCACCAGCGTGACTGAAGAAACAGCCAATTGCTTTTTTTTTTTAAAAAAAAACTTAGAGTGCTCTAACAGAACCTAAACAGATCTGACACGCTTGAGGACTATAATAACTTTATTTATTCTTTCTGGGTGGGGGGGGCTCTTTGCTTTAAATTCAAATTCAACATCTTGTTGCTTGTGGTTTACTTAAGGCTTATGGAAATAAACTAGTTCTATAGCATTCTCCCCAGGGACTATAATGTGCCAGAGTCCTGTTATGGAGTCTGGATGAATCAAATGTGGTCTTTCTCTCTGTGTACAAAGCAGCATAGACAGGCCCAGAAGCAAATCAATAGGACAGCGAGCCAAGTACAACAGAGAGATGTGTGGAAGGTGCCAAAGTAGCAAGGAGTTACTTATTTCTATCTTTTTTTCTGTGTGTAAACATTTTTAATTCCAAGATTTCAATGTGTTCATAATAGCTGATGAAATGGAGTATATACTTTACTAACAGTCCAGAGTTGGACATTTAGGATGTTCCTATTGCTCTGCTAACATGAACTGTACTGCTGTGAATTTACTTCTAAAAGAATTGTTGCTGACATTTTTGGTAACTTCGGAGTGAATTTTAGAAATGAAATTTGAACTTAAAATTCTGAAGGATGAGTAGATTACTAAGATGGTGAGAAAAGTGAAAAGAGGCACGTCGGGTAGAGACAGTTAGGTGCCTCATAGTGACAGAGTTCTCATCAACCGGTGGGTTTTGCTTTCCTTGGTGGTAGGATCATAAAACTGTGGGCATAGTAAGGTGAAATTCATGTTCCAGATAACATTTTAATTGGATTTGCTTTTGCGTGCCTTGCTTTTACAGCTGAAATCAAGGCAATGGCTTACTACCTCAACTCAGAAACCCACGTGGATCCAGGACCCATCTATGTTCGAGAAAACGGGCAGCTCCACATGGTCAATCTGGCTCTGGATGGTGTGAAGAGCAGCCTGCAGAAGCCACGGCCTTTCAGACTCTTCCCCAAAGGCTTTTCTGTGGAGCTGTGTATGAACAGGGAAGACACTGCACAGAAAGAGAAGACTGATCACTTCATCTTCACATACACCCGCGAGGGGAATCTGCGCTACTCTGCCAAATCCCTCTTCAGCCTGGTGTTGGGCTTCATCTCCGACAATGTTGATCACATTGATTCCCTTATTGGCTTTCCGGAGCAGATTGCTGAAAAGCTCTTTTCTGCTGCTGAAGCCAGACAGAAATTCACAGAGCCAGGTGCAGGGCTTAGGGCTCTGCAGAAGTTCACTGAGGCCTACGGGAGTCTGGTGCTTTGCTCGCTGTGCTTAAGAAACAGGTGGGTATTTTCATTAGGATATTTGAGTACTTGAGTGGATGTGTTTATCCTGCCAGCCCCCGCGGCTTAGTGAGCTTATGAACTCTGCCATCAGACAGTACTTTCAATTTCAAACTTAAACATTCAAAGCCCAGGCCATTGGGGGGGGGGGGCATCACTGTCTTTCCTCATCTCCTACAACACTTAGCCCTATTTTTAAGAAAATATGCTATAAGGATTAGGTGGCTGCCACAATTCTTTCAATAGATAAAAAAAAAAATTGCAACCAACTTCTCTCTCTTTTCTTTTCCTTTTTTTTAAAAAAATTTTTCCATTTGAGGTACAGTTTTGCTAGATTGACCAGGCTGGTCTAGAACAGCTGGGCTTGCCTGGTGGTGGTGGTGGCGGTGCATGCCTTTACTCCCAGCTCTCAGGAGGCTGAGGCAGAAGCAGGCAGATTCGAGGACAGCCTGGTCTACAGAGAGAGTTGCAGGATAGCCAGGCCCACACAGAGAAACCCCATCTGACAAAACAAAACACAGTTGGGCTCCAACTGTCCTCCTCCTCAGCTTCTTGAGTACAAGTGTGTACCATCATGCTCCCTTGGAGTCAACTTTTGTCATAAGAGGATACAGGAAAGACAAAATAGGACCTGCCAAATATCTCTTGGTATACCCTTGGGAATGTGAAGATTAGTACTCAGAATTCTTGGTCCTGTTTCAGTTTTAAGAACACTAAATATTGAATGTTAGATTAAAAAGTAACATTAAAAAATGTGTGATTAAATTTCAAACATCCCAGGGCTGGAGAGCTGGCTCAGTGGTTAAGAGCAATGAGTATTCTTCCAGAAGACCCAGGTTCAATTCCTAACATCCATATGGCAGCTCACAACTGTCTGTAATTCCTCTTTCAGGGGGACCAAACACCAATGGCAAAACACCAATGTACATAAAATAAAAATAAATTTTTAAAATGTCTGTATATTTAAAAAAAAAAATCAAACATCCAAAAGTTTGGAAATGCCCAGAAAAGTTCCCAGCACCTAAACCTGTCCCCTTACAAAGCAGATTTTTTTTTACTAATTTTCTGTTGCTCATGTACCTTTATGTATTTATTTGAAAAATAATCTTTATTTCACTATCATTTAAGAGAACTTTAAGAACACTTACTACTTTTATTTTTTTTAAAGATGTATTTATTTATTATGTATACAATGGTCTGCCTGCATGTGTCCCTGCAGACAGAAGTTGGCACCAGATCTTATTCCCGGTGGTTGTGAGCCACCATATGATTGCTGGGAATTGAACTCAGGAGCTCTGAAAGAGCAGCCAATGCTCTTAACCACTGAGCCATCTCTCCAGCCCCACCTACTACTTTTAAAAGAGTAAAAACTAGCAGACAGTTCAATGAGCACAGAAGATTGTAACATCTCTCTCATCTCCTGTTTCCTCTCCCAGAGACCAACCACTGTCTTTTTTTTTTATTATTATTATTATTACTACAGAGATACTCTGAACATTTACATCTTTTTGTGGGTGGCTTTCTAGTTTGTCAAACTGGAAATGTAGATTGCTACATGCTTCATATACCTATGTACCTTTCTTTACAATTTTAAACTCATTTATAACCAGTAGTGGTGTTTTGGTTTTGGTTTTGGTTTTGGTTTTAGTTTTTCCAGGCAGGGTTTCTCTGTGTAACAGTCCTAGCTATCCTGGAATTCTCTCTGTAGATCAGACTGGCCTCAAACTCACCTACCTCTGCCTCCTGAGTGCTGGGATTAAAGGCGTGAGCCACCACTGCCTGGCCCATGTGAACTTTTTTATGATTAAAAGGCAGTTTGCTCTTAGTTCATTTGTGTGTGTGTATGTGGTTCTGAAGATCCAACCCGGACTGTATATGTGCTGGTTAAGTATTCTATCTGAGACACATTTTTCCAACTCGCCAGTTTACCATTAAGATGAATTTAATAAATATGGCCTATAAAATGAGGCCAGACAAAAAGTATAAAATAAAAGAGAGAAAGCAGCCGGGTGGTGGTGGTGCATGCCTTTAATCCCAGCACTTGGGAGGCAGAGGCAGGTGGATCTCTGTGAGTTTGAGGCCAGCCTGGTCTACAAGAGCTAGTTCGAGGACAGGCTCCAAAGCTACAAGAAACCCTGTCTTGAAAAACCAAAAGAGAGAGAGAGAGAGAGAGAGAGAGAGAGCGAGAGAGAGAGAGCGCAATACCAGAAAAATACAAGATAAAACTCATAAAACATGCAGAAAAGCACAATTAGCCTTTATTTAATTGGCTCATGAGTTAATGATTTCACCCCAGGTCAGGTCATATATATTACTTTAAAAAGGCAAAGCCTAAAGAACATGCAGAGCAGAATCTTGGACTTGCATGAAGCAGGCATTTCCTGAGCCCTGTCTGTGCTATGGCTCAGTTGTTGCGGGACATGGGACTGCCACCAGTGAAAGGAAAACATTTATCTTGCTAAATGACAAAGCCAATGTATTCCACATTTTATCCCCCACCCTATTCTTTTCTTCCTTGGTAGGATCTTGTACTAGCTCAGGTTGACCTTATACGGCCAATGTCCTGCCTCAGCCTCCTAGGTGATATTATAGGCATGTGCCACCTTACCTTGCCTCACTTTTATTCCAAGTTACTTATGTTTATTGTAGAAAATTAGAAGGATGAAAAATAGAATTATGTATAAAAACTTCCTATTTTGTAAACATAAGAAATTTTACAATCCCACCACAAGAATAATGTTCAGATACAAAGTTTGATTCATTTGAGAGTGTATGCTGTACAACTGGTATTCTACTTCCCTACTTTCCCCAGGTTTTTTTTACAGCCTAAATATTTCTGTTGGTTTTGAAAATGCTATTTGTCCCTATTATTTTGTAGTCTGATTGGTTAGATTGTGAAAATATCACTTTAATTCACATTTGATGAGCATATAAATAATGTAACAGCTCCAGTACCAAAATAATGTATAAATGTAACATTTCTGGAAAGTAGTTTGGCAGTATGTATTGAGAGCCCTAAAAACAGTCACATGATTTGTTCAACCCTTGGCTCACTTTACTTGTTTGTTCCGGTTTTTTGAAACAAGGTCGCACTGTGAAGCTGTGCTTGTACCTCAGTGTAAATCCAACTGGCCTCAAACTCATGACTAATCCTTCTCCCTCTTCCCTGACCGAGAGTACAGGCACATACCACCATGCTTGACCCATAATTACCTTACCTATTTCAACAGGTGTTATGATCCTCTATAAAGTAGCATCCGCCTTACAGAGGAAATCTGGGCTTCAAGAAGGTGACTATTGCAAATGTTACAGTGAGAGGAGTCAACCTTCTTGTTTCTGTTCTTCTGGGCTTCAAGCAAACACAGGAGCTGAAACTTAACAGAAAAAAGAGCCTCTCTTGTGAGCCCAGTCATGATGGCACATAACTGCAATCCTAGCACTCACAAGGCTGAAGTAGAAGGCCCAGGAGTTCATAGCCAGCTTGGGCTACATAGTGAGGTCTTGTTTTAAAAATAACTTTTAGCAGCTTGAGCGGTGGCTCAGCGGCTTAGAGCGCCTAACGCTCTGTCTGACGGAGGGGAGGACCCGGGTTTGAGTTCTGCCTGGCACTAATAGCAATCGATACTAGATTGCTATCAATAATCGGAAAAAAAAAAGTTGGGGGCTGGAGAGATGGCTCAGAGGTCAAGAGCATTGCCTGCTCTTCCAAAGGTCCTGAGTTCACTTCCCAGCAACCACGTGGTGGCTCACAACCATCTGTAATGAGGTCTGGTGCCCTCTTCTGGCCAGCAGGCATACATACAGACAGAATATTGTATACATAATAAATAAATAAATATTTTCAAAAAATAACTTTTAATCTGAACATGGTGGCCCACACCTTTAATCCTAACACTCAGAAGATAGAGGCAGACAGATCTCTCTGAGTTTCAGGTCATCCTAGTCTAGAGAGTTCTAGGATAGCCCAGGCTACATTGTAAGATTCTGTCTCAAAAAACAGAAAATAATAATAAATAATTTTTTAAAAAAAATTTATTCAATCTAATGTGATAACAATATTCTTTGTAGCACTATTTGTAGCAGTGAGAAGCTGAAAGCTAGAGAATTTGTTAAGTACATTATGGTACAGTCAGATAATGAAGTTAAGATAATATTCTAAGATAATTTAAATGATGTGGTAAAATGTTCAAAATGTGATAAATGAGAAAAGTGAACCTAGGTGTAAATAACACCTATAATTCTAGCACTCAGGAGGCTGAGGCAGGAAGATTGCAGTGAGTTTAAGGCAAGTTAGGGAGCCAGTATAAGACCAAAATGAGCTATGGAGCAAAACCCCATTTCTATGATTTTAAAAAATATTTTTTTAAGTAAATGAAGATTTTCTTTGTTTTGTTTTTTGTTTGTTTGTTTTTGTTTTTTCGAGACAAGGTTTCTCTGTGTAGCCCTGGCTGTCTTGAAACTCACTCTGTAGACCAGGCTAGTCCTGAACTCAGTGATCCGCCCGCCTCTGCCTCCCAAGTGATGGGATTAAAGGTGTGTATCACCATGTTCAGCTGCAAATGGGCTTTTGAAAAAAACTTTATTGTATGTGTGACTAGGTACATGCATGCCATGGCTTGTATGGTGTGCCATGACACACATAGAGATTAGAGAACAACTTGTTGAGTTAGCTATTTCTTGGACCTTAAGGATTTTACTTCAGTCCTGAGACCTGAATGGCAGATGCTTTGCCCACTGGGCCATCTTGCTGCCTAGACCACATTGTTTTGTTTTTGGTTTTTTTCTTTTTTTTAAACAAGGTTTCTCTGCAACCTACCTGGCTGTCCTGAAACTTACTTTGTAGACCAGGCTGGCTTCGAACACACAAGTGCTGAGATTATAGGGGTGATCCACCACACCTGGCCAGATTCCTTTTAAAAAAAAAAAAAATCTTTTTTTCATGTGGTACTTGATCCACCACACCTGGCCAGATTCCTTTTTTAAAAAAAAAAAAATCTTTTTTTCATGTGGTACTAATGATCGAATTCAAGGTAATTTGAGAATTACTTAATTTTTTTCCCCATTTTAACCCTAAATTTTGTTTTAAAAATATTTTTGTAGGGGGCTGGAGAGATGGCTCAGAGGTTAAGAGCATTGCCTGCTCTTCCAAAGGTCCTGAGTTCAATTCCCAGCAACCACATGGTGGCTCACAACCATCTGTAAGAGGTCTGGTGCCCTCTTCTACCCTGTGGACATACACACAGACAGAATATTGTATACATAATAAATAAATATTTAAAAAAATATTTTTGTATATTGTTCAAAGAAAAGAACCTTCTAATATCTATGTGGGAATATTGCAATCAGTTTTATTTTTCTTTGTACTTTCTGTAGTTTCTTAATCTCTCCCCCATTTACTTTATGATCATGTATTATGTTTATAATAAAATATAGGGAACATGTTCAACATAATCTTTTGAATTGTGTTTTGTTAAAGCAATTCCAAACTTGACGTTTTTATTCAGGTACAAGTGAGTTTTCAGAAGCTGGATGGTGGTGGTGCAGGCTGGTTCGAGGCCAGCCTGGTCTACAAGAGAGCTAGTTCCAGGACAGGCTCTAAAACTACAGCAAAACCCTGTCTCGAAAAACCAAAAAAAAAAAAAAAAAAACAAAACCCAAAAAACAGAGTTTTCAGTTGTGACCTAAACCCTCTCTTTTGACTACCAAGAAAAACATTTAGAGACCACGGCTGTGGGGATGTGTGTGTTTCCAACCCAGAGCTGCTGTGGCAGAGGATGTACCAACACCAAAGGGGTCGGGCCAGGAGGAAGGACTCTGAGAAAATAATTGAAAATAAGAGAATCAGGCGGGTGAGACACTTGTTTGTGGTCTTACATCAGGCCCAGAAGCTGTGTGCCAAACGGAGAAGCCAGTGTCTTCACAGCTGTGCTCCAGCCAGACAAGTCACAGAGAGCAAGTGTGTCTTCCTAAAAATATCTTCCTATGTTAATCAAGTAGTTATAACCACCACTATTTAAAGATAATTCTGGAGAAAGAAAGAATGGGAAGATGCAGTCTTATAGCTGGAAAAATTGAAGCTCAGAAGGGTTAAATGATGGAGCAAGTAATTAAAACTGTTAGAATACAAACGGGCTGGCAGGAAGGCTCACTGTGTAAAGAAAGGCACTTACCTCCCAGTGATCCGAGCCTGACAGCTAACCACCTCCTCTCATTCTCTCACCACCCCATCTCTGTGTGTCTCTCTGCCTCTCCCCCCACAAAACAGTAGAAAGAATTCAAACTCAGGTCTGTGACACTAAAATGTGTGTGTGTTCTGTTTTTCCAATGTTTGGGCCTTCGAAGGTCATTTGGAATACTAGCTGCAAACGAGATGTTATCCTAGATTAACATTTAGTACTGTCTGTGCCTAGAATGCCGTAGCCTTGAGTTCCATAGTGTTTCTTAATCACATTTCACTGCATTACATCCTTCATCCTTATTTCAGAATTACTGAAAATGTTTTGGTAATTGATCAAACGATGTGTTTTTTTTCTCTAATTGCCAGTAATCCCCTAAATCCCCCTTAACACATTTCAGTACTGTGATTAGAAGGTAGAAAACAGCTTTATTTACAGTGCAACCACAGTAGTCTGAGTAAGTAATGCTTACTTGTGTCCCCAGCTGAGCTGTCGCTGGCAGCTTAAACTTTTCAATTTAAAGAGCGTCCCAGTATCTCAAACTGTCTACCCTAGTAGGTCCATTTGCGTACCGATAATTTCAGTTGGCTATAGGAAGGAAAGAGTTTGCCCTTCTGAGTATCCATCCTGTTTTTGACAGTTAAGATCTTGCTGAGTAAGAGAGCTGTACTCTTACTAATCCTAGCATACTCTTCTGCTGTAGAAACTTCCAGGCCTCCAAAAAGAAAGTATATGAGAAATAGATGCTCTTGGCACTGTCAAGCTACCCTAGTATCTTAGAAACCTCTTCTCCTGTTCCTGTCACACCTAATCCCTTTTTTTCTTCCCCACTGACCTCATTAGAAATAAATGAACAACTAGAAGGAAGGGCAGAGCCCAGTCAGGCTGTGAAATACCATTTTGATCTCCTTTCCTCTCCAGAGGCCTCCCTGATGCTTCCTGATAACCACTTGGCAAGGTGCTCCCGTGTCATTAAATCACTCATGTAAGCATCCAAATGAGAGTCATGCTGCACACACTTTCGGGCTAGTTGGGGTAACAGAGCTCCAGTGATGTGGACAGGTGCTCAGACTTCCGTGTTGGTAGGAAGATAAAATGTGATCTGCTAGATAACTTTTGAAATATTGTTGAGTATATGCAGATCAAAGCTTGGGCTCATGCCTATAATTGAGGCAGGAGACTTATGCGTTCAAGACGAGCCTAGATTACAGAGTGAGACCCTTCCTCAAAAAAAAAAATGAGTAATTGAAATTTTGAGTGTTCTAAAGAGTTTGGAAATTTCCAGGGGAAATCCCAGCACTACCACTAAGGTCTGACTAATTACAAACTGGATGTTTTTTTCTTGTGGCTTGCCTTTGTCGTGTACTTCTCTTTATTTAGAATGTTTATTCCGCCATCATGCTCAAAATCTTTTGAGGTATGTATTAATTAGTCCAGTTCATGTGATAAGTGTCAGTGATGTGAGCTTATTTCATGGTACTCTGGGATGATGGCATGTTCTCAGTGCCACAAGGCCACAAATCAGAAGTTCTAAAAGATAAAAGATAAGCTACTGATTGCTCTCCATACTGCACAGGTATTTGGTGATTGCAGAAAAACTTGAAGAAATCAAGTCTTTCCGGGAGCTGACTCGCCTGGATCTTTCCTGTTGCAAGCTTGGAGATGAGCATGAACTTCTAGAACATCTCACCAATGAGGCCCTGTCTAGGTACCAGCCCGCTGTCACTTTAAATAAAAGGATGAGCCAGTGGGATCATCTTAAGGAATGCCACTTAGTTTCCTGTATTTATTTAATAATTGTTTTTCTAAAATATTTTGAAACTCTGTTTACTTGGTATACCAGTATAGATTGGATAACTCTTATAATTGATTTGTTCTTTTTTTTTTCTGAATAACCTTTATTTCACCTGTAGTAATTAAAACCATCAGGACTGAAAAATATTGTCCTGTATTTGTCCATTCCTAAGCAAGAGATAATAAATTGGGGCTGGAAACCTGACTCTTTGGGTAAAGTCACTTGTCACCAAGCCTGATGAGCTGAGTTCAATTGCTAGAACCCTTCTGGTGGAGAGAGATCCAATTCCCACAGCTGTCCTCTGACCCCCACACTTTCTCCATGGATAGCCATTCCTCCCACTGTCCACACACAAAAATAAATACATGGAACAAAAATTTGGGACTGGAAAGACAGCTCGGTGGTTAAGAGCACTTGCTGCTCTTGGAGAGGACCTGGGTTCAGTTCCTAGCACCCTCGTGGTGATTCACAGTTGTCTATAATTCCAGTTCCAGAGGATTTTATGCCCTCTTCTAGCTTCCTCAGGTACCAGGTACACACATGGTGCACAGACATGCATGCAGGCAAAACATGGTACACATAAAAAGTTTATTTTAAGAAATTTACTTTAAAAGTTCAAGAAGAGCAGCAGCAGGAAAGGGTAGTTAAAACAACAGCAGCTTAGTAGGATTTGTGTGGACTTTTATAATATTTAGAGATGGTATTATTTTGTTTTTAAGTGAAATATCTAAAAACAGTATTTAAGTGATACTTTTTGTGGACTTTGTTTCTCTAGTGTAACTCAGCTCCACTTGAAGGATAATTGCTTATCTGATGCCGGCATTCGGAAAATGACAGCGCCAGTAAGAGTGATGAAGAGAGGCCTTGAGAACCTAACGCTGTTAGATTTATCGTGTAAGTTATGGGGTATTAATGTCTGGAGAATGGCTTTAGGGTCATCATCTCTCTCATTTGAGAGGATAAAAGGTAACTGACCTTCTAGGAGCCATAGTAGCCTAGTGACAGGAGCCAGGGGTTCTTGACTCCTGGCCCAGTGCCCTGAGCGTCTTATCACCACTTTCTACAGGGAGTAAAAGGCTTTTCAGATTTCCCCTGCCACTCACTGTATCGCCAACTTAAGAGCACACCTAAGGATATTTGCTGTACTTTGAGTCACTGGTCGATGGCGTCTGTCATTTAGGTTCTTTTCATCAGTATTTATCTAACAAAAAGCTGAATAAATCCACTCTTGTGGTAATTTTAGATTAACCAGATTCTCTGGGTGGTGGTGGCACATGCCTTTAATTCCACCACTCAGGAGGAGGAGGCAGATGGATCTCTGTGATCTCAAGGCCAACCTGGTCTACAAAGTGAGTTCCAGGACTGCCAGGGTGGTTACACAAGAAACTTTATATCAAAAGAAGAAGAAAAAAATAGCCAGATCCATTGACTCCAGTGGTAAAGTCAGCAGTTTGAGAGTCCAGCAGCACCATCTGTGGCAAGGTGGGTTGGTTCTCAGTGAATGGAAACTGCAGGGCAAGAGAAGATGACGGTTTTGTACTCTTGGGCAAGTTACTTCTCTGCACCTTGGATTTGCCCTCTGTACAGTAACGTTAATTGAATCCCCTGGCGTACTTCCTAGAGAAATTACCTATTTGGTAACTACTTTTTGAGCATCCGCTGTATAGCTGGCACTGTGTGTAGCATTCCTAGAGGAAATGGCTAAAGCAGCATTCTCTGATGTGAGAAGGTAATATGTAAGAAAAGCTTCTGGAAAACACAAGATAGTAAGTCCCTGGGAAGTCTTTTCAAACCAAACACATGCCTTTGCTTCAGAGGTGAAATAGTGATGAGCAGAGCTTACAAACCATTTCATTCATTTCACCACAGCTCCATTGGAGTTTGGGATTACTGCTTGATCATATATCTTTCTGCCCATCCAAGGCCTAGGCAGTTGGAGCTGTGAAGGGTCTAGTGTGGCTTCTTCATATTGTAAGAATTTGCTCTGCAGAGTTCACCCATTGTACTTTATAGCTCATTGTTGTCTGGATATTTTTTCCCTGAGTTTACTCTGGGGGTTTTACCAACAGTTATGACAGAGTGCTGCCTTATTTTTGACGTCTAGGTAACCCTGAGATCACAGATGCTGGAATTGGATACCTATTTTCTTTTAGAAAACTAAACTGCTTAGATATATCTGGAACAGGACTAAAGGTAAGGCTTTTGGTTTCTTTCATTTTTACGGAATTTATGATTTATACTTTGCTTCTCTTAATTGGTGTTTAGAAAGAGATGGTATTTATAATGGCCTTCTTTTGTTTTTGTTTTGCCGTTTTGAGATACAGTATTACTATGTAGCCTTTCCTGGACTTGAATTTCCCATGTATCCCAGGCTGGCCTCAAATTTACGGCAATCCTTTAGCTTATTAGAATACTGGAAGCACAGGCCCAGGTCACCATGCCCAGCTGTTTTGGTGTTCTGGTTTCATTGAATAGCCCAGACTGGTTTGGAATTCATGATCCTCTTGCCTCAGTCTCTCTGGTATTGGAGTTACAGGTGTGTACCACCACATTTAATTTATGGTGGGCTTTGCTACTAACAGCAGGTAAGAATTGGAGAATGTGTTCACGTTTCTGGTGTTTCTCTCTCCCTAGGATATCAAAGCCGTCAAGGACAAGCTCCAAACACATATAGGCCTTGTTCACTCCAAAGTGCCTTTGAAGGAATTTGATCATAGTAACTGCAAAACAGAAGGATGGGCTGACCAGGTACTCCAGAGTTTTCACTACAGTGTTTCATTTTTATTTTAAAAATTGAATAAACATTAATCCTTTTGATACTCTTTTGGCTTAGTTGTAGTCTTCACCTCAGTCAGCACTGGTGATAGACTGTTACAGACCCATCTACTTATGTAGTACTGGATGTCAGATCTTTTTTTTTTTAATTGATTTTAATGAGTTATACGTTTTTCTCTGCTTCCCTCCCCTTCAACTCTCTCCCATGGTCCCCATGCTCCCAATTTACTCAAGAGATGTTGTCTTTTTCCACTTTCCATGTAGATTAGATCAATGTAAGTCTCTCTTAGGGTCCTCATTGTTTTCTTGATTCTCTGGGATTGTGAATTGTAGGCTGGTTTTCTCTGCTTTATGTTTAAAAGCCACTTATGAGTGAGTACTTCTGATATTTGTCTTTCTGGGTCTGGGTTACCTCACTCAATGTGATGTTTTCTAGATTCATCCATTTGCCTGCAAATATCAAAATGTCATTATTTTTTTCTGCTGTGTAGTACCTCATTGTGTAAATGTGCCACATTTTCCTTATCCATGGATGTCAGATCTTAATACTTCCCTTCTATGGTTGATAGACTGGGCGTCATGCCTAGAATGCTGTCTTACTCTACAAATGATTCAGGAAATAAGTAAATTATGACTTGTTATGCAAAAAATAAAGGAGATCTGATCTAATTGTTCTTTTAACAGTGTACTATACTCCAGAGAGAATTAACTGGTGTCAGTGTAAAGGGTTCAAATCTGACTCTTCCTTTCTTTTGGACTTATTTCTTTTTCCATAGCCTTAGAGAAGAGTCTCTTGGTCTTTCTCTCTCTCATGACGTTTGCCAGTGAAAAGCCTGGACTTTGACTCTCTTGATTTCATATTGCCCTTGTCCGGATTGGTAAAGTACAGCTTTGAATAGAAAGTCAGAAAGTACCAGGTAGATGGCAGCTCACTTGTGTAGGCACCTTTCCCCTTCAGACACTTAACAGTTTTTTCCTGGTGGAAGTGTGGAAGACTTTGCCCTGAGTCTCTCCCTAGCTCTAAACCAGAAGGCTTGGTGGTGAACCTGTCCAGCTGCCTGAATATATCATCACCTCCTAGATAAGAAGATAGACCCATGTCAAGTGTTTCAGAAGCACTTGAAGCTGGCTCCAGACTGGGCATGATGCAGTAATTACCAGAGTGGAACCTGGGTTGCATCCTAGGTGCATCTAGAAGACTTGGACACATGTGAGATGCTCTTGTCAGGACCTCCTATAAGTTGGTAGCAAGTGTCATGGTGGAAAGAACATAGGTTGTGGAGTCAGAGACTGAGATTTCAGAGTTCTGCCTCATAAACCCAATAACAAAAATGTAGGATTTCTCTTTGGGTTTAGTAAAGATCAAATAAAACACCTAACACTGTGACCTCAAAGTAATTGATTGGACCAGCATGGCTTCCTGCCATCACCTGGGATCTCCAGGGCTTCAGAGAATGTTTTGCTGGTCTCCTGTTAATTTTCTATGGGAACTACAGCCTGACCCATCCCTGAGGAGGGAAGCTGTCTAACAGGAGCCCACTTCCCTTTCTGTCTCCAAGTTCCTCTACTTCTCCACCCATATTCTACTTCCCTCCTTTCTAAAGGAAATAACTATGCCAGTTTATTTCAGCAGTAAGCCTTGTTTATTTTTTTCTTTCAGTCCTATTCCTGGAGGCCTTCAGCTTCCTGTGTCATATTTATATTTCCCTTGCTTCCTCACCACCATATCCCCAGTGTTACTCTCTGATGGTGATTGCTTTCTGTATGTAAATGTCAGTTATCCTTATTCTAGTGAGTTCCTCCACCCCAGTGTAGCTGTATCCTGTTTGTTCTTAGCTCTTGTACCTCTTTGCTGCCCTCCCTTGCGATCTGGTTTTAGCCTCCACTTCTGTCCTTAAGTGTCTCTGGAAGCTGCCAAATAGCCTTTCTGTGACTTAATATAAACATGCATGCCTTAGGGGCTTTTCTCTCTTAGCTGATTCCTCCTTTCTTTTCTCATTTACACCTCTACTCCCCTGGTGATCTTAGGCTGCTCAGTGTCCTGAAAGAATGTCTCACATCTATCAGAAACCATATGTATTCCCAAATATTATCTACAAGTTTCTTCCTGGCACCTCAAAGTCAGTTTATCCAAACTTGTATTCTTTTTCTGTATTCACAGTTAGCCCTTCTGTTTCTGTTAGTGGAAGGATCGTGTCTTTATTTCCTACTAAATCACAAAATTGATTTAGTCCATCTTGGCTTTCCCTTGGATTAGTACCCATTTTCTATAATCAGGAAATATTGAAGGGTCCATAACCAATATGTTCCAAGTGCTTTCTACATGATAGACAGTGATAGCCCCTTCATGCAGTTCTTTAACAGCCTGTTATTTATTCCATTACTAAGCTCTATATAACATGTCAAGATTCAGAAATTAAATCCAAAGCTAAGGACCCTCTGCCTAGTAAATGTGCTGTTACGGCTTGTGGTTTTGTTTGTGTCGTGGGTCTCACTGTGTATCCTAGGATGAGCTCAAATTCACAGTTCTGGAACTACAGTTGTACTCTACCATGCTATGTCTGTATTCTTAATGCTTGGACTGCTCTGTATCTGCAAGTGTTTTTCCTTGCTTATGATCATCATTGTTGCATTGCATTACTTAGAAATATTAAATGCAAAGTCCTTGTTACTGAAGATATGTTGAAATGATCATTTAGTTTTCATTTTGTCATATATGTTTTATATTCAGTCAAATTTCTAAAGAATTAGCAACAACTAATAAGTAAAATTACATTTGTAACAGTTAAAAATAGAAATTGAGGGGCTGGAGAGATGGCTCAGAGGTTAAAAGCACTGGCTGCTTTTCCAGAAAGTTCAATTTCCAACAACCACATGGTGGCTCACAACCATCTGTAATGAGATCTGGTGCCTTCTTTTGGCCTGCAGCATACATGCAAACAAAACACGAATACATAATTAATAAATAAATCTTTAAAAAATAGAAATTGAAGTGCTGTGATAATACAGAAATGTGGGCATTCTACACACATAGACGAGATGAGCTATTACAGATTATCTTACGGTATAAGAAGGGTCTGGGGGTATGTGAAAAGTAATATCAGTAAGATTTTAGACGTTAGTATTCAGTTTAAAGATGTGCAATTTGTAAAGAGTGGAACTGGTCAGGAGTGGGCTCAGCAGACTGACCTGCATCACACAGATACATACATCGATCCATCGTATTTGCATGTCCAGTCTGACTTGATTCTTAGAAACAAAATTTACCAATAGATTTGTGTTTCAAGAAAGGGAGTAAAGACTAGCTCAAAAGTATAGTGCTTGCCTCCCTGGTTTTTAAAAGAGAGAGAGAGAGAGAAGGGAAGAGACTAAGGGGAAAGGAGAAAGTTTGAGATTAAAACTGCAAGTTTTTGTTTGGCTTCAGATCTTTCCAATTTCCTTTTAGATCGTTCTGCAGTGGGAGCGAGTGAGCATGGAAGCTGTGCGGCAACGGAAAGATGTGGAGCCTCGGAAGTCAGCCCAGTGCTTCTGTGAGGAATTCTTTGTTTTGGAGTTTTTGCTCTTAGGTTTTACACTCTTCAAACACTCAGCCTGTCCAGGCAGTGGTGGCACATGCCTTTAATCCCAGCACTCGGGAGTCAGAGACAGGGGAATCTCTGAGTTCAAGGCCAGCCTGGTCTACAGAGCCAGTTCCAGCACTGGCTCCAAAGCTACTGAGAAAAACCCTGTCTCGAAAAAACAAAACAAACAAAAAACAACAAAAAGAAAACAGCCTGTCTTCTCTCTGTGGGAAAATTAATTGTAATAGCATTGTCTCGCCTACAGTGTAAACACCACAATCAAAAAAGTTGCTTTTCATTAGCTTTATCTGTCTTGTCCCAAAAAAGACTTGTAGTGGCACAAAAGAAACAGAGCACAGATTATGTGTCACCAACAGGTAGAAGCAGGACTAGGGTTGTAGTTCAGTGGACAAGGGTCACCTAGCATGGGCAAGGTCCTGGATTCAGTCTCAAACACTAGAGAAAAAAGAAGTGAAACCCAAGTGCCCTTCAACAGACAGATGTGTAAACTGAATGCAGTATTTATGTACAAGGGATTGTGATTTAGTCTTAAAAAGTAAGCACGTTTGGGCTAGAGAAATGGCCCAGTGGTTAAGAGTGCACACTGCTCTTACAGAGCACCTGAATTCAGTTCTCAGCAGCCACGCCAGGTGGCTCATGACTGCCCGAAACTCCACCTCTGGGGGACCCAACATACATGGTCTCCCAGATGCCTACATTCATGTGTACATACTTATATACGTACATACAGTTAAAAATGATACAAGTTTTTTATTTTTCAAGGTAAGGACATTTTGACAAATGAGCCTTGGAAACATGTTACATGAGATAAGGCAGTCATGAAAGGACAAATACTGTATTATGAGTGTTCCTTTGTGAGCTTCCCAGAGCATAGGGTCATTGAAAAATAGTGGTTGGAGGGAGGAAGTAGGGAAATACTGTTTAATCGCTACAGACTTTTAGTCTACAAGATAAAGAGTTCTGTGGACTGCTAAGATGGCTCATTGAGTAAACATGCTTGCCGTGCAAACCTAGCAGCCTGAGGGTGCTCCCAGATCTCATGGTGGAAGGGAGCACTAACCCCGAAAGTTGTCCTCTCACCTCTGTACATGTGCTGTGGCACGTGTGTGTGCACACTCACACACCCACAAACACAGTAATGGAGGGCAGGGGCTGCAGCTGGTGGTAAAATGCTTGCCTAGCATGTGTAAGCCCTGACCCATCCAGCTCTGAAAAAAGAAAAGTTCTGAGGATAGGTTAAAATGGTGAATTCTGTTGTGTTTATTTTGTCATTTTAAGAATTATTTGATAAACTGAAGGAAACAACAGAGATGACAAAATAAGAATCCTAAGACAGCCAGGCATTGTGGCACACACCTTCAGTCCCAGCACTCAAGAGCCAGAGGCAGGTGGATCTCTGTGAGTTTGAGGCCAGTCTGGTCTACAGAATGAGTTCCAGGACAGCCAAGACTACACAGAGAAACTGTCTTGGGGTGGGGGTAGGGAGACTCCTAGGACATACCAGACACTATTGAAGCAGATCATGTGCCTCGGAGGGCACAGCCAGGTCCAGGTTTTGAAAGAAAAAAAAGAAGCCAACAATTTGTGAGGTTTGAGGATATGCCTGACCCTGACACTTTATATACATTATTTATTTCTGTGTCATTCTGTGTAGGAAGCTGAGAAGATTTTTGATTCTTGGGGTATTAGTTAGACTCACTTAAACCCAGTAAGCACCTACTAAGCACTCTGCCTTGGTAGGGTTTCCACCACCCCTGCTGCCCAGCACTCAGCCCATACCACCCCAGGGCCTCATCTTATTCCTAGGCAGTCTCTAGACTTTGGCAGACCCTGATCCACCAGTACAGAAAACTCCTCACTAGCCCCTTAATACTCTTACAGATCAGAAACGAGCTCTCATGGAAGCCTCAAGGAAATGTCCTCTGGCAGACACCCACATGAACTCTTCTGGAAAACTCCAGTTCTATAGGGAGAAGGCTCCGGACTGCCATGGGCCACTGTTGAGCCCAGAATCAAAGAAGAGCAAGAAGAGAGCTTTCGAGGAGTCAGAGGAGGAGCAGAGCACACCACAGTCGGCCAAGCAGAAATGTATGTGTCTGACCGTGGAAGACTGGGACTTGCTGAATTCCTACTGACCAACACATACCGTCAACCTTTCCCCTCATCTCAGCACATGAGGAGGAGAGACTGCTGGTGATTTTCCTTTGGTTTGGATTTACTTATGGCATTAGCATAGCAAACAGATATTTCTACTTTTGTGGTGGGGGAGGGGGATGCTATGGACGTATGTAATAATTTCTAATGTATATTTTCAATACATAGTAATTTTTTCAAATAAACTCTTTTGCTCTCGTTGAGTTCTGCTTGTGGATTGTGGATTGAAACCACCATGCAAACTGACAAGTTTGGCTTAATTTGTTCCGGCTACAGTTTGGCACAGCTGACAGAACGTAGATGAGAATGAAGCTGCCATTGATTGGATGCTGCCCTGGGCCATGCACTGGCCTCATAGCAAGCAGAAATGAAACTAGCTGAAATGTAGAGCCAAGAACATTCAACCTCTAGTTAAGTGTCCTATGTAATGTCACAGAGCTTACAAGTGGAAGTTAGGGTTTACACTCCTTTCTAGTTGGCTGCAAAGTCCATTCTGTTACATTTACTCTCAACAGTAGTTAACTTTTATAGAAATCCTAGCCATTGAGGGTATTCATCAAGATCCCAGTGACTCACAACAGCCTTGGAAATAACAAGACAGAAGCTTTTCCATCTTAAGACCTACTGGAAAAGACCCAATAATAAATATTGTAGGTTTTTCAGGCCATAAGAATTTTGTTACAAATATCAGCTATACACAGTAAATAAATACGACTGCCTGCCAATACATTTTTGTTTACAAAGACAGATTAGCCAGAGCGAGTGTGTGCCACCACAACTGACACCTGGGGGCACTTGTTAAGCAGGTACCCTTGTAAGGACTGTGCAGTTGAGGCAGCTTAGCAAGCAACAGTTTGATGGGGGTAGTGACATACTCCTTTAATCCCAGCACATGGGAAGCCAAGGCAGGTGGATCTCTGAGTTCCGGTCAGCCTGTTCTGCATAGCGAGTTCCAGTACCACCAAAGCTACACAGAAAATCCCTGTCTCGGGCGGGGGGTGGTGTCAGCTTGAGCAGGTCTGAAGTAGGCTTACGATTCATAATTTCTAGTTGAGCACAGTACATACCTATCATCAAAATTTGGAGGCGGAGGCAGAAAGATCAAGGCACTCAAGGCTAGGCTGGGCTACATTAAAGGAAAGATTGGGCATTTCTAGCAAGCACCTGGATGATGCCAGCACTGCTCGCTTGCAGACCATGCAGAGTATCGAGAGGCTCTAACCCTAGCTGTATGCACACTGGGCGTTAGAGAGCAAAGATTTCATCTCAGAAGCTTCAGTACAGAAGGCTTCCATTTTCAGGGGTCAGTGACATGTTAAAACAGTGATGAGGGGCTGGAGAGATGGCTCAGCAGTTAAGAGCACTGACTGCTCCTCCAGAGGCCCTGGGTTCAATTCCCAGCACCTACATGGCAGCTCAGAACTGTAACTCCAGTTCCTAGGGATCCAACACCTTCACACCATTGCACACGGTAAATAAGTGAAATGGTGATGAAAATTACTCTGAGCAAAGGTGGTGACACGCAGAGGTGGTGACACATGCCTGTAATCTCAGTGCTTGGCAGGCTGAGTCAGAGTCAGGAAGAGTTCAAGGTCTGCTTTTTCGAGAAAGGGTTTCACTATGGAGTCCTAGCTTTCCTGGAACTCAGAGGTCTGCCTCCCTCTGCCTGTTGAGTACTGGGATTAAAAGTCATTCTCAACTAGTGAGTTCCAGGCCTGCCTAGGCTATATGAGACCATCTCAGAAAGCACGTGCGTGCGCACGCGCTCGCGCGCGCGCACACACACACACACACACACACACCCCTATATAAAAATAAAGTGCCTGGTTTTACTTTACTAATTGTGGTTACTAGAAAAATTTCCATAACATGCATACCTTGAATTTGTGGATTACTTCTTACTTCTGTCTCTACAACAATGGTTCTCAACCTTCCTAATGCTGACCCTTGAATGTAGTTACTCATATTGTGACCTCCAACCATAAAATTATTTCTTTGCTATGTCATAACTGTATTTTGCTACTGTTATGAATAGAAATGTAAATATCTGATATGCAGCCCCCAAAGGGGTCTCGACCCACATTTTGAGAACCACTTCTCTAGACATACCCACCTTTAAAGGGTGTGTTAGCAGCAAGGCTTAGAGCAACTAAGGAAGGGAGAGACTATCTCGGTAAGTTACAAATGTTGATTTGACATTCAGATACACTCTGGAGACTGGCTGAGTTTCTGTTAAAGGTGGGTCTTGGGTTTCATTCACTATTTTGAGCTCTACCAGGTGCTACCGCTGTGCAGACGACCCCCAAAAGCTCAGACTTGTAAAGTTTCTGACAAGGCCAACATTGCATGTTACAGCTCAGAGGCTGTTTTCTTGTCTTGGTGTTTTGAGACACTGTGTCTCACTATGTCGTTCAGCTCGGGATTACTGATGGGCACCACCACACTAAGCTTAGGATCTTAAATGTACCCACAAGTTCAGGTGTTGAAGGCTTATTCCCCGAAGCCATGGCTCACAAGTGGGCTTTGGGGATGACTGGATCATGATAGTATTCATCTTGTCAATGGATTAACCAACCCATTTGTGGGTTTATGTCTTAACGGGTCGGGGTTGGAATGTTAGAAAAGCCAGTGCTCTTCGCTTTCTTTGTAGCAGCTGAGCCAAGCAGTTTTTATCTCACATGTTGTGGGGAAGCCACCAGGGAAATCTGCTCGGACCTGGATCTGAGCCAATAGAAAGTCTTAGCCGGCTGGGAACTACACTGGGTGCTCAGGATGCCTTTCTCAGGGTGAGTTTTTCTTTCTTTGTTTGTTTTTTAGTTTTTGGTTTTTTTGAGACAGGGCTTCTCTGTGTAACAGTCCTGGCTATCCTAAATCTCACTCTGTAGACCAGGCTGGCCTTGAGTTCACTGAGATCTGCCTGCCTCTGCCTCCCAAGTGCTGGGATTAAAAGTGTGCACTACCACCACCGGGCTTCCGGGTGAGCTTTTAAGCACAAAACCCATGTTCTAGATGAACACACTTCAGTTAACAAGAAAAGTTAGCCAGAAGTGGAACTACAGAAAGCACAAAGAAAATTTAGTACAGTTAGAGACTTTCCCAGGACTGTGGGTTTTGATGGATTAGGCCTTTGTTTTAGCTTTGGCAGGTGGTGCTGTCTATGTCCCAAGTTTTGCAGCCTGAATGGCACTTTCATCATGGAGTCGGCTGTGCTAGGGTCCAGGGGCCTCTTTGGGTCTGGACCCTACTCTTGTATGTGTAATATCTGGCCTTGCCACAGGCCTAAAAGCTCTGTCAAGCAATTAATAAGTCCTCCCTTGGGGGAAAAATTGTGTGTGTGTGTGTAGCACACGGAGGTGAGAGGACAACTTTGTGAAGTCAGTTCTCTTCTCTTTTATGTGGATTCTGGGAATCAAACTCGGGTCATCAGGCTTACACCAAAAGTGTTTTGCCCAATGAACCATTTAGCTAGCCCTTTTCTGTTTTGTCTTTAAGACAGGATCTTACTGTGTAATTCATACTTGCCTAGAACTTGATATGCATGTAGTTAGGACTGACCCCAAACAGCCCTCTTGTTCCAGCCTCCCAAATGCAGGCATCACAAGCGTGTGGCACCATGCCTGCTCTTCTTAGCCTTTCTTCTTTCAGTTATTTACCACAGGTATTTTGGGTGTTGGGAGCTAACGCAGAAAATTGGTACTGAGAGAGATGTGGCTCAGAAGGCTTGACTAGCATGTGTGGAAGCCTGGGTTCAAGCCCCAGCACCACATAACAGGGACTGAATGGTGAACATGCCTGTGATTCATGTACTCAGGGGTTAGAAGCAGGGAGATCAGAAGCTTAAGGTCATCCTCAACTGTGTAGTGAGTTCAACTTCAAGGCCAGCTTGGGCTCCAGGAGCTGACAGAAAGGGGGTATTTATAATAAAGGTGAGGTCTCTTCCCTGGCCACTATGAGACTTTGCTCCACCGTACACTCCCTGCCCTGGTATTCTGCCGTACCACCTCCACAGAGCATTTGAGCCAAGTGCATCCTCCTTATGTTGTTTATCCCATATGCTGTGACCAGCACAGTGCACTTTGGGTTTTTTTTTTTAAGACTTGTTTATTTATTATGTATACAGTATTCTCAGTATTCTGTCTGCATGTATGCCTGAAGGCCATGAAGGCCAGAAGAGGGCACCAGATCTTATTACAGATGGTTGTGAGTCACCATGTGGTTGCTGGGAACTGAACCCTTTGGAAGGGCAGGCAGTGCTCTTAACCACTGAGCCATCTCTCCAGCTTTGGGTTTTTGTACACATAAAATTGAGTTTTGAAATGTCATTTGTGGGGCTGGAGAGATTTCCCGGTGGCTAAAACTACGGCTCTCACAAAGGACTGGAGTTTGGTTCCTAGCACCATACTGGGCAGCTCATTCCTGCCTGGAACTTCAGTTCCAAAGTAATCCAATATCTGTGACCTCTGTGCCTGCACTCACAGAACAGACAGACAAACACACAAACACTCATGCATGCGCATGCGCACACACAAACACACCTACCTATTTTAAAATAAATATTTAAAAGTTGTTTTTAAAATGTCGTTTAGACAAATAGTAGCATACCTCACCAAATTCTTAGTACCAATAAATCATTCGTCAAACACAGCATACCTGAGCCTAGTTTAGTGACCCCACCCAAAATACACAGCAGCCCCGCCACATCTTTGCCTGTGGTCGGGGCTGATCACAGTGGCAGCTGGAACATCACAAAGATCTCACCTGTGTGCTTACTTTGGAAGGCAGAGCTTCCTTCCATATTTACCCTCACAATGATCCCTAAGAACTACTCCAAAGCATAGTGTAGTTTTTTTAAAGATTCATTAATTATGTGTACAGTGTTCTGTCTGCATGCATGCTGCAGACCAGAAGAGGGCACCAGATCTCATTACAGATAGTTGTGAGCCACCATGTGGTTGCTGGGAATTGAACTCAGGACCTCTGGAAGAGCAGTTAGTGCTTTTAACCTCTGAGCCATTTCTCAAGCCCGCATAGTGCTGGGATTAAAGGTGTGACCATGGCACCTGGGGTTTAAGAGTCCCTTTTTTTTAGCCCTGTGGTGGTGCTTCACACCTTAATTCCCAGCACTTGAGAGGCAGAGGCTAGTAGATCTCTGAGTTCAAGGCTAGCCTGAGCTACAGAGCGAGTTCCAGGACAGTCAGGTCTGTACAGAGAAACCCTGTCTCTAAAAAAACAAAACAAAACCTTCCTTTTTAAAAATCCTTTCTTCCATTTTTTTTCTCTGCCGATAAACTCTTTAAACAACTCTTTCTTGTGACGTGAACAATTCATTTTGTCTTTCAAGTGAGAGCCTAGGCTTTACTTTAGAGATGAGGAAAAGGGCAGGAATTTATGGCCAGCTTGCAGGTGGTGTTCTCATCACTGCCTGCTCAGTGTCCCCGTAATTCATGCAATCAACATCCGACTCTGGTATAAAAACATTATGAGCCGTATAATATGGCTAGGATCATTCATTTGTGTTTGTCCAACGTGGAAGGTTCAGTCTTTTTTTTTTTTTTTTTAAACTTCCTAGTGCTAAGGATCATCAGGACCTTGTGTGTGCCAGGCAAATGTTTTATCATCGAACTATATCCCTGGCCCTTAGGATAAGCATTTTGTTTTTTGTTTTGTTTTGCTCTTTGAAACAGGGTTTCTTCTGTGGCACTGACAGCCCTGGAACTTGCTCTGTAGACCAGGCTGGCCTCTAACTCAGAAATCTGCCTACTTCTGCCTCTTGAGTGCTGGTACTAAAGGCATGTGGCACCACAGCCTAGTCAATTTTTTATCTTAAATTTTCTTTCTGGCTCTTTCCTATTTGTTTTTATTTTTAATTCGATTTTTGTATTATTGTATCTTGTGTATGTATTTGCGTATGTGTTGTGTGAGTGCATGTGTATGGAGGGAAGAGAAACCCATTTGGAATTTGTCTTTTGAGATTCCATTCTCCTACCATAGATTGATTTCTTTAGGTGTATGATTATTTGCCTACATGTATGATGTGTACTGCATGCATACGTGGTGCTTGTAGAGGCCAGGAAAGGGTGATGGAGTTAGAGGTGTTTGTGAACCACCTAATGTGGGTGTTGGCAACTGATCTCAGGTTCTCTAGAAGAACAGAAGAACATATACTCTTTACTCTGCCACCTCCAACCCCTGCTTCCATAATTTGTGTTAAAACATATTCAAGAGCAAAGTAGTATAAACTGCTTTGCTTATTGAAAATGAGCTCAATAAGCTCAACTACATCTTGTTGTTGTTGTTTTGTTTTGTTTTGTTTTTTGAGATAGGGTCTCTTTGTGTTGCTTTGGAGCCTGTCCTAGAACTCACTCTGTAGACCAGACTGACCTTGAACTCACAGAGATGCACCTGCCTCTGCCTCCCGAGTGCTGGGATTAAAGGTTAAATTGTAAACTGTCCTATGTATTATACCCGCAGTGACAAACCGAGCAGCAGCTTCCCACAAAACCTGTGACGTGTTCATAAGCACAGATGTTGATATGACTAAGGGAATTCAAGAAGGATTCTTTTCGAATGTGTTGGGGATACAATCCAAGACCTGTGCATGGTAAGCACGTGCTTCGCTACTGAGACACATCTAAACCCTGGATGGGATTATCCCAGATCATCCACAAGGGCAGGAAGACCCGGTGTAATCCCAAGGGTCCTTATCAAAGGGAAGCAGAGGGTCAGAATCAATATTAAATCACAAGGTGGCAGAAGTGGGGGGCTGGAGTAATAGGATGAAGGGGCCAGATGGCCTGAAAAGTGTCAAGGAGGTTGGTCACCCCACCACCACCTCCACCAAACCCTGGTGGAGACCCAGAGGAAGAACAGGAGAATGGGAAAGCCAGAAGGCATTTAAGGATGAGCAGGCCTTAGCTTTAACTGCTCAGCCACCTCCCTTTTTCTATCACGGAAAAGCCTGGGGTGTCTGGCTTCTTGTCAAGCCCGGCAGAGGTGACTTGCAGATTACTTTCTGACCCGAAGATTCCTCCACTCCCCTTCTGGGTTAAACCTGACCATTTTCTGGGATGTTGCAGAGAAACAACCGTACCAAGTCAGGTCAACAGAATGCCTCACCAGAAGCTCTGCTGTTTCTAGTCCGTCCACGGAAGGGTTTTGGCAGCACAGTCTGACAGAAACATGAAGGCCTAGCTCCAGGATAGATCTGTCTGAGCGCATCCTGGCAACATTCTCCCCCATGTGGCTCGAAGCAAATAGAGATCAATGGCTCATATGTTCCAGCTTAACGTACCTGCCCGCCGCCTTTACTGTCTGAAAATTATACTAGACCTCAAGTTAGTAATTTTGTTTTGTCTTTTTGAGACAGGGTTTCTCTGTAGCTTTGGAACCTGTCCTGGAACTAGCTCTTATAGACCAGGCTGGCCTTGAACTCACAGAGATTCGGCCTGCCTCTACCTCCCGAGTGCTGGGATTAAAGGCATGTGCCACCACCGCCCAGTTTCAGATTAGTAATTCTTAATCCACCAGGTGTTAAGGCCTGGCTATGCTTGTACTCTCTCTACTGGGGAAGAGAAATTACACCCAGCAGTTCCTAGGATGGGCTGACGCGATGGCTCACTGGGCAGGGGTGCTTATGTGCCGAGTTTGAGCCCTGGGTCCCACAAGGTGACAGGATAGAACTGATTCCTCCGAGCTGTTCTTTGGCCTCCACATGGACACCATGTCATACACATGCCTGCACTCACACACTTAGACACAATAACAGACAAACACATAAATAGTGAGGTCAGCTCCTGCTTCTGTCCGTTTCCTTTCTCCCAGGTGTCAACGATGCTCCTTCAGGGCCCAGGCGGACCAGCACTAGGCTGAGAATCAGAGAATCCAGTCTCGTCCATTTTCCTGCTACTCAGTAAATCTCGGTCTCCTCATCTGTAGAAAGTAGTTAACTGTGAACTTCCTTGGCGGAATTGCAGATACCAAATGATGGCTTTGAGTGGACGAGCAAGCCTTGCCAATCCTGAGTTCTTTGCAGGGTCCTAGGACGCGATAGCTATTTATTTTATGGACAGGGAAGCGAAGGTTCATCGGGATTGCCAGTCTCATGTCAAGATGACTCAGGTATGGTGCCCGGATGTGGTCACACACCAGCCTGCATGCCGCTGTGACAACATGTTGTTACTAAGGGTGACATTCAGGGCTTCACACAGTAAGCCGGCACTTACACTGAGCTCAACTTCCAGCCCTGTTTTGGTTTTTTTTTTGAGATTAGAATTATATCATTTTCCTCTTCTCTTTCCTACCTCCAATCTCTCCCATGTATGTCTCTTTATTCTCTTTCAAAGTTATGGCCTCTCTTTTTATTTTATTTTATTTTATTGATATTTATTGAGCTCTACATTTTTCTCTTCTCCACTTCCTGCCTCTCCCCTCCCCTCTTCAACCCTCCCCCAAGGTCCCCATGCTTCCAATTTACTCAGGAGATCTTGTCTTTTTCTACTTTCTACTTCCCATGTAGATTAGATCTATGTAAGTCTCTCTTAGTGTCCTCATTGTTGTCTAAGTTCTCTGGGATTGTGATTTGTAGGCTGGTTTTTTTTTTTTTTGCTTTATGTTTAAAAACCACCTATGAGTGAGTACATGTGATAATTGTCTTTCTGTGTCTGGGTTACCTCACTCAAAATGATGTTTTCTAGCTCTATCCATTGTCCTGCAAAATTCAAGCTGTCGTTATTTTTTTTCTGCTGTGTAGTACTGCACTGTGTAAATGTACCACATTTTTTTTTAATCCATTCTTCGATCGAGAGACATTTAGGTTGTTTCCAGGTTCTGGCTGTGACAAACAAAGCTGCTATGAACATAGTTGAGCACATGTCCTTGTGGCAAGATTGAACATCCTTTGGCTATATACCCAAAAGTGGTATTACTGGGTCTTGAGGAAGGTTGTTTCCTAATTTTCTGAGAAATCGCCACACTGACATCCAAAGGGGCTGTACCAGCTTGCATTCCCACCAGCAATGCAGAAATGTTCCCTTTTCCCCACAACCTCCCCAACATAAGTTGTCAACAGTGGGTCTTTTTAAAATTGTTGTTATATATTTTCTTAAAGTTATTTATATTTTATGTACAAGTGCACTGCATGTACACCTGCAGGTCAGAAGAGGGCACCAGATCTCATTACAGATGGTTGTGAGCCACCATGTGTGTGCTGGGAATTGAACTCAGAACTTCTGGAAGAGCACCAGGGCTCTTAAACACTAAGCCATCTCTCCAGCCCTCCTGTTATATATTTTAAATACATTTTATATATATTTATGTATATATTTTCCTAAATACCAGCCCTTTTTATTTTATTTTTTTATATTTATTTATTATGTATACAATGTTCTGTCTGTGTGTATGCCTGAAAGCCAGAAGAGGGCACCAGACATCATTACAGATGGTTGTGGGCCACCATATGGGTGCTGGGAATTGAACTTAGGACCTTTGAAAGAGCAGGCAATGCTCTTAACCTCTAAGCCATCTCTCCAGCCCATATCAGCCCTTTTTAAAAATAGGAGCTTAACATTGAAATTAGTAAATTTGACTAAAACAGATTACCCTTCAAACTATGTATGCCATGCTAACCAGCTTTGAAAGTTAAGACCGAGGTCCCTGAAAGAGGGGAGACTTGCAGCCTACTGGCCTGCCCTAAAGACTTCAGACTTGCCAGCCCCCGTGTCTGCACAGGCCAATTTGTTAAAGGAAGTCTCTCAGATATGTATGTAGAGGTAGAAAATGTAGACAGACAGACAGACAGAGAAATACACACAGAGATACCCGTCTGCTTCTCTGGAGAAACCTGACTAGTACAGTCACCCTTTACAATTATTGGGCGCCTAGAGTGGCCTGAGTAGGCAGAGCCCAGATAATTCCTGCCCCCAAGTGAGAAACAGAAGTGACTTTCCACATTCAGCTGGATGTAGCCAGTGCTGTGATTTCTGCTTTGGGAACCGTTAGTCCTCAGCAAGATGTTAAAATGGGTCATCAAGGGCTGTGAGGCGAGAATGTCTCCCAAATGATAACGATGCCCAAGTGGGTTTGAGGGATGGATATGAGCTAGCAAGTCACGAAGGAGAGGAGCCAGGCCTTCGGAGCTGTATGGAGTGTGGAAACTAGTGACAGCATTCCCACAAGGAATAGCCCAAGGGAGCTATGGGTGGGCTGAGCTGATGGGAGTGGAGAAAAGTGGCCCGAGAAAGCCAGGGCGGTCAGCAAGGACCGCTTTCGGGAAAGGGCTTGGAGATCACCGAACACTGAAGACTTTAGCCTATGAACAGGGATCTGTGTTTCAGAAGGACGTCTCTGAAGCTGAAGTGAGCTGAGGCAGGGGGATGCACGAGAGGACGTGTTCATTCACTTGGTGTGTATTGGTGAGGCACCTGCCGCCAGGATGACTCTCTACTCGGTGGTGAGGGGCAGAATAGGCAGACACCACAGCTGCGGAGTGCAGCGCGGGAGCTGAGAGGATGTAGCACCAGACAGGGATCCCTTAATTAAGAGCGACGAGCCCGGAAGAGAGATTGAGCAGAAGCCAGACGTGAGAATAAAATCAGGTAGGACAAGCCTGGAGTTGTACGTCGGACATTGTTGGTTTGGAGGTGAGTTTTTCTCCACAGTCCGGACAGAAGACCTGCGGTCATCATATTCCAAAGGCAGGAAAGGAAGCCCTCAAAGAAATGGTGACTCGCAGATGGCTAAGGGCGGGGCTCTAGGGGAGGCAGTATTTACAGGGAAGCAGAGGATAAGGAGGGAGAAGAAATGCTCAAATAGGAAAACAGCACAGCGCACCATTATAGAGACAGAAGGAACGAATGTTCGCGATGGCGGTAGGGCTCAGCTATGGCTTCTTCGCAGAAAGGGCATGGGAGACGGACACAAACAATTTGACCGGAAGTCGAGAAGATGGTCAGAAGAGAACCTGAGAGAGCGTAGGGGCTGTTTTAGTGTCAGAAAGGCTGAGCCGTGACCCATGTGGGTATGCTATAGGGAACAAGCCCTAGAAGAAGCAGTCTCTACTCTTCAGAGAGCCCCAGTCACGTTTGTCCTTATCTTTCAGGATAGCAGTGGCCATGCCCGCTTGACAATAGCTCCTCAGGAATGAGAGGAAGCCAAGATGAATGAAGGGCATCGTGTCCAGCTCTGCTCCCAGGCTCGTTTAGGTGACTAAAAACTGCCCACATAATTAACAGCCAAAGGCTTTGGGACCAGGCAGCTTGAAATGCCTCTGGGGAGACAGTCCCAGTTTGCAGAGGAACGCTGTCCTGGAACAGAGGGAGCAGATGCGTTTTCTGGATCTAGACCTAATCACTGAACACCGAGTAGAATCTTTGTCCCAGAGTTACAGCTGTCAGAGGGAGTCAGCTCCTTGTCTTTAGAAGTGCCAAAGGCTGGGTGGCTCTTTGGCAGGGCTGGTACACAGGCAATTCAGTCCTCAGCTAGGGGTGGTATTTGGTGATCTTCAGACTCCCTCCAAGCTTGGTAGCCTCACACCAGGTTTCTCTGGTCATCTTGAAAGGTTTTATAAAAGATTGAAAAGATTATTTTACGGCATTTGATCCCCAGCATCACAAAAGTGAGTGTGTCTACATGCCTATATATGGATGTATTTATTTTTTGCTTACTTATTTATTTTGGGGTTTTTTTTTTTGAGACAAGGTTTCTCTTTGTAGCCCTGGCTGCCCTGAAATTCCTTTTGTAGACCAGGCTGGCCTCAAACTCAGACATCTGCCTGCCTCTGCCTCCCTAGTGCTGGGATTAAAGGTGGCAGCACCATGCCAGGCTTCTGTATGTCTATTTATATACATTTATACTATAAATATACTACTTATATACATATTTATATACATTTTAAATTCCATTTTTATTTTTGAGACAAGGTTTCTCTGTCCTGAAACTGTTCTGTAGATGATATTGACCTTGAATTCAGAGATCTGCCTGTCTCTGCCTCTTGAGTGCTGGGATTAAAGGCATGCACCACCACTGCCCAGCTAGATACATCTTTTTAAAGAAGACATCATGCTACAAACGCACATTCCATTTAGCATAGAATAGGTTAGTGCATCCTAACAAAACAGCAAGGAAATCATTGGGTTAGTGGTCCCTGTAGCACAAATTCTAATTGGTCTTAATAATAAAAACCCAGAGCCAGAGGGTTTATCAGGATAAATGCTGAAAGACCAAAGACACAAGGCAGCAAGTCACAGCCAACTCTTACCTTGCTAACTGCTCCTGTCTCCGCCCGCTTTATATTCCTCTCTCCGCCCATTCATATCTCTTCCTGTCTGTCTGGACAGACCTCCAGACCGCTATGGTTAACTAGTGGCTAGCTCCGCCCTCTGATTTTCAGGCAAGCTTTATTTGTTAGAGTACAAACAAGGTATCACCACAGGTCCCAAACTCCCAAAGGTCACGTTGGGAGTCTATTTTTAAAAATGAAGAACACAAAATCCCTCCATCCTTTCTTCTAGCTGCACCAAAAAGGATGGAGTAGATCTCAGGACCCGCTCTGAGAAACTGCTGCTGCTGCTGCTGCTGCTGCTGCTGGTGGTGGTGGTGGTGGTGGGCTGAGGATGACAACAGTCCTCCAAAGATGCTGGAAAGAGGGTGATTTCAATACCCAGCTTTCATCTCTAAATAGCTGATTCAAGTTAAAAATCAAAGAAACTCCATCAGTCGAATGTATTTTACATACGTCTACAGAATATTACATCCAAAGGATACAGAATACGTATTCTCAGCAGTCTTGTGACCAGCTCTACAATAGATCACCTCCCAAGTCGACCAACCTTTACTAATGGAAAGAATGGAGATAATCTCCTGCGTAGTATAAAATCATATTGTAGTAAAATTAGGAATCGATTGAGCAATGTATACACAAGCTTTTTCTTTTGGGTCACCAGCTAGTTCCCAAATCATGACAGGGAGACTTACTGTTAGTTTTGAATGCTTGACCTAGTTTAGGCTCATTTCTGGCTAGCTCTGTTAACTTAACCTGTTTCTCTTTATCTACCTTTTGCCTTGGGGCTTATTACCTTTCTTAATTCTATATATCTTACTTTCACTACTTCTCTATGTCTGTCTGTCTGGTGGCTGCCTGGCTTCTGGCCCCAGGAGTCTCTCTCTTTCTTCCTCTTTTGTGCCTAGAGTTCTCCTCCTAATTATTCTCTCTGCCTGGCAGCCCCACCTATCCTGCTCCTGCCTAGCTATTGGCTACTCAGTTTTATTAGACCAATCAGATGCCTGAGGCAGGCAAGGTGAAACAGATGCAACACCTCTTTACATAATTAAACACACATCCTTACACCGTTAAACAAATGCAGCATAAACAAATGTAACACATCTTTACATAGCTAAAACAATATTACACAACAGAGAAGAGCTAGAGAAATTACACAGATACATTAAAGCTGGACAAAAACACTCTCGAATAACAAGAGTCAATGAGGAAATCAGGGAAACATTTAAAAACTCTTAGACTCCAGTGAAAATAAGAGTACAAAACCTTTGGGATATAACCAAGGCAGTCCTCACAGGAAAGCTTCTAGCTAGAGAATCAGAAAGATCTTATAAACACCAGAACGATCTCAAGTTAATTTCAGTGCAACCCAAGGTCCTACAAAAGCAAGAACAAGCTCAACTCAAGAACAGTGCATAGCAAGAAATAATAAAGGCCAGGGTAAGAAAAGAAATGGGAGAACCACAGAGATGGCTCAAGGGGCAGAAGCACTTGTCACCAAGCCTGACATCCTGAGTTCAGTCCCCAGGACCCTTGTAATAGAAGGAAAGAACACATACATGCACCACACTAAATAAATGTAATAAAAGTTAAATAGGAAAATAAATCAGATGGACAAACCCAAACAAATCAAAGACAGAGCAGATCTAAACTAATAAAAACAGAGGTAAAAAGGAAAGATTACTTCAGATTCAGTGAGACAGAGATATGATTAGAGAATGTTTATATAACTTTATTTTTAAAAACCTGGGAAATCTTATAGAAATGGATAAATTCCTAGACACAGAGGAGCCCCTAAAGCTTCGTAAGTAAGGACAGGTATGTAAAAGGACAACGGCACTCAGTGAGACTGAGATAGTAGTAAGTCTTCTAACAGAGGCTGAGAGATGGCTCAGCAGAGGACCTGGCTTCAGCTCCGGCACCTACACGGCAGCTCACAACCATCTGGAACCCCAGTTCTGCAAAGCCAGTATTGCTCTGGCACCAAAGCCAAATATGGATATAACAAAACCTATAGACTAATGTCCCTGAAGAACATCGACAATGAATTCTCAATAAAATCTTTGCAAACCAAATTCAAGGCCACATTAAGATTATACAGCGTGACCAAATTGGTTTCATTATAAGGATTCAAGTTTGATTCAACACTCACAAGTCAGTATAAGTGCAATTCAGCACATAAATAGATGTAAGGACAGAAACCATACGACCAGGGCCAGCAGGATGGCTAAGCGGATGAAGGCACTTGCCGCTAAGCCTTGATGACCTGAGTTCGATTCCTTGAAGTTTTTTGACCTTCACATATGTGTTCGCGCACATGCATGGCTGTTACACTTAAGTGTACTCACACATACAAAATAAAGAAATGTAAAGAAAAGTCACATGATTGTCTCAGTTGATGCAGAAAAGTCCTTCAGCAAAGTTTCACCATCCCTTCAGGATAAAGGAAAAGGAGGACTATGTCTCAGTCTGAGGAAAACTGTGTATTGTTCTCAATGGTGAAAAAAAGTTGAGAAGTTTGTTCTCCCCAGATCTGGAGCCAAACTAGAGCACTCGTTCCTTCACTCCTATCTAATGCGGAGTTCAAAGTCTTTAGCTAGATGGGTAAGACTAGAGAAAGGAACAAAAGGTTCCCACCAGGGGAGGAGGAGGAAGTAAAAGTAGCCCTATCCCAGGTGACATGGTCCTATATTTAAGAGTAACGCCTGCCCTAAAACATCTCAGCAAAGAAGCAAAGCCCATAGCTTTTCTGTATGCCAATGTCAAACTTGCCAAGAAAAAAAAAATCAGGGGACAAACCCCACCTCATTTACAATAACTTCAAAAAGATACCAAGGAATATACCTAATCAAGGAGGTGAGAGACTTCTACAGGAAAAACTCTATGTACATTAAAATTTTAAAAAGTTTAAACACTAAAATTAAAAACTTTTCTTATAAAGCTTTTTTCACACATACTTGAACACTTTTCATGCTTTGAAAGAAATCTACACTAACCCTATGGAATATTGCATATTCTTATAGCACTTCATAAAGGGTTTTCTGTTTTAACTGTTACAAATACTTTTTTTGTTTGTTTGTTTTCGAGACAAAGTTTTACTGTGTAGCCCTGGCTGTCCTAGAACTCACTCTATAGACCAGGCTGGCCTTGAACTCACAACGATCAGAGATCTGCCTGCTTCTGCCTCCTGAGTGTTGAAATTAAAGATATGTGTCACCACTGCCCAGCTACAAATACATTTTATTATAAACTGACAGTTCTTTAGTGTCTTATTTACTTATTTGGGTGCACGTGTATACACACGTACACGCACAGGCTACTGCATGCATGTGTACAGGCTCATGCTCTCAAACTCTGGAGAGCAGAGGACATTTAGTTTGAATCAGTTCTCTCCTTCTACCATATGAGATCGAGGGATGGAACTCAGATCTTCAGACTTGGGAACAAGTACGTTTATCTCACTGAGCCACCTAACCAACCTCAGGTTCATCATTGAGGAATTGTAGTGCTCATGTTCAATAAGTACTATCCTCCTGAACAGTGCCCCGCGGGCTTGGTGGAACATGCCTGTATTCCCTGTATTTGGGCTGAGTCAGGAAGGCTGTGAGCTCAAGGCCAGACAAAGCAACACGGCAAGATTGTGTTTCAGAAGGGAGAGAGAGAGGGAAAGGGGGAAAGACGGGGAGAGAGGGAGAGAGAGGAAGAGAGAGAGAGAGAGAGAGAGAGAGAGAGAGAGAGAGAGTTCCCAAATGCAAAAGTTTTGAAGCTATAACTAATCATTGTTCAAGTTTTTGAGGCAGGATCTCCTGTCCTGTCCCCCCACCCCGTGTGTGTGTGTGTGTGTGTGTGTGTGTGTGTGTGTGTGTGTGTGTGTGTGGTGTGTGTGTGTGTGTGTGTGTGTGCGCGCGCGTGTGGTGTAAAGACACATGCCAGACTTGAATACAAAGTGAGTTCTGGAATTAGTGTGGCGTCAGAACCCCATGCCGGTCACCAGACAATGCAGCCAATCCCTGTCCTCTCTGGGAGGCAGTGTCCTCTGTTGTCCAAAGCCTGCCTGAGCCTCTTGCTGGCTCTAGCCAATGTGGTTCTGTGAGCTCAAGGATGAAAGCAGAGCCCCGGCAAACAGAGATGGCGAACAGCTAACCCAGAGCAGATTTCAACCCAAGCCCTGGGGCCCAGCTGGAGCCACTTTAAGTTCCATTCATCTAGCCCTTCGTGTTTGCACAGCAAAGAACCTGTTGTCTTTAGAGCCTTGATCTTGGGGCTGGGGCCAGGGAGGCGGGGCCAGGGCAAATATTGGCATTGGCTGCTGAGCTGTCTCTTCTGGCTGTTCTGCGGCCTGGCGCCAGGGGCGGGTCAGCTTGGCCCAGGCCCCAGGCCTGTATCTTCCTGGAATATCTTACAGAGGATTGTTTGGGTGGTGGCTATGGCACCTTCTCCTTTATGAAGGGAAGGACCAATAAACAAGAAAGGAAGCAGCCACCTCCGGCACATGTTCTGTGGTGCCTGCCAGGTTCCAGTTTCCCACCTGGCTGAGAGAGCAAGGTTTCAGGAGGGTTACAGCAGCCTCTGGACTAGGGCCTGAGAACCTGGAACCCCTGGCTCTTGAAAGCTGTGTGGTTTTAGGCAAGCAACTCCATCTCTCTGTGCCTCTGGGCAGTGTGAACAACTGGGCAGTGTGAATCCAGGAGTCTCGGTCAGGTGGAGATAGAGTGAGAATGTTGAGATAGGCTGATAGGGGCTTTCAGGAGCGGCAGTGACAGGGTGAGATGCTCACAGACCCCCACCACTGATGCTCAGGAGAGCCACAGGTCCATCTGGGCACCCCAGTCTTCTGCATGAACCTGTACAAATGTACCTCCTCTCAGTGAGCCTGCACAGTAGCCAGGGCTGATCCTTATTCCCCAGGCTGCTTTAAAGTCCTCTTCACATGAAGAAATCCAATGTAATCTTCCTCTGAAAACAAGCTGTGGCCTGAAGCCATGACTCTTCTCCAAAGCCAGCCCCTAGGCTGCTCTGCACATTCCAGGCACTAAGCCTACCATGCTCCTCCAGAAGCCAGTTACAGACGGCCCTGCCCATGCCCTGCTCCTGCCAACACCCACCCGTCCACCTTTCCCTGCCTCCTACCGGGCTGCGTCCTCTCCAAGGCCCTGCTGGGGCCCCCATTTGGATTGGTCAGCCTCCACAGATCTCCTGAGATGGCACAACAGTGACGGGGGTCCACAAATGTCACGCTACCCCATCTGCTTTGTCCTCCATGCCACGGTGTTCAGCAAGCTGCATGCTTCTTTCTGACAGGTTTTAATTAATTTATTGTGTGTGGTGCATGTGTGCATGAGTGTATGTGTGTGTATTTGTATGTGTGTGTCCATCCGTGCATGCACATATGGAGGCCAGAAGTTGACATGGGGTGTCTTCATTAATCATTCTCCACCTTATTTATATTTCCACTTATTTTATTTTTTTGGGGGGGGCTGTGTGGACGCACATGTCAGCAGAGGACCAGTCCCTTCTGTCTCTCTTTGTTTGTTCCCTCCTTGTGGGGCCTAGGAATCAAACCCGCATTATCGGGCTTGGCAGCAGGAGCCTTTTCCTGCTGAGCCATCTCACCATAACTCTACCTTCCCTGAGAAAGGGTCTCCCACTGAGCCAGAGTTCATCAGGTCGACTGACGGCCAGTCAGTCCCCAGGGCCTGCCTGTCTCTGCACACATCTGCCACCCAACACCTGCCCTGCATGTGACTGCCGAAAACCAAGCCCAGGACATCCTACTTCCACAGGAAGCCCTTAACTCACTACCTCCTGAGACACCAAAAGACAGATTTTATTTTATTTTATTTTATTTTATTTTATTTTATTTTATTTTGTTTTTCGAGACAGGGTTTCTCTGTGTAGCCATGGCTGTCCCAGACCAGACTGGCTTTAAACTCGGAGATTCGCCTATCTCTGCCTCCTGAGTGTTGTTATTGGAGGCATGTGCCACCACTGTCTGCCACTCTTAAAGCAGCCCACATTCCTGACTTAATCTCCCCTGTGTCATCCCCCGGCCTGCGGGATGAACTGAGACACTGGGTGTATTGATCCAACCCTCTGCCCGCTACTGTGTCTGCCCCCCACCCCCCATATGAAAATCTAATGATTCATTTTCGAAGGTGACTTGAGCCAACTGAGGCCCAGCATAAACTGAACAGAAGATGCTGGCCCTCTGCTGATGCCTGCTACTCTTCATACCCTTACCCAAACTCTGCTAAGCTACGCCCACATCCATACTACAAGTTTAGAATAGAAAATTACTCATAGCCAAGCTTACCTGAACACATCTGATAAGCCTTAAAATAAACAGGATATAAAACAGATGAACACGTGCAAGGTTTTTGTTGAGAAAAAGACATATGCAAAGGCGAGAGGGGCAGGTGGGACCTCGATGGCTGAGGAACTGTGCCCTCCCGATTAGTCACAAAAGGGAGGGAGGGTCATGCATTAGGGTTTATAGACACTCTCTGTACGCACGGGGCAAACCTGCCATTCTGGGTTGGGTTGATGCCTTACAAGATTATAAACTAAATTGATTTTCTTTTGCTCTTCTGAGTTTCTGGAATTCTTATGAAGTGACGATCTTTTCTTTCCATATATGCCCGTGCTTTGGCCACCCCAGCCTGTTGGACTGTCCATGGTTGAGGAGAACCGTCACAGGCTCACCTGTGCTAAGCATGGAATGCCCTTCCTCCTAAAGACAGCCCCTACCTTCTGCCGAGAAACCCAACTGAAGGGTCAAGCTGAGGCTAACCATCCCTCAAGCAGGATCACTGGGGCCCAGCATTCCCTGCTGTCTCACTCATCCCTGCATGGTGCAACGTGGGCTTCCCACAAGGCCTCACACTGCTCACGGGCTGGGACCCAGGCCTCTTTTCTGGGGGCTCAACTCCCAACTTTGTTCAGAAATGGCTGAATGAATGCACAAATTAGTGGAAGAATGAATGAATGGCCAGAGCTCACCGACTCCTTGGGTGCCATTTTCAAACCTTGTAAGACCCTAACATAGAAAATCAGTTTTATTAGCTTCTAGTGGGCTACCTCTGTGTCTTTCAATGGGGCCCTTCCATAGCCAGACCCCAAATCTCTCTTTCAGGATTAGGAAAAGTTACTTTTGATCCCTCAAGCTACCTTTTTTTTTTTTTTTTTTTTTGAGACAGCGTCTCTCTGTGTAATAGCTCTGGCTGTCCTGAATCTCACTCTGTAGACCAGACTGGCTCCTTGTACTCATAGAGATCTACCTACCTGCCTGTTCCTCCGAGTACTGGGATTAAAAGCACGCACCACTACCGCCCAGTCAAGCTACCTCTTTAATACCCATCCCCTCTACACAGGCCCCCCACCCCCCGCCAATGTGTGAGAAAGGCGCTAAGGTTAGAGTTCCACAGACTGACTTTAAGTCCCAGTTCCAGCGTCAATCCTGGGCAAGTCATTCCCTGGGCCTCAATTTCCTTATCTGTCTAATGAGTACATCCATCCTTGCCTGCCTAGGCACTATGAAGCTAGAAGGAATGCAGGGGGATGGCTCACTCTGGCTTCAGGACCAAAATATAAACCCGCAGGTGAGTGTGGGGTGCAGCGGGGCCAAGGTTGAAGGCACGGATCTTCTCTCCAGGCCCCCCATTCTACAGTCACAAGCCTCCAGGAGACTGGGGAGCTAGAGGAATACCATGTACAGTCCCACGTGGTCAGCTGGGGGCTGCTGGTGAGTTGAACAACATGCTACAGTGGCCTTGGAGCTCAGCAGTTCTGTCTCAGGCACCAAATGGATGGTAAATGTGTGTGCTTCCTTTTCTATCCATGGGAGCTAAATGCCTCTGCTTGACATTTAAGTCACACATTTATTTGTCTGTCTCGCCAAACGGTGATAAGACTGGGACCTTCAGGCCCGCCCTGGAGCCAAGGAGCATAAAATGATGGCGGCAGACTCACCTCATTGCTAGAAGCTGTCTAACACGGCAGAGAGCTCCTTGTTAGCGGAGGTGCTCAAGTAGAGGCTGAGACACTAGAAATGAGAAAGCTAATTCCTGTTTAGAGACAATGGGGAGATGTCACTGGATGACGTCAAAGGCTCCTTCCTGCCCTTGTGGTCTAGGGTTTGATGCTCTGGTGAAAGGTTCCTGGTGCCAGCTTCCACGCTGCGATGCGGAGGGAGGCTCTCTCAGGGTCCGGAACAGGCGTACTCGTCTGACCAATCAGAGCAGTGCTGCACATGGTCCCGGCACAGAACCCTGGGGATACAGCTGCAGTACTTGAAGACGATCGGAGTGCAGCGCCACCAGCCGGGGCCACACGGCGGGCACGCGGTTACTGGGGAGACAAGAGCCAAAGGAAGAAGCAGCTGCTGGTCCTGGGCTCTGCATACACTAGGGCACTCTTGCTCCGCAACATGCCATAGCTCATGCAGCCGTAGGCCATCTAGTGCGGGGCGACTGTGTGCCCGATCTCTCTGCAGCAGAGATTTGAGCGGCACCACTCATAGGCTGTGAGACCTGCTCGCCCTGTCTGAGCCTCAGTTTCCTTCCATCTGCTCAGTTGTTGAGTAAAAGAAACAAGGCAGAGCTCAGACATTAATGAACACGTAGATCCCACTTCCCCCAGCTCAGCTTCCGGCTTCACCCTGATTCCTGCCTTGGATGCCCTGGGGTCCCTCACTCTTCTGTCTTCTACCCTGTGCCAGTGGCTCCAGCATTCCTCTGCACACACCATCCCTGACTATTGGCCCTGTTCTCAATGGCTCCTCTTGGGAAGCCTTTTCTTAGAAGTCCGTGGATTCCTCCAGGGCCCTGGCACAGGCCTCCCTCAACAGTGATCAGAACATGTCTGTTGATTTAACACTGTGGATAGAATGTGTGTACCTGTGTGTACACACAGACATATCACACATGGATGGATGCATGTACTTACATATGTGTTTATATATGGTCTACAGTGTCTTCCTTGATTGCTCTTCACCTTTTGTCTTTTGAGACAGGGTCTCAAACTGGCCTTCAACTCCTCAACTCTACAGCCAAAGACGACCTTGCAGTTCTGATCCTCCTGCCTCTGCTCTCAGAGTACTGGCATTACAGAAATGGACCACCGTGCCTCACTTATGTGGTGCTGGACATCAGCCCCGGTCTTCATGCACACTGACCAGGCAATCTATCAACTGAGCTGTGTCTTCAGCGCCCTACCTTAAGACTTCTTAATTCCATGTATTTGTTGGGTGTACACGTGTACCTGACTCATGGTCAGTGCTCCCTTTCCAGAACGTGAGTCCTAGGGATAGAATTTGGTCCCTAGTGCTGTGCAGCAAGCACTTTGCAGAGCACCTCCCTGTCCTGGGGAAAGGCTCTAAGGAGGGCTAGGGCACCTCCCTGTCCTGAGGAAGGCTCTCAGGAGGGCTAGGGCACCTCCCTGACCTGGGGAAAGGCTCTAAGGAGGGCTAGGGCACCTCCCTGTCCTGAGGAAGGCTCTCAGGAGAGCTAGGGCACCTCCCTGTCCTGGGGAAGGGCTCTAAGGAGGGCTAGGGCACCTCCCTGTCCTGAGGAAGGCTCTCAGGAGGGCTAGGGCACCTCCCTGTCCTGGGGAAGGCTCTCAGGAGGGCTAGGGCACCTCCCTGTCCTGGGGAAAGGCTCTAAGGAGGGCTAGGGCACCTCCCTGTCCTGAGGAAGGCTCTCAGGAGGGCTAGGGCACCTCCCTGTCCTGGGGAAGGCTCGAAGGAGGGCTAGGGCACCTCCCTGTCCTGGGGAAAGGCTCGAAGGAGGGCTAGGGCACCTCCCTGTCCTGGGGAAAGGCTCGAAGGAGGGCTAGGGCACCTCCCTGCCCTGTCTAAGGAGGGCTAAAGCAGGCTCCGGACTCCACTCCACATCCGCTTCCTATGGGTACTGCTCCCTTCTTGAGGCTTGGGATTGCCCAACTATGAATTGGGGCCACGAGTCCTGCCCTGCCCTTCTCACAGGGTTGCTGGGAGGGGCCCAGGACAGAAGGCTGGAATCCAACAAGGGCAGTGTCTGCTCAGTCCCCCTCTGTGCCCTAGTGTCCAGCCAGCATCCTGGAGGCAAGTCCCTCTGCCCCGGCCACCCGTGCCCAGACCCCCACCTGGGCTCAGTTCGTCTGAGCAGTCCCCACAGTTGTTAATGCCATCACATCTCTGGTCCGAGTAGATCCAGGAGGCTGAGTCTCCACAGTGGGCCAGGAGGAAGCTGGGGAGGCTCTGGGGCACATCTCCTGGAGAGGGGCGAGAGGGGCAAGACACAGTTCACTTCTGACCACAGTACCTCAGCCATCGGCCATCTGCAGCAGGATCGCTCTATCCACCCAGGCAGGCAGTGCAGCCAGGGTCTCCCCATCCATTCTGGAAAGGGCGCAGGAGGTCTTCCAGGAAGGAGGTCGGGCCCAAGGAGTAGAATGTTCCTGCTCTGTGTACCTTCTGCCGGGTGGCAAGAGGCCCGGAGAGCATCTTCATTCCCTGCCTAGCCCTTAAATCCTCACCCTCAGGCTTCCGTATGTCCCCACCCTCAGCATCGCATGTGCCACCACTGCAGAAGTCCCCCTTGCCATCCTTGTTAGTCCTCCACCTTCAACCCAGGGTCAAGTTCCTTTCCGCCAGGAAGCCTTGTCTCATCAGGATGTAACACGCAGAACCCAGATTCCTTACACTGGGCCCCAGAGTTCCCAAGTGGCTTCTACGTGAGGTGATAGTGCACAGAGAGACCGAAATTCTCACAGACCTGGGATAGCCTCATGTAGCGAATGCCCCGGCCTAGGAGCATTTAAGCAGGGGCCGGGTAGACCCTGTTGGGCTTGCTGGAGCGGCACTCGGGATGGGAGCTGCAGTGTGGACCAGGTGACCTTTTTGTTGCTGAGAAAAGTCTCACATAGCCCAGGTTGTAGTGTAACCAAGGAGGACCTGAACTCCTGATCCTCCTGCATCCTCCCAAGTGGTGAGCTTACAGTGTGTACCAGCACTCTTGGATTTGAGCTAAACAATTCCTTAGAGTCCCAACGCCTGCCTCCAGCTCACAGCTTTCTCCCTGCTGTGGGTCTCCTCGCTCATTCATGTTTTCATGTTTATTCCACGCAGCCAGGCTCCTCGCTCCTAAAAGCAGGCGCATTAAGGCATGGGGCCTTCTGATTCATTCATTCACTTGCAGAATTCACGGCAAGTCATTCTGAATACTCTCGTTCCATATACTGGAACAGACAGCCACAGAGGCAGTCATAACCTGATGGAGGTGGTCGACGGGATGCTGGTGTGACTAGGGTCAAGACAGGGAGGCGAGGGTCGGTAGGAGCCAAAAGAAGAGCTGCTGACTCCACCAGCAGGACTCAGGGAAGGCTCCCGGGAAGAGGCAGCTTGTGAACTCTGCCTTGAAGGATGGCCGCAGATGCTGAGGAGGGAGAGGACGGTGAAGGATCCCTCAGTGTACAGCAGGAGGTCTTGTCGAGGCCTGGGAACTGGGACGCAGAGGTGGGGCCTGAGAACGCTTGACGGGGCTGTGAGCAGAGAAAAGCGGCTGTGGGGATGAACAGGGAACGGAACCGAAGGGTACTCACGGCACAAGCTTTCATCCTCATCCTCACCGTGGGGACAGGTGCGAACGCCGTCACACACCCCGTGGGCCGGGATGCAGTGCCTTCGGTCATGGCATAAGAAGCCCGTCCTGTTGGTCAGTGTCACACAGGACTGGGTCTCTGTAGGGGCAAGAGAGGCCCTGGAGTAAAGGTGATGCTCATAAAGGCAGCCTTGAGTGGGGCAAGGTGGACCCTGCACAGGGTCCCCCAGTGAGCCCTTTTGAGTTCCGGGAGGGCCTGGTCAGGGAGCGGGGAGGCCCTCAACTCCATGGCATCTCTAGGGTTGAGGCTGCTACTCTGCCACTGCCACATCATGGCAGGAACAGGTGACTTGACCCCCCTGGGTCCTTTGCCTACAAAATCAGTGTCAGAGCCTAGCCCCAGGAGTATGTGGAATGTCAGAGACATCACGAGAGTTCTAGACACCGTGGATCGCACAGTGTGCAGAGCAGTTCACTCACTGGTGTGGTCACGCAAGAAGCATTGAGGGCAGTGTGCCTTCATTCACGTGGCCTTAATGGTGGATCTCCTGGAACCAGTTTAGCTTGTTGCAAATTGTATGTCTGTGGTGATTGGGGACAAAATGTCACAATCCCGGGGCTGGAGAGATGGCTCAGAGGTTAAGAGCACTGGCTGATTTTCCGGAGATCCTGAGTTCAATTCCCAGCAACCACATGGTGGCTCACAACCATCTGTAATGAGATCCGGTGCCCTCTTCTGGTCTGCAGGCATGCAAGGAGGCTGAACAGTGTGTATACAATAAATAAATAAATCTTTAAAAAAAATGTCACAATCCCTTGCATAGGACCAAACTAGTCCCTCTGAATGTGGGTGACAGTTGCATGGCTGGGGCAGACTGAGGGATCACTGGAATTGGCACCAGGATTTATCCCTACTGCTTGTACTGGCTTTTTGGGAACCTATTCTCTTTGGATGGTTCAGCCTAGATATAGTAGGGAGGGCCTTGAACCTTCCCCAAAGCAATGTGCCTTACCATCTCTGAGGAGTGGATGGGGGGTGGGGTGGGGTGATAAGGGGAGGGAATGGGAGTGGTAACTGGGATTGGGTATGTATAATGAAAAAAAGAGAGTGTGTTCTCTTCTTTAAAATAAATAGATAAATAAAAAGAAAGAAAAAAATCACCTAAAAAAGAAAAAGAATAAGTCTCCGTGTATTTAATTGGGAGCTGGATGGTGGGTACCCAAAGAGTAAAGAGTCAAAACAAACAAACAAACAAACCACCCAACAACATATGGGCATTTACACACACATACATGAACACAAGCAGACAAACATCTGCCTTCCCACGGACACTCACACACACGTGTGCACAAGCAGGCAGGCACCTGCACACACATCTGCCTGCCCATGGGCACTCACACACACACATACACAGTCAGGCATCTGCATGCACACAGGCACCGATGCACATAAGCTTGCACACATGCACACACGCTTGCTCACACAGGCCCATGACTGCAGCTCCCCCCCTTCTGCATTGTCAGGTGGAATGCTGTGATTTTACCCTTCCTTGTCATCCTTACAGTGAACCTGCCTGGCTATGGAGCCATATCTCAGAAAGCAAGGAAGAAGGATGGGACAGTCCCACCCCTTGGTTCCTGGAACATGGCCACCCTCCCAAGTGCAGATTTTAAGGTCCTGGGTACCTGACCCCATCCACTCATGTCCACTGTCCTCTTGTCTTTCCTTCTCCTTAGCTTCCCACCCCAGGGCCTCCATACATGCTGTTCCCTAGGCCTGGGATGCTGTTCCTGACACCCTCTTCTAAACAAGCTCCATTTCCCTTCCCACCTCAGGTCTCTTCACTCCTCACGGTGCTTCCCACCCTAAGTCTCACCACGCTGATTGGATGAGAACCTTGGTTCCAGACTCCTGATCCCTCAGTAGGCCTGCGTTTGAGCGTTTATTGGATCAAGCCCATATGGCTCCCTAAACTGCTCGCTGAGGGTGGGGGTTGCATTGGGTGGTTCACTACTGCAGCCAGACTGCAGGAAAGTTCTGAACACAACCTGGTCTGTGGCTGAGAGCACCACCCAGGGTGGTCAGTCGAGGGGAATAGGAAGTGCACCGGCTGTGGGGGCTGACGAAACTCCTGGGCCAGCTGAGGGGTCAGAGAGAGTCAGGATCACTCAGTAGTGCATGTGGGCGGCTGGAGAGATGGCTCAGTGCTTAAAAGCACTTGTTGCTCTTCCAGAGGACCTAGGTTCAATTCCCAGCACCCACCTGGAGGCTCACAACCATCTGTTAACTACAGTTCTAGGAGGCCTGACATCATCTTCTGTCCTTCCTGGGCACCAGGCACACATGTGGTGTACAGACATACATGCAGGCAGAACACCCATATACATAAAAATAAATTTTGGAAATTAATAGTAAAAGCCAGCAGTAGTGGGGTGCACCTTTAATCCCAGAACTCGGGAGGCAGAGGCAGACAGATCTCTGTGAGTTAGAGGCCTGTAAGTTTGAGGCAAGCCTGGTCTACAGAGTGAGTTCCAGGACAGCCAGGGCCATTATACAGAGAGACCTTGTCTTGAAAAACAATAAATAAATGGATTTTTTTTTTGTGGGGAGTTGCGAGACAGGGTTTCTCTGTAGCTTTTGGAGCCTGCCCTGGAACTAAGTTTGTAGACCAGGCTGGCCTCGAACTTACTGAGATCCGCCTGTCTCTGCCTCCCGAGTGCTGGGATTAAAGGTGTGCGCCACCACTGCCTGGCAGAAATGGAAAATCTTGAAATGACGCACGCCAAGGATGTGTGAAAGGCCTCTCAGCCTGGTGTCCACACATGCACAGGATCTGTTCGCACCTTCAGGGAGAAGCCAGGCTGGACTAGGGCTCCCAGCTTCCCCAGCCTCCATGTCTCCCTCTTGCCACCCTGACCTGGTCCGTGGGGTGGACGTCCGAGGATGGTGGCCACGACAAGCAAGGCAGCAAGCATGGCCATTAGTAGCAGCAGGGAGGCCGAGAGGCAGGCCCCACGGCGTGAGCAGCAGAAGGGGCCACAGTCTGTGGAGGGAAAGACAGTGAAGAGGCACAGCGGTCCCCTCAGGACCGGACCCCCAGAACCCCACCCAGCACTGCAGGCAGCCCTCCCTCGTCAGAAAGCATTAGGGCTAGAGAAAGCACTCCTAAGCCCTCCGTGACACTCTGGTCCTGCCTGCCCTCCACCTTCACCAAGTGCCATCACTGGCTAGCCTCTGCTCCACAGAGGCTGTCTCCCCTTCCCATCCTTCCCAGTCTATCCTCATGACCGGGGGGATAGGACAGTAGACATCTATGAGCCCAGTCTGTACCATGAGAGAAATGACCACAGCTTCATCCCAGCCGTTATTTCTTTATTTCTGTGGATGACAAACAGGGGCTCAAAGAAACAAAGGCCCCAGCCACCCTGTGCTGGACTAAGGCATGATACCTGTCTGATGCCCAAGCCCAGACCTTATGCACAATTCCAACCTAAAATCTGTCCTAGTGCTGTCCAGAATGTTACCCGGAGTCCAGTTCGAGCTCCATCAGTTTCTAGCTGGGCCACACAGTGAGACGCCTCACTTCCTTGTGCCTCAGTGGTACCATGATGGTTTCTGTAGTTTGCTGGTTTGTTGAATGCTTACCCTAAAACAGCAGATGCTATTGTGCACCTGCCATGTGCCAAGCTCTTGTCAGGGCACTGTAGAAACAGCAGTAATGGGAGTAGCTGGCAGATGTCCCCACACTCTAGAACTGCGCTTGGTTCCCCTAATACCTTTTTGTTTTGTTTTGTAAGACAGAGTCTCACTATATATCTCTGGCTATCCTGGAACTCACTATGTAAACCAGGCTGGCCTCAAACTCAGAGATATCTGTCTGCCTTCACCTCCCAAGTGTTGGAATTAATGGCGTCAAACACTATGACTGGCTTAACTCCCCTAATTCTTGCTTGTTTGTGCAAACGAAGCAAAGCAGCTTTATCAGGGACCTCCTGGACGCCTTGTTCTGCAGAAGGCATGAGAGTAGCTTTCCTTGCCTTCACGGCTACACTTGGAGAGTCAGACATCGTAGAACGAGGATGGAGCCGGTCCATAGCTCTCCCTGGTCCCGTGTGTGTGCAAACCAGAGATACAGAAGACAAGGGAAAGATTCTGATTTGAGTCATTTAATTCACGGCACTCAAGTTTCCAGTCACCCGAGCTTGCAGTGTCACATGCCAGGCTGGCTAGGGAAGTGTGGACCAGGCTCTGAGGAGCTTTGGGTGATGCAGGGGCCTCGGGAGAAGCAGCTGACTTATAAGGTGGGGCAGGGCAGAGACCTCCCAGAGAGAGCAGGCTTTCCAGGCAGAGGGGGTGGGAGGAGAGGCTGGTGGGTGGCTAGTGAAGATGAAGGCAGGAGGGTGTGGGCTGGTAGAGGAGACAGCAGCAGGCCGACAGGAAGCACACCGGACATCAGAACCTATAATCCTACAGCCCTAGTTTGTGGTCAACAAGCACAGGGTAAACTTGGGTCGCCAGGGAGATTGTGTTTAAACTGGGCAGGAGAGGCTTCTGTCCAGCCAAGTGGCTGCTCCTCAAATATTTGTGCAGTATACATTGTGTGCAAGGTGGGGTTGCAGGCAGGACTGGAACGGCAGGCAGAGATGCCCACTTTAAAGCCAGAAATTCCTTAGCTGCTACCCACTCGAATAAAGGAAGAAAAGTCACAACTACTGCCAGCCGCACCGAATGACAACTTGGAAATAGCCACCAGCATGGAGCACAGAAAGTCCTGAGGCTTAGCCACCTCCTTTTCAAAGCTATATTAGCTTGACCCAATTACCCAATCTCTGTTAGCTTCAGCTGCCTCTAGCACCTGACTCACCAGGGCTGTCCTGAAACCAAGGTCTGCGATTCCAGGCAACCAAGGCAGCTTCTTCAGAGTCATTCTTGGCATCTACCCTTTTCCTCCTTGCTTAATGGAGGGCCAAAATGGGGCCCAGTGAGACATTCCGTATGTTTGTACCCCTTCCTTATCTCATGAAGGTCCTGGCCACACAGGAATAGGGGAACCATAATAGGTAAAAATGTGTGGTGCTAATCTACTCTATCCTAAGATCAACAGAGCCACCCAGATCAAATTGATATGGAGGTCCTTGGTGTTACAGACTCAGTGTGGTGGCCTAGAAGGAAAAAAGCACATAGTACCCACTCAGAAAATGCTGGTAGCTGGAGAGAATGAACAGTTCTATCCAGCAAGTGGCTGTCTGTATGACTGGGCAGGTTGGGGGCAGACAACATCACCATCTACACTGGGACAGGGTGCCGTTCCTGGGGCGGACCTGCAGCACGCAGCCTGACTTCCACCTCTGTTCTTACCTTCTCCTCCAGGGCGGCCTTTCCCTCCAGCAGCAGAGTTGATCTCGGCATCCCCCTGCCCAAGAGACCAGAAGCAGACTGGGCAAACCGCGGGTCTCCACAGCCCAGACTCATTCTGCCTGCTTCATGTTTCCACACTTTTCACCTGAGCGGTGGGCGACTTCTACCCAGTACCTGCTCCTCCTTTGTTCTTCTATTGACTCAGGCAGTTCCTCCTACGGACAATGCCAGAAACCCCTGGGCTTCTGTCTGCCTATTAGCACTCTTGATTCTCACTTGCAGTGAATCTCCAGGGCAGATGAATGTGGCAGGTGAATGGTACCCCCTTCCCAGAGCCCTTTTCACCCCAAGGCTGACCCCTAGTTCAGGCTCCGGTAGCTTTTACCTGGGGGAAGATCTTGTTTGAGGCTCCAACACTCATGTCCAGGAACTGGGGTAAAGAAAGCTCAGTGTAGGTCCTCTGCCTGGTCACCAAGGGCAGCTGGGGGGAGGAGGGAGGGACAAGAAAAGGCTTTGCCAAGGCTTTTCCCTCCCCTATGACACTCCCCTCCCAGGCTACCGCCCCGGTGGGGAAGGAAAGGGCAGGGGTACCCTCTTCTACCAAGCCTTTCCCGGGGTTGTGGTTGGACAGTGATACCCTGAGGTTGGAATTCTCACCCCATCACACAGATGGCAAGTTGGTGTTTCCGAAAGGGAGAGAGGGCTTGGTGCCTTAGTCGCACTGTGAGTGGAGGAATTGAGCCGGGCCTTAGCACACTTAGCACACCTCGACATAAACTAAAGATACTACCTAGATTCTTTTTTCTGCCAACTATAGTCTACTAGTAGAGGCTATGTGGAACATAATTTCAGAAGATGCTGTGGTCAGGGTCTGCTTGATTAATAATGTCTGCCATGGATGTCAGAGTAGAGAGTAGAGCACATTCCTGGACCAATACATGCCTTTTAGTCTTTGATTTCCATCGACTTTCAATTTTTCAGTGTCCTTTGTATTTATTTATTGCTGTTATTCTGTTATTTAGTTTATTTATTTCTGTTACTCTTGTTTTTTTAGTTTATTTATTTCTGTTAATCTTTTTTTTTTTAAGTATATAGTCCAGGATGGTTTCAGATTCATGGTAATCCTCCTGCCTCAGCCTCCCAAGGACTGCAATGACAGGCTATCACACTAGTGTTGGTGTTCCTTTATTAGAACACTCCTCATGTTGTTCAATGCGTCCTCCCTTGGACTCCTTCAGTGCAGGTGTAGCCATGTCAGGTTGTCTCTCTAGGGCTCTGCTGTGACCAGGAACCCCTGAAGGAAGGGCAGCAGGGGTCCTACACACCATTCCAGTATATATGCATGTTCACATATATACTAGAGTCCCACTGTAGGCAGCTGGGACATCTTGGACTAGGCAAACCCATTCCTCAGTCCTTGACATTCCCGGATCTTCCAGCAGCTGCTGGTCTGGTCATGTGGGGATGGTTTTGTTACTAATCCACCCACTACTCCAATGTTACAGTTTTCTGAGCACTTACTTCATCACCCACTGTGCGGCATGCTTTCTGTAAGTTAACCCATCTCGTCTTCTTCATTATGAGACAGGCTATCCATCTCCATTTTTCAGATGAGGAAACTGAGGTCTATTCAGGCCCGTGTCACTTCAGCCCAGACATGATCCTGGTAGCCCTACCATTCACTGCTGGTCCTGTTAAACATACATGAAGATTTTCTTCTCTGGTGGGTAGCTTGTTCATGCAGGCTGCTCACTTTTAATAAGTGCTTTTTTTCCTTATTGATTTATAGGTCTTTCTGTTTTGTGTGAACATATTTTTATTAGGGCTCCACCACACATAATCACAGCATCACTTGACAACGGCACAATTACTCAGGATACAAAAGGCAGTCTCTGACACAGCTGGGGCTCTGAGGCAGTGGAGTGCAGTCTTGTTCCAGGTGGATCCCTTCTTCCCATAGTTGAGGTGCAGGCTGTTGGGATGGGTGGGTGGCCAGCCTGGAATGTGACTCAAGCAGGTTGAGTTCAGAATAGGAAGCCCCGCCTTATCCCGGGGCAAGCAGCTTATCTCAATTATCTGTGAAACCAGTGAAGGTTGGACCCTAGGGCCAGATCACAGACCTCACAGAAATGCTTGCTGAAGACCTCCAGGCTGTTGCTATTGGACTCTGGGGAGGTCAGAAACGTGGATGTCCATGGTGCTGCAGAGGTAGGGTAGAGGCCAGCGTAGAGCTAGCAGACAGATGATTTTGAAGCTCTGTAAAGTGATATTCTCAGAACCTCTGTGAATCTGCGAGTCCTATGGCAACTGGACAGCTACTGCTTTGGCTGTGGATTCCGCCCATCACCCCCCTCCCTTTTTTTTTGTGTGTGTGTGTGTGTGTGTGTGTGCCACACTTGTGCAGAGTCCAGAAAGAGCTGCCATCCCCTGGAGTTATAGGTTGCCATGAGATGCCCGACATGGGTAGTGGGAACTGAACGTCCTCTGCAAGAGCAGCAAGTACTCTTAACCAGAGACCATCTCTCCAGCCCCTTTGTTCTTTCTTTAAAAAAAGTTATTTGTGTGTATGAGTGTTCTGTCTGCATGTATGTTTGCCTGTGTACCATGTGTGTGCCTGGTACCTACAAAGGCAAGATGACGGTTCCTTTTTTAAGAGGCGGGGGACTCACCTTGAATTTATAGTAAATTCACCTGCCTCAGCTCCCTTATGGTGAAGTAACAGACATGAGCCACCAACCCTGATCTGAGCAGCCTGTCATATGGGCTGTAAACCCCTCTGCTAGCCTATGCCTGGTCACTTGCTTGAGGGATTCTGCAGGTTCCCTCTATCTTTTTAAATCTGTCTCCCTTCCTGAAACCTTTGTAGCACTCCTCCTTCTGGTCTTACTTTTCCTGGCATTCCTTAGCTTCTGTCCACAGCTTGCTGAAGGCAGGAGAGACCCACTGGACATGGGATGCCTGGCCTGCATCAGACAGACCTGGTTTTCCTTCTGACTAACAAGGTGCTAAGGAGACATATAGTAATCTCCCCAAGCCTCAGTTGTTGCATCGGGAGAATGGGGTAAGAACAAGAGTTGTGGGCAAATGAGTAAGTCCACCCTCTGGGTTCTGAGTGTCTCCATCTGCTTCCAGTCACAGAGACATTCTTGAGAGTTGGGGCATAGAATTGAAGCATCTAAACTAAATGGGCAGCCCAATTACAGGGGCCAGAAGCCGGGGAGAGCTGTATCTAGCTGTCTAGAAAAGTGGCCCAATCCCTAGTTCAGCATTCATCGCTCCCCAGGATGCTGCTTTCCACACCTTGGGACTGCAGCAGTTCATCTCCCCCGAGACTGCACCAAGACGGAGAGGGCCATCTATCTGCTTTCCTTACAGGGATGTCAGGATTCCTCAGCCAAAGAGCTCAGCTGGGAGAGCGTTATGGTTCTGTAGGTACATAGAAGACTGTTACGATGGTGTCAACAAACAAACCCTCCAGTGGATTACCTAATTAGATATTTGCTTAATTCAGACGTTAAAGTCCACCCGCCTGAGCATTATGAACTCAAGTGACATGGCGTTGCAGGGAGCGTGACACGGTGCACCTACAGGGAGCATCGCCATGAGCTGCTGCTCAAATCTTCCTTTCTACTCAAGTCCTCCATTCCTGCTAACCCTGCAAACAGTCCGGGTCCAGAGAGCACACACAGAAGCAAGAAGTCGATCCACCAACCTGGACTGAGCAAGCAAACAGAAACAACTTATCTTAACATGTCAAAGAAAACTCAGACAACCAGAGGTTAGGTGAATGTGGCTAGGGAAAAAGTTAACTCAATGGTCACTGGATTTTAACTGAAGACTAGCAGGCCTGTGACATCATCACCAGCAGAGCCCGCGTTGCTGTAGATGTTTTAAACATGACTTAAAAAAAATGCTTTCGATGTTTTGTGTGAACAAAAGCATACACAATACTACATCAAAGTCTTGAAAATATTTTGATAAACATTTAATTTTAAGTTTCCTTGCAATCCTTCATATTTAGTTTTATGCATTTGAAAACATAATTCTGAGAAGGGTTTCCATAGTCTTCCTAAGATCTGCAAAAATGTCTGTGGAACAGAAAAAGGTTATGAATTCCTGCTCTAGAGAACTGAGCAGACGAGGACCTGAGTTTGGATCTCCGGCACCTACATAAAAAGTAGGGCGTGGTGCCTACCATAGGCCTGCAGTTCCAGTGCAGGGAGGCAGCAAAGAAGCGGGAGGACTTCGGGGTTCAGCCGGCCAGCTTAGACACCTTGCTGTGCTCCAGTTCCAGTGAGACTCTGTGTAAATCTTATATGGAATGCAATAGAGGACACTGATGTTGACGTCTGCCTCCCACACATGGATTACACCGGGAAGTACACACATGCATGCATTTGCAAAAAAAAAAAAAAAATTCCCTGTTCTAAATGAGTCAGTCACTAAGAGGACAGACAGGGCACTTAGCAGAGAAACACATGGAAATAGCTTTGATAATTAGGAATTTCAAGTAAGGTAGGAACCGTGCCTCAGAAGTCACTATTATACAATGTCCAAAGCCATACTAACTGTACAAGTCAGGTTTCCACAGAAGACAACACAGTTAGTTCCCAGTGTCTCGGCCTTTATCGCAGGTCACACCTCAACTCCAGACTAACGTAGAACAAATAGTCAAGGAAAGATTAAAAAGGTAATTGGAGCTGATGGTACTCAAATAGGACAACAGGACACTTAGCAACGGGAACCCTGGGAGACGGACTCAGCAGCTGAGGGCAAGCTGCCCTGTGGCTGTGGAACTGAAAAGACAGTGGTAAAGCAGACTGGAAATGCGGCTTGAAAACTCAGCTCAACAGCAAACAGTTCCATGGTTGGGATCTGTGCTTCAGTCTTTTGTTTGTCTGGTACCACCTAGAGCAGTGGTTCTCACCCTTCCTAATACCGTGACCCTTCAATACAGTGCCTCTAGCTGTGGTGACCCAACCGTAACATTATTGCATTGCTACTTTCTAACTGTAATTTTGCTACTATTAAGAGTCGTAATGTAAATATCTGATATTTGACTCCCAAGGGGGTCTTGACCCACAGGTTAAGAATCACTGACTTACTCTCAAGACGCATTAAAGCTTTACTGCAAAAGTAAAAAAATAAAAAAATTTAAAAAAAGTAAAAAAATAAAAATAAATAAAAAAAATAAAAAAATTAAAAAAAAAAGTAAAAAAAAAAAAAAAAGAATCACTGACTTAGATTGTGACCATGGTGTAGGGTCCTAGATTTCGAACACCACTCAGGGGAAGAATGGCTAAGTAAAGAGAACTGGATTGTAGGCCACTTAGGCAGGAAGATTTGGTTCAAAACTAGACTGAGCTACACAGTGAGACGTCTTCAGAAAACCAAGGGCTAGCCTGGAGCTCCGTGGTAGAACTGATACCTAATATGAGTAAGGCCTTGGGTTTGGTCTACAGTACAAACCAACAATGGAGCTAAGATACGGCTGCCTCCGCATTTGCTCTCATTCCCCAGGTTACTCCACACAGCTGTCTACGAGTCATTCTGTGAACACTGCGACCCTGAGGTTTAGTTCCTTTGCAAAGACTCTCCACCATGCCCGGGAGGAAGGCTTAAGGAGGTCTTCCTATTACTCCTAGCTATGGCACGCATGAACAACCTGCAGTCCCTGACTTCTCGTCTCCCAGCTGAAGCATATCGTACCCACTGCTGGGAGCACTGCTCTCTGTATCTTTCCTGACTTCCCCACTTCCTCCCAGGACCACTGATTCTTCCACGTGCTCTCACGGTTCTCCAAGCTCAGATATGAAATGTTCCCACAAAAGGCTCATGTGTTAGGACCTGGCCCATGGCCTTCTGTCTTCCAAATCTAGATAGACTATCTTAAAAATACAAAGTCTTACCTGCTTAGCTGTCAACTGCATTTTCTTTTGACTTATAGAAATCTGACAGACAATTCAGCAGCCAGAGTGAGCGTGAGCACTCTAGTGAAAGACGGCATCACTGCAGCCTCCGCCCCGGCTCTGAGATCAAGGATGGTGGTTAGCAAAGGGACTTAACACTTCCCAGTGTGATGACACAGAACCACACTAAGATTTTGTGTATGACAGTATCTGATATTGTCCTTGTTTTAAATCTCTATAACCAGGGAGTGGTGAACTGGCTCAGCAGTTAGGAACACTGGCTGTTCTTCAAGAGGACTGGAGTTTGAGTACTAGCACCCACATGACAGCTCACAACTGTCTGCAAATCCAGTCTTGAGGGATCTGATATTCTCTTCTCACTTCTGTGGGCAGCAGGCACACAAGTGTGTACATATATACAGGCAAAACACCTACAGACATAAAATAAATACCTAAAAAAATAGTAAATCTCTATCACTGTTGGGAAAGGAAGAGTAATAATGCTAGATTATACCAAGTCAAATCTATACTTAACTTGTATCACAAGAGAATATTTATACTATTAAAATGTCATTTTCTCTAAAAATATCTTGATGCTACTTTAAAGAAGACAAAAACTCCTTTGGAAAAATTCTTTCAACTCCAACATGTGCAAAACCCACATGAAATGGGACCTCAGGAGAGGTTACTGAGGGACCAAAGCACTAGTTCGTAGGCCCGACAACTTGCGTTTGTCATTTGAGTTCCTAGCGTTCATATGAAAAAGCTGAATAAGCTGGAAGCTCTCACGCCAGCCCGCCTGGGGTGCACAGTACAACAGGAAATATACAAGGACAGGACCCGCTTCAACCTGACCAGGGAAGGAACTGACTCCTGGACGCCGTCCTGACCTCCAGACACAAGCTGTGGCATGCAAATGGCCCCTCCCATCCTCCACTTTAAAAACCACATCAGATGCCACTTCTGAGAAGGTCATTTTTGCTTCAACCCCAGCCATCAACCTGCCATAGAGCAGCAGATACACAGAGGTCTCTGGGCTGGGAAAGGGTAAGAGGGAAGAACAAAAAAGTCAATGCAATACTCATGCTTCAATACATAATTATTCAAATAAATTTTAATGATTTCAATTCAATACAACTGAAAATGTAGTGTCATTAAATAACATTTTCTGCTAATTTCAGAGTACAGGTCTGGAGGCCATTTCCAGGCGGACGCAACACATCCTAAGATTCAGCTTATAAGTAAGATGACTGCAGTGTCATGGCAGGAGTTGGGGAGGACAATGATCAGCTCATAGAATTCGGCTAAGACAGGAGAAAACCAAAAACCAATGCAACTAACAAAATAGCTACAGATATTAGTAAAATAAAAATACAACCCAATGTCCTTGTCTTAAACGACTGGAAAAATACAGGTAAAGTTACAGCAAATAAAGTCTTCACAGAGTTGGGTGACTTTATTTGCATTTCATAGTGATTTCTTAAGGCCTATATCCAATGAAACCATTTTAAAAAGCTCTATGAGGAATGGAAGTTTATGTGTCGATGACACTTTCTTTAAAAAAAGCTTAGATTTCTGAATGAGCAAGATTCACCTTGGTGGGCAGAGGCCCTGCTTCCTCGTGATCTTCAGGTTGAGACCTAACAATCACAAGAGAAGAAGCTGGGTATCTGCTTAGCTTTTGTTCATTCATAAATTCCAAGTCACCGTAGATACTCAGTTTCTGCAAAAGAAAAATCAACACACATCATTAATTTGGATGCTCCGGAATCTTTTCAACTAAATTTCCAAATAACAATCCCACCCCTAGAGCTCATGGTGGTGCACACTCCCAGTGCTTTGGGAAGTAGAAGAAGGAGACTTCTTACAAGTTTCAGGCCAGCCAGGCCATACAGGAAGATATAGTCTTAAAACACAGAAAACAAAACAAACAAAAGCAACATGCACAATTCGTCTACGGATACTTGGTTTGAAAAATTTTTCTGGGGGCTGGAGGGATGGCTCGGAGGTTGAGAGCATTGTCTGCTCTTCCAAGGGTCCTGAGTTCAATTCCCAGCAACCACATGGTGGCTCACAACCATCTGTGATGGGGTCTGGTGCCCTCTTCTGGCCTGCAGGCATACACACAGACAGAATATTGTATACATAATACATAAATAAATATTAAAAAAAAAAAAGTTAAAAAAAAAAAAAAAAAAGAAAAATTTTTCTGTATCTTCTAGAATGGAGCACGTGTTCCGGCTGTTTTGTTTTGTTTTTTGAGACAGGATTTCTCTGTGTAGCCCTGGCTATCCCAGCTCTGTAGACCAGGCTAGATATGAACTCAGAGATCCACCTGCCTCTTGAGTGCTGGGATTAAGGGTGTGTACCACCACCACCTGGCAAGAAGGGAGCATGTTTTATGGATGAGACTAGGTCCCCTGTAGACAACCCAAGGAAGTTTTCCCACACATCCTAACTTAAATCCTTAGAGGTGTAATGATTAAGTACCAAGCAAACATGCTTTGGTTTAAATGGAGTTAACATGGTTATATCAAGAGCTTTCATTCTAGAGTTTTGATGGCTGTCTCAAGTGACCACGTCCTCTATGTCCTAAAGTCTCCTATTCAGCAGGGAAATGATTCGCTGCAGCCGTCTAACTTGTCAAGCAAAAAAATGACACGTTCTGCTTTAAATGTCTCTAAGAGCACAGACTATAAATGATACGTTCTAACACTAGTAAAACGGTCTTCATAAATATATACAACCCCTTAGAGTGTTACTTTTAATAAAATATAATAAAGCAGGGTCTGGAGAGATGGTTCAGTGGTTAAGAGCCATTGCAGCTCTTACAGAAGACTTGGGTTCAATCTCAGCACCCAGACTAGGCAGCTCATAACTCCACCAGGAGATATGATACTCTCTTCTGGTCACTTTAGGCACTCCATATACATGGTGCATATACAGACAAGCAGGCATACACATACATGTAAGTAAAAGTTTTTAAAATTAAGCTACTAAAACAAAAAAATGAAAGCAGAAAAGTGGGGTGTTCCCCCCAAAGAACTAAGAAAAAAATGGAGAAATTGTCTCACAGAATTACACAATCCAAAAAAAAAAAAAAAAAAAAGCCATCATAGCACTAACATCCTTTCATGAGAAAGGATCAAGTCATGTGAGAGGCTGGAGAGATGACTCAACAGTTCAGAGATACTACCCCATAGGACCTGGGTTCGGTTCCCAGGAGCCACGCACTCACACACAACCACCAGTACTCCAATTATAGGGGATCCAATGGCCTCTTCTGGCCTTTACGGGCTCTTTATACATGGTGTACACAAACTCACACAGGTGTGCATGAATGCGCGTACACACACAGGCATACACATACACAAAATACATCTTTAAAAGAGTTATCTGAAAGGGAGGAATTGTGTGAGACCACTGCAACAAGTACTTTCCAATCAGTTGAGGGGATGGGAGGGCAAAACATGAAGCGCTGGTCCAAGAGATGTCTGCTTTTCCAGTGTCAAAGAGGTCAATGAGGACAGCAGCTCCTGATGCCTGAATTATGACCCCAGGCCAGACAAAAGATCAATGGCTTTGGAGTTAGGCAGAGTGCCCTTTGTGGTTCTACCATTTACTGGTAAAAGAAACAGTTTCAAAATTTGTTGCACATTTCCTATGGGGAAAGCAGGGATGACCAACAGCAGCTGCCTCACAAGGTTGCAGTGAGGATTTAAGGAGCAAACACATGGAAAACACTTCGAACAATACCTAGAAGAAAGGGCTCAAGAGTTGCAATTAAGTTTGGTGAGCAGGGTATACGCTGTGTTGTATTTATCAAGGCAAATTCCACTCAAACACTGCAATTTAGTCTCGGCAATAGGCAGACCAAAGTCCATGTGTATCTTCATTTTACAGGGTAAGAAGAACAAATACAAAAGGTGGAATGTTCCTTTACACTTGTGAATATGTCACTGCGATTGATTTAATAAAGATGCTGAATGGCCTATAGTTAGGTAGGATATGGTTAGGCAGGAGAACCAGACTAAGAACACTGGGAAGAAGGGGCAGAGTCTTGGGAGTCAGGAGGAGACACCATGAAATGCAGAGTGAGCAAAATGGGGAGTTCATAGATGAGGTGAACGAGCCTTGGGCAGCTCAGGCTAATAACCACACAGATAATAGAAATGGGCTAATCTAAATTGTGAGAGCTGGCTGGAGACTAACCTAAGCAACTGGCTGAGCATTTATAATTAATATTAAGTCTCTGTGTGGTTATTTGGGAGTAGCTGCCAGGACACAGAAACTGCCTTCAATGAATTAAGAAGGAAGGGTCTAGGATGTCACAGGAGTGAAGTCAATAAGGATTTTTTATTATAGGTTACTGATTTCTTACCATGAGTATTTTGAGTACACGAAGAGGCTCAAAGGGAGTAGTGGGCAATGGCAACCCTATGCAAAATACTGAATTCCAATTTTACCAGGAAAAATAAAATAGCTAAAACCTAAGTGTCTGGGAATATAATTCAGCAATAGAGCATTTGACTAGAATATGCAAAGCCCTGAATTTGATTCCTAAACTGCCAAATACAAATATTAAATAAGTATTTAAACATACACATCTGGGAACCAAGTAAGAAATCAGTATACTCGGGGCTGGAGAGATGGCTCAGAGGTTAAGAGCACTGACTGCTCTTCTGGAGGTCCTGAGTTCAATTCCCAGCAACCACATGGTGGCTCACAACCATCTGTAATGAGATCTGGTGCCCTCTTCTGGCCTGAAGGCATAAAGGTTGAACACTGTATACATAATAAATAAATAAATATTTTTAAAAAATCAGTATACTCATAAATAGATGGGTTCAGGCTGTCTGTTAAGCCTAACTACCTGAGCATGAATCCCAGGGCCTACCTGATAGAAGGAGAAAAATAATTCCCACAAATTGTCTTCTGATCTCTACACACTTTAGCGTACACACACACACACACACACACACACACACACACACACGCACACACGCACACACACTACATACATACATACATCTATAAATGGAGGAAAAAATTTTAAAAATTGGTAGGTTCTACTGAGATTTATCAACTCTTGAGTAATCTTCCACTAGTGAATTTATTTTTTTATGCATGGGTAAAACTGTCTACCTTTCATTCTGCTAATCTACATCTGACTACCTATTCTTCAAAGTTCAGGTCACGATACCTTCCCTGCCCCTTGTATTTAAAAGCTTTATTTGACAATCCCAGCACACAGTGTCTGCTTTCCATTATATTTTATGCAATTACTATCTGCTCCTCTTATTCACTTTACCAAACCAGGTATAATTCCAGCACTCAGAGATTTGCTATAGGAGCAAGGGCAACCTGGACTACAAAGTAAACCCTAGCCAGGAAAGACTACCAAGTAAGATCTTACCTCAAATACCGAGAGGACAGATGAGAACAAAAGCTAATGATAGACATATGCAGGTGTCATGATGAAACCTTCTGTTGTGTGCTGACTTAGTAAAAGCAAATGCCAGGTGCTGTGGCCACACCTTTAACCCCAGCATTCGAAAGGCAGAGGCAGGTGGATCCCTGTGAGCTCCAGGCCCACGTGGTCTATGTGGTGAGTTTCAAGACAGCCCTGTCTCAAAAAGCTGAAGGCAAAACCAGAAAGTTCACTGAACGTGAACTTCACTCCAGCCTCAATACCTTCATAGCTAAACAATCACAGAAACATTACCTAGACTTTCTAAGGTTACTTGCTCATACATAAAATGAAATAAGACCCGCTGTGTGAATAAGGCACAGGGGCTGGAGAGATGGCACAGTGGTTACAGGCACTGGCTGCTTTTCCAGAGGACCTGGGTTGGATTACCAGCATCCACATGGTGGCTCAACTGTCTATTCCAATTCCACGGGGTCAAAACTCTTTCTGGCCTCTGTGTGCACTATACACACAAGGTATGCATATACATACATACAGACAAAACATCCACATACCTAAAATTAAAAACAAAAGTTAGGGATGGTAGTGCTGGCTTGTAATCCCAGTCTTGGATCTTGACTCGAAAAGCAAACAAGGGGGAAAATCGTGTAATAGATATTGCTGGACATTGGGTTGACATTCAAAAATAATATTCTGCAAATCTTTTTTTTTAAATATTTTTATGGCTTATTTAACATTATTTTTTTTTATGTGCATTGGTGTGAAGGTGTCAGATCCCCTGCAACTGTATCTTCAGACAGTTGTGAGCTGCCACGTGGGTGCTGGGAATTGAACCTGGGTCCTCTAGAAGAGCAGTCAGTGCTCTTAACCACTGAGCCATCTCTCCAGCCCCCAATATTCTGCAAATCTTAAAAGAATGAAGCTGGCACTAGTTGGCACCCTGTCCTAGGTTCCAGGAACCTTTACTTGCTATATCATGCCAATGACTTACTACAGAGTCTATTTTCATTTCCCTCAGTGCTTTTTCCCTATGGTATTTTAGACACAGATCTCGTACTTGCTTCAGTTGAATTTGCTGTCAATAGACATTATCCCACATTTAATTACATAAATAGCTTGCTATTCTTGGAAACTAAATTGAATCAGCAAATTACAGCTTTTCCCCCAAACAAACATCCTTTACCTTAACAATTGTTTCTTGCGCCAGTTAAATTTTAATTACCAAAAGGAAGCAAGTCATAATCTCTTTGAGGGGAGTTACCAGAACACAGGAATTCAGAATCAAACAAACACTGGTTTCATAGCTTCTAAAACATCATGGCAATCAATTTCTAACTTTAAGTGGCTCCGCAAGTCTTCTCTTACATCCCAGCTTAACGAGTACTGCCAGCGTTCTCTTCAGTTTCAGAGAAGCAGAGGGGCACTGTGCTCAGGCAATCAACAGGAATGTCAATGCAGAGTGGGAACACTATGCCTGGCGTACTAACTTTTGGTTTTCAGGTGTGCCAACCTCACCTGGGTAAAGTCATAGAACCTCTCACTCTATTAGCAGGGTCTTGTTTTTCTAGCTAAACAAGGCACTTAAAATGGTTATTCATGTGGCTGTCTTCAAGTACCCAAGGGTTAAAATTAGACTTACCTCAGGGGGAACATACTGCTCCACAGCTGTAGCAACAGCTGCACAACAGATCCAGAGCAGCACCATCACCGAGAGGACCAGAGTCGTGGTTAAAATCCACCCAGAGTTACTGCGAAAACAACAGCAACAGCTAGTCACACACTCGCACACTTGGAACACAAAACTCTGTGCACTGGCTCTGCAATTATTAACAAAACATATTCGTGCAAGGAAATATTACAGCTAGTTAATTAGGATGATTTGATGTTCTTTCCTCTATTTCTAAAACTTCTATAGCCTTGCTATATAAATCTTACAATAATTAATAATGATGAAATCAGACAAATAGACTTCCTACTACATATACAAAAATTATTTCAAATTGCTGGGCGTGGTAGCACACACCTTTGATCACAGCACTCCAGAGACAGAAGAAGACGGATCTCTGAGTTCCAGGTCAGCCAGGGATACATAGTTAGATCTAGTACAATCAAACTAGAGTACAGTCTATATCCTATAGTATAGTAAGACCCTATTAAAAAAACATAAACAAAATCAAAAGTAACCCCCTCAAATTACTGTAAAGAGCGTTTTTATTTACTTCTGGGTGGGGTTGAGATAAGATTTCTCTATGTAACAGCTCTCGCTTCCCGGAAACTTGCTCTGTAGACCCAAGTGGCCTCAAACTCACAGAGATCCACCTACTTCTCCTTCCCGAGTGCTGGGATTAAAGGCATGCGCCACCAATGCCTGGACATTTTTATTTTCTTTTGAGATGGGTTTCATGTAGCCCAGGCCTCAAGCTCGGTGTGTGACAAGGCTAACCTGGGACTCCCACCTTCCTAACCCCGCTAGAATTACAAGTTTGGACCACAAACTTGAAGAAAACATTCTAGTTACTAAATTAGACAAAGCAAGCACGTGTCCTAAAAATTGAACATAATGGTTCTTAATTTGCAGGTTATTGCAATGATATTCATTTAAGAAAGCACACTTAAAAGTTAAGGAAAATTATAAAATTAACATTTGTTTTATGAAAGAATTCACAACAAAATTCCAAAAATCAGTTTTCCTATAACATTTCAAACATGTAGAGTAAATGGATTATAAAGCATTTTGTGACCATTATATTTTCCTTATGATTAAAAAAATCTTAAGGTAGGAGGGCATTTAGGGGTCTCAAGATCTGCAACAGCTCCTAATTCTCACTTGTCTATTCATGGCCAAAGGTCCCATATTATGGATCACCACTGATGCATCCACTTTTCGCAACACCTTAAGGAGTGGCATGCTAGTCACTGTCTCCCAACAAAAGAACGTGAGCTGTAAGAGACTGAGCTGAGCTTGATCCCAGGAATCTACCTGGTGGAAAGAGAACTGTTTTCTGATCTCCACACATGTGCTGTGCCATACACACTCATACCCAAATAAATAAAGCAGTTTTAAGTTTACTTTAAAAGAAGCAGATTTTCTGAAAGCATGTAATTCCCCTTTGATGCTGTTTTAAATAATTCACTCTCCTTCGCAGGGTCCAGTCCTGTCCGAGGACTAGAACTCACTGCTCTGGGTGAGGACACATTGGATATCTGGACTGCAGCAACTAGCAGAGACAGAAAGCTGGGGCTCATCTCAAAGTGCATCTTTTTTCTCAGCCTCCACAGCAAAGCAAAGTAGATCCTGTAGATGCTTAGCCATCTCCATGACTTCCTGATCTCCCTGCCCACTGCCTACATCCAGCCTCATAATTTGCTGTTCAAGCTCCCCAGCCTCGTCCCTATCTATCGGGATTCAGGAGTCTTCCAGATACTCTTTTATTCAAATGTAGGACATATAATAATTCATGTTTATACACAGAGACTTGTAGAGAATAAACTTCTAGTTAAAAGTTGCTTTTTTTTCTAAGACATTCAAAAGATTATTTTTAAATTTTTAGGTTAGGGCCAGTGATGGCTCAGTTGATAATTGCTGCCAAGCTCTGATGAGTTGAGTTTGATCCCTGGAACCCACACAGTGGAAAGAAGGAACCAATTACCACATGCTATAAATACCCCCTTACTTTCTGACACACAATATGTGTGTGTGTGTGTGTGTGTGTATAATTTTAAAATTTCACTGTACTGTCATACTCAACCAAAATGATCCCCTAGAACAATGCACTGTGCAACAGAATGGCTTGCAACTTAATCAAAATGTTTGGTACACAATATAGTAGAAAATAAAATGCATGGCCTTTCTTTGATTCCTTTCCTTTTGTGGGGTAAGGAGAGGAGGGCTCAGTCGGCACTCCTACGAGCAGAAGCAGGCACACTTTGATAAAATCCTCTCCAATCCTCAGAGTGCCTGACAGTCCTTCCTTGGAGGGAGGGCATAAGGTAGCCATCACTCCCACCTCCCTGTTTTCTTCCTGTTCCCCCTAGGAGTTCTGGCACAGAGTCGACATGCCCTAGCTCTTCTTAGTCTATAGTCCTTATCAATCAATCTCTTCTAACTGCTTATCTGTCCATGTGGATAAAAATCCAATTCCTAATGACTCAGACATACTTTAAAGTTGAACTTTATTTATTTTTTACATAGTGTGTGGGGGTGAGAGGACACCTTGTAGGTGATGATTCTCTTGTTCCATCATGTGGGTCCCAGGATTGAATTTAGGTTGTCATGCTTGGTGTTACCATGAAGTCATCTCCAGGCCCTAGAGCAGCTTAATTTAACTCTCTAGAAAAGACATTTCTTAACACAAATCAAGAAAGCCCTTGTATGGTGAAAAACTATTTGTTCTGTTTGGGTTTTACTAAGTAGCAAGAAGAGGAGGTTAAGAGAAGAGGCTGGCCTATAGATAAAGCTACAGCGAGGACAGTGACTTCTGTCTTACCCAACAACAGCGTGACTGCAGGTAACAGTAATGTACTGTTTCAAAATGACTGCGACAGGATTTCCAATGTCTAAGGTGATGCACATGCTAATTATCCTGTCTGATCATTACATGATGCATACATGCATCAAAATAGCACTTCATACTCCATATATTTGTATGTGTCAATTTTTAAAATTTTTATCATATTTTAAATTGTGGGGAGCAAACATATCATGCAATGTTTATTCACGCATATTTTGTCATATTTTAAATATTAAATTTTTTACCATATTTTAAATTTATCATATTTTAAATTGTGGGGAACAAACTTATGCATGCGTTGGTATAAGTGTGGAAATCTGAAGACAACTTGTGGAGTTGGTTCTCTCCTTCCACCATGTAGGTCCCAGGAATCAAACTTAGGTTTTTGGTTTGACACCACATACCTTTCACCACTGAGCCTTTCACTGGCCCACTTTTTGTTGTTGTTGCTGTTGTTTTTTGAGACAGGGTTTCTCTGTGAAACAGTCCTGGCTGTCCTGGAATTCACTTTGTAGACCAGGCTGGCCTTGAACTCACATAGATTCATCTGCCCCTGCCTTCCAAGTGCTGGGATTAAAGGCATGTGCCACCACTGACCAGCAATATGTGTCAATTTTAAAAATAGTACACACAATACCTTCTAATCAGACTCGTTACTCAAAAATACAAGTTTAGAAGGGAAGTTGAAAAAAATTCTATTTAACTACTATACTTCTAATTTAAAAATTAGAATTAATTTCTATATACATACATACATATATATATATATAAAATTTGTATTTGTTTTTAAATCTAATTAAATTTTTTAAATAACAAAAACAGGATGACTGACATAAACCAGGCTTTATCTTTTGTATATAGTAAGAAACACATACAGAGATAGGCATCTTAAAAAGCCATCACTTTCTTCATCTTCAAGGTAGCTTCTGTGTGCTTGCGAATTTCTCATTTGCAGATCTGAAATAATAAGTACATGTATAATGAAATGTATATCCTAATGTTAGTTGCACTGACTTCTTTCTAGATATGTACAACCTATAGGTAATTTTTGTGAGTATAATCTGACACATCTACATGTTAAAATTCCTCTGGCACCCCAAAAACCAAATGGGTATTTTGTCATATTATGAATCTCCTGCCTTACTTTCAAATGTTGTTTGTTGTGTAGCCCACAGTGGTCTTGGACTCACAGCCATCTGTCTGCCTCTGCCTTCTGAATGCTGGAATTAAATGTATGCATCACCATTCCAGGCTCAAATGTTTTTGATACTGGTGTATTCTGTTTAATTACATGTGGACTTGAGTAACAGAATCTGTTTTATTCTAATTATAACAGTCTATGTTAGCATTATCTACTCATCCCACTCAATAATAAAATCAGTAAGTTAATTATATCAATATGTAAAATAAGGTAGTACATTTTCAAAGATAAACTCTGTTTTAGTCTGATGCTTGATGTTCCTATGATTTAAAAGTCACATCTAGCATAGAAATAAAAAGAGAATAGGGAACTCATATTTTAAAGTTAGTGTCACTATTCAGTTATTTTTTAGGAAAAAAAACTGTTTGGCTAGTTCATATTCAAGGCATGCTTTGAAACAGTGTTTAGAACACTTCTCCAGGTGGTCCCCAGGTGAGCAGCATCACCAGAATATGAAACTTGTTAGAACTGCAAACCCCCAGATGGATTCCCAGATTCAGTGCATTAGAAAAGTCGGAGGGGGCAATTACAACAGATCTGACAACTGAGGTTTATCCATCTATTTAGAATAAAACTTACAGGACATTTTACTTAAAGATGATTCTCTCAAGTTTGTAGGTTCCTGCTCCAACTGAGGTGCATACTGAATTTCTGGTTTAGACTAAAATGATAATGAAAGCAATTAAGTCATTTGTACCTCAGAAGCTGTTTTCAGTAACAAGTTCTAGAACACATCATCTATAGTATCAACATTTAAACAGAAAAAAAGTAACAGAAGTATAGCACAAAAAAAGAATAAAACACATTAACCACAATATGGGTAGAGAAGCTGAAGTGCCCCAAGTTTGAGCTGAATACTATTTATATTAGTAATTGACAGTATGACTTTAAGGAAGCTGGATGCTCAGCTTCTTCATCAATAAGCAGGGATAATATAACTTCGTGAAACTACTTAAAGATTTCAGATAATACAGTCAGCTCTCTATATCACTGCATTTCATATCTGTGATTAAACCAATCATAGGGGGAAATCTGTACTAAATATGCATAGATGTATTCCCTGTTATTAAAGGCAGCATAACAATTATTTGTGTAGATTTCACACTGTGTTAGGTATCATAAGCAACTCGGATGAATTAACATGCAGTCATATGGTACACGGCTTTTCAGCTAACTGACCGGATATTCAACAGTAACACTAATAATATTATCACCTAGCAATACTGTAGCCATTTCAGTTCAAGAAAACTTACTGTTAAATAACCCATAACTACACAGGGAGGGAGCTTGGAGGTTATATGCAAATGCAATATAATTTTATATCAGGGAATTAAGCATCCCCAAATATTGGTATCCTTAGAATCCTGGAACAATAGGTACTCTAAGACAACTGAACATAACTTTCTAGGTCAGCACCTGTCAACATCTCATCACACAGGAAATTATTAGACAAGAGAAAAATTACCTCTCTAGAAATGTTATCTTGTCATAATGCCTTTTTAGTGTCTTTGTTTTATATGCCACTATTTATGTTCAAAGTATATGATTATCTTCCTATCTAGATTTTTCATTTAATAAATTTAGTCACTCTAAAACCAAGAAGACCAAATAAGAACCACTGTGCTTGAGGTCAGGCTTTCAAGAGACAGAAGGAAAGGTAATTACATTGTGTCCCGCTGCTCAATGTTTCCATGAAGGCCAATTAAGCAGCACTATTTGACAAAAGTATTTAAGTGACCAATTACACAGTTCTATGCTGACACACTCATGTAAGACATGTTCCTTTACTATTGCTGTATTTAGGTCAATTTGTGAGATACAGTTGTCACCTGGAATATAACGATTTTTCCATCATCAGCTTGAAGATAAAAAGTCCATGAAGAGGTGATGAAGCTCTGTGCAGAGTCCATCACGTCACTCCAGAATGACCTCACCAGAGTTAGAGGGAAAAGGAGATGCATTCTTGGCATTAGGGACATGAGCTAATCAAACAAAAAGACAAAAACATTTAAGTAATAAATAAGTAATTTATAATATGCATATGAAAGAGAACAACATATTGGATATGACTCAAATTTTACTGGGAAAGATTATAGATGATTACATGAACAGTTACAGTCATCTGCACTAGACTAAACGCTGCTGCAAGTTAACTATAGTAAAGCTTAACATCACGGGCTACTTAAATTCACCAAATACCTTTATACACAACCCATGACCTCCATCTATCAGGATAACAGGCATTGAGCCAAGCCCCCAAACATTGAGACTCTTAAGATCTCATTAAATAAGGATCACTAAATGACAGACTTGAATGGAAAGGACAAATCACATCATTCTTATCCTTAATAGTTCCATAGAAGGAGAAATCATGTCTTAATAAACATCAAAGGAAAAAAATATATGCAGAAAATATGGGACTTGCTTACAGTGAATGCTGAGGGGGTATTTCATGATATTAATACATGTAACAGGTGCGATTGACAAGATTTTAACACTAACTGGTATCTCAATCTACCTCCAATTGTGACTACTTACTTAACTTATTAAGCAACATTGACCCCAGAGCACAAGTTCAGGATATGGACTGTTGTGCTCTGGAGATAACTTTGGTTCATCTTACATCAGGAGAGATATCATCAAGAGCTATTGCAATGCAAAAACCAGCTTTTAGAATGGGATCTGTATCCAGGACCCAGTTTTCCATGTAATAGCTATGAAGCCTATCACAAATTAACTCAGCAAGTATTTATTGAGGCCACAAATTTAAAGAAATCGGAGGACTAGCTGGTTTTGTTTTTATTTCGAGATGGGAAATTGCTATGTAGCCTAGGCTAACCTCACACTTGCAATCCTCCAGGAATAGCATCCTGAAAGCTGAGGTTACAAGCATGTCATGTCTACATATATCTTTTGTAATCATCAATGTACCCCTGTGTTTAATCAGAACAATTTATATAGGAAAATGATTACCATAGGGCAGCGTGTGTATGTAAAGAAGGAGGCTACTGTAAACAGGAGTGAGGATAGTTAGGATTTTACAAGAAGCTAACACTTCCCCAGAGTCAGAGATTCACTAGGCACATGGGAACAGGAGCAGAAACACAAAGTATCATGCCAGATTTAAAAAAAAAATTGTACAAATTCCATGGAGGGCAATTTTGCTCTATTTCTCAAAATTAAAACCTCACAAACTTCAGCAATTCTAGTTTTATGTTCTTATTTATAGATATACTCACAAATATATAAAATATGTAATACTTATAACAGAAAATATTAGAAAGAACCTTGATGTTCACAAACAAGGGGCTGCTTTGGTTGGATGTGATAACTCAAGCTGTAATCCTAAAATTGAGGGGGATCAGGAGCTTCAAGTCTGCCTCAGGTATATACCAAGTTCAAGGTCAACCTGGGCTACATGAGATCTTGCCTACCAAAGTCAACCCCAAAACAAGGGACTAATGATATCATGGTACATCCATTTGAAATGTCATATGGTGAAAGAAGTGAAGCTCTTTACTTGCTTATATTAACAAAAATTCATTGACATATCCTTGCATATGTATAAAATTCTTCAGCATGAGTAACCCTGGCTGCACAGTGGAGCAAAGCCAACAGTCACAGAGGCGCATTCTCGCAGATGGTGAGTACAAAAACAGAGTCACACTCTCAGGAATGTACAGACTGTCTCCTGAACCTCTTACTCAACAGGTTATACTGAAAAATAATTGTCCAAAAATTAATTAGTTAAAAACATTTTTATAAAAATTGAAACATTTTTCCTTGTATATAGTTCATGAGGAGTAAGGAACTTTCAGAGATGACATTATAAAGATTTTTTTTTAAAAATATCTGTTTATTTATTTATTATGTATACAATATTCTATCTACATGTATGTCTGCAGGCCAGAAGAGGGCACCAGACCTCATTACAGATGGTTGTGAGCCACCATGTGGTTGCCGGGAATTGAACTCAGGACCTTTGGAAGAGCAGGCAATGCTCTTAACCACTGAGCCATCTCTCCAGTCTCCATTATAAAGATTTTTGGGAGCTAAACTAAGATAGGCCATTTGTACTTAACCCTATATGTAATTTGGAACTACTAAATTACATGATAGAAGGATGACAAGATTTCTGTTTAGAAAGAAAGATATTTAGGCCCAGGATAAGGAAAGAACTAGTGATGTGGGATTTCTCTCTGTATGCTGTGAATATGTTTTATTACCATTGGTTAATAAAGAAGTTGCTTTGGGCCTATAGCAGGGCACAATATAGCCAGGTGGGAAATCTGATATATATAGAGAGAGTAGGCAGAGTCAGGGAGATACCATGTAGCTACAGAAACAGATATCCAGAAACCTTACCAATAAACCATGAGCCTTGTAGTAAAATATAAAATAATGGAAATGGGTTAATTTAAGATATAAGAGCTAGCTAGCAATAAGTCTAAGTGATTGGCCAAGCAATGTTTTAATTAATACAGTTTCCGTGTGATTATTTTGGGTCTGAGCGTCTGGGAATGAATGAGCACACTCTGCCTACAAACTAGAAAGGGTTAAAATAGAAAAACAGTCTGGAAGTTAGCTGAGCAATACACATGACAAATGATGCTGGTCTGACTCAAGGCAGCAGCAAAGGAGATAGAAAAGGAGCTTAAATATCAATTTCTCTTTGCCAACGACTGTGAGAAAAAATGAGATTATGGGTGCAAACATAATTTTCAGCAGAAAAGCATTTTAAGATAGTATTCCAGGGGGTTGAAGATATAGCTCAGTGGTTAAGGGGATGCACTGCTCTTCCAGGACCTGAGTTAGATTCCTAGCACCCACGTCAGAGGGCTCAAGTCACCTGTTGAGCCCTCAACAGCTTCAGGGAATCTGTTGCCTCTGACCTGTTTAAATACTACACCCATGTACATATCCTCTGACACACATACACACATAATTTAAAAGTAAATAAGTATTTTTTAAAAAGGAGGTATTCCCATTAACTTTTCCATCTGCAAACATAATTTTGATGGACAAAAATTAAATATAAAATCTAACAATAAAATAAGACCACTATGGCAACAATCATGTCACGTAACAAAAGTCAAAGCACACAAGAAGGCAGTTTGGAAAGGCAGTATTGTCTCTTACTTGTTCTTGTCTCAATTCAGCAAATGGCAACTGATCCTGGCAGCCAAGATGGCAAGCATATTGTTCATCAGGTTGGGAATATGCTTCCGTGCATGCTGAAAGAGAAAAAAGGCAAATTCTTAGAAAGAGGAGAAGGGTGGAAAAGACAAAGGCTGCAAAAGGGATCTGGCAAATTATAAGGGTATAAAGATATAAAGACATACTTAAATATTTCATCTTTGAGCTACCAAATTTGGCAATAACAGGAAATATTTTAATAAACTTCTTTATCTCTCTCCTACAAGCCCAATGTCTCATGTACAAGTCTATTAATGTCATTCCTGGGCTCTGGCTATACAACATGTTCACATAAGGGATTCTCACAGCTGAAGCTTGTGGAGTGGGAAGTACTGGTCTGGTGTCCTGAAGTTGCTACTGAAAGTTTAAAATCATTTGTTGGCTGTAGCCCTCAACCCAGGCTGAGGGCCTAACCTCGACTACTGATTTTTCTGGGCCTTGTGTGGGCGAGGTAAGTATTCAACCACAAAGCTATTTATCTCTAGTTCCCTTATATTTCTCAGTGAGACAAGGTCTTCCCAAGTTGCCCAGATTGGCTCTGAACTTACTCTATAGTTCAGACAAGTCTTGACCCTTCTTGCCTCAGCCTCCCCAAATAATTGGGATTACAAACTGTGCCACTAGGCCCAGCTGGATTTCTATAAGTCTGAAATGGAAAAAAAAAAACACTACCTAATATAAGAGAGGAACAATAAGGTATGTTAGTTATTTGTATAAATATTTAGGAGCACTCAGTTGAGAAACAAAGATATCAACATGACAAGGGATGGGGTGGGGAAAGAAAGCAGTTAGCCTATAACTCTAAATTCTAAGAAAATGGAACTAGAAAATGTTCTACAATAGGGAATTGTAAATATAAAAATAGAGTTGGGCTTTAGCTCAGTGGCACAACAGTGGCCTGGCATATCCTAGGTCCTGGGTTCGATCCTCAATGCTTAAAAGGCAGGAAAAAGCTGAAATGGGCTCTACCAGATACACGTACTTCCTTTACCCCATTGGTCCTTTCTTTCTTGTGATTTAGTATTTCACTACTGCAGCAATTTTATTTTTCTTCTCAACTCTCATATGTACCTGTAAAACACTTCTCAGGGGTTCTAAATAAAATGAACATGTTGTGGGATATTTGTACACTGTGTGAAAGTGTATTGCTATGATTGGTGTAATAAAAAGTTTAACAGCTACTAGCTAAGCAGAAGAGATACATGGAAATTCTGGGAAGAGAAAGAAAAAGACAGAATCTAGGTACGTGGGAGACGCCAGGAGACATGGAGAGGAAACAGGAGGTGCAAGATGGAAGAGAGGTGATAGCACATAGATTAATATAAATGGGCTAATTTAAGTAATTTAAGTTATAAGATCTAGTTAGGGACAAGTCTAAGCTATAGACTGAGTTTTCAGAATTAATGAGAAGTCTATTTGGGAGTTGGCTGGCAGAGCAGAAAAAGACTCATCACATGACTGTGGCAGTACGGATACAAAGAGATGGCCAGTGAGGAGAACGAGCCATAAAAATAGGGTCACAGGATCGCAGAATACAGTGTGAGAGTCATGTCAGGGGAGAGCTGTGTCCCACTACACAGAACACACTGCAAAAAAATGGACAAGATTCTATTACAGTTCTTTACAAAGTTAAACATTCACTGTATCCTGATTGTAGGTTTCTTTTATCAAACACATCTCTTTCACCAAAAGGTAAAAATAGTGGTTAACTGGTGACAGAGTTTCTGGTTATTTTTACTGGCATGACTGATAAAGAATACTCTATTAAACACTTCAGAGTCAAAGGCCTGATTCAGTAGGAACCCTGGAGTTGTGTCAACTGACTGACAGGTTTAGGTAAATGATACCACCATGAAAAGGTAGTGGTGAATTCTGAGTTGGATAATTACCTCTGCATTTGTCTAAACAGAATGCTTGGCTAAACAAAGGAGTCCTATCCATAGCACAAAATAAACACTGTCTCAACACAGATGGATTTAAAGCCCATGACATTTTTAGCATCATCTATTAAAACTTTAATTTTATAATTACAATATGGTAGATGACTAGTTTAAACAGGATGTCTGTCATTTTCTAGGAAAAATACATAAAAGGCATAACTCAAAGAGAGCCCCAATGTTATGCACAGATGATGTCATTAGCATAGTATCTTACCAGATTCACATTCCAATTTGGTCCGATTTAAATCAATTCCATCATCCACAAATTGGCAAATTGAAAACAGCCTGCAACCTCTCTGACATGCATATAGCTCCTCTTCCTGGGAAGTTCAAAAACAAAGATGATTACCAAAAAATAAAATTTTTCTTTCTGCTGGAAAAAAAAAAGATCAAGAAGAAAGCAAAGCTAGTGCTTGTTTTAAAGTATACATTAAGTTTTGTACTGAAGGGGATGAGAGAAAGATGGTTTTAGTTCCTAATTTGAATTATTTGGTTATAAACAGGGTCTCTCATATACACTAGGCTAGTTTCTAACTCCCTACACAATGAATGATGACCTTGTACTTTTGGTTTTAGTATTTGATTGCATGTATGGGAATGTATGTACCACCTACATGCGGTATCCAGGGAGGCCACAAGAGGGCATTAGATTTCCCTGGAACCAGAGTTATACACAGTTGTGAGCTGCCAGGTGGATGCTGGGAACGGAACCCAAGTCCTCTGGAAAAGCAGCTAGTGTTCTGAGTTGCTAAGTCATCGCTCCAGATCCTGCTCTTGTATTTTTAACACTCCTGTCTCTACCTTTCTGATGCTGGGATTTCATGTGCCACCATACCTGGTGTGTGTGATGCTAGAGACGGAGAACACAGATTCTGTACATGCTAGGCAAGCACTCTAACAACTCGGTCCTTATCTCCTTATTTTTAAAGTGATACTATGAGAAAGGTCAAACAGCTGAAAATACCACCCTTTTTGCATGTTCCGTGGCCACAACTTAGAAAACTTAGGAAAATTAGAACTAGCAATAGCAATGACAAACAATCAGAATTCTGAACAAGGTAGAAAAGAGTTAGCAATTACCCAAGGGTCACTCTTGGCATGGTCAGCTACATCTAAATGCACAATCATCAGCTTATTAGCAAAGTATCAGGACCAGCTTCATACAGCAAATGCCAAAACAAAGGCAGAATGGCAAAACAACGACAGAAAAAAGATTTTAAAAAAAAAATTTTGTGTGTATGTGTGTGTGTGTGTGCATACACAAGCACGCCCATGTCAGTATATGTGTGCCATGTGTGCGCAGGGTTAACAGGAGTTTGTGAGCTGCCACATACTTACAGGGAACAGAAGGTGGGTCATTCGCAAGAGCAGTAAAGTGCTCTTAACAGCTGAGCCATCCTTCAGTTCCAAAGATTTTTATCTTATTTTTTAATTGGCTGCCTTTAACTGAGAATCCAAACAAGAACAAGAGGGTGACATACAGAAACAGTTACTGCAATCAGCTAGGCCAGAATCAAATTTTTCTTTGGTTAAAAAACAAACAACAACAAAAACCAATGCAAGTTACTTTACCTGTTGAAATCTCAAGTTTTCTCAACAAGAAATAAGACAACACTATTATCTCCAAATATAATTCTGGGAGACTGCTAATCTTACCAAAGAGTGTGAGACACGAGGGTCTTAATAAATATTAGTAACATTAACATAATGTTTTCTATTTTTATAATAATATCTTTTAAAAGTAGAAAATAACAATTACAAGCATTGAGAAGTATGTGTGAAAAAATCAAAATAGGATGCCCCCACTTAGGATGGTTTTTTTATGCTTAGAAAATAGTAATTGCATAATGAGACTATAAGCAATGAGACCAACAAGCTTTTCTTTCCTTTGATGAATACAGTATTTTAAACAAACTATGTATATGAGGGAGCCCTTGCAACTTTCTGTGTGAACCACTGTGTACCAACTGGCCGGCACCTAATGAGGAAACATGCTCATCTCAGTTAGCAACCATGGAATACAGCAGCATGCATTTCTTTCTGGCAGAAGACTTAGTAAGCTAATGTAGCAGCAATAACCCACATGAAGAGATGGCTGCAAGCCCAACACAAAGTCAGTTTTATTACACAGCATTGGAGGTGGCACATTTTGTGACCTTGGTTCTAGCAGCATTTATTGCTAAGTTAAAAACTACACCTCAGATATGATCAGAATGTACAGTTTACAGACTTTGTAAACAGCAAATGAATTCTGTTTCTGGAGCACCACATATTTCCTTCTACTGCACACAGGAAGCAGGAAGAAAACAGAGCTCTTACCATGAACTGTACCAGATGACATTTTATAAACTGGTCTGGAACTCTTAATCCCCTGTCTCACTCAGCTCTTGTGAATTGAGATTGCTCACATGTGACTAAATGCCCAGCTCAGACAGTCTTTCTTTTGTTAAACCAACTCCAAAAGTCACCCGGAACCAACATCAGAAAACCATATGGCATGCTGAAGTCTAGTGGGTCTGGAATCAACCCTGAAAGCTCAGCCTTACCACCTACCCTGTACAACCTTGGGGACATTACTAACCTCTGTGATTTCTCAGGGTCCTCTCAGTTAAGAATGAGGATACTCTCACATTAATCTTGCACACTAGGAGGGGTTATATATTCGTATTACCTTGCACTGATAGATATAACATTAATAATAGTCAATAAACACCCATAATGTACCAAGAGCTATGTTAACACAATGTGTTAACACACATAATGAGTAGGCTGGGTAGATGGCTCAGTGGTGAGGAGCATTGGGTGCTCTTCAAGGATCCAGGCTCAGCTTCTAACACTCACATGGCAGCTCACAATTGCCTGTAACTTTAACCCCAGGGGATCCATACCCTCTTCTGATTCACCAGCACTGTGTTCACATGATATATAGACAGCCATGCAGGCTAAACACCTGAACATATAAAATAAAAATAATCTTTTTTAAAAAGAAAAGAGTCAGCCGGGCGGTGGTGGCACACAGCTTTAATCCCAGCACTCAGGAAGCAGAGGCAGGTGGATCTCTGTGAGTTCGAGGCCAGCCTGGTCTACAAGAGCTAGTTCCAGGACAGGCTCTAAAGCTACACAAAGAAACCCTGTCTCGAAAAACCAAAAACCAAAACCAAACAAACAAAAAAAGCAAAGAGTCATAATTTTATTTAAAGTATTTTGTATTCTACAGAATATAAATCTAAATATAGTAAATATTTCATGCTCTATGTATCCCAAGTGACTAGCAAGCTTATAGAAAATGTAATCTTCTAATATAAAGCATAAGGAAAGAGTGCTTCCCATCATAATGACTATCAGCTCAGTGATTTTAGGCCATTAACAACAGTGCTACCTGAATAGCGTTCATGTACATTTTCTTACCCTTAGTAAACTTAGCTAAGTCAAGCTACCTATTCTCCCTTGATTTGGGCTTACTCTGTTTGCGACTGGTCGCGCCCTGGAAGTCAGGCTCGCCTACCTCACAGCAATCCTCCTATCTCAGCCTCCCAAGCGCTGGCTTACCGGCATGAGCTACACACCTGGTCTGAAGTATTCTCCTACTCAGTGCGACAAGCACAAATGTGTGCAAACCTCACTGCACAACAAGGAGGAAACAGCTACCACTGGCTGTGCTAGGCAGGCCTTGTTCTAAACACATCAGATTAGCTTCAGTCTTCACACTGGCTCTGCACACATGTGGTTTTCCTACAGTTCTAAGAAATCAAACGATCAGTGGAAACACAGTTAACAGGGAGCCAGGAAAGGACTACAGTTTTGCATAGTTCTGAAGCCCATACCCTGTAAAGAACTGACCACACTGACTCAATTAGTTTTGTTATCAACATGTCTTATGTTCCTTACATTTGAGCCCAGACATCATACAACTGAATCTTTGAGAACAAAGGGCAAAACGTACTAATTTAAAATATACTTACAAACTCTATATCCTTACAATAAATAATTATAAAGTCATTAAAATGAGATTTCTATCTGCCAGTTACGGTATCAGATCAAGAGAGGCAATAGAGATTTTGGATTCATTTCCTTTTTATAACACACCCAGCTTTTTCCCTGTACTGCAATGCACAATAACTCAGAAGTATTTGTAATTCGGCTACATTATTAACTGGCAGCAGCATACAGTAGACAGCTTGAAGACTTAATTTCTACTCTGCTACTTCTTAGTTATAGGACCCGGGGTAAGAAGCTTAACTTTTTATTTCCCTTTTTGTTTGTTTGTTTTGTCTTGTTTTTTTCAAGACAGGGTTTCTGGTAGCCGAACTCACCAGGCTAGCCTTGAACTAAGAGATTTACTTGTCTCCACCTCCCAAGTGCTGGGATTAAAGGTGTGTGCCTCCTTGACCAGCGAGAGAACCAGTTTTGAGGTGGGTGCAGTGGGCAAGCCTATGATTTCAGTTTGGGCATTTAGGAGATGGAGGTAAGAGAACAAGGAGTTAGCTGGAGGCCATCCTGGGCTATATGTCAAGACACTGTCTCAAACAAACACTCCAAAATATGTGTACAATCCGAGAACTCGGAGAGTAAGACAGGAGGACTGTTATGAGTTCCAGGAGATCCTGTCTCAAAAACAAAGTAAATTTAAGTCCAGGACAGACAGGGGCCAATGATTTGGAATTCTGGTCAAGAACAGCATTAATAGCCTGGCGTGGTGGCAGACACCTTTAATCCCAGTGCTCAGGAGGCAGAGGCAGGTGGATCTCTGAGTTCAAGGCCAGCCTGGTCTACAGAGCGAGTTCCAAGACTGCCAGGGTTGTTACATAGAGAACCCCTGTCTCAAAACAAAAACAAAAATCCCAGCATTAATAAGTGAACATGACTTACTGATATCACATCAACTATTAGAAACTAGTGTAATGCTATAACAACATCTAAGGCATCTGACGTGGTGATGCACGTCTATAATCCCAGCAGCACCGGGGAACCTTAGTCAGGAAGATTGAGACTAAACGACCAACCTGGACCACAAAGGGAAATCCTGTCTCAAAACAAATAACAACAACAACAAACACAACCAAGAAAGATTCAGAGGTTCCTGGTATACATGTCTTTCAAATACATATTTATGCTCCCAGCATCCTGACATACACTACAATTTTGCTAGGAAAACATCTTAATAGAGGGAACCAAACACTAACACAGTATAGAATAAATATCAGCCTAATTCTAGGCCGACCAGCACTGATGAACTTTCTTGTAAAGCCTTTTAATGATATGAGGTTTACTGAAAGTCAAAATCCTTCTACGCCCCAAGGTTGGACCATGGCAGGCCTTGAACTCATGATCCTCTGGTCTCAGTTCCCTGTAGTCTGCAATTACAGGTGTTTTTTTTTTTTACCATGCCTAGCTCTTTGGCTCTCTCAAGTATTTATTAATTTCTGACAGCAAATTTAAGGCTAATACTATCTCCTACAATTTTGTGGAGTTTTTTTTGTTTAGATTGTAACAGATGACCCTTAGATATGAAAGGTAAACAAAATGCTGGAAGGTACAGAATTTACAATTTTCCATATCAAAGACCCGAAAGAACTTGTCAATATGGAACATTAAGTCACTGGATCTGTCATCCTGGCCACTTTGTAGCTAAAGGAGGCAAAGAGGGATAGCCACAATGGTTAAGCAAAGAGCACATAGAAGACGAAGGAAAAATGAGGATTTAAAAAAAAAAAACCAAAACACCAGCATCAGCAAAAGCGTGTACAAAGCAAGGTGGGGAGGGGTATATGCCCTAATTATATATGGGAAAGGGGTGGTGAGAGTCACCAAGCAATTTAGAATGTTGAGTAAACAGAATTCAGAAGGAGCTGAAAAACACGGAGGCAGAATTAAAGGCTAGGCAGCGGCTGCGGGGAGGGGCCAGGGGTAGGAATCGGCCCCTCCTCTAGCTACACAGCATAAGTCTTCCCCAGGACGGTCGCATTTCTCGATCCATTTCCACGCATTCCTTATTGCCTGCACCGAGTGACGAGGTTGATTTTACTTTGTATTTCTTTTGAAGGCAGAAATATAACTAACTGCAGTCGCACGAAGACATCCAGTCCCCTGCGTCAGCGTCTCACACAGTCACTCAACACAGACAGGAAGGAAATCCTCCCAGTGCGGCTCACAACTCCCGAGGCTGACTTCACACTTCAGACCGCAGACGACTGTCAGCCTGTCCGACTCCCGAACACAAAGCGCTCCCGACCCAGAAAGGCGCGCGATCAAGACGGGAAGTCAACATCTTGTGCTCGCGTGCACTCGCGCCTTCCTCCCCACCCCCGCGCTGCTAGTAGGTCAGGACCTCGCCTTCATCTCCATTCTACCCCGGCAAGCGATGCACTCCCTGGCGGCCCCGTGGGCTCCCAAGGGCTCGCCCTTTTCTCATCTTTGTGCCCCCCCCCCCACAGCCTGTCGCCGAGTCCTGCAGCACAAACTTCCGGCAATTACAGCAGGAGCTGGGTGCAAGCAGGATCCGGGAGGAAAACTGCAGCTACACCGAGGGCTGGGGGAGTCGCTGAAGCGCGGGTTCCCCCGCAGGGTCCCCGAGCTGCCACTGCTGTGAGAATCCGAGAGAAGGGCAGCGGGGGACGAGGGAAGTCCGGTATCGATGGGCCCTACCTACCTTAGGGTAGGTGTGCAAGGGGTACGTCAGCTGACAGGCCCGGTGACAGGACGCCGTGTCCCCCAGGACCGAGTCAAACGCCTCGGCCGCTGCAGTCCCCGAGCCTCCGGCCAGCGCCATGGTCAGCAGCAGCAGCGGCGGCAGCCCCAGCTGGGCCTGGACCCAAAGCTTCCCCTTCGGCGACGCCATCTTGTCCGCCTCTGTCACAGCCGCTCGGCTTGTTGCTGTTTTCTTTTCAGGGTTTCTCCTTCTTCCGGGCCAGCCCCTTTCCCCGCCCCTCCGGCCAGAGCTTCCGACTCTGCGAGCTCCTCGGCTCCGCCCAGGCCCGCCCAGGCTGCTGCCTCCTGGCCCGCCTCTGGGACTGGGCGGGCATGAGGACCCGGCCAACCCTCTCGGTTGTGGGCACGGCGAGGCGCCCGCCTCCTTCTCCGCGAGGCCGACTGGGGCGTGTAATTCGCCTCCTGCAGCCACTGCCGCCGCGCGCCTCGCAGTGCGTTCTGGGAAGTGTAGTTCTTGGGAGTCACCACCGAGGAAAAGGGCCCGGCAAGAAGTGTACCAATTAATTCCGAAGCGTTGCTGGACTGGGAGGGTCGCAGAGATCAAGAGACTAAGCTGTAGGCAGGCTGAGGTTTCCGGTGGGTCTCACGTCGGGCTGTGATTCGATAACCCCTTTCCAAGCTTCCGAGTGTTGGGGGCAAGGGAAGGATGGGGTTCTTGCTCATGGATCTGGTTGGGGTCCTCTGACCACCGAGCCGTGGTTTCTGGAGCTGCTGCTGTATTATGCCGAGGTCTGGAGAGGGTTGTTGGTCTTAAAGTAACTCTTGGGATTGGGGCTACCGTGGAGCGGTTGTATCCTCTTCCCTTCTTTAGCGTGCCCTTCTGGAAGCAAGAAACCTAACCCAGGAAGTAAACTTATTGTATGGTTTCAATTTTTGAAAAGTGAGTTTCTCTCTGGGGAGGAAATCTTACTTCCTGTAGATACCACCCAAGAGCCCCCATAATCCAGAAGTGGTTTTAGAAAAACCATTCGTGTCACTTCTGGGAAGACACATCTCAGTCTTAATGAAGTTTTGCCCTGTTTCTTGATCAGAATACACCTCCATCAGCTGAAGGTAGTCGGAGCCCCCAACAATGGATAAATTTGTCATCCGAACGCCCAGGATCCAGAATAGCCCGCAGAAGAAGCAGCTCGGAGAAAAGGTTTACAAGCAAGCCACGATCGAATCTTTGAAGGTGAGAAGGGACCTGGGGCCACAGAAAACGTGCAAAGGACTGTGATAATGAGACAATGCCAAAGGGTTCTACGGTGGGGACCATTTCAGGGACCATTTTTTCCCCTTTCTCACGTACGCTGTACACACCTTTATCAATTCCTGTACCTCTGCTACCCTGTATTAATTCAATTACTCTGGCTTTCGGGTATGGTTGCTGGCCAATAGGATCACCGCCCCCCTTGATTAAAAGGTTGTTTGTTTTCTTCGTGTAGCCCTGGCTGTCCTTGAACTAGCCCTGTAGACCAGGCTAGCCCCAAAGTCAGAGATCTATCTGCCTGCGGCTGCCTCCCCTATATTGCACCACCACGCCTGGGTTAGATGTATTCTTACGATGTATACCAGTGTCTGTGTGTGGGTATGGTCACTAGAGCTTTGGAGCTCTTTGGCGCTAGAGTAACAGTGATGTGAGTTACCTGAGGTGGTTGCTGGAAACTGAGCTAGGGTCCTCTGCAAGAGCAGTGTATGCTCTCAACCACCCCCGAGCCATCATCTCTCCAGCCCCAAAGTCTTTAAGGAGGCTTAAAGTTTCAAGTAGGATTCCATCTGCTCTAGAGACAAACCTAAAGAAGAACAGCAGTGCTTGGAACTGCTGAGCTGTCTCTCCAGCCCCACTTAGAAGGATTTGATAGGAAAAAGAAACGTTATGCCCAGAACGCTGCTGGGAGATCAAAATGTAAGCCCTCATGAGACTCCCAGTAAGGATGTGGGAGCATAATAACTATGAAATCATGCTTGTTAAACTGTGTATGATTTATAGAATTTCTCTGCCAAGTCACTTATTCCCACGTATCACCATCATGGCTTAGCTTTAGTTTTCACTTGTCTTGAAACAGCATCACAGTGTAGCCTTGTGATCTTCCTGCCTGGCCACCCTGTGTTGGGATTAGAGGCATGTTGTAGCTAGTCTTTCTCTGTTCTGCCAGCCAGCTCCCAAATCAAAGCATGGAGACTTAATATTAATTATAAAAGCTCGGCCGATAATTTAGGCTTGTTTCTAACTAGCTCTTTTTTTGTTTTTGTTTTGTTTTTGTTTTTGTTTTTTCAAGTCAGTGTTTCTCTGTAGCTTTGGGACCTGTCCTGGAACTAGCTCTTGTAGACTAGGCTGGCCTTGAACTCATAGAGATCCACCGGCCTCTGTCTCCCAAATGCTGGGATTAAAGCATGTGCCACCGCTGCCTGGTTCTAACTAGTTCTAATTTAATAAATTAACCCATATTTTCATTAATCTATATCTGTCATGTGACTTTTACTGCTATCCCACTTTGTGTGTCCAACTCATTCCATGTCTGGCTAGCTTCTCCCCCTTCTTCCCAGCATTCTGTCTGCCCCAAAAATCCTGCCTAGCTATTGGCCTTTTAGCTTTTTATTAAACCAATCAGAGTGACACTTCTTCACAATATACAAAAAGATTATTCCACAACATATCCTCCTTTTGTCTAAATAAAAAGGAAAGATTGTAACTATAACAAAGTAAAACTATATATAAGAACAATTATGAAGTAAGAACTACACTTACCATGTTCAGTCCATTTGTATTTGGCATATTTGAGGAGAATTCTCCATTATTTAGTCTGTCTTGATGAGTCCAAAGTGCTGTACCTTTTTTATTTTCTATCATAACTAAGGAAAACTGTAACTGTAACTATCTCATCTCAACTCCATCAAAGACCCCGGAAGAGATACTGTTACCTGAGTCAACAGGAAGTGCAGTGCAAACCACTTCCAAAACTCTAGAAATGACAGAGACATCTGGCTGCCTGGGCATTCACCCAAGTTTCTGCTGTAATGTTGGGGTGTTCATCTCCAGCCTACAGGCTGAGAATATCTGGAAGACTTCTATAAAGCAGGAATTTTGAAGAACTGTCCTGCCTTGTTTTCTCAAAGTTTAGCAGTATTTTTCCGTTGTGTCCTGCTTGTCCAGTTTGTACAACATACTGTCAGCAGTCAAGGCAAGGGCAATTTCTTGCCCAAATAGCTAGCCTTGCCACATTGAAAGCAAACTCCATATGGAGGTTCTTCAGTGCCCAGCATCCTTTTATGAGTAGATTGGTACTGCCAGGAGCAGATATGTCTTGCTGTCATGAAAAACTCTATATTAACAAAACATTTTACATACCATATTCTGTAAGTCTTTGAAGTGTTTGAAGACCATCTATCAATCTAAAATATTATCTGTTTAACCCTGAAAACATGCCTAATATGTTTTCAACTAGTGGTTGTCCAAAAGTAGACCCAAAAATTCATACTTTTATCTCATAATTTCTATATTATATCCTGCTTTTTCTCTTCAGAAAAAGATTCCTGGGGCTGGAGAAATGGCTCAGAGGTTAAGAGCACTGACTGCTCTTCCAGAGGACCCGGGTTTAATTCCCAGCACCCACATGGCAGCTCACAACTGTCTGAAAATGCAGTTCCACGAGAACTGACACCTTCATACCAATGCACATAAAATAAAGTTAAATAAATCATTTTTAAAAATTAAAAAAAAAGAAAAGAAAAAGATTCCTGAATCTAATCTTTGTTCAGTTTTTTTTTCTGACCATGACCAATAACAGTTTGTAATCCCTCCCAAACAATGACAAACATTCAAAATCCATCAAATGATCAAAAACCACCCATCCCATCTCTTGGGAATGTGGGTGTTATGTTCTCTAAACTGTTTCCTGTTGTCTGGGGGCTCTGGCATCTTTAAGGGACCCTGAAAAAATTAAGATAATGGTCAAGTCCTGAGGGAGCTAGCTGTTGTCCAGTCTCAGTATGATGGGAGAATGTAAGGCTTATCTAAAGTCCTGGCTGGAGTAGTCTGTGAGGCTGGACCATCTCAGCCAGCAGCTTTGAAGCTGTTCTGAATGCACAACTCAGAGGAAACTACAACAGAGGCACTTGGAGAGGGTGAATCACCTGGGCTACCTGTTTTCATTGGTGCCTGCTTCCCTTCTGAAAACACACAAACTTTCAAAGGTAACTTGCGTTATCTGCATTAACACAAGTATGGAATGTGCAGTGTACACAAGTCATTTAAAGATGATTTTTTTTGTTTTATGTTTGAGCAGGTAAAATATATGTCACCTGTCTTGTAGGTCTTTTTTTTTTTTTAGGTTTATTTCTTTATGTCTGTAGCTAGTATTTTCAGGAGGTGTCCCCTGATCAAACCTGATCTCTATCAACACAGCCTTTGGTTTTCTGTGGAAACAAAAGTGTAACCTCTTCCCCAATGTAACATATTTTTGTCTTCAAAGTTAAGACATTTTAAAAATATATAATTTGGTTTAATTTAGTAGTTTTTATAGTCAAGTGTCTCTTAGCAGCTATTGTTTAATCATCAGCAATCAAAATATTTAAAGTCAATACACCCCCATACAGGATCCAGACTCCCTGTGTATTTCCCATCTCCATGTGGCTTTTTTTTTAGTTACTTTACTTCTCTCTTTAGAAATTTTATTTTGTTTTTAAACTATTGTTTTTTATGGCTGTTTATATCTTTTTCTTTTTAAGCCAACACACATTGTTAAGCACACTATAGCCTGTTTAGAGGTTTATTCTGTCTGAACCTGCTTTACTGTGCATCTGTAATCTTTTCTGTCTGCATGAGCAAAACCTTACCGTGATGCAGCTTAACTCATGGCACGCTGCCCCCAGGCCCCTGGCAGACTGTGGAACTAGAAAGCTCCGTTTGACTCCATTTTTTGGAACCTTTTTTTTTTTTTTAATTTTTTAAAGCTTTCTCAGGTCTTATGTGGAAATATGTGCCCCCATGTTGGATGCTATTTGTAGATGGATTTTTCTGTCCCGCCAATCAGCTCCTAAGTCATGACATGGAGACTTACTATTAATTATAAAAGCTCAGCCAGTAACTTAGACTTGTTTCTAACTAGCTCTTATAACTTAAATTAACCCATATTTGTACTAACCTATGTTTTGTGTGTCAAGCTCATTCCGCATCTGGTTGGCTTCTCCCTTTCTTCTTCCCAGCATTCTCTCTGTGAATCCTGCCTAGATATTGGTTGTTCAGCTTTTTACTAAACCAATCTAAGTGACACTTCTTCAGAATGTACAAAAAGGTTATTCCACAACAGCATGTGCCACTGTGGCTGACATGCCTTCTGGTTTAGTGCAAGAATGTGCTGAAGGCTGAAGCCTTGTTTTCCTTGTCAGTATCAGGATAGCTCAACCTGCAGAGTTGTCACAGAATTTAGGAATAAATGCTTGGTGAGAGGGCCGACTGACATTTATGCCTGGCATGCAGTAAAGATCCATAGCTTTTTTTCTCCTGTGCAAGTCAGTGGGTAAAGCAAGCCTAACTAAGGGCCTGGGTTTAGTGACCCAGGACCTAAATGGTGGAAGGAGAGAACCAACTTACATGCTGTCTTCTGACCAACACATATGCCCTATGACCTATGTATGCACAAATGAATAAAAATGTAAAAATAAAAATGTAAAGGCTTGTATAGTAAGAATAAAGCTCCAGAGAAGGTTATTGTGGTGATAATAATGATGGCATTTGTTGAGCCTGGTTTTTTGTTTGTTTGTTTGTCTGTCTGTTTTATTTTATTTTGTTCTGTTTGATTTTTTGAGACAGGGTTTCTCTGTAGCTTTGGAGCCTGTTCTGGAACTAGCTCTTGTAGACCAGGCTGGCCTTGAAGTAACAGAGATCCACCTGCCTCTGCCTCCTGAGTGCTGGGATTAAAGGCGTGTACCACCACTGTCCAGCGAGCCTGTTTTTATAGGTTGGACATTAAACTAATGCTTTACAGATATTGACTCTTAAGTCTTAGTAACAGCTATGAAAGGTGTGGTTTTATCATTCACAGATGAAGAATCCAGAGACATGGCTTACTGGTTAGGAGCACTTCCAAAGCCGGGTGGTGGTGGCGCATGTCTTTAATCTCAGCACTCGGGAGGCAGAGGCAGACGGATCTCTGTGAGTTCGAGGCCAGCCTGGTCTATAAGAGCTAGTTCCAGGACAGGCCCCAAAGCTACAGAGAAACTCTGTCTCAAAAAACTAACAAAACAAAATAAAACAAAACAAAACAAAACAAAAGACACTTCCAGAGGACCTGAATTCTATTCCCAACATTCATGACAGCTCACAACTCTCTATAACTCCAGTTCCAAGATATTTGATGCCTCTTCTGGCCTGTGAAAGTGTCAGGCATATACTTTGTCAACAGACATGCATGTAGGCAAAAACCCATTACATAAAAAAGGAAAGGAACCAATGAATAGAGAGGTGAGGTGGCCTGCCTAAGGCCAGTGCAGCATGGAGTCGCAGAGCAGGGGTTTGAACCAGGCAATCTGAGTCTCTATAGTCTGCCCACTAAAACTAAACAGAAGTAGAAGTTTCTGAATGCCAAGCTGGGAGGTATAACAATCTTAAGACCATTCTACTTCTGTTATCAGCATATTACAAGTAATTTCACCATGGTCTTATCTCATGCAATAAAAGGGATACTCAGTGGAACTCTTGTAGTGCAAATTTAAATGGTAAAGGTTAATTTGGCTAATCTCATCTTACTCCTTTACGAAGTGATTAGTTCTAAGAACATTTTTTTAAAACTATTATTATTATTAAAAGATGTAGACTATGCCAGTTCTTTCAGGTTTAGCGCTTCGAAAAGCTTTATGAACCTTTCCTTTGCGGGACTCACCAGCCAGTGTATTGTGCTTGCCCCAGCCAGTGGACTGGTGCACACATTGCTGCATATGAGTGGCCGCCTTCCCTAGGCACTCTTGTCAACCTGCTGGGCAGCTGTCCCCAGCTCTAAGACGAGACAGAAGGACCACATTCCCAGTGATAACCGTCCAGTATTCAGATTAACTTTCCCTGTTATACTCCACAGCCGTTTCTCTTGTGTCTGCGTTCCAAGTAATGCCCGTAAGGGATGGCGGTGTATGCTTGCAGTTCTATAATTCCAACACTCAGACGGTGGAAGTTGAAGGTCATCCTCAGCTACCTAGCGAGTTCAAGGCTAGGAGCCCGGGCTGCCTACGACCATACTCTGCCCTTTAAAAAAGTAAAAATAAACTCGGTGATGGTGGCACACACCTGGTTTGTTTTTTTGTTTTGTTTTTTGGTGTTTTTTTTTTTGGTAAATAATTTATTTAACTTTATTTCATGTGCATTGGTGTGAAGGTATCAGATCCCCTGGGACTAGAGTTAACAGACAGTTGTGAGCTGCCATGTGGATGCTGGAATTTGAACCCGGATCCTCTAGAAGAGGAGCCAGTGCTCTTAACCTCTGAGCCATCTCTCCAGCCCTGGCACACACCTTTAATCCTAGTACAACGGAGGCAGAGGCAGGAGAATCTCTGTGAGTTCAAGACCAATTTGGTCTATGAAGCAAATTCTAGTACATCCAGAGCTGTTACACAGAGAAACTTTGTCTTGAAAAAACAAAACAAGAAGTGAAAATAGTTACAATCAAATATTTCTTTGATATCTGTAGAATTCCCTGTCTGCTCTTACTCTTCAGACCTGAAACTATTGTATGTAACTTTGTTTCATTCCACCTCCTGTACATTGAGGATGGGGAGATAAATTAAGGAGGAACAGTTCTGATCCTCAGGCTATAGTCTGGTGGGAAGGATGGTAACGAGTGCGTGCAGAAGCATGGATCCGGGAAGTGGTGTACAAACAGGAATGTGGGCAAAGGCAGTAGAAGGGAGGCTTCTGATACTCCAGAGTCTTTAAAAGACAAATGGTTTTCAGGCAAAGGAAGTGGGTATGAAACCTTGTTTTAGCAGCTGCTGATAGTATCTAAGAGCATATCATGACACTAAAGGATCTCAGGTCATGGAAGAGCTTTTATATCAAGCTTAAGAGTTTGGACTTAAGCCAGGCAGTATTGGCACAAAGCTTTGGTCCCAGCACTCGGGGAGGCAGCGGCAGTTGCATCTCTGAGTTCAAGGCCTGCCTGGTCTACAGAGCGAGTTCCAGCACAGCCAGGACTACACAGAGAAACCCTGCCTCCAAAAAGCAACAACAACAACAAAATAGTTTGGATTTGTTTGTTCCATAAGTCAAAATGATCTGATTTGGGATTTCTAACCTATTTCCAACCATGTATAGATGGCTAGATCAAAAATCTTTAATAGGCCAGGCATGGTGGCTCACACCTTTAATCCCAGCACTGAGAAGTCAGAGGTGGGTAGATCTCTGTGAGTTCAAGGTCAGCCTGGTGTATAAAGTGGGTTCCAGGCCAGCCTGGTCTACCAGAAGGAAAATCCTAAGGTACCAAGAAGAGGCAGGAAATGGAATCCCGGAGCTTCAGTAGAAGATGAAGCTGAATTGTTTGGAGGTATTGAAAGCAGCTGTAATGCTTCGACGCTAGAACTTAAGGTCAGCATGGGACAGGCCTCCGAGCCTCATCTGTTGGTAGCTGGAGCTGGTACCCATGCCCCCAGTGGAATTTGAAACTAGAATAGATCTACCATGTTTGTGGAAAGTGAGCTAGAAAAATTCCGCCTACCAGTTGAAGAACAGAGTATGAAGATTGCCCTGTTGTTGGGGTGTTAGATAAAAAAGAGTTGACATTAATACATTAGAACCACACGCCTATTACTATGCATACAAACTGTAAAGTTAGCATGAAGTCTAGGATAAAACCAGGAAACTCCAAAACCTTGAAGAGGCACGTGTGAGTTTCCTATTCAGCCCTCCACATCCTAGAACACACAGACTCCCAAGGAAAGCAATCCTCTAGAGAAATCATAGTTCAGACAAACCCCACGAGAAAGTAAACTACGAGGCGGGTAAGTGAACAGGTAGATATGATGAATTATCTACCCCAAGAAATGGGGATAATAGAACAATCTGAAATCTTAGATATGTTTTGAATGTTCACAAAGATTTTAAAAAGGAAAGGAGTAGAAATAAGAATGAAAAAAGAATCAGCTCGTCCGGTGAAAACGACATGTTTGTTGAAGTAGAAACATATTGAACAGGTTAAAAGTAGACATGATGTAGCTTAAGAGAAAAATCGTGAATTGGAAGCTTGATAATAAGGAAATAATTTAGAATATATCACTCAGAAATAAAAGAATATTTTAAAAACATAATAGGAGTTTTTGAAAGAGACTTGTACGAAGATTGGCACAAATATCTCTTTGAACATGTGTCCTAAAACGGCAGCATTTAAATGAAAGAAACAATTATTCTTAAACTGTGAGGAAAATACAAGGTTAAAACTCAGAGCCAAGGGTGATGACTCTTAAATATAGGAGGATGGGGAACTTGAGGCCAGCCTAGGGTATGTAGAACCTGTCTCAAAACAAAGCAAAAAATTCCGTCTGTTTAGCAGAAGATAAGAAAGGAGACAAGGACTGGAGAGATGGCTCAGAGGTCAGGAGCACTTTCTGCTCTTCCAGAGGTCTTGAGTTCAATTTCCTGCAACCACATGGTGGCTCTCAACCATCCTTAATGAGGTATGGTGCCCTCTTCTGGCTTGTAGGCACATATGCAGGCAGAACATTACACATAATAAATAAATCTTTAAAAAAAGTAAAAAATAAAAAAGAGAGACAAAAAGTAAAGAAAACATATTTCTAGTGAGTAACCAATACAGATGGACAAAGAGGGTATTGGAAAGGTGGATCCTTACATTACACCAGGCAAGCAAAGAGGTGGGAGAAGGAACCAGCAGTACGCACTACTCAGAGCATGAAGATACAGAGAAAGTGAACAGGTGGGAGATAGTACACAAAAAGTCAGAGTTCAGGGAAGCAGTATGTGTAACAGTGAAAACGTGGGAAGGAAACCTCTTCTAAGATGTGGGTAGAATAATAGGGTTACTGTTCACTGCTGCTAGCGTGGCTCAGCTCTGACTGTGTGTGTTAACCTGAATAACTCAAGAAAATACACCGGATAAGAAAAACTTGACATTTATTCCTTTCAATAGGAAATATCTCCTGTGTGGCTTAGGTTCTGTTGACCACTAATACTACTGTACACTGCAACCGCGCATAGGAAAGCCTTTCCCTCTCAGTTTTGATTGAGTCTCTTGGGGGCTGAGAACAAGGAGTAGATATAAATACTCCTTCCAGATAATCTCTCTGGAACTTATGCAGGCAGTGCGTGAAGACCATTTCAGAATCCTGAACCCCTCACCCCCCATCTACCATAGGCCATAGAGAAGGTCCGGGTCAGAGCGGGAGAGGGGAATGCGATCCTCTGTAGAAAGTGAGGGCGCCTTTGTGGCAGTTTCTGTTGGAGAATCAACTCTGTTCCTGGAGTTGGTCAATGCCCAGACCAGATCTGTGCTTGGGAAAGTCCAGAGACAGTTGCTGGCTGATGGCAGAGGGAGAAGCGGATCCCTTGCCAGCCTGTTATCTTTGGGAGTTTTTTAGGGCAAAGATGTGGGCGGTCATAGGAGAGAATGCTGCATAACCTGGGTTTAAATAGAGTGGCTGGGTTCGCAGACGCCTTAGAAAGACTCTGGGGCACCTACAGAGAAAGCGTACAAAATAACGGGTTTCATTATGGCTTCTTTTTCTTTTTACATTTGTTTATTGGGGTGTGTGGCAGTCAGAGGACAAGTTGCAGTTCTGCCATGTAGGTTCTGGGGATTGAACTCAGGACTTCAGGTCTGACGGTGCCTCCTGAGCTGTCTTACCAGCTCTCGTTATAGCGTTTTCATGCATGCTTCATTATATGTTCTTACTCTCTTCCCACTGCCTTCCCCCACAAACAGTCCCCTCTGCTTTCATGTTACATATATCCCAGCATTCTCTCTGCTTCCCCTCCCTTTAGAGCTCCTCCTCTCAGTCCTCTCTGTGTGTGTGTGTGTGTGTGAGAGAGAGAGACAGAGACAGAGAGACAGAGACAGAGACGGGGGGCAGGGAGAGAGAGAGAGCTGTAAGAATCATTACCAATATAGTAGGTGCTTCAGGTAGGGAAATCTTCAAAGAACTGCAGAAGTCATCCTGTCAGAGAATTCATCTTTAAATGCCTGCTGGTTCAGACAACACCAAAACCTGATCAGTGTCAAATCTTTTCCTTGCTCTCCTAACTTTGAACTTAGAAGGCAAAATCAAAAATCAAAGAGGGTGCTGGGAAATTGGGAGATGGATGTACCTTCCTTTCACCCTTGACTTCTGGACTGGAAGCAGACTCCATGTTCTCCCTCCAAGAGAAGGAGGATAGATAGATAGATAGATAGATAGATAGATAGATAGATAGATAGATCATAACTATTTTGAAATTTCACCTAGAAAAGTGCAAACATGCTAAGTATTATGAGGAACTTTTATGATGTGAACATGTTTATCTTTAGCATTACCAGAACCCCGAAACCTCCTAAGGCTGTTCTTGACCCCTAACTGCCCACCTGCCCAGGGTAGTAGTGATCCAAGATAAGATATTTAATTTTCAATTATAAAAGCTACTTTTTGTCTGCCACTTTTGCTTACTAAAAAGCTCTTAGTTTAAATGATTCCAAAACTACAGAAAAACTACATGACAGTCCAAAAGCTTCCCCAGTTCCTTCCCTCTTATTCCTAATCTCTAGTGTTTTGTGCTTAATGGAAGCCTGCAACTCAGCCGTAAGGTGCTAGCTTCTTCTGGAAGGAAGACAGGAAATGAGTTTGGTGAAGGGTGTAAATGGACTTAAATTTTATAATGCTCTACTTTATGGGGAATGACAAACTTTTAAAGTAGAGGGTTGCTCCCTATACCTTCCTGTGTGTTTGAAGTTTTTTTTTTTTTCTTAAAGGTCTTCCAGAAAGAAAATTTGGGTTTTCTCCTGGGAAGTGGGGAACTGTTTGTGTGATTTTTATTGCTGAAGTAAACATGGTTTTATGACGTCTCTGCTCCATGCATACAAATTAAGACACTTAAGCGAGCTCTGAGGTTGATTCACCTTAGCATCGTCTTCCTTCCCCTTTCTTCCTTAGTACCTCTCGCTGCTAAGTGCCCAGTGGTGTCTGGCATAGTGAGATTAAAAGTTGCACTTTTCTTAATAGATGCAACTCTCCTCCTGATCTGCAGTAAGCAGGACCTGCTTTTAAGCAATTACCCATCATTTGGGGCCATCAGACACACTGTGCTTTGGTTCAGGTCATAATCAATAATTCATATGTCAATAGGAGAGCCATTAGCTCAGGTGAAGGCAGATGTCTTTCTAATGAAAATGTTCCATTTTCCAAATGACTTTTCTTTTTCACAGCGAGTTGTGGTTGTGGAAGACATAAAAAGATGGAAAGCTACGTTGGAGCTTCCCGATCAAACCAAGGAAAACCTAGTTGTAGCCTTACAAGAATTAAAGAAGAAAATCCCCTCCAGGGAGGTGTTGAAGTCGACGAGGATAGGTATGCTCTGAGCTCTGTGGGAAGTTCTTCAGCATGTCTCCCCTCCTTCCTGTACACTATGCCTTGTCTGACCCACCCGGGTTTCGCACACTCACTGGAGGGGACCGTTGTTTAGAGCATTTTACTAGCCTCAGGCTAATACTTCTGTAATATATAGTAAAAATTCAAGAAAAAAAATGAAGGGAAAATACACAAAACACAGTCCTCAATCTTTGAATTTTTTTTTTCAATTTACTGTATGTTGGGAGGGGGGTCGGGTGTGTGTTTGCCACAGTGCACATTTGGAGGTCAGGGGACAGCTCAGTAGACATTGGCTCTCTCCCTCTAACATGTGGCAAGGTTGGGTGGCAAGCACCTTTACCCCCTGAGCCGCACCTCCCCCACCTTTTGATTAGAATGAGCAGAACTACTCTGTTCACCTATTAGATAAGGTTTTAAAAGCTTGTGTTCACTTTCTGTACTTACCCTAGAGACTGGTGACAGTGACATATAGGTCACACTTTGAGTGTGCCCGATGCTGACTGTGCAAAGTGTTTGAGACTTGGTTGTGACCTCGAGGAGCTAAGGGTTCTGTCGAGAGGGGATGGTGTAGACAGACAGGAGCGGTGCCCTGCTGTGCTATAAATAGGCACATGCGACCTGCCACTGTCCTGTCCGCTCTCCCGACCTGGAGAGACTGTGCCATCAGAGATAAGGCGGTTGCTGTAATCTGGGGACTTCGGAGAGATCTCATAGAGGAGGTAGCATTTCAGTTAAATCTTGAAGGAAACTCAGCTTAATCTGTCCTCAGCGGCAACAATCACTGGCAAAGCCTGGTTTATAAAACAAAGCGGGTAGCGACATTTGCCGCCGTGCTGTTTATCACAGCTTTGGAGATGCTTCAGAGGTAAGTGAGGGACCACACTGAGCTACCGTTTAAGGGCAGCCCACAACTGTGGCTAATCTGCAAGGGAGGAACAACATGTGTTCCTCAAGCTGCTCTCGGTTCCCCCGAGAGTCCAGGATCGTCTTTCACAGCTGCTGCCTCTGCCCTCCCTGGTGCAGCCATCGCCTCCTCTGCCTCCCCTTGACCTCCTCTTCCTGAGAAGCAGGAGAGAGCAGCGTCACACTGTCGCTAACAGCTGGGAAGGGCTGTGCAGATTCCCCAGGGAGCCCCCAGGAATCTTAGAGTTGCACCCCTGTAATATAAACCAGCGTCTGAGGAAATTAGATGCTTAAAGAACATAAAACCCTATCATTATAGTCAAGGAGCTGTTCCCATCTGCGGCAGGATTTGCTGTCTTTTTAGGTTGTGGTCACTAGAGGGCAATAAGACCATTCACATGAGCCTGTAAGGCCTTTCCACCAGTAGAGGGTACTAGTGTTTAATACTTTATGACCTGTTTGTTTATGTATGTGCATGATCCTGTTTAGACACATATCACAGATACTATATGTGATCAGATCTTAAATCTCAGCATAATAAGCTAGGATTGTCCTAAAAGGCAGAACAGGTGATCATTTTAAAACCTGTTTCTATTTGACCTTTGAATACATTTGTAAGTGCTTTCCAGAATGCGTGTGTCAGATGCTCAGAGGTTACAGCTCAAGGGCTATAATAGATCTACCAGGAGATTTGACTTAGCAGGAACTGGAATCCATCCAACTTTGGAATCCTGACCTTACTCCAGCCTTCCCTAAACTTGAAATTGCATGGAATGCAGGGAGTTCTGGGTTCCTTTATAGTTATATCAGGTGAAAATCTCACTTGGATCATTTCCTGAAAATGTTTATACTGCAACTTTTAGCCTTCCTGCCTGGCCCTACCTTATGGGGTGTAAGAAACAAATATCTTCTGTGTGCTGGGAACTGTGGGGTATAAAGGAGAAAGGAGTTGCTCCTTCTTTTTGAGCTTTGAATCTGATGGAAAGACAGGCAGTTTGAGAAGATCTTTCCTGTGGTGTAGTACTGTGCTCTGTCACAGGGAGAAGTTAGCCAAGTGGATGGAAGTAGAAGAGAAGGTGTTGAAGAATGTGTCAGGCAGAGGGTGCGTCGTGGAAGCTGCATAGAGGGTGGAGGTGGGAGAGAGAACGTGGTCGTGTTCCAAAAGCTCCAAGTTGTTAGGTGTATTTAAAATGTAATATGCCAGAGAGAGTATGGCAAGGAACGAGACTGAGAGACAGTCTGGACCAGATGGAGGAGGCTTTTTGTAAGCAATTCAGAACTGTTTGGTTTTGGCAATATATTAGTTATCTATTACTGTATGAAATTGCCCTAAAATTTAGTTGCTTAAGAAATTATTATTTCACATAGTTTCTCTGAGGATCAGCAAACCAGGAGCCAGTTTATCTGAATGGCTCTGGCTCAGGGTAGGTTTATTTTGGTTTAGTTTGGTTTGGTTTGACAGGGACTCTTAAAACCAGGCTGGCCGTGTAGTTTAGATTGACCTTAAGCTCCGGATTCTCTTATCTCTGTTGCCTAAATACTGTGATTGGAGATATACACCTCTCCTCCTGCTGGTCCCCTCTTTTTACGAGCTTGGCGTTGGCTGTTGGTTAGAGTGGCAGTCTTCTGGTGGGCTTCTAAGATAGCACATGTTAGAGGACTACTTGGAGAAGACCCTTAGTCCCTCATCACACAGCCTGTCCTCATGGCTGATCCTCATAGCAGCTGACTTCCCCAGAGCCCATGATCCCAAAAAGGTCAAGAACTGAAACAACAGTCAATACAGACGCCACAATTTGCTGTTTGTTTCTTTGGTTGGTTTTTTTTTTTTTTTTTTGAAACAGTTTTGTTGTGTAGCCCAGGTTGGCCTGAAACTCATTGTGCACCCAAGCCTCTAATTTGTAATTATCTTGCCTCAGGCTCTCAAGTGATGGGATTACAGGCAGGAGCCACTGTGCCTGGTTTCCATCGTTTCTTTTATAGCTTAATCTCACAAGTACCATTTTCATTGGATTCTGCCAGTGGCTGCATGTTTTGAATGGCAACTACCCAAGGTGTGGTTACCAGGATATGAGACTCACTAAGGGTTGTCATGTGTGCTGGCTACCGCAAGCTCATGTTTGTTTGTTGAAAATTTATAACCATTCTCTCTTCAAATGTGCCTTTATTTTCTCTGTCCCCTCCTGAGATTCTACAGGTAAAACTATGCTAAATCTCTTCTTCATGTTTTTATCTGCCGTACCCCTTATCCCCTCGGCTCTCTCAGCAGTCTCGATCATCTCCAGATATGTGTCTTCCAAACTACAAATTCTCTCTTCTGCTGACTCTTACCTCATTCATGAGTTCTTCATTTCAAAACTGTTTTTATTTTTCGTGTTTCTTATTTTCTCTAGAATCATAGAGCGTCTCAAAAGAAATGTCTAAAAAAATATTAGATACAGCCTTTAATCCCAGCATTCGGGAGGCAGAGGCAGGCGGATCTGAATTCGAGGCAAACCTGGTCTACAGAGCGAGTTCCAGGACAGCCAGGAATACACAGAGAAACCCTGTGTTGAAAACAAAGAACCAAATTAAAAACAAAAACAAACCAATATATTGGGTGCATAAAACTGAATCTAAAGAAAGATTGTAACCATTTCAATGGGAATGACTCATCATCAGCATAGAGCGAGAAATTGTGGCGACAGAAACAGAGAAGCCGTTGCACAAAGTCAAGCCCCAGTCCTGAAGCACATGAATATTTAAGGGGTTTTAGGACCATACTGAGAAAGCTGGCCAGAGGGACAGAAGAGAATGCTGTCATTTAAATGAAAGAGTCAGGGTTTGGAGGGAGGCGTGGTCAGCCTCCGTGGTTCTCACTGGACCCAATAAGCTTAGTCTAAAAATGGCACTCATTTATAAAATAAAGTCATTAATAATTTTAGGACAATCTCAGAGGCAAGGTTGGGGACAGGAGCTAGAGGAGCAAAGTGGGGTGTGGAAATGACCCTGAAAAGAGAAAAGCTTTCGAGACGTTTGGTAGTAAAGAGAGAGGTGACAGGATGGGGAAGGGGAAGGAGGTAGACTGAATAGGTCAGGACTTTAGGATAGAGAGTGCCAACACGCTGACCGCGAATGAGAAGGATCCAGGAGAGGAGAGGAGTCAGCGTCGGGAAAGCTTACAGGACGAGTTCTCCATGTTAAACTAATGAGCAATGTGAAGATCAGCAAGAGCCTTACATCATTTGATCTGTATTTTATTTCCAGTCTGGAATAATTCATCACTTGACACATATCAAGGACCTTGATATACCGTGGCTTATGTTGAGTGCCAGAGAATAATGCCTAGTCTGTGTTTGTAAGATCCTCATAGTTCTTGCTTAGAAAGTAAGCGTGTAAGTGTATAGCTGTGGTTGACTTTTGAAAATATGATCATCAGGGCACATACTAGTCCGTGAAGGTGCAGCGGCACTCGCTTCTCTGAATTGGAAAGTGTTGTCATAGGAACGGGCTCCTGTTTGTTGCAGGCAGAGGCATGAGGACGGAAAGGAAAGCCTAAAGGCCTGAAACGGCACATTACCATGCGGATGCACCGGGTGATGGCGCGCGCCTTTAATCCCAGCACTTGGGAGGCAGAGGCAGGCGGATCTGAGTTCGAGACCAGCCTGGTCTACAGAGCGAGTGCCAGGGCAGGCTCCAAAGTTACAGAGCAACCCTGTCTCGAAAAACAAACAACAAACAGAGGATGTAAATGCACAGCCAGAGCAACAAGTGCAGGTCTGGTTCGGCCTTGACTTCCTGGCAGTAATGGGCTAACCTGGGACTGTCAACCTTGTAGACCCTTCTTCCCTAAATTACCTTTTGCCACAGTATTTTATTACATCAACAAATCAAACTAGAACACCTACCTTGTGCGTGACTCTGTACTAGATGCCTGTGATCGACACCGATGAAGATCTCTGCCCTAGCTGGGCTTGGTGGATCATACCGTGCTCAGGAGACTAATGCAGAAGGATTGCAATAGGGGTGAGGCTATCCTGGACTACATAGTGAGTTCCTAGTTACAGAGACCTTGTCTCAATATAATAGTTAATAGCAAAAGGAAGCAGCGCACCAGAGAAGAGACAGAAATCATCTGTGCAGTGGTAGATGATGATAGTTCATGGAAAAGTAGGGCAGATGCAGAGGCCCTGGCAATGAATGTGTTGGTGCAGACAGGAGCGCATCGCGAGTGACATCTGAACAAACACATAAAAGATGTGAGGGAGTGGGCCATGGGAACAGAGTGTGGCCCTGGTCGCTGGGGTGAGACATGATGAAAGCATGCAGGGCTGAGCGAACGGAGCAGAGAAACAGCTCCTCGGAGAGCCAGTAGCTGGACTCCACAAGGGCCAGTTGTGGAAGTGGGGAGGTGTGATATCCCATCGCCTCTCCTTTGTTGCCAGGGCTATCTCCTTACTGGCTCTCCTGCTGCACACAGGCACAAATCGTCCGCTAGCTGTCTTTGCCGTCTTTCCCATACGTGTTGTTGCTCTTTCTCCCTTTATAGTCAGATTTCCTTCAAAGCGATCACCACTCACAGTGCCCTTCTCTGGCCTTCTCGCTTTCCCAGCGGGCTTCTCCCACAGTCACTCTCCTCTCAGGACACAGTGGTTTTGTTCTGCTCAGATCCAACAGTCTTGTCTCGGTTCTCATCTTCCCAGACTTGTGATTTGAAACCACTGATATTTTCCTTTCTCTTGGCGTACATGACACCGAACTGGCTGCCACTTCTGTATTTTTAAACGGTTTCCCTCCAGGCTCTTATCTCAGTTTGTAATTACTTATTTAATTATTTACTTCTTTATTTTCTATTTGCTAGGCAGTAACTCCCTGCCAGCAGGACCATGCTGTAGTCTGTACCAGTGAGTCTCGAGCCTTACTGCTCCAGAACCGCAGTGCAGAACAGTCTTGTGCACGAGCGGGAAAGGACAGGATCGGGCAGGGGCTCTCCGTGACTCCGCTCGCCTTCCATCTCTTTCTTGTTCGGTCTGTCTTTCTCCACCAAGCAAGGATGCTTCTCTAGAAAGGGCAGCTCAACCTCTAGCTGCCGTTCCAGCGCACTTAGCCAGTGCTCATGGCTCCAGCTTACCCCGGCCTTCATCTCGACTGTCCTGTTCACCTCCTTTCTTGATCTGTTTGGGAATCTTAGACTCTAGGAAAGTTTTCCTCATTTGCATGCCTAGATTTTCCTTAAAATATCACTAATCCAGCAGACCAAAAAAATAAAAAAAAATAGGTCAGAGAAATAGATTCTTATTTTCATTTACCGAGTAGAATAAGTGTAATAGGTTTATCAGCCACCTGTCCTTTTTCCTTTCTTTTTTTTTGGGGGGTGGCTGGAATTTGTGGGTTTTGTCCATTTACTGGTAAGAGTATCATTTTTCTTTTAAAGTGTGTATTTCTTTATTAATGATGTGTGTGTTAATCTGTGGGGCTACACACATTCCACAGGGTATACTTTTGGAAGTCTGTTCTCTCTTTCCATTGTAGGGAACCTAGAGAGCCAATGCAGGTCGGCTGGCTCAGTGACAAGCACCTCACTTTAACTACTACGCTATCTTGCTAGCCTGGATTTTTCTTCCTGATTCTCATGAAATCCATTTAGCGGCTTCAGTTTATAAACAAGGAAACCCACAGAGCTGAATGACTTATCCAAGGTCAGAGAGTGAGTTAACCTTAGAAAGATAACGGAGAAACCAACCTTCTTCCTGGCTAGCGTGATGCACCATGCCCTGGCCACTGGCCCCATGACCCTTCCCTGTGGGTGCTGCCATCTTTTCAAACTTAGCCACTTCTGAAACAGAATGTAGTGTTTTCTTTTGTGCCTCATGTGGGAGCTTCCTGCTGGTATTTCTATTCAGTCAGTTTCACTGGCGTTTTGATTTTTGTTTGTTTGGTTTTTGTTTGTTTGGTTTTCAAGACAAGATTTCTCTGTAACAACCGTGGCTGTTCTGGAACCAGACTGGCCTCAGACTCACAGAGATCCGGCTGCCTCTGCCTCCCAAGTGCTGGGATTAAAGCCATGCGGCCCCACATCCAGTCTTGCATGTTGAATTCTTACATAAGCTCTTTTAATGAAAATGTTCAGCTCAAGTGAGATTCTTAGACTAGAAATACATATTTGGAAGTAATTTTCTGGAAATATCTGTTTAGAATCACAAAAGTGAATGGATTCTCTGAGTTAAAGGATCCCAAAAAGGACAAAGGATTGAACCTGGAAGAAAATTCATGGTAAGGGAGTGGGAAGAGAGGGGCATAGCAGCTGTGGAGAGGCTAAGGGAAGGTAGGGAGCAGGGGAAAGGCAGGACAGTAGTGGCGCGTGGGCCAGGGACAAGTGTCTCCAGAGGCATTGAAAATGAGTGGTCCCAAGATTCTCAAGTGCTCAGGGAAGCTGAGGACCAGCCATGCAAGGGAACCTTGTGGTTATTGGACCTCTGTGAGTGGCTGCCTTTGTCATAAATCAGTGGGCAAAGGGCATCAGGCAAACAGAAGATGAAGCAGTGATGAAGGTTGGCCAGCAGGCACCCCCCCCCCCCGTGATTCTGCATCTGGGAGTCTGGGGTAAGGGTTCTGTCAGTTGTGCTGATCTGTTTCCGAGAATCCTAGCGGCTTTAACTCATGGCCGGTGACTACAATAAATAGCTCCTCGTATTTATGTAGTGCTGTCACATCCATGACCCAGCTGACCCATGTCAAAGTCCTGTAAAGTCATAATTATTTTCTCAATTTTGAAAATGGGAAAATTGAAGCTTCGTGAGTTTAAAGTAACTTGCTCCAAGTCAGGCAGCCAAGTGATGAGCCACAGTTCTAAGGTGTTCATACACCGTGTCCCGCCACTTCCTGACTCATGTACTCCTGCAACGCTAAGGCGAAGATGTTGGCAGGGTCACATTCCTCCTGAAGGCTCAAAGGGACAGTTCAGTTCCTTTTTTAAAGCCACCAGAGGGTGAGGCGGTGGCCTTTAATCCAGCAGAGGCAGAGGCAGGCGAATCCCTGTGAGTTTGAGGCCAGCCTGGTCTACACGAGCTAGTTCCAGACAGCTAGGCGTGTGACACAGGGAAACCCTGTCTCAAAAAAAACAAAAATAAACAAACAAAAAAAAGCCACCAGAGCCAGGGAGCGGTGGCACGTGCCTTTAATCCCAGCACTTGGGAGGCAAATCTTTGTGAGTTCGAGGCCATTCTGGTCTTACAAGAACTAATTCCTGGACAGGCTCCAAAGCTACAGAGAAACTCTATCTTAAAAAAACAAAACAAAACAAAAACAAAAACAAAAAACCCATAACTACCTGCATTCCTTAGCTTTTAGTCCCCTTTCTCCATCCTCAAAATTAGTGATATGCGTAGAGTTCTCCTCACAACCCATCTCTCTGACCCGTCCTTCTGCCTTTCACACACCCCTCCCTGTCCCAGTTCAAGGGACTCATGTGATCACAATGAACCCACTCTGGAAAATCAAGGCTAATCTCATCTCAGGGTCCTTAACTCAACCATAACTGTAAAGTTCCGCTTGCCGTGTGAAGAAACGGCACAAGGGTGAGGTGAGCATCTCTTGGGACATCGTTGGTTTGCCATTGTCCTGACTTGCACACCATACTGTTCCAAGCCTCCGTGTTCTCGCTCCTGTCTTATATGTGGTCATAGAGACTCAGGGAAGACGGCCTGTTTCCTGTTCTCTGGTTGGCTGAATTGACTCAGTTGTTCTTCAGGACTCTTAGGGACCCTTTGCAGTGATGTCCTAGGGCCTGTGATAGTTCACGCATCAGTGTGTTTGGTGTGTTAGCCCTGCCTGGAGGTCCTTAGTGCACATGTGTGCCTTGTTCAGTGTTCTGGCCAGTGCCCAGCCTGGGCCTGGGATACACCTCATATTTGGTAATGTTTGCTAAATGACCAAATGGCAGCTTCCTGTGGGGAATTTGTTTTAACAATGTGTTAGGATGCAGAAACCCTTAACCTTAAACCCAGGGGACCTGACCTAGGTCATAAGACCAGCAGTAACACTGCTTACTTTAAAACATAAACTCCGTGGAGCAAATAATGACTTTTTGCAGATCATTAACTTCCTTGATATAGCTACTGACCAACTTGTAACCTTGGGGAAAGGTCATGGAACCTCTTTTTTTCCGTTGAAATGAGAGAAGGTAGGACTGTTTGATCACCAGAGGTGATAGACTAGGGCAAAAGCCGGGCAGCTTAGGTATGGTCTTGACGACCAGCCCTGCTTTTCACCTTGCTTCCTAAGATTTAGCCCTCAGGACCTCACGCTCTTCACCTGAGAGATAGGGAATTGTCACAGCATCTACTAAGGTTCCGGGGCTTGCAGGAGTTAAGTCGGATACTGTTGGGCAGCTCTCCGTTGCCATGGCAATACCTAAGATTGTCAATTCAAAGGGGGAAAGACCAGTGCTGACCACGGTCAGTCTCAGCCATGTTCCCTTGGCCCCATTGTTTCCAAGCCATGGTGCATGGTCAGGCAGAGCAGAGCATCATGGGGAAGCAAAGCAGCTCACCTCCTGTGGTGGGAAAGCAGAGAGACAAGGAGGAGCAAATCCCCTTCTGAGGTGCATCACCAGTGATCTTCCAATTAGCCCCACCTTCCAAATTTCCACCATTTCCCAGAAGTGCCACCAGCCGAGCACCCGGCCTTCAATACTCGAACCTTCGGGAACATCTGGCTTCACCACAACAGACTGCACAGTGCTAAGAAACTAGCTCGGAAGTGGTACCTGAACCTCCCTGTGTGTTTTAACATGTGTGGTTCTGCGGGTACCTGAACCTCCCTGTGTGTTTTAACATGTGTGGTTCTGCGGGTACCTGAACCTCCCTGTGTGTTTTAACATGTGTGGTTCTGCAGGTACCTGAACCTCCCTGTGTGTTTTAACATGTGTGGTTCTGCGGGTACCTGAACCTCCCTGTGCGTTTTAACATGTGTGGTTCTGCGGGTACCTGAAACTCCCTGTGTGTTTTAACATGTGTGGTTCTGCGGGTACCTGAACCTCCCTGTGTGTTTTAACATGTGTGGTTCTGCGGGTACCTGAAACTCCCTGTGTGTTTTAACATGTGTGGTTCTGCGGGTACCTGAACCTCCCTGTGTGTTTTAACATGTGTGGTTCTGCGGGTACCTGAACCTCCCTGTGTGTTTTAACATGTGTGGTTCTGCGGGTACCTGAAACTCCCTGTGTGTTTTAACATGTGTGGTTCTGCGGGTACCTGAAACTCCCTGTGTGTTTTAACATGTGTGGTTCTGCGGGTACCTGAAACTCCCTGTGTGTTTTAACATGTGTGGTTCTGCGGGTACCTGAAACTCCCTGTGTGTTTTAACATGTGTGGTTCTGCGGGTACTTGAAACTCCCTGTGTGTTTTAACATGTGTGGTTCTGCGGGTACCTGAAACTCCCTGTGTGTTTTAACATGTGTGGTTCTGCGGGTACCTGAAACTCCCTGTGTGTTTTAACATGTGTGATTCTGCGGGTACCTGAAACTCCCTGTGTGTTTTAACATGTGTTGTTCTGCGGGTACTGAAACTCCCTGTGTGTTTTAACAAGTGTGGTTCTGCCTCTGTTCTTCCAGGAGTCGCCCGAGCTCTCTCCTTCCTGTCCCTTCTCCATCTCGCTCTTAGCATGAGGTTCTTGCCTCTTCCCAGCCGGGTTGTACCCTTCCCCCTAACCTCCCTCTTAGCCCTACACTCCTCAGGTGTTCTCCTTGATGCCTGAAGATTCCCTGCCACTTGGAGCATGCCCACTGTGGGAGCTCTGTGGGATAGACTGACCCTGAAGGCTAAAGGCAGTGACTTCATTACCCTGGCATGAGTACCAAGCTTCTGCCCTTTAGTTATATCTCAGGGTCTGTCCTCTTCTGGTTGGAGAATACTAAGAAGGCACATTGCATTATCTAGGTAGAACTTTGGTGAACACTGTCAGGCCCTAATGATGGCGCCTACAAGATGTTAGAGGTTTGGTAAGTGGTCCCAGAGTAACACAGTTCAAATCCTGGCCTCAGGACTTCCTAGCTGGGAGAGCTTGACAAATTATTCTACTGAGCTTCGGCTTACAGCTTACAAAGGGATATAGTAGAGAGGTTTGATTTATTGTTAAGTAAATGGACTAATCCGCATTAAGCCTGGGGTGATGGGCAGAAGAAATTCTGAACAGGGGCAAGAGCTGAATCAAAAGCTTCATCTTCTTAACACCTTTGAATTCACTTTGTTACAGCAGAGCTTTTATCTGCAGTCGTGTGCTTTTCTTAATCAATTGCATCTGTGTCTAAATGTTGGTACAAAACTAATTTGGAAGCCAAATGTAACTGTTTGAGCCAAGCATGGTGGCACACACGGTTAATCCTAGCACTCGGAAAGCAGAGGCAGCAGGCAGAGTGTGAGTTTGAGGGAGGCTTGGTCTACATAGTAAGTTCCGGGACAGCCGGAACTACAGAAAGGAAGGGAGGAAAGAAGGGAGGAAGGGAAGGAGGGAGGGAAGGTGGGAGAAAAAAAGAGAGAGAGAGACCTTGTCTCAGACAGCAAACACCTAACAAACAAAACTGGTTATAGTTTGATTCAATTCAGCAAATACTTGCTGTCTCTTCTGTGATAACCCTGTGCTGAGGACTGGGATATTTCTAGAGTAAGGTGTAGGTTCTGCCCTCAAGATGTTTACAATTTAGAGAGAAAGTCAATGCTTAATTATTCTGGGCAGGACTGGGGATGTAGGTCTGTGGTAGAATGTTTGTTCAGCAAGTGTAAGGACCTGAATTTGATATCGAGCACTCCCAAATAATAATAACAACAATAAGAAGAATAAATTAAAAGAATAACTAGCCGGGCGGTGGTGGCGCACGCCTTTAATCCCAGCACTTGAGAGGCAGAGGTAGGTGGATCTCTGTGAGTTGGAGACCAGCCTGGTCTACAAGAGCTAGTTCCAGGACAACCTCTAAAGTTACAGAGAAACCCTGTCTTGAAACCCGCCCCCCCCCCAAAAAAAGGAAAAGTTTTAAAAAAAAAAAAGAAGAAGAAGAAGAAGGACTATTCGAGGCAGGAGCCATGTGAGCTAAAACTCGGGTCAAACAATGTGACCCCAAAGCAGACAGCAGTTTTAGTTTCTGTGGAAGAGCTGGAGATGGAAGTAGAGGAGGGTGACAGAGAAGTAAGGCCAGCGTGGTCCCAGGATAGCCAGAGCCTTAGTGCTATAGTTAGAAGCTAACTTGAGGGCATTTTGTGATTCATATTCTCCTTCACTTCTTTCTTCCCCTCTCCCCCCTTTTCTCTATGTCTTTCTCTCCCCCTGACTAAGCAAGTGTCTGACCCCTGAGCTCCACCCTATCCCCATCAAACTACCTTGAGCCAGTCTTATGGCCTCAGGGTAGAAGATGAATTGCAGAGGACCAGATCTGAGACAGCAGTTGCCCAGTTCTTACCCATGCTGAGCAAATGCTCTACCACTGAGCTGCATCACCAGCCCTGCCTAGAATATTTAAATACCTACTTTCTCCTCTAAAGTGCAAATATGTTAATTTAACTCTTGCAGTAGGCCCAGGGAGAGGCGATGAGAGTGTGAGTCAGGGCAATAGGAGTGGAGGGGGCAGAAGAAGAGGAAGGGGTGCAGGAAGTGTTAAAGCAGTGAACCTGTGTCTTGGAGTGAGAGAACAGGGAGCATGTGTTACTATTGTGTGAGCCGTAGTGTTGAGTATGGGGTACTTTGGAATGAGGCTTCTAGTAAGACCCTTCACGGTCCCATACCCAGGGGCCTTTGGCTAGAGACACACACTTGAGAGACATCTGCTGCGGGTGGAGGTCAGACCACAGGAGCAGATGAGATTATCTGGGGCAAGCAGGTAGAAAAGGAAGCCGTGGACAGTGCCCAGCTGGGGTCCTCAAGTTAGTAAGGGTTACTCAGCGTCTGCAGTGAGCACATTCCCTGTACAAGACAGATGGTGTCCAAGGATTGGTAGAAGACAGTTCAGAAGGAAGGAGGTCCCCGGCTCAGGTGCCGCAGAGAGACTGAGACGGCCCTGGATTTGACACCAGACGGCATCATCTCTCGTAGCTGGAGAGTGGCACCTCTGTTAGGAGAGCAGAAAATGTGGTGAGGACCAGGTGGTGGGAAGGCCCCGTCTCCACACGCTGCTGCCGTTAGGGGCGCTGTGTGCCGCCTCTTGATGCCACTCAGAAGAACTTCTGTTAATAATTTTATTGTAAATTCTTTAAGACTTTTTTGTCTGCATGTAAACAAATATGGTGTTTGTATGTATCTACATATGTAGTTTTAAAAATAAATATTGGCTCACACTGAACATGCCCTTCTTCTGATTTTACTTGACTGGCATCTTAATGACTCTATGTGTAGAACTTTCTACGTGTTTGCTTTCTGTGTTTCTTTCTTTAGGGATTTTGTAGTGTGGATTTTTTTTTTCTGAGACAGGGTTCGACTGTGTAGCCCAGGCCTGCCTCTACCTCCTGAGTGCTGGGTTGCAGGTGGTACCGGTGTGCACAGTTCACTTATTCTAGCTTGTAGCGACTGTACGCTTGTTACTGTGGGAACGTGCTGTAATTTTTCCTAAGTGGACCCTTGATGATGAGCTCATAAGTTGTTCCTAGCTGTTCCCGACTTCAAACAGTACCAAGGTGCATTCACTTTGACAGGGTGAGTGTAGGCTGACCATGAGGAGTGTCACCTGCTCAGCTGTCCCCAGGGCTGGAAAAGGCGCTGTAGCTGTCACAGCGCCTTCGGTTAAGACGCCTGGGTCACACAATGTCTCCTTTCTCTTTGTATTTTTATGTATTTCTCATTTTGGTGCTGGAAATTACAGCTACAGCCTGGAATATTCCAAACACATGCACCCCCACTTAGTCAAACCCTTAGCCGTCATCTTTGTGTCCTTAGCATCCACAGCACCGACCAACTGTGTGAAGAGCTGTCTGCTGGGAGGCTAATCTCAAGGACACGAGAACCTACCTTTAGAAGGAGAGTCCGGGAGTGAGCTCTGCCTTTAGTGATTGGGTTTCAGAAGCGCTTTCCTGAGCATTTGTTAGCTGGAAAACTCCTTCAGGCATGGCTAGTGAGAGCTGTTTCTTCTCCTGGTATGACGTGTCTGCTCTCTCCTCCCTGGTCAGCGGGAAGACAGATGAGAAGGCCCCTTCATAACTGACTGGGTAGAGCGGGAAGTTACAACCACTGTTACGTCACCATTATCTCCTCTTCGGCCTCACTTGGTTTTCATCTCCAGGATTCTACTCACAGAACTTTTTAGAAGTGAGGATAGTTTCTTTCGAGCCCAGCATGACTAGTGCCTGGCATAGAACCTTGTACACATGACCTACGGCAGAGAATGGTGAATCAAGCAGTGTCGGGCTGTGCTTTTGGCATAATTGTTAGACGGCTTCCCTAATTTAAATCTGTTTCCCATTGTTCAGTGATAACTCTTTTACTACATATTAAGTCCATCCTTCCCTCTCTCTCTTTCAGATGGGATCTGACTGTGTTACCTAAGCTGACCCTAAACTCAGGGGCTTAAGTGACCATCCTCCTGCCTCAGCCTCCTGGGTAGCTAGTACTACAGGCATGTATGTGCCTCTGCACCCAACTTTATGTTAGATTCTTAAATATGTGTTTCTGAGCCTTATTTTTATTTCATAAATTTATCCATTCATTTTAGAGCTGATCTGTGTAATGTTAAGTAATGTTGCTTTATAATGTGTTCTGATACCTCAGAAGGCTATCTGTAGCAGGTTAACCCCTCTGCTCCAAAATAGTCTTTTATACTCTTGTGCAGCATAGTTGCAAAGTTAAGTCTAGAAATAGTTGGTTGTGTTCTAATAAAAAAATACTTACTGAGATTTATTTTTTTAATTGAGATCCTGTTAAATCTATAGGCTTTTCTTTTGGGTTTTGGGGGCTTGTGTTTATTTGTTTGTTGTTGTTGTTGTTGATAATGTCTCCCATAGCACAGGCTGGTCTCAAACCTGAGATGTAACCAAGGATACCTTAAACTTCAGTGTCCTGCCACCGATCCTGAGTGTTAATATCACAAGCTTGTGCTGCCACGCTCAGTTTACAAGTCAGTGTCTCTGCTGGTGTTTCTGTGTGGCCCTTTCCACTGCCTCATGTGATACAGTCCCCTTCATTCATGTGTTCTGTTAAGTGCTTAAGTCAAATACATACGGCTGTGCCTGTGGGTCTCAGCCAGCCTGTGCTTGCTGATGGAGACCCAAAGAAGAATATACACCTCAAGAAGCTCCCTTGTGAGCAAGAGGTGACTGGCAGATAGGTACAGTGTGCACTAGGGAGCCTTGTGGTGAGCACAGGTGCAGGGCAGGGTGCCAGCAAATCTGCAGTAGCTCTGGAAGGCTTCCTGGGGGCTAAGCCAACTGAAGAGCAAGGAGAGTATTTCAGGTGGACAGAATGCTTATAGGGATATATATGTAAAGAAACAAGAAAAAAATATTCCAGCATTTTAGGAGCTACAACCAGCTGGTGTAGGATGACCGGAAGCAGCTGGCAATGAAGCTAGGAAGTAGGGGAAGGTGGCAGGTTGGGAAGGGACCCATGTGAAAGAGCTTGGCTGTAGGATTTAAGGGTTTAAGTAGAAGAGTGAAATAATCAAATTTGTGTTGGGGGAAGTTATTTAAAAGAGAAAATACAGGATAGAGCGATGACTCAGCAATTAAAGGTCCTTGTCACCAAGCCTGACAATCTGAGTTTGGTCTAGGGACCCACATGGTGGAAGGAGAAGACCAACTCCCATAGATTGTCCTCTGACCTCCACATGTGCAGCATGGCACACAAATGCACACACACACACACACACACACACACACACACTAAATAGATACACTAAACAATAAATAATAAATAAATAAATTTCAAAAATTTAAAAAGACGAAATAGAGAGACTTGGCCTAGTGGGTGGTGTGTTGGTCTCACAAAGGAAATACTAAGGGAGACAGAACCTCTCCAGCTACTGCGATGGATGGCAGGAAGGGCTCCTGAGCCCAGCAGACACCATGGCTCCGTACTTAGTGAGCATCTCTGCAACCTCTAGATAGCTTTGTACGTCATCAAAACATGGTTTTCGTGCTTAACCAAATTAACAATAACCCCTAGTATAATTTAATATTTAGTGCTTATCCATATTTCTTGTTTATTCCACAATATCCTTTCTACGTTTCTGGCCAGGATTTAGGTCACACATCCAGTTGATAATCAGGACTCAGAATCTGAAACCAACCTTTGTAAACAGTGCCATTGGCTTGAAAAAACCCATCTGTTATCCTGAGGGACATCCCATGTTCTGAATGTGTTTGCTTCTTATTGTAACGTATTCCTTATGTCACAGGTGTCTAGAGACTAGGAGTTAGCTTTGGATGGCCAGTTGGATTGTGGTTCGTCTTTTCCTTTGAGGGAGATGTGTAGAAACAGTCATAGGCAGAGCCATGAGGTACTTTGTCTCATATCCTCACTCACAGGGGTCAGGATGCAGACCATGGCAGTTCATCCCGCACCCTCACAAAGTCCCGTTAGCTGTCCTGCAGAGCTCACCCAAGGGTCGGGACGCAGACCATAGCAGTTCATCCCGCACCCTCACAAAGTCCCGTTAGCTGTCCTGCAGAGCTCACCCAAGGGTCGGGACGCAGACCGTAGCAGTTCATCCCGCACCCTCACAAAGTCCCGTTAGCTGTCCTGCAGAGCTCACCCAAGGGTCGGGACGCAGACCGTAGCAGTTCATCCCGCACCCTCACAAAGTCCCGTTAGCTGTCCTGCAGAGCTCACCCAAGGGTCGGGACGCAGACCGTGGCAGTTCATCCTGCACCCTCACAAAGTCCCGTTAGCTGTCCTGCAGAGCTCACCCAAGGGTCGGGACGCAGACCGTAGCAGTTCATCCCGCACCCTCACAAAGTCCCGTTAGCTGTCCTGCAGAGCTCACCCAAGGGTCGGGACGCAGACCATAGCAGTTCATCCCGCACCCTCACAAAGTCCCATTAGCTGTCCTGCAGAGCTCACCCAAGGGTCGGGACGCAGACCGTGGCAGTTCATCCCGCACCCTCACAAAGTCCCGTTAGCTGTCCTGCAGAGCTCACCCAAGGGTCGGGATGCAGACCATGGCAGTTCATCCCGCACCCTCACAAAGTCCCGTTAGCTGTCCTGCAGAGCTCACCCAAGGGTCGGGACGCAGACCATAGCAGTTCATCCCGCACCCTCACAAAGTCCCGTTAGCTGTCCTGCAGAGCTCACCCACTGGTAGTTGTCTTTGCACTGCAGCGCTTATCAGGGCCCACAAAATGTTTTCTGTCAATCTTTTCATATTAGCTGAATAAAAAGCATTCTCTTAGGGTCAGGGGAGATGGTCTGTGGGCCAAGGGTTTGCTGTGCAAGTCTGAAGACCTATGCTTGAGTCCCTAGAGCCCACAAAGCCCAGGTGTGGCAGCTGGAGGGCGGAGACAGAAGGATCCGCAGAGACCGAGGCCTCCTGGGAAGTCTAGCGGAAGCAGTCAGCTTGAGGGTCAGTAACAGAGCCTGTCTCAAAAAAGAAGATGGAGAGGGCCTGGAGAGTTGACTCGGCGGCTAAGAGCACTTGTTACTCTTGCAGGAAACCACGTTTGGTCCCAGTACCCACATGGCAGCTAGCAGCCATCTGTAACTCCAGTTCCAAAGGCTCTGACTCGTCCTGACCTTCACTGGCACCAGATACACACATGGTACACATATACACACGTCCAGGCAGAACACTCATACACACAATGTAAATAAATTGATGATGAGAAGCAGTTGAGAACGACACCCTGACATCCAGCCGCTGTCAGCTTCTAGCCTCCATGCATGCCCATACAATTGAGCACCTACACACACATGCGTGCAACACCCACACCCAATCAAGAATATTCTTTTAATAAATTCAACTAATTTTTTACTTAAAATATAGTAAGATTCCAAAAAAGATAAACACTTAATTCATTCTCTTTTATTATAACTTTGGAACTGTAGAGGTGTGCTCTACTACCCTTGGCGTTCTCGTTCTGACCTGCTGCCTTGGCCAGTTCAGTTCAGCTCCCCGCAGAGATTGTCTCGTTTCACCCGCATCCGTCCATTTCATGCGGACGGACAGATGCTTGCGCAGAAGTGGTCTTTGTATCCTTGAGTGGGTGCCCCTCGGTGCTTCCCAGAGACAGAGCTGTACTTCTTCTGGTTCTCTCGCTCTAGGTCACATTGTCAACAAGATGCGCAAGCACTCAGACCCAGAGGTGGCGAGTCTCGCCAAGGAAGTCCACACAGAGTGGAGAACTTTCTTTGAAGAACATTTGGATAGACCGTCTATTGAAGTCCGAAGTGATCCGAAAACCGAGTCATTTAGAAAAAATGCCCAGAAATTACTCTCAAACGCCTTGGAATTGGAGGTAACGTTTTTTTTGTTTGTTTGTTTGTTTTTTGGGTTTTTTTTTAAATGTGAAATTTTAATAGACTAGTAGTAAAATATAAAAGTAAAGTTAGAGGGTTCATATTTCCAAATTTCAAATTTTCCTCTGCAGTAGTCAAGCAGAATTGGCATTAAGATAAACATAGAGGTTAATGACTTAGAATTTAGAGTCCAGACAAAAAATCATACATCTAGGATCAATTGATTTTCAACCAGGTACCAGTACTACTGGATATACTCTTACAAAATGATGAAATTGAACCCTTATTCACAGTGCATACAAACGGCAAATTGAGATTGACCAAGCACTTGATTTTAAGAGTCAAACTATAGAATTCTTAGAATAAACAGAGAGATCTGAAGAGATGACTGGGCAGTAAGAGCATTTGCTACTCCATCAGAGCTACAGAGTTCTGGTCCCAGCACCCATGCAAGGCAGCCTACTGTCACCGGTAAATGCAACTCTAGGGAATCTGAAATTGGAGGTAAGGTTTTAAGTGTGATTATGGGGTTTCCTAACTAAAGGAGCCTGTATTCCCACAATGAGCTCTCCCCATCTTTGTGCAGACCTATTTTGCAGTTATTCTTGGAGTTGGGGATGGTCAGCAGCTAAGAGGACCACTTGATGCTCTTACAGAAGACTCAAGTTTGGTTCCTAGCATCCCATTGGGTGGCTCACAACCACCTGTGTAATTATAGCTCCAGGGAATCTGACTCCCACTTCTGACTTTTTAGGTACTATAATGCAAGGCACATACATACATGCAGATACATACACATACATAAAAATTTTTAGATATTAAATAAATTAAATTAAACTGATAGCTTATGCTTCAAGGATTCTGGATTTGTGAGCATTTGGGGAAACCTTAATATGTTGACAGAGGTTTTTGTCCCGCCCAGTCCTGCAACCGTTCAGTCCCAAAGAAACACACAGAGGATAAAGGTGGCACGCACCTTTAATCCCAGCACTTGGGAGGCAGAAGCAGGCGGATCTCAGTGAGTTCAAGGCCAGTATGTCTACAGAGGGGGTTCTAAGACAGCCAAGGCTAAACAGAGAAACCCTGTCTCAAACAAACAAACAAAAAGCTAGCATGATTTTAAGCCCAGCACTGGAGAGGTAGAAGCAGGCAGATGTGTAGATTTAAGGTCAACCTAGGCTACATAGAGAGACTCTGTCTTGAAAAAATAAAAAAATAACCTAATGTTATTTTTTTTTTAAAAAAAACAACCCAGATATATAGCATCCATACTTTTCCTATTGTAATTTGAAATATCCTTAAAGATTAAAGTAACAAACGTAGGAGTTTGGTGCTGACAAGACGGTTCCTTGGGTGAAGGCGCTGATGACACAGCCTGACACCAAGAACTGGATCCTTGAAATATGGAAGGAGAGAATTGACTCCATAAATCTGTCCCCTGACCGCATCATACATGCCTTGCCATGTGTATCCATACATCATGAACATCCCCTCCATGCAGGCAAATGACAGCAAGAAACCATTAAAGGAAGGAATTGAGAAGTCAGACTTAAGTGCTAGACCTGTATGGCATTTCTTTTCTGTCTTAATTTTTTAGCCATGAAAGAGCATAAATGGACTTACGCTGTGTTATTTACACCTTTAAAAGATAAAAGGCTTGGTTTTGTTGTTATTGTTTGGTTTTTGGAGATGGGGTTTCTCTGTGTAATAGTCCTGGCTGTCCTAAAAAATCAATCTGTAGACCAGGCTGGACTCTAACTCACAGAGATCCACCTGCCTCTGTCTCCCAAGTACTGGGATTAAAGGTGTGCACCACCACCCAGCAAGGCTTGGATTTTTTTAAGATGTAAATGAAAAAGGTATAGAAGAAAAAAGTCACCATTGAACATGTCACCTGACTCAATATCGTTAGCGTTCTGGCGCATTTCCTTTTATGGTGCATTACCATAGTTTCCAGAAAATGTCAGACAAGCTGTGGTTATCCAGAATTTATTAAGGGCAAATTATTTTCCAGATGTCCCATAAGATATTTTTATTGATTATTTAAATAACACCCCAGAAAATTGACATAATTATTTACATTTGTGTTGTCTCTTGAACCTTGCTCAATCTCAATTAGTGTCATCTTGTCTGTCCCATTCTATCCATCTTTATTTTTCATGTCTGTCTGGTAGTGCGGACTCACTCTGCTGTAAGATACCTTAGCTCTTCCTAAAGGAAGCTTCTGTATGAATAATGAAGAGAACACGTGTGAAAGTTGTGAGTAATTTTCCCGAGTATCGATTAGCCAACAGATTTGCTATTTTAAATAAAGCTTATTTTTGAAATAAACCAGGATTAGTGCTGAAACGTACAGTGTGGTCTGTAATACGTAGTTAATGTGGTGGTAAATACCAGTTCCCTGTGGTATCTTTTTAAGTAAATGATAATAACGAAGCCATGCTTGTAAGGATTAATGAGCAGTTTGCCTGCTATATTAAACTCCATAATAATTATCCTTTTAGTTTATCCATTAATTATCCTTTAAATGGCACATCAAGTGGTAAGCACTCAAGTGTTACAAAGCGAAGTTTTAAAAAGTGATACATTCGTTAGTGCTTTCCAACGTAATTGGAAAAAAATATCAGATTCAATATAGCTGAATGGTTTTGTTCCCAAAGAGTAAATTTTAAAAATTTAAAATATGTATCTTACTGTCTTCTTTGCACCAAAAAGAAAGATAAACACCCTGTCTGCTTTGCGTGAACAGCCTTTGATGGCATTTCTGTAAATTGATACAAATCCTTTTACATAATTACATAGGCAAACCCTTACGCCTGTCATTTCTTTATTGCGGTAAATCCATGGCCCACCTAATCCTAATCTTTGAAAGTAACTAGTGTTGGTTGCATCCGCATCTGACATCAGGACTCCATCAGTGTGCTTTGTCACGCAGTAGTAAACCTAAGTTCCCGGCCTGAAGACTGAAACTTTTTCCATTTATCCTAGCATGTGCTTTTGCAAATTCCAGCTCTCCCGTATTTCTGTCTCAGTGCATGCTTTCACAGTAAAGTCATGTGTGACGGATGCACGCCACTAAAGGGTCACTCTTTATCACGCTGCAGAGTTTGCTTTCCATGTTCATGGATTGCTTCCTTGTTCCTGGAATAATGGAGCAGATGAATCAAATGACTGCTGTCGAAGCCCAGGCCCCATTCCCTTCCCTTTCTCCCTTCCAGGTCTTTGTTCTTCTGTCCCTTAGATCTTCCCTCGTGAGCATCCCCCATAGTGTCACTCTCTCCCTTCCCCTTCCTCATTATCCACCTCTCCTTCCTACCTCACGGCCTGTGATCATTTCCCTATTATGTCATTAAAAAAAATGAACCTGATTCTAAAGTAAGCCCGTATCATTAAGAGTTGGGACACTGGCTGGTGGCCCAGTTGGTTGTCAGACGTTGCTAATGAGGTCCGGCTCAGGGGTATGTTCTCACACGGGACCGTTAGGGTTTTGGCGTTTTTTTCTTCTTCTTTGTTTAATGGATTCAGACTATACCCCTGACTTTGACCAGCTCTCCCTCACACATATCCAATGGTCAAAAAGAAGTGTGGGGAATTGCGTACAAATCCATTTGTATTATGGAAAACCCTCGCATGGTTTTTCTCCAGTGAATATTCAGTTCAGCAAATATAGGATCTGCTAGGTGCCAGGGAGAACACAAAGAACTGCCTCCCTGACCTAAAAAGCTCACCCCCCCCCACCAGCAGAGTGCATGTGACTGACTAACAGAACTCTAAGGCAGACAGCGATCGTGATCCTTGGGAACAGTTGCACACACACACAACAGTATGACCGGGGAATTCGAGGTCTCATGGTAGAAATGGCAGGAGCACTGCTTAAGCGAGGTACAATTTTATGAACTAGAAAACACAAAGTGGAGCTCTAAGCTGGGCAGTGGTGGCGCACGCCTTTAGTCCCAGCACTTGGGAAGCAGAGGCAGGCGGATCTCTGTGAGTTCGAGGCCAGCCTGCTCTACAGCGTGAGTTCCAGGACAGCCAGGGCTGTTACACCTGTTGCACAGAGAAACCCTGTCTCAAAAAACCAACCAAACAAACAAAACAAAAAGCCACGGAACTCTCATTCACATTTTGACTGCTATGGGAATGATCCTATTGAAAGAGCAGGAGAGGAGGGTGCTATGTGTGGGGAGAAAGGAGCCGCTCAGCAGGTATTTGTTGAGCACTTACTGCGGGCCTACATCTGAGCTGCGCACAGAAAATTGGGAAAGTAATCCTTGTATGAGGTCAGCCCTAGAGGTACTCACAGTCTGCTGGGGAAAACAGACACACAGTTACAGTACGTGTGGAGGCTTTGCACTGAGGGTGAACTCAGGAACAAGACTAAATTAAAGAGTTTACAGACACGGCACCTGATTATGGTGCCTTTTCTGACCAAGCCCATTCCTCTGAGAGCACTGCTTGGCTGTTTTATATCTTACCCCAGCTACAGTCGGTTCACCCAGAACTGAACAACTCTAGATGTTGAATAATTGAATGATACACACTCCACCCATGGTCACAAATAGGGGCAGCAGATCAGTCTCTATCCCTGAGAAATAGGCGCTTAGGAATACCAAGAAGACAGCACAGGTGTTAAACAGAAGGGGTGGTTATGGGGGTGAGCACCACCCCTGACCGTATCACCCCTTGGTTATCTGTGCTAAGTGCCTTCTGCTTCCCAGACTGTGATTAGGTTGTTCAAAGAAGCACAAGTTGTGCTTGGAGAGAGACGTGTAGAGTTGAAAGAGAACCGAGCAGTGAGAGTTGGTACTGGTCATGCTGCAGGGAGGGACAGAATCTCCAGGAAAGAGACTCTTAGTTGGCCCTCCGTTGCTGTGATAAACACCGTGGTGAAAAGCTGCTTGCCAAGGAAAGGGTTTATTTGACTTACACATTCCACGCGCAGTCCCAAGGGAAGTAGGGCAGGAATCCGGAGGCAGGAACGGAAGCAGAGACCTAGGAGGAACCCTGCTTATTGGCTTGCTCTGCCTGCTTTCTTAAACAACCCAGGACTGCCTGCCCAAGAGTGGCACCACCCACAGCAGGATGGGGCCCGGCCCTCCCACATCACTCATTAATCAAGAAGATGCTCCCCCCGGCCTGCCTATAGGCCAGTTTGATGAAGATGGTCTCTCAGCTGAGGTTCCCTCCTCCTGGACTCTAGCCTGTGTCAAGTTGACAAAAACCCAGCTCGCACAGAGACTGTGAACGAGACAAAGACAAAAGCTAGTGACTACACACAGTGACTGTCTCACTTTAGGGGGGCTCTCCTTCCTGTTCCATTCAACATATGCACCTCACAACAAAATCTCTTTTTTCTCAGAGTCTAGAGACTCTGGATCATTCGCCTAGGAGCACCCATCTTTCACCTAAGGCCCCAAGTTAGGACCCACCGGCCTGGGGTTGGCGTCGAGCGGGTCTGGGTCAGTCACGAGCACCCTTCATTTCGTGCAGTGACACCGCACAGGGCAGTGTGATGCGCTTTACAGACGGCAGGGATGTTTTTCTTTATTTCTTTACCCTGACTAGCCTGACTTCAGCAAGAGGCATGAGAACTACAAGCTGCTCCCTGCCTTCCATCACACCCCTGGCAGAGCACCAGTCATGTTGCCCCTTGTCTGGGATTTGTTTGGTTGTATGCTTGTATTTTGACATGAACTTTCCGTGAAGCTCAGGCTAGACTTGAACTTGAGCTCCTCCTGCCTCAGCCTCCTAAATGTTAGGGTATAGACCACCGTGCCTGGCTGTTATTGCCCCATGTATTATATGCTTGCTCTCGCTCGCTCTCTTGTTCTCTCTCTCTCTCTCTCTCTCTCTCTCTCTCTCCCTCTCTCTCTCTCTCTCTCTCTGGTGTTTTGAGACAAGGTTTCTCTGTGTATCCCTGGCTGTCCTAGAACTCACTCTGTAGGCCAGGCTAGCCTCGAACTCGGGGATCCGCCTGCCTCTGCCTCCCAAGTGCTGGGGTTAAAGGTGTGCACCACCACCAACAAGCCATCTCTTTCTAGGCTGTGAATTTCCAGAGGGGCAGAGTCAGGCCTAATTAGTGACTGCTGAATGGTGTGTATTGTGAGTATCCAGCTACGTGAATGTCAAGGTTCTTGTAGGATTTTTCCTAGTGTTTCTAACTTCATTCCCATGGAATGGCTATGACTTGCTTAATAAACACAGAGAAACCCTCTTCCTTTGATAACCCCTCCTTTATAAGGAAAAAAAAAAGACTCTTTGCACATTAGGCTAAATAAATCAAAGCATTTGGTGAGTAACCTACCTCACCCAGGATAAGAACCTCTCTGGCAGGGCCAGGAAGGGGCTGCCGTTACAGCCTGGTTAAGTGGTTCGGACCCAGGGCTTCCTCAGGACACGTTTGGTGCTTCCCAGGAAGCCCTGAGGAAGTTGGCTTCCAAAGAACTGGGCACACAGTGCGCACACTCCAGCCTGGCCCAGGAGGCGCGAAGCCAGTGACAGTTTCCTGAGCGTCTGTAGGCAAGCCCGCACAGGTGCCTGCTCTCAGCTCCTCCTCCTCCTCTGTCTGCCTATCCTGCTCCTTCTCAGGGTCCTTAAGGAAGTTTCTGTTTTCATTTTCTTCGGTTTGGGCCTGCATGCCTCTCCTATGTTGGCCATTCTATTAAACATCAGGGGACCCCTTTTACATTTTCGGTATGCTTTTTCTTTCTTTTTTAAAGATCTATTTGTTTGTGTGTATATGTGTGTGCCTGAGTGCACCCATGTGTGCCATGTGCATTTAGGTACCTACTGTGACTAGAAGAGGGCATTGGATTCCCTGGAACCGAGGTCACGGGTACCATGTGGGTGTTGGGAACCAAACCCAGGTGCTCTGCAAGAGCAGCAGGTGTTCTTAGCTGTTGAGCTATCTTTCCGGCCCCATAGTGTGCTTTCATTTATTTATTTATTCTTATCTGTATTTTATTTTTGAGACAGGATGCTTCTATGTGAACCTGGCTAGTTGAGAATTTGTTATGTAGACCAGATTAGCCTCAAACTCACAGAGATCTACCTGCTTCTGCCTCCCAAGTACTGGGACCAAAGGTGTATACCACCATGCCTGGCCTTGTTTATTTTTGTTTTTATTGGTTGGTTGATTTTGGGTTTAGACAGGTAGGTTCCGTGCTACCTGAGCTGAATTCAGACTTGCAGTCTTCCCAGCCCCACCTCCTTGAAGTACTGCCTTTCTGCCTCTACCTCCTGAGTGCTGAGGTTAGAGACCTGAACCCTGTTCCCTGCTTGATCTTTGGGTTTTGCATAGTACGGTACCTACCTTTGCTGGCTAAAATGTTCCCAACGGATCGGCCTATGAACAAGCATGTAGGACATTTTCTTAATTAGTGATTGATATGGGAGAGTCCAGTCCGCCATAGGTGGTGTCGGCCCTGGGCTTGTGATCCTGGGTAATAAAAGAAAGTTGAACAGGCCAGTAAACGACACTCCTCCACGGTCTCTGCATCAGCTTCCCCCACCAGGTCCCTGACTCCTTCCATGATCAACAATGATGTGGAAGTGTAACCCAAAAAACCCTTTCCTCCCCTCCAGTTGCTTTGGTCATGGTGTTTATTACAGCAGTGGAAATACTAGCCAATTCAGGCGCAGTGGCCCACACCAAGTGCCTGATAGAAACCCTAGCCAATCCAGGCGCAGTGGCCCACACCGAGTGCCTGATAGAAACCCTAGCCAATCCAGGCGCAGTGGCCCACACCGAGTGCCTGATAGAAACCCTAGCCAATCCAGGCGCAGTGGCCCACACCGAGTGCCTGATAGAAACCCTAGCCAATCCAGGCGCAGTGGCCCACACCGAGTGCCTGATAGAAACCCTAGCCAATCCAGGCGCAGCGGCCCACACCGAGTGCCTGCGAAGGACTGAACAGAGAAGTGAGAAATAGAAACGTGTTCTAGGTAGTGACCGTTGCTTGGTGCTGGGGCATAAGTGCAAGGTCCCAAGTTCAGTTTCTCTCTCTCACACACACACACACACACACACACACACACATGCACACACACACAAACCCTAGATAAATTAAATAAATAAATAAATAAATAGTATTCCTATTTTGAAGAACTTATTACTAAGGGAACTGTAATATATTATGACAGTAATCAAGGGACACTGAGGACATTGTTGTAACCTGAAGAACTCTCAGTCCTTTGTACTAAGGTTTTCTCTCTGGGGTGGGGGCTGGGTTTGGGGGTGCTTAAGCTTGACATACCAGCATAGTGGTGTGTCTTAGTCAGGGTACTGTTACTGTGAGGAAACACTGTGACCAAAAGCAACTCGGGGAGGGAAGGGTTTATTTGTCTTACGTATCCTGAATCCCAGTCCACCAGGGGAAGCCAAGGCAGGGACTCAAGCAGGGCAGGAACCTGGAGGCAGGAGCTGGTGCAGACTATAGAGAGAGGCTGCTTCCTGGCTTGCTCTTCATGCTTACTCAGCCTGCCTGCTTATAGAACCCAGGACCACCAGCCCAGGATGGCACCACCCATAGTGGACTGGGCTCTCCCATATTAATCACAAAATGAGAAAATGCCCTGCAGCCAGGTGCACACACCTTTAATCCCAGCACTCAAGAGGCAGAAGTAGGTGGATTTCTAAGTTTGAGGCCACCTAGGGCTTCACAGAGAAACCCTGTTTTAGAAAAGAAAAGAAAAAAAAGGAAAGAAAGCAAGAAAGCAAACGCCCTACAGGTCTGCCTGCAACCTGATTTTATGGAGACATTTTTCTCAGTAGAGGTTCCCTCTTCTCAGGTGACTAGCTTGTGTCAAGTTCACATAAACCAGCCAGCACAGTACAATTCCTAGGGAAAAACAGTCACCCAGCCTGTCCTGGATCCACACAGAACATAGGTCCCGTCCTGCTTTGACTATGGGACCTCAGGCTGGCCTGGGCCTGAGGCAGATCACTGTCCGGCTTTCAGACTCAGCCGCCTGAGAGTATCTCTGACCTGAAGGGAAGGCTCAGGAACTCTGGGATCAGGTCTGAGTCCAGCCCTGCCCCTTCATTTGTCAGACCTTGACCCCTTTACCTCGGAAGCTCCTCCTTAGATATAAAATGTGATCGTCAGTTATGAATATTAAATGTGACTGTGACTTATAAACTACATTGTATGCATCTCAGCGTCCAGACCAGCGTTTCTAGACTGTCATACAAAGGCAGAAGGCATTTTTGAAATAAGGAAGTGTGCACCGTTTCTCTGATTTATTATCCTTGGACCCGGCTTCCTGGTTGGTAAAGCACAGGGCCTGGTGCCGGTTGCTTAGTTCAGACCGGTTTCCTGTTATAATGGCAAATATTACCACCCGGCAGGGGTTGTGAATGAGGTCCCTGTCACAAAGCACATGGCCTTGTTCCTTAATTGCCAGGGTGGAATTAATTTGCTCTTCCTGTTTCTCTTGTGACAGGAAGTAGATGTCCTTGAATTTCAGTTGATTAATGGAGGCCCCTGAACAGAGCGCGGCCAGCCTCTCTTGCTTCTAATCCTTATGCAACGCAAGGCCCTAATTTGATAATTTTGCTGTTTTTCAGATGGATCACCTACTGGTTGAAAATATTGAGCGGGAAACGTTTCATCTCTGCTCCCGGCTCATTAACGGGCCGTACCGGAGGACGGTGCGAGCTCTGGTCTTCACATTAAAGCACCGAGCTGAGATCCGGGAGCAGGTGAAGAGCGGGGTGCTGCCGGTCGGCACGTTTGTACAGACCCACAAAAAGTGACCCGACGACGGGCCCAGCGCTGGGCCTCGCTCCGCCACTCAAAGACTCTTTGAGTTTGGGTGATGCGGGTGTCGGCTGTGCCGGATATTCCCATGGTGCCATTCCTTCAGACAGAATGTGGGGAGCCCTGGGAGACGGGCCTGTGGGAGCGGCTTCATTAGCTGCCTTTCGCCGGCCTGCCTGACTGGATGCACACGGCTGTCACTAGGAAGCAGCCATCCAGTTGCCATCACCCAACACAATGGAAGGGTGACAGGTTTCACTGTGAGCTTGCCAAGGACACCTCTAAACTCCCCCATGTCAGGCAGATGAAGTTACCACTTTATTTCGCCACCCTGCAGGTAACTGAAACTCAATTACCGCTGCTGCTCCCTCAGTTCCATCCCCCTGAGTTTAGACAGCTCCGATGCCTCTCAGAACTCCCCTGTCTCTTCTCTTTGCTCAACCCCAGGGGTGAGCCCACTGGAGCCTGAGACCAGCCCCGCTTGCCAGCACGCACTTATCTGAGCCTTTCAGCTCTCCCTGGAAGACCTTAGGGGATGGGCTCCTGAGCCCCCATGCTGAGGCTTCTAATGAGGAGCTGGCCTGAAGCTTCCCCGCACCTCGGGGTTTATTTGAATACAGGCTCTGCAGAAAATGCATAATGAAATTTCTCTTGCAGTGACTTACTGCGGTAGGAAAAGATGCACACGTGAAGATTTTCAATGAAATATGTCTCTACAAGCCTGCTTGGGTAGTTATGGAAAGCGTACTTGCTCTTTAAAAGGTGATAATAAACGGATACACTAAAACAAGTGTAGTTTCTTATTGAAGAGCACTTCAGAGCTGAGTATGGTGGCTCTGCTTGTAATCCCAGCATTCAGGAGCCCGAGGCAGAGGGATCGCCATGAGTTTGAGGCCAGAGTACCAAGCCAGCCAGAGCTACTTAGCAAGACTGTCTCGAAAACAAAATAAAAACTGGAAGAGGAAGAAAGAGGAGCTTGGGTAGGCAAAGCAAAGGCCATTCTGGCTGGGAGAGGGTAGTAAGTGGTGGGACAGGCGGGGTGTGGCGGCACACGCCTTTTATCCCAGCACTTTGGTAGCAGAGGCAGGTGTGTTTCTGTGAGCTCAGGCCAGTCTACTGAGTAAGTTCCAGGGCAGCCGGGGCTACATAGTGAGACCCTGTCTCCAAGCACACACAAACATGTATATATACACACATACACATACACAGACTCAGTGGGAGGTAGCCGGACCCAAGAGAGGCTGTAAACTAAACTGTGCGGAAGCACATTTTCAGGATGAAGGAAAGGAGCGGAGGAAGGGAACGTGAATGCTCAGAGGAAAGGGTGGTGGGGTGGATGGAAGGCAGGGGCTGATGGCATCTGCCTCACAAGCATTACTCGGTCTGAGAGGATTGATGGGGTCTTGTAGTTAGTTCTTCTGTCCTGTGATTTCTCTTGTTTTCTTAGTGGTCCAGATTTAGTCACATTTGATACCCGTTTACTAAGCGCTAAGTCACTACCAGTAGATACCCAGCACTGGCTACAGATGAGACCTGGGCTCACTCACACAGCGGGAGCGTCTTGTTCCATTTCCCCATTGCCAGTGGCTGCTGATTCGAGTTGATCCCCGAGCACATACCAGAGGTCTGGCGACATTTTACAAAGAGAAAATCCCCAACCAAAGGTGAGGAAAGCAAATCTCAGAGAGGTGCACTGACTTCCTCAGGGTCACAGGTAGCGATGACTGGTCTGAGTCAGAAGCCACACCTGATGGCCTGCGTGTGTCTTGATTGTACCGAGTCAGTTTCAAGCATCACCTCTCTGCTGGTGGCATTCCAAGATCGTATCTTCAGCCACTTGCTGTGTAGACCAGGCTCTCCATGAACTGTTCCCCAGGTTTCAGATACCTCCTCCATGCCCCCCTGAACACGTATGGTATAACATGCCTTCTCTCTGTTGGCATCGTGGCAAGCCACCCACCCCAGCTACAAACCTGGGGACCAGTCTGCTGCACAGTTCCTTCTCGCGGTCCTGACAGTTTTGCTGCTGAACATATTTAGACTCTTCTGTCTCCGTAGCTCGTTCCTCGGGGCTTTGGCCTCTTTTTGCCCGGATGACTATATAGCCTCCTGTCTTGCCCTCTCCAGATTTGCCTCTCTACAGTAAATAAACTCATATATCAAAGTTAGGAATCCCAGCATCTGCTCCCCAGTGACGCCCATCAGGATCACTGTCACCTACAGAATAAAGCATCTCTGTGCTGTTGGCAGGGCTGGCTTTGGTCCTCTCTTGAGCTCCTCTGCTCCATCCTCCCACGTCAGGCTGGAGACTGCTCGTCTTCTCCCTGCCAGGTTTCTTGAAGCAACAGAGGTCCTCACAGGCTCTTTGCCCTTCTGGAATGCTCCTCCGCCTGGCTCCTTGTCTGGCCCCTATCCCGTGTTCTGTTCTAGACTAGGCATGGGTTCTGTGATTGAGCTTATGATTTTGTCTGCCCCTGTACTGAGTCTTCCTTGCCGCTAGAAATCCTGTTTTACCGGGTGTCTTCAGTGCCTGGAATAAGACTCGTCCACAGTCTGGCCAGTCAGTATTGGTGGGCTAGATGTATGGTCAGATGTCTGCCCTTTCTGGTCCCCTACAGTCTGTTATCCCCGGGAGCTGGGGTGGAATGAAGCAAAGCATCTCCTTTCTGTGCTGAAACCCAGTGGCTTCCATTTTGTTTGCTGTAAAATTCGAACCCCCTTCCGTGTCTTGCAGGGCCTTGCTCCTGGATGACTCTTTGACCTCCTTTCCCACATTCCCTTTCTCAGGCTTCATTGTCCTGAATGAGAAACAAGCGCTTATTGTGTCCCCATTCCCATGTCCCCATTCCCACTTTCCACACATATCCCAGGTCTGTCTCTGCCTCAGGGCCTTTGCACTTACAGTTCTAACCATCTTTGTTCCTACCCTCAAGGGACTCAGGTCTCCAAGTCCCTTTAGGAAATGCCTTCACTGGTGCCCGTAAGTACAGTTCCTCTTTCCTTCAGATATTTTGTTTGTTTATTGTTTTCCCCCACTGGGAGAACTTCTGGTTCCTGGAAGTAGTGTTTGTGTTTTCTTCCCTGCTGAGTCTCCAGCACCCGGAACAGAGCCTGCTGCAAGCCAGGCGCCCATAGCTGTCGGCTGTATAGTTGAATGACTGATTCTGGCCATACAGGAGCAGCGTCTGATCAAATCAGGGAAAGCTTCCTGGAAGAAGGAATACCTGCACAGGACTCTAAAGGACAGAGTCATTCACTGGGTAATTGAGGTGCATACCCTGCAGAGAAAGCCAAGTGTGGAAAGCCCCAGACGTAGAAGCGACTGGTGAGTGGCAGATATCTGACTAACCTGGAGACTACATGCTAGGGAGAAGGAGGCAAGGGCCGGCTAAAGCATTTGAATCGGTCATGGCGGTAACTGGCTCAACGGAGAAGTGGGGAAGGAGAGAATGGAAGGAAGCTGGAGGCCTCATTTATAAACAACCAAGAGTTCTGCTAACTTCGGAGCCAGAGTGAGTTGAGAACATACTGCCTTCTGCCTGAAAGGCTTCAGCGGTGATAGCCAGAGAGTAAGATGATTTTAGAGATGTACCTCAGAGATTGGAGAAGCAGCTGTGTTGTTCTCTCCTTGAGGCATGAGCAGAATTTTCATGGACGCTAATGGAGCTGCTACGATGAGCCTGTGGCTCTCCCGCCTGCTGAGAAGCACTTGTGGGACTCCAAATGGTTAAAAAACGAAAGGGTTGTTCCTGGGATGGACGGGGAGTTCCTAGCCCTGAGTTACCTGTGAGCCAGGTGCTCTCTGTCTAAATACACGTGCTCCAGAGGCATATTGATCCTTTCCCAGCGGTTAAATCAAAGTTTTAAGTCCTGGTCCTTTGGGTAGGGACCAAGTCTCCTTATTTTCATTCTTCAGTCAACAAACAAATGTGTGTCCTCTATAAGCCAAGGACTAGAGTGGCACCAGGGATACAGCTTTGAATGAAATGTAATTTCCACTTGAGGGGCTCTTAGTCCAGTGAGGACACATAAGTCAATAGTTACAATGTGGCATCGCGGGTGTTTACTATAGACATTTGTTTGAAATGTTGAGGAGGTGGGAAAGGGAGAGATTAGCTACTCAGAGGAGGAAGTTGTCCCGGAAGAGTTCATCTCCGCAGCAAGGCTGGAAGCACAAGCAGGAGTCTTGGCAGAGTGTGAAAGCCCATCAGGCAGCGTGAAGAGAGCGGCTGGTTTCAGTGCAGGCAGAGTCGAAGGCTTGGGCCACATCAGATTCATGGAAAACTAGGCAAAACACCTCTGTGGCCTCAGGTGTGGGGGACTTGAGTGGTTTTAAGGAGTTAGTCAAGATAAAATGGCTCTTATGGAAACAGAAAAAGGGAAACGAGCTTTGTAAAACACTCAACAATTTAAGACCTAGAGAGGAAAAAAACTTCAGATACAGTAAATTGGAGATTTTTTTTTTTTTTTGACAAATGAAGTTTAGAGTTGCCCAAACAGATATCATTAGGAGTTCCCAGTCTGAAAAATAACAGAAGGCCAGGATAACTCATTTACCGAGTTCAGTGGTGACGGGACAGGCAGCTGGCCTTTTTTCATTTATAGAATATCAGGCTCTTTAACTGGGAGCTGTCAACCTCGGTTTTCTTCTGTGGCTGCCTCGGGCCTCCAAGCTTCACTCTGAGATGGGCAATGTGTTTCTGATGCGTTTACTGCAGCCACGTGGGACGAGGGCTCAGTCTGTTGCTGCTCGTTATTGCCATCAGAAAACATCAGTCCATCCAGGAGAACAAGGCTGAGGAGCTTCCACTGGGGCGGGGGGACACAGCCTTGGTTTCAGAGGAGAACTAGTTTGATTGGATGACATGGTGTTTCCTTATAAATTCCCCCAGACGATGTAGTTGCTGTTAGGGTTGGACTGGGTAGATTGATTTCCAGATCCAAGAAGACCATGATGTCCAAGCAATGATGTCTTCCCATCTTGTCAAAAATCACTCATTTGATGCATGGCTGCTGAGTTCTTACATTCCAGGTGCAGAGGTCATGGGATAAATACGACAGTCTCTAGTCTCAAGCTCGGTCTCTGATGGAGTAGATAGATGATAAGCAGACCTTTTTATTTTTTTATTTGTTTATTTTGGTTTTTCAAGACAGGGTTTCTCTGTAGTTTTGGAGCCTGTCCTGGAACTAGCTCTTGTAGACCAGGCTGGCCTCGAACTCACAGAGATCCGCCTGCCTCTGCCTCCCCAATGCTTGGTTTAAAGGTGTTTACCACCACTGTCAGGCAAGCAGACCTTCTTTTAAAGGATGTTTAAATCACACTGATTTGGGATGTAGATGGGGTGTAGGTGAGGTGTAGGTAGGTGTAGGTGGGGGTATAGTTAGATGTAGGTGGATGTAGGTGAGGTGTAGGTAGATGTAGGTGGATGTAGGTGGGGGTATAGTTGGATGTAGGTGGGTATAGGTGGCTGTAGGTGGATGCAGGTGGGGTGTAGGTGGAGTGTAGGTGGATGCAGGTGGGGTGTAGGTGGAGTGTAGGTGGATGCAGGTGGGTGTAGCTGTGCTTGCTGTGGTCTGTGTGTGGAAGCCAGAGGACAACCTGAGTCGGTTCTCTCCTACTGTATAGGTACCAGTGATGAAACAGGTCATCGAGCTTGGCGACAACTGTCCTTACTGTACTCTGAGCCATTTCAGTGGCCCTAAACAGACCACTTCTTTCAGGGGAAATGACTGTGGTGTATGGGAATTCAAAGAAAAGGCAGTATCATAGCCAACAAAAATATTTCCTATATTTATTTATCGGGTGGGTGTGCGCACGTGTGGAAGTCAGGGGACAACCTAGGGGAGTTGGTTCTCTCCTATCTACTCTGGAGACTGAACTCGGCTTGTCAGGCCTGGCAGCAGGCACCTCTACCTGTCGAACCATCTCACATGGTCCAGGCAACAAAAGCTTTAGAAGACGCTCAGCCTTGCCCTCGGTTAGGATGACAATGGTGGACGCCATTCTTAGAGGCCAAAAGACTGGAGGTCACCACATGGCTACTTAATCCACAGCTCTAGCCCTTGCCCAAACCAGATGACAACAGCCAAACCCACAGAGAAGTGGTTCCGTCTGCATCTGCGCCTGGGCCAGATGTGCACATCAGCACGTTCTCGGGTACCAGGTATGCAGCCGTGAGCTGTGTTTTCCCTTCCTTCTCTATTGGAAAGGACAAACAGAAATGGTTCACATCCCTTTCAACAGTTAAGAGGATACATTTACTGGCTTGCCCCAGGGTGACTAGCTCTAGCCTTCTCATATAGTTTGCAGTGAATGGTTCCACCTCGACAACATGGTGACCCAGTAAACAGACGTCAGCACACTGAGCCAGGTGAGCAAGACACAAGTACATTGGAAGCATGCATTGCAGGGAACAGGAACTCTGATGGTTCAGGGGTCCGACTCAGCCACCAGTCACGTCTAGTATTAGAAAAGCAACCCCAGACCAGTAGCCTGTCAGGTTGGGCTGACACAGAGCCACCAGCTGTCATAGGGGCCCAGAAGAGGAAAGAGCTTAGAAGCCGGTACAGACCAAACTGCGAGCAGCCAGGCTGAGCAGGTCGTATGAGCTGGTGGAACCCATGTTGTCTGAGGTATCTGGTGGGGTGAGAAAAAAATGATCTACAGAGAATATAGTGAAGCCCCACAGGAAAGTCACAATGTAGTCCCTGGGGATGCAGAGAAGGATCACTCCATGTTCAGCCAAGGATTATGGGTGTGGTGGCACACAACTTTAATCCCAGCACTCTGGAGTCAGAGGCTTAAGGATGTCTGTGAGTTAGAGTCCAGCCTGGTCTACATAGTTGTTCTAGGACAATCAATGTTATGTAGAGAGACTCTGTCTCAAAAACAAAACAAAACAAAACAAAAACAGCTTCTGACTGCTCAAGGATTCTGGAGGAGACAGCATCGGACCGTGGACCATCAGGTTTACTGTATGCCAAAGCTGCCAGCCATGCTTATCCCTGATGGAAACTCTGGCAGCAGGAAACTTCATCTTTGGTGCCCAGTTGGTCTACTTGGCGGCCTCTTGGTACACCTTCTGCAGTTTAATAAGTAGACAAGAGCTGGAAGGATGGCTCAGCTGTCAGAGTGTTTACTGCTCTTCCAAAGTACCTGTGCTTGGTTCCCAGCACACACATTAGGCGACTCACAACCACCTGTAACTCCAGCTCCAGGGGAGCCAATATCCTCTTCTGGTCTCCGTGAGCACAACACACACACGGCACACATTCACACAGACACACACACACATATAGCATACAAACACATAGACACACAGCCACACACACAGTCACACAGCATACATTCACACAGACATATAGACACACAGTCATACACAGCATACATTACACAGACGCAGACACACACACAACATACATTCATACAGATATACACACACAGAGATACAGACACATAGCACACATTCACACAGATACACAGACACACACAGCATATACTCACACAGACATACAGACACACACACAAATAAATTAAAAATAAAAATAAATCCTAATAGACAAGTTAAGACGCATGACCTGAACAGGATGTAGTTGGTGATCCAGGCTCTGATTACCCCAGGACTGAGAGTCTCTAGGCCACACCTCCCTGGAGGCCCAAAGAAGGGTTAGCAAGGGGGAATAGCTAAAACAGGGTAATGATGAATGCCTGCTGTGACCTCAAGGGTGGCCACAAGGATGGAGGCTGTGGTCCGACCCTCTCGCTGGTACCTCTCTGTAGTGGTGTTTCGTTCGTGTTTTAACAAATAAAGCTTGTCTGAAGATCAGAGTGCAGAACTAAGTCACCAGAGTTAGTGGTCACACCTTTAATTCCAGTACTTGGGAGTCCCATGCCTTTAATCCCAGCACTAGGGGAGTTGGAGACAGGAAAGGATATAGCTGGGCGGAGAGAGGACTATAAGGCAGGAGGAGGCAGGCGCTGGGGCAGTCTGAGGTTTGGTGGAGACCCTTGCAGTCTGAGGACAAGATCACCCCTTCAGTCTGAACAGTGGTAGAGGAAAAAGGTCTCTAACGGCTGGCTGCTCTGCTTCTCTGACCTTTCAGCTTTCACCCACTAATATCTGACTCCAGGTTTTATTTATGAAGATCAATTAGAATTCGTGATACTCCTCCCCCAGGAAGAGGCCCAAGAGAAACGAAACCAGACAATGGTGGGGGCCTGGGCTGTAGCTCTGTGATACACACAGGCCCTGGTTCAACCCATACAATGCAAAGAGCAGAAGAGAACCCCTCAGGCTGTAGCTGCAACTATCACAGCCCAGCAAGGCCTCATGGGCGCCCCCTCAGCCAGTCTGTCCTGGGTATGTCCTCTGTGCAGGGAGCTATCTCACCCGAGAACACACCCATTTTCCAAGACAGGTCACTCAGACTTGCAGCAGCCTGCCCCACTGCCCCTCTCAGGATGCCTTAGAAGGACCCTGCAGCTTCAGGGCCCACAGGACCGACTGAGGCCTCTTTACTGTGTTGCCATCCCACAGCAGCCCTTCCTGAGAGCAACCCCCCAGAACTTCCTGCATGCTGTTCTCTGTCTGAGGTTACTCTCCCGAGAACTGAACCTAGTGACAGCTCTAGAGAAGGGCTCAGCAAGCCTTTGTTAAGAGACAAGTAGTAAATCTTTTACACCCTGTCACGCCTACTGTCCTCTGCTGCTGAGGCACCAAGGCAGCCATAGAGAACACGTGAATGGGTGTATACAGCGGCATCCAACAACTTTATTTACAGAAACAAAGGCTGGGCTGCATTTGGGAGATGGCTTTACTCTGCCAACCCCTGCTCTAGGAACTATTTCTCCCTGTGTGTAAAATAAGTCACTATAAAGAATTTAGCTGGGTGGTGGTGACACTCAGGAGGCAGAGGCAAGTGGATCTCTGTGAGTTCGAGGCCGGCCTGGTCTACAGAACGGATTCAATTCCCAGTACCCACATGGCCACTCACAACTGTCTGTAACTCCAGTCCCAGGGGACCTGGCACCCTCACACAGACATACATGCAGGCAAAACAGCAATGCACACGATAGGTAGGTAGGTAGGTAGATAGATAGATAGATGGGTAGATAGATAGATGATGGATGGATAGATAGATAGATAGATGATAGATAGATAGATAGATAGATAGATAGATAGATAGATGGGTAGATAGATGGGTAGATAGATAGATGGATGAATGGATAGATAGATAGATAGATAGATAGATAGATAGATAGATAGATAGATAGATAGATAGATAGATAGATAGATAGATGGGTCGGTGGGTGGGTGGGTGGATGGGTGGGTGGATGGATGGATGGATGGATGGATGGATAGATAGATGATAGATGGATGGATAGATAGATAGATAGATAGATAGATAGATAGATAAATAGATAGGAGCAAAATTACAGTGTGTGTGTGTCTGTGTATTTAGGTCAGAGTGCAACTTTTAGTAGCCAGTTCTCTCCATCCACCATGTGGATCCCAGGGACAGCTCAGGTCACTGGGTTTGATGGCGAGCCTCTTTACCCATGAGCATCTCCTGGTCTGCATCCTACATGTGGGGCATTTGTCAAGAAGAAAAGTCCACCGTTGGTACATCACTATTAACTGAAGTCGTCGCTTTGCTGTTCATGTTTCTTCCCTAATCCAGGATTTGGACCATGTCCTGTACGCAGTCCTGGTGTCTCTGCAGCCTCCTTCATAGGCTTGAGCAGCATGAGCTGGGCTCTTCGCAGACGGCTCCTCGGTTTGGATTTGTGTGAGGATTAGTTCCTCTCTAGGTTGGGATTATTGGGAGTCAGAATGCCACCATGACGAAGTTCCCTTTGGTCATAGCTCATGAGGGGCATGCAGTAGCATGCGACATCCCTGGGGGTAGGAGCCTCCCTGCCTGAAGAGTGGTCCCCCTGGGTGACTGTTTTCCTCTCTGACTTAGAGGCAATTCACTAAAGCCACACTGCCATCCCGAACCTCACCTCCTGGAGCGCTCAGCATCTGCCTGTTTGTCTGAATCTCCTCTGAGGAAGACCTGTCCCTTCCCCCACTTGTCTGTTTCCATCAACATGGGCTCGTGGTTATTTATTTTGTACATCGGACTGTACTCCGTCTACTTGTTCTTCATGGCGAGGCTAAGCTCGCTAGCTTGTGTAGCATGTATTCTTCAGTGACCATGTAGGCCAAGCTCTGGGCAGGCCTTTTCCCAGCTCCCTGGAACTCCCTTTGAGAAGGCTGCTCACGGGTTCACTACTCCTCACCCAGCAACCCCACAGAAGCTATTTCCACTCTCAGGCCACCGGCCCCCAACTGCAGAGGTCATTTCATGAAATGTTCTAGAGGAAAAGAAGGGCTGGTATTTGCATGTTTCTAAATGTCTGGGTGTGGCGCGCCCCTTGACCAGCAAGGAAGAACTACCATGAAGTCGAGGATTCTTCTCAAATCACACTTCATTGGAGCCTCTTGGTTGAAGGGAGAGCGGGAAGCGAGAGAGAGCGAAGGCCAAGCGGCATCTGCTTATATAGGTTAAAGGGACTCGGGTACTGCCCTGATTGGTGAATACCAGTCTGCTGATGTTCGAAGCCTCGGGATTGGCCAGGGACAAGGCTCAATTGCGCATGTACAAGCAAAGGGCGCTCAGCAATACCAAAGAAGGACTTTGTTTACCTCCAAGCTGCAGGACTGTCAGCGCCATCTTGTGATGGCGATATCCGGACGGCTCCTTACATCTGGGCATTTCATTGCCTGTAAGAGGCCTTATGTCTTCAATGGCTATCTTCCTTACTTATGCTAGAGAATGACCCAGTGCTACTAGCCCCTGAGAACATCCTATGCTTTACGTTTATTCCCCATCCCACAGCCCCAGCTGGTATTCCTTCCCTGTTCTTCCACCCTCTCCAAGTAGGATTTAGTTCTCCTCCTCTTCCTCACCTTTTTCTCCAGTGGCTAGACTCTAACCCCAGGCCCAGAAATCAAGACCCTTGTTGGCCAAGTGCCTGCTGCCCTACCCAGTGTCCACGTCGGACCTTTTGCTGTTTATCTTACCACACCTCTATAAACTGATTGTGTCCTCCTGAATTCACGCACTGAGATCCCATCCTCTGCCTCACCCTTCTGTACTTCAGAATTAAGGCCAGGGAAAGGATCGATCACTAAGGCAGGCTGAGGTCTTATGCAAACGCCCTACTCCTATACGATGATGGTGTTAGCAGGAGAGGCCTCGGGGACACGGACTACACAGAGACCCCCGTGGAAATAGCAAGGCATGGCTGTGTGCAGTGCAGAGAGAGGCCTGAGAAGGACCTGCCAACACCCTGAGCTTTTGGAGCAGGGAGGGATTTTTGAGACAGGGTTTCTCTGTGTATTCCTGGTTGTCCGTCCTGGAACTTGCTTGGTAGACCACGTTGGCCTTGAACTCAGAGATCCACTGCCTCTGCCTCCTGATTAAAGGTGTGTGCCACCACGTCCCAGCTCAATACCCTGACCTTGGAATCAGTCTCCAGGGAAATTATTTCTTTCATTTAAGTCAACAGTGTGGGGGCTGGAGAGATGGTTCAGTCACTAGTCAAGTGTTTGCCACACAAACACAAGGACATTAGTTCCTGGCACCCACATCTTAAAAAAAAATAGGAAAGGTCCTGTCCTAATCTCAGTGACGGGGAAGCAGAGACAGGGGGATCACAGGAGCTCACTAGCCAGCCAGTATAGCTGAGTCAATGAACTCAAGGTTCAGTGAGAGTCTTATCTAAAAATATAAGAGAATTAATTGAGGGGGGGGTGATTAGTTCAGGCCTTTAATTCCAGCACTAGAGAGGCAGAACTGGCAGATCTCTGTGAATCCGAGGCCAGCCTGGTCTATGCAGAGAGTTCCAGGACAGCCAGGGCTACACAGAGAAAGCCTGTCTGGAAAAACAGTTATAGAGGAAGACAATCAATGACCTCTACCACTCACGTTCACACACACGCCCATCCCAGCCCCAAACCCATACATGAATGCATATGTACATATATGCCACTAAGTTCACACACATGCCCACCGCAGTCCCACACCCATACATGAATGCGTATGTACATATATATCACACACAAAAATAAAAACAAAATTAAAATAAAAAAACAGCCAACAGTGCACCATAGCAACCCTGCTGAGATAAATACATCCTCTCACAAGTGACAGTGTTCATGGGACAACTCCTTCCTCTACATCATCCGTATGACAGCCACAGCCCTCAGAGATGAACCAGATGGGGACCCAAGTCATTGCAACACACAGTCTGAGGGCACTAAAGATGACAAGAGGGTTGGGTGCTGGGTGGAGGGGTGGCTTCGCTAAGTGAAGGGCTTGGTCGGTCTGGACAGCAAAGGCCTTAACTGCTGAGCACTCAGTTTCTAGCACCCGCTGGTGGCTCACAAACATCTGTAGCTTCAGTTCCAAGAGATCTGATATCTTCTGACCTCTGTAGACACCTGGCACATATATGGGGTGTGTATGTGCACGTGTGTGTGTGTGTGTGTGTGTGTGTGAGGCAAAACACTCATACATACAAAAATGAAACAAATCTAAAAAATTATGACATTTGGTCTGACAAGATGGCTCAGTGGGTACAGGCGTGCTGACTGAGGTTTCTGTCCCACCAGGTCCTGCAGCCATTCAGTCCCAAAGAAACACACGGAGGCCTACATTAATCATCAACTGATTAGTCTAGTAGCTCAGGCTTCTTATTAATTAATTCTTACATCTTACATTAACCCATTATTCTTGACTGTGTGAGTCATGTGGCTTGGTACCTTTTTCGGCAAGGCAGTCACATCTTGCTTGCTCTGTGTCTGGCTTACACTGCAGACTGAAACTTCCCTTTTCCCAGAATTCTCATTGTCCCGTCTATTCTTCCTGCCTGGCTAGTGGCCAATCAGTGTGTATTTAAAATACAAGTGACAGGGCACAGACCATTGCTCCACTGCACAGGTGTTTACCACAGAGGCCTGTTGACCTGAGTTCAATGTCTAGAGCCCACAGAAAGATGGAAAGTGAAAACCAACTCCACAAAGTTTTTCTTTGACTTCTATACACATACCATGGCACATGCACGCATCCAGAGACTAACAGATGATAGATAGAAGATAGATGGATGGATGATGGATGGATGGAGAGATGGGTAGATAACTAGATGGATAGATATTAGGAAACTCTTAGTAACAGACCATGGGCTGATGACAAAAACAAGACACTTGTAATACCTCAGCATTTACCTGCCCTGCCCCTGAGTGTGAAGCTCTCCAGGCAGGGGCTAATTTACTTGCATACTACAGTAGAATCTGGAACAGGGCAGGAGTGCCACACACCTGCCGTGGATTAGGAAGCCAGTCAGGGCTCAGTCCACACCCTTCTTCAGTCCAGGCTTCATTATCTGTCCTGGAACGGAAAACCATTTGAACTCCCCAGAGTAACTTATTTATTCTTCCTTATGGATGGGCATGTGTGTGTGTGTGTGTGTGTGTGTGTGTGTGTGTGTGTGTGTGTGTGTGTGACAAGAGACCTTGAGCATCTCTCTTCCCCAGATCACCAGTGATAGCCTCGGTGTGGCTGAGCAGACCCCGCTGCACCAAATGAAGTCTAGATGAAACACTGGTGGCTCAGACTGCCTCCAGGTGGCTCACGAGGTTCCAGACACAGACACAGCCTGTCCTGGAGGACCCAGCGGATCTACTGACAGATGGTGTGGAGCCCGAGTGGAAGAAGCTTCATTAGTCTGAGTGGCTTTGGTGGGAATGGGATTAGCATAAGCACCCTGGGGCAAGTGGATAAGGCAAAACTCCCTTAGTTACACTCGGATTTTGTTCTTGCCACAATCCCACAATCCACAGCCCTCCTCCGGTGGCTGGCTAGTCCAGTTCTCAGTTTAGATACAGCTGCAGAGACAGCACAGGGTAGGGTGAGAAGGGTTCTTCTCCACTTTGACCTCCAGAATGGCTGTGCGAACCCTCTAGCCAGCTGTCCCATACCAGGTCAAAGTCCAGCAATTAAGCGGCATTATCGTCCTTTGAGAAAAGGAAAGTTGATGGCTCAGAACAGAGCGACTTGACCAAGGTAGCACAGCAGGAGGCCGCAGAGAAGGGTTCAAAGGTGACTGTGGGACTGACTGGAGGGCCCTTCATACACTTAAGGGACCAGTTTCCATCTCCCACAAAGCCAGCGAGGTGCTAGCTGCTCGACCTAGTCAGTTGGAACCAAGTAGGGCTAGTTCTGTGTTCTCTCCAGCTCGGAAGAGGAGCCGTCAGTCTTTCTGAAGAGCTGTCTCTCTGGCAAAGAAACATGTCTGGAAGAATTGGTTTGCAACAATGTATAGTAAAAAGACTAAATTTACGCCCTGGTTAAGTTGTGCTAAGCACTTGTTACACAGTATCTTGGTTTCTGGCATTTGACTAACTTCTCTGAATAAAGAATATCCTATAAACTTCTTAAAGACTACCAAAAATAGTCCCTCCCTCCCATTCTCCTTTGCACTCTTGTGTCTCCTCCCTGGACACCAGTAAGGATCTCTTGCATAGCCTGCACAATCGGAGTTACAGTATCTCATTTAATCCTTTCAAAGTCTTTTGAGGTAGGCTGTATTACATACAAATCCAGAAATCAGACAGGAAGTTGTTTACCTGAGGCTCCACAGTGCTGAGATATGGACACTGCCCCCACCCTCTAAAGTCCATGTGTCTTCTGGCTTCTTTATTTCTATGGCTAGCCACAGAAGCCTGGGGTGAACAAGGTGACGCAGTCCAGCAGGAAGACAGAGCTCTGAAGCCAGATGCTGGTGGCACGCGCCTTTAATTCCAGCACTCAGGATCTCTGTGAGTTCGAGGCCAGCCTGCTTGCTCTACAAAGTGAGTTCCAGGGTGGCTAGGGCTGTTACACAGAGAAACCCTGTCTCAAAAAGAAGGGGGGGCAGTAGCTCTGTGGCTCTTTCCCTTTGCCCCCTCCTCCACCCAGGCCTCCCGGGGTCATGGTGTCTGTGTGGAGGGAAATTGCCTGACTCAACAGGTTCCAGGGCCTTTGAGTGAGGTGAGCAGGGCCCATGATTAGTAGCAAAGCCTGGTTGTGTCACTTTAATTTTAATGCCCAGAGTAAATCACACAGTCCTTAGTAAAGCATCTGGCCTCATTCTCACCTCCCATCTGTCCCTTCTGTCCCTCCCACACACCAGCCTAAAAGAAAAAGAAAAAAAAAGTGCAGGCTAACCTGAAATCCTTTATGTAGCCCAGACCGAGCTCAAACTTGGACCCTTCTGTCTATGCCTCTCAAGTGCTGGGATTACAGGCATGCCACCATGCACAGCTCCGCCATCTTCTTTCTTCACATGTCTGCAGAGATACTTTCTCAGCCTTTTCCAGAGAGCACTTTCTAGAAGAAGGAATCACTGACATGGAGGACACTTAGCTGGAGCCTGGAACGCAATAGGCATGACTTGTATCCCGTGGTCCGTGTCAGCATCTGCACTGGGCCCTACAAGCTGAACTGATGCAGTCTCTGTCTCGCGAAGCACTGCCACTTCTGCCCTCCACTGAGCGTCTCAACCCCAGGGGATACCTTTGTCAGCTCCCCTTGCTCTCCACACGAACCCCCAGACAGGCTGTCCCCAATCTCAGGAAGAGCCTTCTGCAGAATAATGTATTTCAACTGGGATTTACAGCTGAGCCTATCACCACAGCCCTGCAGGCTCAATTACAGATCTGTAATCTGGGCCAGGGACCTGTCTGGATTTGCCAAGTGGGCCCAAGGGGGAGCCACAGGTCCTGTCAAACTGGAACCCCCAGAGAGCACAGGGCCACAGGGCTGTGATTCTATGTTCAGACCACCCTCCTTGTCACACATGAGGAAACCGAGGTCAAGCAGGGGAGGCAGTTCTGGAACCTCTGCCCGGAAAGCAAGGCCAGTCAGGCGTCTAATGTGGGCCTTTGTGCCATCAAAGGCATTTGCTGTACAGCCCATGAGTTATGACTTCATTATTACCAACATAGGCTTCTTTTTGTGGTGAGAATGTTTGCCTCGGACCATGCTTTGAGGCTGAAGTTGAAAGTAAAACCCTGCCTTCCACCGACAAAGACCACGTTCTGTAACACAGACACTTTAGCGAGGCTCTGGCACAGCCCGAATGCGAAGTCACAGCTTCAGCTGTCTGTAATTACAAAATGGAATCCTGCTGTTGCCCCAAGTAGGAACTTTTCCTTGTCAGAGGTCTCCTGAGAGTCTCCAGGGGAGTCTCTCTTCACAGCCCTGCAGTTGCAGGCATCTTAAGTCATTCTCACCAGATTCTCAGTCAACAGGACTGGTGGGTGGTGCCATGTGGCTGCCTCCATCAGCTCCGCCAGTCAGAGGAAAACCACCGACACATCCTGGGATCCCAAACCGCCTCTTCCCCAGGCTGGACTGTGGAGGAGCCACAGGAAGCTGGACTGGGTTCCTTGACTCTGAAGTCCTACCCGCTGTGGACCAAACACTTATCAGTGAGCGCTCTCTCAGGCTGCCTTTCCTCTCTGAATCGGGGCATCCGATGTGACAGTAATGTGGGGTGATGATGCCCACTGGGGGTCATATGAACACAATGCCCGGCAGGCAGTAGGTGCTTGGTGAACACAGCCACCATTGTCGGCAATCACCACGATGTGGTGTGAGGCTGAAACCAGTGGCTTATGGGAAAGGTGACTACAAGAGTCTTCACAGAGGTCACAAGGGCTACCTCTCCAGGAAGTTTCTGCTGTCACCAGTTGGCCTCAGCCTCACAGAGGAATTCTGGGTCACAGCACAGGACACGCCTCAAAGCTGTCCCTGTCAGGGGGAGAAGAAGCTGGGCCATGCAGCCACTATTCATTGCCTAGGGTCTACTGCAGGAGGATGGATGTTAGCTCCCCACTATTTTTCCTATGTGCACAGGGTTCTGAGAGCCATAGGAAGCCTTCAGGGAAAGGCAGGGTTGGCACACGGAAGCTGTCAGAGAACTTTGCAGGGAAATGGCACACCCTGAGGGACCCAGCAGGGACTCCCAGCCTCTGGCCCACAAACAAAAAGCGTCATGTCACCTGAAAGATAAGACGCTGGAAGTATCTCTATGGGCTGAGGAAGAGAGAGCAGTACAGAGATTGCTTGGGATCTGCCCAAACTCTTACCTTCGCATTGACCATGTGACCTTAGACGGTGCCACTTCTGGCAGCTTTCCTCTCCTGGCAAGCAGGGAGTCCACCTGGCTATCGGAAGTTCCTTACACGCTGGCTTTCCCACCTGAGCCTTGAAGCATTATCTCAGTGGAGGGGGGCAGAGAGTCCTGTGCACTCTCTCTTTGAGAGCAAAGGATATTCAGTCACCAAAGACAAGATTACTCGGTGCTTACAGAAAAGGGGATCTTTGGAAAAGAGACCCAGAAAGTCAGACGCTCTGAGGACAAGCCCAGCATTCTGTGCTCAGCAGAGCCCGAGAAGAGAGAGGTCTGGTCTCATGCATTCTTGGGTTTGAGTCCAAGACCAGGTGGGATCAAGGCTTCTCTCGTGTCTCCCAGACTATCCTTTGAGCTGTCTGGATGCAGGGCCAGCCCTAGATCTCACATTCTCCAGTGTCTCTCGGCTTCTCTCACTTGTCTGCTCCCTCCCATCTGGTGCATCTGGGGCTTATGAAAAAAAAAGCCTCAGCTTAGGAGGGGGAAGGAAAATTATTTTGGAATCCTAACAGCTCTGGCAGAGCAGCTGGAAGCTTCGAGTCATCCTTCTCCACCTACCTACTTCCCAGAGGCACGTAACATGGGCTTGGGGAGGGGTTCTTCTCGTCCGCACTTCCTGAGGGGGGAGCTTTCCCTCTACAAACCCCCAGGCTCTGGGTCACAGCAGTAAATAGGAGGCTGGACCTATGTAGGGCGGTGGGGAGATTACAGCCTCCAAGAAACTGGCTGCTCAAATAAATGCCTGAGAGGAGAGAGAACTCAGGCAAAACCACTCAGCCATACCTGGGCCTCCCATCATGGTCCAGCTGCTCAAAGCCATCTTCTCTCTCTCTCTCTCTCTCTCTCTCTCTCTCTCTCTCTCTCTCTCTTTCTCTCTCTCTCTCTCAGTTCTTCTGTAACGCTCTCAAACCACCCCACTGCTGTGCCATTCTGGGTATCTGACTAACATTTCGAGCCACGCTTCCTAGTCTGTTCCAGACTTACGTTGGGGATTCAGGAGAGGAAGTCAGATTTAATTGCGATCCCTGAGCCACCCTCTGAGAATTGCCTGGGACAGTAGGTTGGTACCACTGGGGTAGCAGGTGGCACCCCCTCTATCTCTCTGCCTCCAGCCTCTGGATTAGCGCCCATCAGTTCACCTAGGTCCCAGATCCCCAGCATGGCTCAGAGCTTCTCTCTTGTCCCAGCTTCCAGCCCCTCCATCACCTACCACACCCCTTGACAGAGGCTCTTGCCTCCATAACATGAAATACTGCTACAGGGACTCAGGAGGGATAAAGAATGAACCTGTGCAGCCTAAATGAATGGATGAACAATTTGCAATCTACTGTTCTTGCACTAGACCTGAGTTCGGTTCCCAGGCACCCATGTTGGGTGGCTCACAATTACCTGTAAACTCTAGACAGAAGTCCTCTTCTGTCTGGAATAAAGTAATGATAATACTACAATGTTCATGAACCTCAAACACATTTCCTCAAAATATGCCAGGCACAAAAGGCTGCATATTGTATAGTTCTAATTATGTAAAATACCCAGAATTCATAAAACCATAGAGACGGAATGCAAATTGATAGTTCCAAGAGAGTGGGGAGAGACTGCCTAATGAGCAAAGGGTTTTGATATGATGTGATATGATATGAGGATAAGATATGATATGATATGATGATATGATATGGGAATATGATATGATATGATATATGATGTGGTGTGATATATGAGGATATGATATGATAAGATATGAAATGATGTACTATAATGTGATATATGAGGATATGATATGATATGAGGAGATGATATGATATAATATGATCTAGGTGCTGTGTAACTAGACAGAGATGTTGCTTGGAACACAGTGTACTAAATGTGCTCAATGCCACTGAACTGAGCACTGTAAAACAGTTAGAGGGGATGGTGTCACACACCAGCAGTCCCAGCACTTGAGAGACCGAGGCAGGAGGATCTGGAGTTCGAGGCTATCCTGGGTTACATAACAAAACTCTGCCTCAATACTAAATAAATAGAATAGATTGTAAATAAATAACAAATAAAATTATATGTCATGTGAGTTTCAACCCAACCAGCTACTGTGATCTTGGCCATTCCGTCCCAGTTCCCTGTGATGGCTGCATTGGATCCAGCTCCACGAACCTGCACTGCAGGCCTTCTGTGGCTGAGCCCCGCCAGGTCTCAGGCTCACCCTTGCTGCTCTCCATGCGGTCTTCACTCCACACAGTCTCAAGTACTGCCGGCTCAACATACCTGTCAATCATCTCTAATGCTTCCGGACCTTTGAACATGCTGTTGCCTCTATCTAGGGCATTTCCCACTTGTCCAAGCTCATGTTTCAGCCTTTAAAGTTATGCTTAGGACCGTCCTCCCTGGGAAGTCCTTAGTTTAAAGTTATGCTTAAGGACCGTCCTTCCTGGGAAGTCCTTAGTTTAAAGTTATGCTTAAGGACCGTCCTCTCTGGGAAGTCCTTAGTTTAAAGTTATGCTTAAGGACTGTCCTCCCTGGGAAGTCCTTAGTTTAAAGTTATACTTAGGAACCATCCTCCCTGGGAAGTCCTTGTTGCTTCTCCCGTCACTGGGCCCCTGGCTCTCTCCACAGCGCTACTGTTGCCCAGCCTAGAAGAACTCAGAAGAGCGACTGAAGGGGGCGAGGCTGAGGAAGGCTGATTAAGTGGGGATGGAGGGAAAGGAGCCAACAGCAAAGACAGCAGGAGTGACACATGACACCTGGACTAGCAAGGTTGGCTTCCGGGTGGGTTCCCTAGGACATCCTCCCATCCCTTCTCCAGAGGGCAGCGGGCTGCTTTCCGGTGGTGCTGTTTACCTCTCCCTGTGGCCCACAAGGTGGCGCTGTGTCCACCCCTAACCCAGGCCTCTGCCAGGTAGGATTGGAGCTAGCTGCTCAGTCGTCAGAGCTTGACCCCCCAGCTGGCTCAGGCACTGGCTCAGGGGCTGGCTCAGGGGCATAGGAACACAGTCAAGGACATGCTTGCCCTTCCTCTCTCAGACCCGCGCTCCTTCCTCCCAGACTCTAGGTACCCCGACAGCATGCTGGGCAGGGCCAGAGGGGCCAGAGGGAGATTGAGCTCAGCCTCATCTAGAAAAAAAAAGCAAGTATACACACATACACATACACACCCCACATACACGCACGCGCAATAGTGCGCACATGCATGCATGCATGCGGCAGCACACACACAAGCACAGGAAAACCCTACATATAACTATGATGCACACACATTTGTGCAATCTCTCTTTCTCTCTGAACTCCCATGGAGGGCCTCAAATGAGGTATTTGGGAGATGGACTTTCCTAGACAGAAACAGGCCAGACCTGCAGAAGGGTGCATTGAGACTAGCACTGGACACATGAACACATACAAACACATCCTAACAAACACTCAACCCTGACATCTATGCCCTGCCCCACACTATCTGGCCATGCTTGTGAACACCAGTAGAGAGGCACACATCCATACATCTATTTAGGACTACAAGGCTGATCTGGACACCTGCCACCCAGTGGGCCTCCTGCCCAGGGTCCCTACCGCTCCGCAGCCGAGCTAAAGAAGAAGGTTGGTTCTGGATAGGGAACCCCAAGTCATCACACAGGCACCCAGCAGCTCTAAGCTCCCTCCACTGGTGCTGGAGTGTGCTTTTGAATTCGCTGAACCCTCATCCTGGTTCCAGCTCCCTCTCTCCTGGCTGTATGACAAGGGCAAGCCTTGCTGTGTCTGCTCCCTAAAGATAGCTTCTCCTGTCCCCATCACTTCAGAGGGGCAGGAGAATACTGGAGAGACTTGGGCAGTGAGGGGCATGCAGGGGAGGACACGTTTAACTCAGAACTCCCTCTCCGCCACTGACGTCTGAGCACCCCGATGAATCTTGAACTGCTGTTCTGTGTATCTCCCTGGCGCTGCATCCTCATGCACACATTCACCTTCATGTATGCGCAGGCATGTACATGCGTGTGCGTGCGCATGTGGAGAGGTTGACACTGGGTGTCTTCCTCAATCTTCCTCCGCTGCATTTTTCCAGACGAGGTCTCCTGATGAACCCAGAGCTCACTGATTCAGCTCGATTAGTTGTCCAGCAAATCCCAGGGATCATCCTGTCTCTGCCGTCAGAGCATGGGGATTACAGGAACACATCGCCCTAGTCGGCTTTTTAAGATGGGTTCTAGGGGATCAGACTCAGCTTATGTGGCAAACGCGTTGCCGGCTGAGCCATCTCCCCGGCTCCGTTCCCTCCTGTGCTGTCTCCCAGCGCTGTGCTGGGGCCCAAGGACATGAAAGTGAATTGCACCTGGCCCTTCCCTTTCTGTGGTTCCCGGGGGGGGGGGGGGTGTTTAGACAGAGCTGAACGCTGACAATGAAGCAGAGGCTGCTGGGAGATGGAGCGAAGTTGAAGACGTCCTGGCTACAGCCCCAGTAAAGCTCTCCTTGTCCCCAACTGTCCACCTGCCTCGCTGCTTCCAGGTCTCTGTTTACACTGCACCCCTGCCTGCCTGTGTCTGCTGTCTGTCCGAGAGGCCATCCTCTGGTGCCTTCTTCAAGCCACTGAGACTTGTGTCTCGTCAGCTTTGGCCATGACACCGGTCAGACGGAGCCATCTAACCAATGCACTGGCAGTGCCTGCTCCCTCCTGAGGCCTCATATTCTGACCCTAAATCCATAAACTCCTGCTGTGTAACCTCGAGCCCATGACGTCACTGCTCCAGCCTCAGCGGCCCCCTCCCTTCTCCAGGCTTGTGAGAGAACCAAAGGGAAGGACGCCTGGGGAGGGTTTCCACAGCTGCAAACTTTCAGGCCTTACCTGCTTGCCAGGAAGAGAGGGTTTTATTCTAACAGCCCCCTTCTGCGTCCTGGAGGCCAACGGAAAGGTACATAGGCCCCACAGGCTTGGGCTGTGCTTACCTGAAGCTCAAGGGTGGCCCAGTTTCTGTTTGGGGTTTGTTTGTGTTTGACTTCATAGGCAGGGAAACTCCCTGGGCCAGGTGAGGTGGGTGGAGCCTAGTCAACAGAGTTGCCAGGGGAATTCCAAGGACTGGGGGGCCCTGATCACCCCCCACAGTGCTCAGGTGCACACTCACCCCCCAACAGGGAGAAAGGGCAGTGAGATTGCCTCAAGGACAGGGTGACTCTGGCAGTCAGGTGACCTGGGTATGAGTCCAATGCCTCCAGGCAACCAGACTACTTTCGGGGGCTTCCACTGTAAGTCTGGGTGCACGATTCATGACTTGGGGGTCCCTATGCCTCAGGGGGCATCACATGGAGATCAGGGGCTGGCATAACCACCCCAGGTCTCTTAGGGAAATCTCCCTGCCCCATGAGCCTTTCTGGCAACAGTGCCTCTGGTACCTCCTACCATATACTGAACCACCAGCAAACCTAGAGTTCCAGAACGTTCTGGTTTCCAGTCTCTAACACAGCCTAGCTAAGATACCCCTTCCTTTCTCACCCTCTCCCTTTCTCCTGCCCAGCATTTTCTCTCAGGACCCTGCATAGGCATCCCCTCTTCTTGGGGGATCCTCCCTCTCCTCAGAGGCGTTAGGAGGCCTCCTTTCTGGTCACAGTGCTAATTTGCTTTGTGTCACTGTTATGGGTACGTCTCCCCAAGACTTATATATGTGACTGCCTGCTGACTATCCACTGGGTTCGGGGCTTGGCGCACCTCAGGCATGAGCAAGTATTACTGAAGTGGCCTTCAGTGTGTGGGAGATCGCACTGCGGAGACCCCCTGGGTTTCATGAAAAGAGCCTCCCCATATTAGATGTGAACTTAGTCCCTGCTCCCTCCTTCCTTCTACTGTAAGATCAAACGGGTGGTCTTCATTAGCCTTCTAAGTCTTAAAATCCTTACCTGCAGAACATGGTGGCTATAAAGACTCAGGGGTAAACTGCTTGTGTGTCCCAGTGTTGAGCCAGCGGGACACCTCCAGGGCTGCCAGCAGCCACACTCAGGGCTTTTGCTAAATGCACTCTGGGAAGCTGTGGCCACGGGCACAGTGAGCCACTGAGTCATGGTCTAGGGTGGAGTGGGGAGTGTGCTGAGAAGATGGAGGCCCTACCTTAGGTTCTGCAGCCCCTGGAGGCACTAGGAGTTAGGGTTGTTTTCTAGGGGGGAGGCCCACGAGCATCACAGACCGAGGAAAGGATACAGATGGCCCTGGTAGGCCCAGGTATTCCGGTGGCCTGCATGGGAACCAGGTAGCCCAGGGCACCCTGAGTACATGGAAATAGCCTTGATTTTGACAAGGTACCAGGGACGTTTGTTAAGGCTCCCCTGGAAGCTTGGGGGTCAGATCCGTTCCTCAGCCTCTGAGTGGGTCTGGGAGAGACAGGGCAACACTTGGAACCCTACAGTCTGCACAGAGCCCTGCGCCAAGAGAAAGTCTTCAAGTCTGAGCAAGGGCTAATGGGGTCACGAGGCCTAGCTGCTCCCCCTATTTGCCATGTGGTGTGGGTGAACTCCTACCCCGCTGTTCCATAAATCCCTCTGCAGTGAGGCTTAACCAGTTAAATTATACAAAGTGCCTAAACTGGGCATGGTGGTGCACTTTAATCCCAGCACTCGGGAGGCAGAAACAGGCAGATCTCTGTGAGTTTGAGACCTGCCTGGACTATATACCAAGCTCCAGAACAAGGAAGGCTACCTAGGGAAACCCTGTCTCAAGGTAAAAGTAAACCAGGGAGATGTGCAGGACCCTGGGTCTCAGGGCTTCACCTGTGGGCGCTGTTACCTGTGACCTGAAACAAGGGACACATTCAGTGTCTTGTTGGCTCACTGGAGAAATGGGACTCCACAGGGCTCACTTCACTTCACAGTGTTATCAAGAGCGGCAAATGAACTGAACTAAATAGTGGCGAACCCTTCAAATCTGAGCGTGTCAAGCATGAAGCTTGTAGGAGTTGCAGCCTGGATCCGCCTGTCCCTTCGGCTTCCTTGCTTGCTCTTCTGGAGCAGCTGAGGTCTGGGCTCTGCTAACTGACTTGTTGCCTGGATGGTTTTGTCTTTTTTCACACTTTATTTACTTGTTTATTTATTTATTCACTGTATGTGTGTGCGCGCACGCATGCACACGAGCGCGGGCGCATGTGCATGCACATGCCACGGTATAAGTGTGCAGGTCAGAGACCCACTCTCAGGAAGTGGCTCTTTTCCTCCACCACGTGTGTTCTGGGAATGAAACTGGTCTTTTCCAGACTTGGTAGCATTGATCCATCCCATTGGCCTTCACTCACTAACCTTCACTGGCTCTACCTGGGTTTGTTTTTAAAGAAAGACTCGGAGGGGTTAGTGGTTAGAAAATTAAAACGAGTAAGTGAATGGGAAAGAAATCTAGGAACATGTCTGGCATGTAGTATATTTCAAGATGTTCCTGCTATTGTTTCCAACTCACAGACGTGGAAGCGGAGGCTCAGAGAGCTTCCTCAGTGAGCCACAGAACGATCTAGGACCAGTCACAGGGCTGCCTCCCAGTGTTTGTCTCTTCTGGCCTGCATCCCTGTGACTGGATCCTTGTGCCCAGTCAGCCTGGCCTAGGTCCTGGGGATGCTAGGAAGGGCCTCTTGGTGGTGGACAGAAAAACCAAGGTCACATGGTGGCCAAGGCAGCTGGAACCCAGGGCTCAGATCCCTGGGCTAACTAGTTTACTCTCAAGAAGCATATGTGGGGCCAATCAATGGAGAACATACAACATGGTGAGCTGTATTATTCACTTGCCTGCCTTGGTCCATAGTCAGTTTCTTTCGGAAGCCCGTAACACAGGAAGCATTGCTGACGCTGTTCTGAGGGGCCATCTTGGTGTCTTCCCCATCCTTCCAACTTACCTTTGCCTCTCTGACGTCACCGAGTATACGTCCGCCTCATCACCCAGCCCTCTTTCCGACTCCTGGACACAGCGTGCTCCTCAAGCTTCCATGCACTGGCATGTGCTGTTCCCTGTCCTGAGATGCTGTTCCCTCTCCTGTGCCTGAGGAGTCTCCCCTCCTGGAAGCCCAGTCCTCCCTCTGAGCTTCTTGAGTACTTAGGAAAGCTAAGCTGTTCACTTGGACTGCCCTTGCCCCTAAGGTGTTCCAGATGAAAATCCTTGTTGATTTCCGTGTGGTCTCCTTGTGTCTCTGAGGATCCACTCAGGACTCTCCTGTATCCTGGGAAGTCTGCTTACCAGTGCATCCACGATGGCTGTGGTGAGAGGGGTACTTGGCTTCCCTCCCCCCAGGACCCCTGGCTGGCTGTGTTCCATGTGCACATGCCTCGGTTTGCAAAGACATTTTAGGCTGATCCTATGAAAACAGAGTAGGCGCAGGGTGACAGGAAGGGACAGCATCTCACATCAGCGACTGAGTACCACGGGGGTAGAGTAGCCCCGAGGGACAGGGCCAAGGATGCTTCTGTGGAATCGCTCTCCTACGGGACTGGGGGTGATGGTCTTGGTCCTTGGAGAACAGCATAGATGCGGGGAGCCTAGGGCAGACTGACTGGGGAGGTGAATTAGGAAACGGGGGGGGGGGGTGCTGCTCCCCTGTAAGGCCCTGTCCAATCCTGAGCTTTGAAGACCCTTTGAGAAGCTCTTGCTCAGAGTCAGTCACCTGATCCTCATAAGAATCCTATGAGGAGGATGTTCCTATCCTCAATCCACACAAGAGAAATACGGGGCTCAGAGAGCCTAAACATCCACCCCACAGTCAGTCACCCTGAGTCAGATAAATCCTGAAAGGGATCCATTGTCTGGCCTGCAGTCTGAAGGGTGTTTTCCAAGACCAGCCTGTCTGCTTGCCAAGGTCCCCTCTCATCTGTGACATCAACTCAAGAGTTCCCTCCTAGACTAGACCCACAGTGGTCATGTGGGATGGGAGGTCCCACTTTCTGGACAGTGAGCGTGTAGGACTGTGTGGTACCCATCCTGTTCCACTATTCCAGGGCTGGACTTGGTGGCTAATGGATCATTTCAGCCCTTTAAGTTCTAATAGGCACTGTTCCGCCATAAAGACTGTCATTTCCCACGGCTCCCACGGATAATCACCGTGCTGGTTTCCCGGAGAGCTGGGGATGGCAGGCTGCAGGCATGTCTGTGAAGACAGAAGTCGTCTCTCAGGCTCTGCCACCCAGGCCTTCCCCACCAGACACTGCCCTCACAGCTGCGGTGTGCTCTGCGGTCCGGCCCGGGAGGCCCAGCTCATGGCTTGTGTTCCCCCAGCTTAGGGAAGCAGCTCTTTCGTTAGCCAACTCCAGGGGATCACAACCATCTCCTTGAGCCTTTTTCCTCCCATAGCCTCAGGTCCCTCAACTGTGAAGCGAGGGAATGACACATGCCAGCAAGCAGCACACAGCCCACCATCTCCGGGGACTGCACTCCAGGGCCCCCTTGGAGAGTATCCAAGGGTGTGTCCAGACGTACCAGACAGTGAAACTGCTGGTTATGTTTTTTTTCTTTTGTTGTTGTTGGTGGCGGTTGTTTTTGCTTGTGTGTTTGTTGTTGCTTTAATTGTTTTGTCAACTTGTCACAAACTAGGATCTTCTGGGAAGAGGTAACCTCAACTGAGAAAATGCCTCCAATAGTCTGTCCTAAAGACAAGTCTGTGAGACATTTTCTTGATGAATGATTGATGTGTGGGGGCCCAGGCCACTGGGGGCAGTGTCACCCCTGGGCGGGTGATCCTAGGTTGTGTGAGAAAGTAGGCTGAGAGTTGGGTGGTGGCGCGCACCTTTAATCCCAGCACTCAGGAGGCAGAGGCAGGCGGATCTCTAAGTTCGAGGACAGCCTGGTCTACAGAGTGGGTTCCAGGACAACTAGGGCTTTGCAGAGAAACCCTGTCTCAAAAAAACCAAAAACGAATAAAATCCAAAAACAAATGAAAAAAAATAAACCAGGCTGAGCAAGCTATAAAAAGAGCCGGCCAGTAAGCAGACTTCCTCTTTGGCATCTGCTTCAGTTCCTGCCTCCAGGTTCCTGTCCAGACTTCCCGTCATGGTGGACATAAACTGGAAGCTAAAAAGTCCTTGTCTCCCTGAGTTGCTTTTGGTCATGGTGTTTTTACCACAGCAATGGGACAGAAACCAAAACCTAGGGGCCATGACAACACACCAGGGCAAAGGCACTCAACTCGGAGACTGAGAGTGAGGTCGGGGGAGAGAAAGGCTGAGTTTAGATAATTCAGGATTCACTGAGGAACACCTTTGCCAGCTGACTCTCCTAATTCAATTCATCATATCCCCAGACCCTTCACAAGAAGTGTAGAGCTGTTGACCCAGACTTTCAAAGTAAACAAGTTGAAGACCTTAGGCTGGAACCGAGTGGGATTCTCGGTGTCCAGGAGACTCTTTCTCCTCTGCTTACCTCTCTTCCTCCTCCAAGGGTTCTTTACTCTCTGCCTTTTCCTCAAGATCCCAGCTGGTCTGCCCCTTCTTCCCCAGTTCTGCTTGGCCACCCTAGACACATCTCAAGGGCAAGGCTCGCATCTGCCTGTGTGCTGGTAGGCTGCCTCCCTCACAGAGAGCAGAGTCTGGGGCTGAGTGCATGCACAATGAGCTGCCGAATGAACTGTGCTGTAATGGGGCTTCCATCTTCTTAACCTGATCCCAGTGGTCAGCAGCTTGAGTTTGGAGACCCCAGCTCTTGTGCAAGGACTCCTCGAGTGATCGTTATGCAGTATAAAGGTGAGCAGGGACAAACAGTAGATTGTAAATGTATCATTTGTTTATTTTTCATTAACAAGATTGTTCCACTTCTTGCTATCAAGTAGAGCTCTGAGAAGGGAGAAGGGTGT